>NC_074724.1:7257552-7906052 GCF_947242115.1 Biomphalaria glabrata | reverse complement strand
CGTGTTCTTTGTGTTAGACATAATTAACATAAATATTTTCTCTCAGTATTTGTAATAATTGTAATGATTATTCTTGCTTATTCTCATCTAGATTTAATTTTGAATTAAATAAACTTATTAATTTGGGGGGAAGAATATTGAACTAGGCGTCATTATATTTAGTGTTGTATATCAAATTGCGTTTTATTTGATACTTTATAAAGGGTATGCGAAGCTACTGGTCGTCATGCAAAGCGTGTAATCATGTGACGCCTGGCCTGGTTTTGTTTGCAGAGGGAAACCTCCCAGAAACACTCCCCTCTCCCCCGTCCATTTGGAAGTGCACCAAGTATGTTATAACAAGAATGATGCGCTATTCAAAAGCAATTTAAAAAAAAAAAATATTGAATACTAGCGAGATATTACCCGCTGCCAGAAAATCTTCACCTGCGTATTGCTGATATAGTCACAGCTATAGTGTGTTAGAAACAATGAAAGTGAAGAATAAAGTTAGATGTAAATAGAATGCATGATTTCATGAACATAAAAATATTTTGAATGGAGCTAAAAATAGCTAATCGACCTAAATCCAATTGCTTTAATGAAAACATTGGCTTCTATTAGGGAAATACATACATACACCCGTATATACATATGCCTTAATTTCTGCTTTATAGTATAGATTATAGATACATATAAATCATTGATTATAAAGTAACTGTTCTTCAAATACAAGTATGCATGTATTTTCATTTTGTTAGATTTTAAAAGTTTTTGAAATGAAAATAATTACGTTTTAGTCTCAGTTCAAAAAGACTGTAATGTGTATAAGCCAGCAGAGTAAGAGCGCAAAGCGCAACATAATAATCAGGATTTTCTTGGAATCCGAAGTAGTGCAGAATCGTAGAAAGCTACCAATATGAAATATATATTTAGCCAGGCCTGAACAATATTCCAATCGGTTACAGACAACTGGATGGTGTGTTAAATATTTGGACGGTGTATAACAGCGGTTCTCAACCTTTTAAGCTCGGCGACCCCTTTTTACAATCCCCCACTCTGCCGCGACCCCCCCCCCCCGTTACACACACAGCAATAGAAGAATAGACAAAACAATCCATTTTTTCGATGGTCTTTGGCGACCCCTGGCAAATCGTCAATCGACCCCCAAGGGGGTCGCGAACCGCAGGTTGAGAACCACAGGTGTATAAAGTAACTGGGCGGTGTATACATTAACAGGTCGTTAAAAAATTTAAGCGGACGCTGTATAATGTAAATAGACTTCAATAGACGTTTTATAATGGAAAGCTTAAGGCCGTGTAAAGTAAAATGACGCTAACAAGCATGTTAACTGTTTGACAAATACTTTACTAAACGGGGACGTAGCTAGGGATTTTGGGGGCCCTAGGTGCTTAATCTTGTTAGGGGCACCTGCACTTTGACATCCGATATCATGACATAAGATCATGTGCTTAGTAAATATTAGCCTAAATTCAAAGTGGTGCAACTTAACAAAAAATAATCACTAAGACTCTTTTAATGAATATTACAGTGGTTTATTGGCGAGATATTGCTCAAATGACAAACCTCTATTCATATCGCCTCACTTTCTGTGCAGCATAGGCACAGGGCCGGTCCTACAGATTGCGGGGCCCTCTGCGAATCGGATTGCGCGGGGGCCCAGTCTGGGTATGGATAAGGATAATAAGTAAAAATTAAGATTTTGTATTAGAAAATAAATTCGTCTTTGCATTTTATTCATACTTTACAAAGTACAAAATCACTGTCAAATTACCTTTACGAGCCTTCTATAGCAGATAGTAATTTTCCAACGAAAAAAAGCCTATAAACATTCAGATCTGCATTTTAGATTTACTATCGACTAGCAAAATAGGCCTATCACTTTTTTTTTTAAGAGGTCGAGATAGATTTACATCTATATTTGTATGCCAGTGACTATAAAAGTAAATTAATTATTTGAACTTTATGTTTTCGTTAAAATTCGCCACATTATTAAATGACAATGCCGTTGTTTTTTTTTAATAAGTAGAATTGGTGTTTGCGCTGGCTTGGAAATGTTCGCCGGATGAAGGACAAGCGCATCCCGAAAGTCATCCTCTATGGACAACTCGCGACTGGCACAAGAAAAACTGGTCGCCCCCACCTCCGTTACATAGATGAAATAAAACGTGACCTTAAATCAGTGAACATCAATACTGACAATTGGGAAGACATAGCTCTAGAACGCACCAGACGGAGAGAGACAGTGACCAAGAAAGCTATAGACAGTATAGAACATAGATCTCAGCTCTGGAAGAAAAACGTACAATCCAAAAAACGACCAGCTCCTCGACCACCGAAGCAAAAGCCACCTTAACCTGCGCTATCTGTGAACTGGAGTTTCTCTCAAAATAGGGCACCACAGCCACATGAGGAAGTGTGCTCTGAGATGAACCATAGTCGTTCTACGACTGAAGGAGGCCAATGATGATACCCCGAAATCGCAATTTTGTCTGTTTTTAAGGAGATTTGCATGAGTTTTCAGAAGATTTTAACAAGTTCAGGAGATTTTTATGACTTTTTCGTATAATTTGCTATTTCAGGAGAATTTCAGAAACCCTTTAATAATAAGTTAAAATGGTTTATTTTAATAATTTACACGGGGCCTATGAAAGTGAGGGGCCCACTGCGGCCGCATAGGTTGCAGTGGCCTATGACCGGCCCTGCATAGGCATCTCTAACATCATCTAGATCAGTGATCTTCAACCTTTTTGGGCCTACAGTCCCCTTTTCGTAAGGTCTCTCAAATTTGAATGAATCTTACAAAATAACTATACCATCTGGAAGAAGAAAATGCTTTTGTACATAAAAATTGTTTTAATAAATTTAAAAAATATATATTTTCTGGTCTAGTGCATTTCGACTGAGAGCAATGCAATTAAATATAGATTGTTTTTAGTATATGCTTTATGCTTTATACCCCACTCTGTAGTATATGACCAGTTTAAAGTGGAAAAAAAAACAGAAAAATCAAAATTTAAAAAAAAACCTGGATGACCTATTTGTTACGAAGTATAACTGCGTGTTTCAGATGTAACTATGTTTAAAGGTGGGCGGATGGTTTGGTTGTGTAGGCTGAAGAAATTCAGATGAAACCACGTTTGATTTGTCGTAGTTAATAATAGAAGTGTTAAAATTGAAGACAGAACAAATAACTGTAAGGAGTGTTTTTGTTTTTTTTGTAAAGTGATTCATATTATGTGCGAATCAAGTGCCCAACTCTTATAACTGAACACATTAAAGACAAAAACACATACACACATAATGTTTTATTTATTTATTGAAAACAAAACGGCTTTATTTAGGTCTTTATATTTTTTTTTTTTGTATCACAATCATTCTGGAGGTGATGTGTAGATCTTGACACACTATCCAATCAGATGTTTCCACGAAGACCATGCACAGTTTTGTTGTTAATCCTAAACATTTAGAAGGAGAAAAAAAAAAAACAAATGCAAATATTTATTTTTAATAACGAGTACTTCGTCTTAGACAAAAACTTCGTACACAACGGAAAGGAAAGATTTTTTGTGTGCAGATTTAAAGGTGAAATATCACATTTTTATACCAGCTCTATTTTAATTAGACAATTTGATTACACACATATTTTTTTTTCTTCAACCTAACAACCTAATACTAAAATATTAACCCTAGAGATGTCCACTGAAGGTTCGAGATGAAAGGTATTCCTTTTCAGAACCTTTGACCCGTGAAAGGTCAAGATGAGGAATTGGCTCTTGACCCTTCTGTCTGGGAATAGTCACCAGAGTATAGAATCAAATTGACAACTTCAAAATAGGAAATATGAAAAGTTCTGAAAATTCGATAAAGTGTTGTGATCGCTGAGATGTTAAGCGCTTCTTCCGAACCTGGGGTCCTGGGTTTGAATCTCGGTTAAGCCTGGGACATTGAATCTCTCGATTTTTAGGGCGCCCATGAGTCCAACTCTAATGGGTACATGACTTTAGTTGGGCAAGATAAAGGCAGTTGGTCGTTGTGTATGAAATCAAATTAACTACATCAAAATAGGAAATATTAAAAGTTCTAACATTCGTTGATACCAAACATGTTTAACAATATACAGACATAACAAAAAAAGATTCCAGAAAACAAGCGACAAAAAAGTATATACAATAACAATGAACATTAACTATAATTATGTTCTACCTCATCCCAGTCGTAACCTTCCAATTCACGCAGAGATCTTCCGTCGGGTAAAAGCACAAATCTTTTGTATGGATAGGGAACTCTCTGGTAGAATCAAATCAAAGTATATGTATTGTCATTAAGAGCTAAGTTCTATCTATCTATCTATGTATCTTATCTATCTATCCATCTAACTTTATTTATATATGTATCTATTTCTATCTATCTATCTATTTATCTATCTATCTATGGTTTAGATTAAAAGGCATTATGTTATACAATTATAACAATACTAATAATAATAGGTAATAATTTAAATTTTAATACAGTTTACTTTTTATAAGCATGGACTTACACTTCCGTATGGAAACAGCTTTAATTAAAATGTAGAGGACGTAATATAATAAAATTAAAAACATTGTTAAGGGAGATAATACATTTAAATAAACATTGTATTTTGTATAGGCTGTTTACCTTAGGAGCCCTTATGTCACGACGTTGTGGTGCTGGTGGAGCTGCACTTGTCTGACTGACTCCAAGCAGAAGTACACAACTTAATAGGATGTAAAGTAGCTTCATGTTGTCTGAATAACAAATTCATTTCATCGTTTAAATTAGGATCATTGTGATATAAATTGTACACACATGAAATTAACATGGTAAATGCGGTAGGTAGTTCCTTTGTTTTCTATACAGCGGACATTAACTTATATTATCTACCTGTACATAAGTATACAATCTGTGACGAGCGTTAATCTTTTAAGAGAACTATCAAAAGTAGTTTACTTACATGTTAACTTCTTGGAAATGTGGTATTTTACAGAGAATAGCAAACATGTTAATTGCCTTTGTTTGAAATTAAAAAAAAAACAACGTTTATTCAATTTCGGCTTCTAGTAAATGACGTTTGAGAACGTGTACATCTACGTATGAGACGACCTTGCTTCTTTGTCCACAAATTAGTTTTGAAAAAAAGTAAGTTTGAAGCTTCATGTTAAGTTTACTTTTTAAATTTTATTATTGGATTTGGATTATAATTTGCTTTATTGTTTGATAAAGAAAGTGATTTTTAGTTGAAGCATTAACATTATTTATTTACCAAACAAATAGAGTAAAAACTAGTAAAGTTTTCACTAAGATTTTGCGTAACATTGAAATAGAAGAACCGATCAGCTGTGCAAATCATATTTCATGAAAAGAAAATTGTCCTAACATATCATCATCTCATCATCCCTGCCTGTGGTCCTGTCTGATGCATGGGCCACCAACCAGCTTCCTCCAGGCATCTCGGTTCTGGGCGAGTCTCTCCAACTGTCCCCATGTGCTTGGCATCTGCTTATAAATCGCGTCGCCATGTATTCCTGGGCCGTCCGCTATTCCTCTTTCTTTGAAGGTTCCAGACTAGGGCTTGCCTTGTTATGCTGGAGGCAGGCTTTCGCAGGGTGTGACCTATCCATCTCCAGCGTCCATGAAGGATATCTACTTCAATGGGCTGCTGCTTTGTTCTTTGCCACAGTTTCTCATTCGAGATCTGGTCTGGCCAGCGGATCATAAGAATCTTAGTCAGGCTCGTATTGATGAATAAGCACCACCATCAAGTCAGGCTCATTAAAACACTCACGATTCTTAAAGATAACCTGCATCCATTAAACCACTGTTACATAAGATCTGAACGAAGTGGTCGTCTCCTTTCAATTAAAACTAAAAAAGAAAGAAGTAAAAACTCCTTCATCCCACTTTCGGTCAGATTGTTACAAGATAATCTGTCGTCATCGAGAAGTACATTGAACTATAATTTATCAAGAGCTGGTTATGAGTGTGCATGTGTGAATATTGTTCATATTTGCATCAATATTGTATGCACAGTATTTACGCTGAGGTTGTCAATTGTAGTCAAACTGAATTTCCATATTTTCGGATCAATAACAATTATCTTATATTATCTTAACTCCATTATTAAGACAATACTTAATGGAGCAGAGACCTGGAGAACCACAGTCACCACAATGAAAAAAAAAAATCCAGGATCCAGGTCTCAACACATAGATACATTTAAATCAAGTTGTGAAAGTTGGATACTGAATGCTAAAAGAATTTAAGCCTTTGAGACTCAAAGCTACAGAAAATTGCTGGGTATCAGATATCAGCATAAGAACAAAAAATGAGTTTGTACTTTTACAAGTTGATACTTTATTTGGTAAAATACAAATATAGTTCGAAACTTTTAAGCTGAGCTGATTCATATTGTACGATGTGACTCACTGACAAAATTCTTCTTTCAATGCACAGTTTGCTGTAGCACGAAGAAAGGTCTACGAAAGAAAAGCTGGATGGACAACGTGAAATAATAGACCTATCACACTTATTTTTCAATCTTTTAAGAACAGCTACAGACCGGGTAGAGGTGAGTCCAACACCACTGCCAAGTAAAACAAAAGAAAGATAATCCAGAAAATATTTTATAGCTAAATGAAAATATTTCTATCTCAGGACCTTGCACATTTCAGGATAATGTAGTTATATTAAGGTTGTATTCTTTCAATACATATCCAACTTACCGGAGGTAATGTCTCACCAATTGAGTGACAATAGGGAGTGAGCTCTTCTTTTTATAAAGTTTTCAGTTGTTTGTTAATTCAATACATTATCGTTAAGCTCGAACCGTAATGTTACATATCTGCATACATTAGTGATCACATATGTATAATGTTTACGAGTATATTTTAAGATATTCATGCGTTTTGGATGTAAGGGAAATGAATAACTCATCAATTATACAACACTATAAACCTGTCTTTGATGTATCAGTAATGCTATGGCTGCAGCTGCTATTACTTCTGTAAGTATAGCTGAGAGATACATACTCTTGATACGTATGTTCGTCACATGTCATACATTTGTCCATCATGTTAGACAAAAATTATCATAAGTATTTAATCTCCATAATTTTGTTATTGTAATGATTGTGCTGATTCTAGTCGTAAATAATATAAAGTCATATGAATTATCTCTCTCTCTCTCTCTCTCTCTCTCTCTCTCTCTCATTTATGGAAAAATTATTAGGAAATGGGAAGAGATTATGAAATTAGCCGTTTGTGATGCATGTCTGAGTGGCTACCTATTAAGTGATCTATAATTTCAATCCCAGCAAAGTTGTGCTCGATGAGTGAGTATCTCAAGACTAAATACCCCTCTCCCAAGTAGTTCCGCTTTCAGATCTTGCGATCTATAGGCAGATGATGTTAAAGTCATCTGTTTCTTTGGCCAACGGTCAACAAGTAGGTTGTCTTGTTGCCAGCACAACGACCTAACGCCTTTACTTTCCCAAACTAAACTAAGTACCCATTATAGTTGAGTGGACTCAGGGGCGCCCTAAAAAAAACAAAATTAAAAATCCTAGTCTTCACCGAGATTCAAACTCAGGACTTCAGGTTCGGAAGCCAATCGCTTAACCATTTAGTCACTTCCACCCATCTCCACAAAAGAGTTTGGAAAATAATACACTAACAATGTTATAGAATAAAAATGTGCTATTAAAAAGAAGTTGAAAAATAAAAGTATTTCATTTTTCATAAGTTAATTAAACTTGAAAACCAACCACTGTATAAAATCCGCCCATTCTAAATTGTTAAATTGTATACGCTTTTGACACTTGATGGAAGGACGGCAAGCTATCAGGACATTGTATAATGTGAATGGACATTGTATAACTATCAGAACATTGTGTAATGTAACTAGACAATGTATAAGCTATCAGGACATTGTGTAATGTAACCGGACAATGTACAAGCTATCAGGACATTGTATAATGTAACTTGGACAATGTATAAGCTATCAGGACATTCTGTAATGTAACTGGACAATGTATAAACTATCTGGACATTGTGTAATGTAACTGGACAATGTAAAAGCTATCAGGACATTGTGTAATGTAACCGGAAAATGTATAAGCTATCAGGACATTGTGTAATGTAACTGGACAATGTATAAGCTATCAGGACATTGTGTAATGTAACTGGACAATGTATAAGCTATCAGGACATTGTGTAATGTAACTGGACAATGTATAAGCTATCAGGACATTGTGTAATGTAACTGGACAATGTATAAGCTATCAGGACATTGTATAATGTAACTGGATAATGTATAAGCTATCAGGACATTGTGTAATGTAACTGGATAATGTATAAGCTGTCAGGACATTGTGTAATGTAACTGGACAATGTATAAGCTATTAGGACATTCTTGTAAGGGTTGAGTTAAAGCTTTAGATTGTTTGCATGGGTCCCTGACATTCAACCTTCGTGCTTACAATAAATAATTGACTTTTCTGTTAACAATGTAATAGTTTAATGATATGAATGCTAGTTATAATGACAAACTGATGGAATAATGTCATTGAGTTTTAAACATTATAATATTGTGTATATATTAATTAGACAATCATTCTGCACCTTGCTATCCCACAACGCAACACCTTAGTACGCACAACACTGGCCCAGTGCTGCCACAAGTCTCTAGTGTAGACTTGATAATCCCATAACTGACTCCCTGAAGAGAAGTAATATCTGTGGCATTTTACATCTCTAGAGACGATCTTTTCCCTTTGCAACTTCTTGTGTGACTAAAGAGGCCAATCCTTGATACACAACTGCGATCGCAGGTTGGGAATATATAATCACCAGGCGCCGTTGCATTTTCACCCTTCTTTCTGCTTCTGTTGTGTATGACATCTGCAATCCGTGACCCTTCCTTTATGCTCTCTCTCTATGTGGATCTATCCAGTGCCACCTCTTCCCAGTTGCCAGTGTCGATTTTGAAGAGCTTCATGTCGCGTTTGCATACATCCGTATAACGTAAAAGTGGGCGACCAGCGGCTCTCCTGCCTTCTATTAGATTGCCATACAGGATGTCCTGTGGAAGTCGACCTACTGGCATTCTACGAACGTGGCCAAGCCAGCCAAGGCGTCTGCTGCCGATAACAGAGCGGATGTCCTGGCACCCTGCTCTTTGTAGCACTTCCTCATTGGTTATCTTATCTTGCCACCTTATTTTAAAGATCCGCCTTAGGCATCGAAGGTGCTTTATTTTCCGGCTATGAGTAGGTTGACCATGTTTCACTTCCGTACAGCAAGTAAGAAGCGACAAATTGATACGCTAAGGCAGCGAAACAACAGCGATATGCAGTATTATCTTAGATACTCACCCTAAACAGGGGTACACAGACGAAAGAAATGTTATACCAGGACACCACAACAAAAAAAAAATTCCATAAGCGTAAAAGCAAGGCCAAAAAAAATTGCGTTCCAAAAGTGTGCACCTAACAAACATTGGTGCCAGCAACGACAGTTGTGTAATGTAACTAGACTAAGATGATGTAACTTCACCGCTGGCCTCTTTCGGTCGTAACGACTAGGGTTCATCTCGTAGGAAACTTTTTCATTTGACTGAGGAGCCCTATTTTGGAGCGACACTGTCGTCCACATATATCACAGGTTAAGTTAGCTTTCGCTTCGGTGGTTGAGGAGCCGACCATTTTTTTCGTTTGGCACTTTTTTTTCTTCCAGATCTGAGGCCCATATTGTTGTTTTTTCCACAACTTTCTTGGTCACCATAGTGCGGTCTAGGGCCTAGTCTTCCCAATAGTCAGCATCAATGTTCAGTGTTTTGAGGTACCGTTTGATTACATCCGCATAACAGAGGTGGGGATGAACAGTTTTTATTGGGCTAGTCGCGAGCTGCCCATAAAGTACTATTTTCAGGACACAAAGCTGTTAATACACCTTTACCTTTACCTTTACCTATCCCTTAGTCTGTTGTACCGTTGGGGCACCAGGCAAGATTTGTCGACCGTCTTTCTCCATTCCTCCCTTTTTTTTGCCTTGTTTAGAACCTCTCTCAATGGCAGGCCTGTCCATTCTTTAATGTTGTCCTCCCATCGCTTTTTCTGTCTGCCTTTTCTTCTTTTCCCTGGCACTGTTCCCTGAAGGAAGGTCTTTGCGAGCCCCGTAGATCTTGTAATGTGGCCAAAGGTTTTAAGCTTTCGTCTTTTCACAATAGTTAGCAGGTCGTCATGGGCTCCGATCGCTACAGTAACCCTGTCTCTGATTTCTTGGTTTGTGATGCGGTCTTTGAATGTGATGCCTAGGATCCTTCTGTAGCATCTCAATTCCATTGCTAGGATACTACATTGTTAATGCACCATTATCTAGAAAATGCTCAAATAGCCTCTGACAACCAGTTTATCTCATGGCCTTTAGGTGTGGCTCAGACATCGATCCAGGCGAAACTGTTACCATCGACAGAAGTAGGGTCAAAGTAAACCAGTAAGCTTTTGGCGTAGTGGCTCGATAGTGTTGGTTGGCTACCCACATAATGTAACTGGATGTTCTATAAAGTTACTGGATATTGTATAAAGTAACATTAGATACACTATCTTAAAGTAAACACTATAATACTATATCTGGACTTTATAAAAAAATCAATCAAAACCTATACGACATATATCGTCTAAATCCGGTCATACTAACTCCTTCTATTTCCTCTTCTTCCTCTGCAAATCTCTTCCTCTCTCTTTCACAACACTTTTGTAACTCTCCCTTCTTATTCCTTCCTCTTTATAGAGTTCACTCCTCTTTCTATCTCTCTGCCATTCCCATATAATCAATGAAAGTCCTTTTCTCTCTTTTTATTTCTCTAATACTCGATATGTCTCTCTTACTCATTTCTCTCCTTCTCTGTCACAATCTCTCTCTCTCTCTCTTTCTCCACACATTCTTCCTTTCAAATCATTCTTTTTTCCATCTCTTTCGACACCGTAAAAGTTTTCAACATTATTTTAAGATATGTTGTTTTTGTTTTTTTTTTGGTTATCTCTCGAGTCATAACACAGCACTGTTTGCATTCGCATGGTTGGCTGAGTAAGGCGCTTGGCTTCGGAACCGCATGGCCCAGTCAGCTCTAATGTGTACCTGACTATTGTCAGCGAAAAAAAACTCTGTTGTCAATTAAATATTGGTTATTTATTAATTCCTTTGATACTTGCAAGGGAAAGTAATTCTTCAGTTTTCGCAAATATGGTTAAATATCTCGGTTCAAATTGAAGCTTTATATATTTATTTATTTCACCAAACAAAACATAAATCAATAAAAAAATTAATCATTTTCATCAATTATCAATTATTGGTAATTTATTTTTTGTTTGTTATAAAGAAAAAAAAAGAAAGATCTTCTAAATTCTTGAGTTGTAAGTGCGGAGATCTTCCTCTCAGATAAGTTAAGTCTTTTAAAAAGAAGGATTCATAGCGTTCCTCGAAAAGGCAATGGCCACTATTAGTTTTGTGTAATCTGTCTGTCCGTCAGTCCGTCTCGTTTAAATCACAAAAAGCTAGAATAGATATTGAAAATCTTATATCATTATATTTTTGATCTTTCAAATCCTTGATGCAACTTCTACTTTTTTTCTATCCTAAAAGTAAAGAATTTAATTATGTTTTTTTTTTTTTTTTTTGGGGGGGGGGTTTAAAAAGAAAATTGTATTATTCAATTAAATATTTTCTTTTATGTATAGCCTTAATATAATGAATGTTCGATGCCCGAATCTTTAAATTAAAATTTGACAAATTAATTAATGTATTTAATAAATGAAAAAAATAATTTTGCAATGAGTCAATATACTATTTAAAATTGGGACCTTGGGTGTTTTTTTTTTTTTATTGCGCGAGTCCATCATTGAATCCAAAGTTATCAATAAAAAGGTCCACTGTATAAAAGTCCATGTCATTTTGCGAATTCCCGATGTACAAGTTTCTGTTTCGGCCTCTCCCTTACTGCATCAGAGATTCACTTGACTTCTACCTTTTGTTCTTCAATTCAGCAAGGTATGAAATTTAATTTTAGATCTTGTCCAAATGTAACAATGCATATTTAGTAAAATATGGCTAATAATGTAAAAAAAATTATGCATTTGAAAGCTGGCGATTAATAGTTGACTTATCTATGGCTGCATTCAAAACTAAACAGTTCATTGCAGAACGTAAATCTACTTGGAAATTTTCGGGTAAATTCGTACTACACATAGTGTCGCTAAAAAAAGAAAGTCATAAAGTCTGTGTGGTCACGTCACTTTTTCTAGCATCATTGACTAAAAATGTGCTTATTTAATTTTTTCTATTCTTTTTACTATTACCTAAAACACGTTTCTCCCGTCTGTATATAAAGGTCTAAAAAATTTACTGTGGATCATTCCGATATCTTAAAG
Organism: Biomphalaria glabrata; assembly: GCF_947242115.1. Taxonomy (NCBI): domain Eukaryota; kingdom Metazoa; phylum Mollusca; class Gastropoda; family Planorbidae; genus Biomphalaria; species Biomphalaria glabrata. The sequence continues at coordinate 7,893,607 of NC_074724.1, read as the reverse complement.
GAGTTGTCTTCCGTTGTGTAAATAAAAGAAAAATACTCAATTTACATACTCGCAATAATGGAAAGTGACTCAATAAATTCCGATCCCCCCCTGCGTGGGGCGGATTTCATTTCGGGGGGGGGGGGGGGAGGGGGGCTTGAACCCCAAACCCCTCCCTCCTGGCTACGCCCATGATGTTAACCAGCTTTATGTATAATAATAAAAATGGCAATGTCTTCCATTCATACGAATTACAAATAAGTACAGTGTTTCAAATTGCGACTTCCGTATTTTGTCACATCTAATTTAGACTATCCACTTATCCTCTTGGGGTCTATATCATTTTTCTATTCGCCTTATCCGCCTGTTTTCTGCAAAAGCTTAACTTGGGCCACACATGTGAGTCATGAGCCCTTCTTGGAAGCTCTCCAACTGTCTCTGGTAGAGGCAACTGATGCCAACTATTTTCCTTATACAAGTGAGCGCGAAATGGCGATTGAGTTGAACTTTATTGCTTTTCTGAGTTTCTATGGGTGCACCTCTGTTACGTGGTCTCTATTAATAAAGGTTTCCTTTCAGACCTTGTGGTCAATAGGGCAGATGATGTAAAGGTCATCTGTTTCTGTGGCCCACGGTTAACAAAGGTGTCATGTGACCAGCACTGCGATCAACAGCCTTTATTTTTCCCCAACTAATGCCAAATACCCATTACAGCTGGGTGGACTCAGAGGCTCCTGAAGATCCCGAAAGTAAAAATACCAATTTTCATAAGGCTTCGAACCCTGGAACACTCAGCCTAGTTGCCATTAAGCCCACCAAATAGGATCACCTTTGATACGTGGTCGTCCCCCAATGCGGGATACGTGATCAACCCAACGTAGCTGTCCACAGGGTTAGAGCAGCTTCTGTACTGTCCACACCGACCCCATAAGAACATGGTTATTAAAAATGAAGTCTTGCCAGCATATTCACATTATAGAGCAAAGGCATATTTGATAAAAGCGTTTGGAGATCCTGAGATTACTTTTGTACTACCAAGTGGCATTTTCTTCTAAACTACTGATAAAAGTGTCAGACTCTGATTCTAGTTTTTGATCCTGGCACTGGCCCCACCATTTGAATGATTTTATTTCATTTCAGCTCTGTGCAAATGGCACAAAAGAATTTGTTATTTCTCATTAAAACCTTATCTTCTGATTCTACAGACAAGATTTATGTGTAATTCACTATTGTAAAACGAATTTCTTCTTTATTATTATTATTATGTAAAACGAAATAAATATCATTCTCTGGCACTGCAAAGGCGGAGCTACGTTAAAGAGAAACAAAATACATTGTAGTCCCCTCTAAGATTATCCACTAAGAAATATTCCGGTGATGTGTCAGTTCTGCAGCAGTACCGCCCTCTGAAAGTTAATGAGAATCGTCTTAACAATGTTAAAGACTTGATTTTGTCTGTGAGGTCAGTTCTAATTATCTCTTTGGATACGGGGTATATTGTTATTTTAGAAAACTTCCGTAACAGTTTAATCCCCAAGCTTGGGTTTCCATATTTTCTTTGTTTTTTCCATGTCCGTTTTCCTTAAATTAAGAATTAGTGGTACGGCGATGTTAATAATGGTAGCGTTTTTTTTTCTTTTATTGATTCTCATATCAACTCACTCGATTGTCTGTCTGGTCAAAAGTTTATACACGTTATTTCTCCCACACACAATTTCCGATGGAGCTGAAACACAATAATAAATAAAAAAAAATTCTTGGCTCAGTGGTTACCGTGTTGGCTTAAGAAGGCTGAGGAGGCCTTAGCCCTCTAGCTCAAAATTCATTAATATATTTTAAAAGCAACCAGTCAAATACATTTTTCTTTCTCCCCCCCCCCCCCCTTATTCCTTTATCAACTGGTCCAGATAATTGATAGGATCATAGCGTAATTAGAAAGCTGAAAACGTGAAATTACGCTAAAAAAAAAACGATTGGTAAACATGTTTCTAATCGCACAGATTTATTATTGTTAGTCTGGATCTATTACATAATTTAATTTTAGGACTGATCCAAACTAATTAATACAACTACATTTAATATAAGCTTTGTTTTAATTTGTCTTCTTATTTTATAAATAAAAAAAAATTATAAAGATAACAACAAAAAATTACCAATAATGTAATATATATCTCCTGAAATGCAAATGGCCTATAAATTTTCATATCTTGCCTTATAAAATACACTAATAACCTATCGCAGCTCGCTATGAAATTATTTATAAAATACAATAGTATTTACATATATCTAGATAGAGAATATTGGAATCTCCGCAGCACGATTTCATTCATTTTAATTCTCAAGGAAAAAAAAATAAAAAAATTTAGGTGCCCAGTTAACGATAAAAAAAATTGCATGAAAGCCAAATGCAATAAGGCGCTTTGGGTTGGTATAATTTTCCAAAACCAAGATATATGAGCCTACGACACTCCCACATTCCGTTTAACGTCAACAAGAGAAGCGAAGACTTCAGGTCGTTAGGACTTTGGAAAAATATAGCAATATTCCCGATTATAGTTACGGGAATCTCATTCATCTCATTGCTTTTTTTTTTTCAACTACTTTGAAGTATCTGTTACAATCTTATCTGCTTGGGTATAGTTTAATGTGAATGAATTCTGAAATGTGCTTTATTATTTACAGGCGGAGGTATGAATCGGACCAATTGTTCTAGTGATTTTAATAGAATTGTGCTTTTTCATGTTGTGAAATTATACGAGTGGTGAGATAGCCCAAATGCAGGTAATTAACTTCATATTGTCTGAAAATTCTAATTCAGTAGTGTCTTGCCTAATTCGACCTGCGGAACATTTTAATTTCCGACACTCGTGCCGCGGGGCACATCAACGAATACGTTAGAATAGCGAGATACAATTGACTTGAAACTATTCAATTAGAAATCTGTGGAGTTCTAGAACTTACATTGAGTAAAGAAGTTTATCCTTTTTTTTTTACGCAGCGGAAAATGGCCTCATTGCTTTACGTAAAATGTGAGCGACATTATAGTTAGCTTTACCACCGACTCATTTTCTGGTCTCTTTTTGTAAAAGTTTACCATAAATACTCCAATCTCTAGTCGTTTTTAAGCAAATTTTTATTCGCGACATAAATCAAGAATGCCGCTACGTTTGTTGTAAAATACCAATTATCTGTTGTTGTTGTTGTTTTAACACAGTCACACCTTCTTGACAAAAAACATTTGTTGGCTTATTTTTTTAAACGTTATCATCGGTTCAGTTTTCCTGGTACATTCTACATTCATAAACGCAAAAAATGTTACAAGTCATGGTACCAATCTATCAGAGAAAAAAAGAAAGAATGATTTTCTACACTTCGTACCGACGTTTTCGCGGACCGGATGTTACCTCGTCGCGGGCCGGATCTGACCCGCCGACCGTATTTTGGGCATCACTGGTCTAAGCGTTAATAGTTGGACTTTTTATGTAATTTTGAAGGAAACAACTTTGCAGAACTCGTGGCGAACTGCCTAGTGCAGTAGTTCTCAGCCTGTGAGTTGCAACTCTTATGGTGTCAAATAACATTTTACCCAGGTTGTCTATGATCATCAAAAGGTGTTTTTTTTAAACCACACCTGTATGAAACTCGTAACTTTGTGGAAATGAAACCCATTTGGGTGGAAATTTCAGAGAAGGCAATCATGGATAAGGATCTCGAAATATGACAGTTGATTCTATCGCTGAGAAAAGCATTACTAGCTCGTTAGCCTTAATAGAAACCTCTAGTTTGATCGCTATAATTTTTCAGAGTAAACAAAATAAAAATACATTTAAATTTGTCCAAAGACGGAAAATATATAATGATCTTGAATAGACAATACGTCTAAGGGTATTTCCGCATGTAGCATTATATAAGGGGTTCTCAGCAAGTAGCACATAGTGGTCGAGAAACCATTTGTCAGGGGTTGCCTAATATTAGAATTTTTTTTCATCTCTTTATTTCAATTATTCATTTAAATATTGGTAATTAATATTATTTTCTTTTAAAATTGATTGTTTGTTGATATGCACCTATTTTAATATACCTACTTCTATTTTCAATGTGATATTTTAAAACCTTTCTTTCTTCAATTCTGTTTTTTATTCTTTCCAAAGAACATATCATGAGAAGTAGACTATTTACAGCGTTAACAGTTCTTATTTTTAATGGTAAGACTTATTAATATATAGGCTACACTTCTTTTTTTTTTTCTAGTTTGTCTGAATAAAATATTACATATTAAAACTGCTCTGATTGGTGAAACGAATTTATAATGTACTAGCTGATACCCGTGCTAATTTGTATCGCAAACTAAAATTCTAAGGCCACATTACAAGCTATTTGGGGCTCGCAATTACCTTCCTTTAAGGAACAGTACCAGGCAAAAGACAGAGAGGAGTGGAGAAAGAATGGACAAACTTGTGATGTGCCCCAACGGTCCAACAGACCAAGGCAGCGGTTCTCAACCTTTTAAGCTCGAAGACCCCTTTTTACAATCCCCACCAACTCGGCCGCGACCCCCCCCCCCAGCACACAAACAACAAATAGACAAAAACAATCCATTTTTTTATGGTCTTTGGCGACCCTTGGCAAATCGTAAATCGACCCCAAGGGGGTCGCGACCTCAGGTTGAGAATAGGCTACCTATATATAGGCTACCTATAAAGGGCTCAACGCCCGACTTGACAGAGTTATGTTTGCTGAGCGCCAGCACGGAAAAACCTTCCCTAATACCCCCTCCCCCCCCCCACTGGTACGAAAATGAGATTGGACCATAGTGCTCTGAGCATGCTTAAAGAATGAAATTTGCAGTATATAAAGTCATTTAAAAAAGAAAAAAACTTTATGAAATTTTCAAATAGATTATAAGAACTATATAGGAAATGGATACATGAGGCTTAAGGAGTATTTGGACGTACTGTAATAATAGTGGGTTGTAGAATGCAATTAAAACAAAGTATATGAAAAAAAAAACCGGCATTATGCAATATGCATTATGCAATACCCGTAATTGTGTAGTCTGGTGAAAAAAGCTTCTCACGCCTCAAACTAATAAAGAATTACTTATATGAGTGCTAGAAAACTGTGTTGGTAATGGGGAAGCGTTGTAATGCGTGCCGTTGTATTGAGGGGTTTTAGTTGTGCTTCGGTCAAAATAAGCATCACCTTCACCTGTCCTTTAGTCCAGGGGTTCTCAACTTTACGGGTAGCGGAATTACTTGCAATCGTACTTAGCCTTTCGGTATAGTTTAGACCATTTTTTCAAGTATATTTTAGATTTCGGGGCTAATAACATTTGTTTGGCTTTTGGAAACAACAGAAATTACATTTTAATTGCCGAGATTTTTACACAATTTTCGGGAACTAGGCTGTGCTAGGTTAATTTTTATATTAATCTAGCCATGTTTTTTTTGTGTTTTTTTTTAACAGGTGTTTTCTGCGATCTAGAGATCATGTTGTCAGTAGACAATTCTCAAGCGTGTATAAATGGTCTCGTGGAAGGATCTAATCAAATCATATTGACTAGTGAAGTTTTCTTTGGTAAAGAAAACGATTTCCTGTCTGGAGTGGTCTTTCAGATTTCTAAGAACGATAATACAACTTATGTGAGTTGTTTTTTTCTTCCTTTTTTTTTTATTGCGTACATAGTTTTAAAATACCTACTTACATTTTCATTGCACTATTTTAATACATTCAATACTTTTTTTTCTTTCTATGTTTTTTTCCTAAGTTTTTTTTTTTTTTAATAATCAGTCTCTTTTTTTCTCTCCTTTTTCTACTCTATTTGGCAAAGTTTTAAATTTTAAACAACTATCTTAAGTTCTCTCACGTTATTAGTTTTGTGTGGACTGTCAGTTCGTCCGTCCGTTTCGTTTATGTCACAGAAACTAGAAAAGATATAACATTTTAAACTTTTCGAAGTTCTGGTGTAAAGCTATCTTGTGTGATTTTCTGAAAGTAATATAAATAATTAAAAAAATTAAATACACCATTTTTTTTTTACAGCAATTCAATACTAATAGTAAAAAAAGTAGGCGAGACTATAATACCGCAATAAAATAACGTCATGTATATTAGTCAAACAAATGATCATTTTTTAAAATTATACACTAAGATACCCGGTACTTTACACAAAAGGACAAAATAATTTAGATTACCTTCGAATAGAAATAGTATCCGAGAAATATATAGAATTATTATTTATAAACTAATTTTAATCATCATTTTTCTTTGGAATGCATGGGCCTTGCATACAAGGCCTAGGTAAAGTAGGTAATTAAGAATTCATCATACTTTGTCTGGCATTCTTAGAATGCAGGATTTTGAACATTTGCCGGTAACATATAAATTAGAAACAGAACTAGATCTAAAACAGTGTCCAGAGGTATATCAGTTTTCTTATATTTGAAATAATAAGGTAGCGTTTCATATTGCGACGTATTTATCTACATAATATTTTAATAATAACGTTAACTACATTACCTTTATAATTTTAGTTTTGTGTAGACTGTCAGTTTGTCCGTCCGTTTCGTTTATGTAACAGAAACTAGAAAAGATATAACATTTTAAACTTTTCAAAGTTCTGGTGTAAAGCTATTTTGTGTTATTTTCTGAAAGTTTTATATTATAAAATATTATAATTACAATATAGTTATAACGTTTTTTGTTTGCTGTAATGCACAAATTGTAAGACTAATTTCCTTACGGATAATAAAGATTATTATTATTATTATTAACTATATGTTTTTAACTACATAATCAAATAACGAAAATCACCTTTTAGCTACATTGTCCTGTACCTACATTGTAATACCATGAAAATAAAACACAATGTACATAAATAAAATATACACTATTACGTTGAAACATCAGACACCTATGGACCAGTAAATCAGACAAATTCTCTTCAAATTGTTAGCATTTGTATTTGTTGACTATAACATACCAAAACTTCGTATATTATTTTCATAACGTGTTTATGTATACTTATGTAGAGTATTATCGAAAACTGTGATGGCAGTCCTAATGACTATTACTGTCAATGCTCCACAAGACGGTACCAGCGTACAGTTTCTTGTTATATCACAAACCTTAATATAACCTTCAGTGAAGCAAGCGTGGTCGCAAGCATTGGTAATCTTGCAAAAGGTAACAGAGTTAGTGAGGAAAAAAGAATTCCTAAAATCTACCAAAGTAAGTATTACTTTTTACTTTTTTTTTTTACAATCTCTCGGCTTTGATTCGATTATATATATATACAAGCATAATGTATTCTTTGAAATATTTTTCTATAGAATAAGTGTTACTATTATTCCTCGGCTTAAGCGGAAATAATTCTTCTATTATATATCCTAAGCTTTTGTAGACAAAAGTGTAGATCTATATTTGAAACTATTTCCAAGCGCTTATAGTTTCAGCAAACACTCATTCTGGTCTCTACCTCCCCTTTTTTTTTCTTCCTCTCTTTCATCTCTCTCTTTCCCTCACTTTCGTTTTACATAACTTTCCATCTCCCTCTCTCTGTTACTCTATTTCTCACTATTTCTCTATCCCCTCTTTCTCTTTCTCTCTTTACCTCCTTCTTTCTTGTTCCATCTGCCTCTTTTTCTGAATCATTCGTTTCCTGTTTGTTGTCTTCTTTTTACTCTCTCTCTTTCCTTTGCTCTCTCCTCTCTCTCTCTTTCTCTCTTTCTATAATATATATATATATATCTTTTAATTGTAAAATTGCAGTTAATTGCATGAACAATATCTACCAAGCTAACAAACAAAACAGCAATCGTTACAAAGTAAACAACTTTAATGTTTTAAACACTATAGACTTAGGGTCTTTAAACAAACACATATCTCCCCGCAATGTCTAACCGAAAGGACACACATTTATTGCATGTTAATGATACTACTATTGATATTCTAGTTTTTTTTTTTCAAGTCTTTTGCTCTAGTTCAAGTATTTCTGAAGCTTCTTTTATATTCCCAACGCTCTTGGCTTGTGATTAGATAGTAGATACACAGCAATGAAGAGAGTGTAGGTATTGTAAGTGCTATAATTTACTTAGAGATTAGAAGATATCATAAATCGTAATTAATATTAACCTATATGTATCACTTTTTACTTACCTATTATTAAAAATAATACCATATACATTTTTTAATACATTGTTTCTTTTTAAATTCATGTTACATTAGTTAGACTGCGAATAAATTCAAACATCAAATCATTGATTTCGAATTGAATATCATGTTCTGTTCATTCAGCTTAGTATTAATAAATATGTAATTTAAAAAAATCATTTCTCAATCTCTGTATTAGGAAGTAATATATCATTGTTTAACTATTCTTTTATTATGAAGTAATTGATTTTTAATAATTTAAAAATTTAAAAAATGCAATATGAAATGTGTACAATTTTAGAGGACCTTTATCAGTTTTTGGATCTATTACAAAACTGGAATAATGTATATAACATAGGAGTTAAAAACATATGAACGAATGCTTTCTTTTAAAATCCTGGCTTGATTTGTAATGCTTACTAAATTTGAAAAGCAAAATAATTTGCCTTTCTTTTGCTTTTTTGCGGTAAATATAAAATTATAGATATTTTGTTTATTCAATTTTATCCACAACCAAATCATTCAAATGCTTAACAAGGTTACAAAAGACAGTTTGTGTGGAAACACAAACTCGAAATCGGCCCCCGAAGTGGTCCACCCAGGCAGGCTTCAATGAAATTATATCAGACAAATGAGAGATAAGAATGGAGAAAGAAGGTTAACAGATCTTGTGTAGTGCCCGAACTTTCACTAAGATCTAAAGGATAGGTGCAAGTGAATGTAAAGTTAGATGTGAACCTGGCCTAACTAGTTCCCCTTTCAGACCTTGTGGTATATAGGGCAGATGATGTAAAGTTCATCTTTTTTTGTGGCCAACGGTTAACGAGGGTGTCATGTAGCCAACACAACGACCAATTTTCCCCAACTAATGTCAGGTACCCATTAGAGCTGAGTGGACTCAGAGGCGCCCAAAGATTCCAAAGTTGAAATTCCCAGTCTTCACCAAGACTCGAACCCGAGACCCCCGGTTCGGAAGCCAAGCGCCTTACCACTCATCCACCGCGTCTCCTCTGGCATAACTGATGTCTTACAATTGATATTGTTTTGAAAAATGTTCAATCTTTTATTCGAAGCCTCAAAAAAAAAAAAGTACCACTATTATCTACAGTAAAGAAAAGGATTAGGAAAATTAAGTTTACAAGATTACTATTCGTTTTAAATTAGGTCTAACTTATAATACATTCCAATTAGCTTTTTCTCTTTAAAAAAAAACTGCTTGCATAACTGATTTTAAAAAATAGATTTTTCGCTTTCAGAAAAAAAATGTAGCCGTTGCATCAGAACTTTGAATGTTCTAAAATATTGTGATGTCGGATTTTCAATATCTTTTATAGTTTACGAGATCTAAACCGGACGTACGGACAGACGGACAGACATTTCACACAAAACTAATAGCGTCTTTTCCCCTTTCGGGGGCCGCTAAAAATTATTAGTAAATAACTTCAATTAGGCCATCGATTCACCATGTTTATAATCATTTAGGGGCTTTGATGTTCGCTTGTACTAATTATTTAAATAAAGCATTCACTAGATTTAAAGATACAGATTATGTATAAACTATAGATAATGATAATGTACTTTAATTAAAAAAAAGTGGCTATGTTGTTATAATTAACAATTATTTATCTACCACATTCACCAGAGTTGTCTAATGTTTACTTACAGCCGACATGCTTAAGATAAGTATAAACGGTAACGTTGTGAAGGGAACGAACCACGACATGTTCATAACTATTTATGAAAGGAACTTAGATATCTGCATTGACAATGCCCCAGGCCCAAGCACTATTACTCTACGCCAGAATGGGATACTATTAGCCTCTAAAAACAAATGCCTAAACTTCAGGGATCTTCCATTGAAGAATTCAATCTACGAGATGTCTGTACATCTTTGTGATGCAATGGAACCAGCCACAAACATGACCATATCAACGTTTGTGAAAGGTATGTTTAGGTGGTTTCTTAGTGTCATTACATAAACTTGGTTACATAAAAGGCAAATTTGGCAATATTAGTTCGACAAGGAAAAAGCCAAATTTAAAAAAATTAACACTTTTGTATACATTTCATATTTAGATTCGGTCATATTAAATATTAGTTACATGTAGACTAAAATAAGTAATTTACACGAGCTATTAAAATGCACAATAACTTCCGAATGGAATAATAGGATTCAAAATTAAATGATTAACTATTATAAGTTATAGATTATTTTTAATTTTATTGAAGTGAAATCAAAATTAAAATCACAACCGTGGCAAATGAGATCCACTATATAGACCCCCATTTGAAGCTCATAGACCCCCATTTGAAGCTCATAGACCCCTATTTGAAGCCCATAGACCCCCATTTGAAGCTCATAGACCCCCATTTGAAGCTCATAGACCCCCTTTTAAAGCTCATAGACCCCCATTTGAAGCTCATAGACCCCCATTTGAAGCTCATAGACCCCCATTTGAAGCTCATAGTCCCCCATTTGAAGCTCATAGACCCCCATTTGAAGCTCATAGACCCCCATTTGAAGCTCATAGACCCCCATTTGAAGCTCATAGACCCCCATTTGAAGCTCATAGACCCCTATTTGAAGCTTATAGACCCCCATTTGAAGCTCATAGACCCCCATTTGAAGCTCACAGACCCCCATTTGAAGCTCATAGACCCCCATTTGAAGCTCATAGACCCCCATTTGAAGCTCATAGACCCCCATTTGAAGCTCACAGACCCCCATTTGAAGCCCATAGACCCCCATTTGAAGCTCATAGACCCCCATTTGAAGCTCATAGACCCCCCTTTTGAAGTTCATAGACCCCCATTTGAAGCTCATAGACCCCCATTTGAAGCTCATAGACCCCCATTTGAAGCTCATAGACCCCCATTTGAAGCTCATAGACCCCCAATTCTTTTTTTCACTTTCGTAGATCCACTATATAGACCCCCATTTGAAGCTCATAGACCCCCAATTCTTTTTTTCACTTTCGTAGATCCACTATATAGACCCCCATTTGAAGCTCATAGACCCCCATTTGAAGCTCATAGACCCCCATTTGAAGCTCATAGACCCCCATTTGAAGCTCATAGAACCCCAATTCTTTTTTTCACTTTCGTAGATCCACTATATAGACCCCCATTTGAAGCTCATAGACCCCCAATTCTTTTTTTCACTTTCGTAGATCCACTATATAGACCCCCATTTGAAGCTCATAGACCCCCAATTCTTTTTTTTTCACTTTCGTAGACCCCTAGATGCCTCCGTAGACCCCTTGGGGTCTATATATACCACTTTGGGAATCACTGGTCTAGATGGTCTCGGGTTTATACCCTGACACACCATCAATGTTGTTTGTTTTCAACCGCATCGTCAAAAAAAAAGATAGGCCTACTATCAACAAGCTTGCCAAACACACAGACAACATTAAAGACTAAGAACAATGGATGATGCAAACAAAAATCACATTGAAGAAGTTGACAATTACTGACTGAAAGTAATTCATCGCCTAGTGAATGTTAGTTTTAACTTTAGAATGCAGCATACTTTCATTTAGTGGTCATCGCGAAGAGTATTGCTTATGTGACAAGTAACAACGACACTGTCTTAGCAGTACATACATTCTTAAGAAAACATAAACACAAACCCCCTTACCGCGACCCACATATTTAAAACGAGATAATAGACCTGTTGGGTAATGCAATTTTATCAAAACATCTAAAGGGATCCAGTCTGCGCAAGTTTTCTCTATCATGGTTGACAGCACTCAAATAGAATACAAAATGTATTAAATAAGCATTAATTTCTGATTTTTTGTATTTAACTCCGATGACAAACTACCTAAAGAAATTGCAATCAGATATTCATTAGTAAGTTTTTATTTTTACGATAACCAGAAGTCTGAAGGATTGGCTAAACACATATTCTTAATTACTTGATTAATAAAATATCACCATCTTTCTTCTAATTGCATACGATGCCAAGGCATTGATAGTTTTGCAATATAAGCAAAAAGTACAATAGCCTCAGTCGCTTAGCTAGGAATTTTGGCGCCTAGAAGGCTTGCTCTCTTTAGTAGCCCCTGCATTTTGACATCCAACATTCTGATATTAGATAAAGGTGTAAAGTTTAATGCTTAATGTAAAACACATTTTGTACACTCAGTTGGGGGGCCTTGAAGTTGGGGCCCCCGGGGGATTTTCATATTCGGACCCCCCACCCTAACTACGTCACTGAATACAAACTAGGTTAACTAGGGCCTACTAGATTTCTTTGTCACACAAAATATTTGTCATTTAAAAGGGGGGGGGGGCATCAACATATTCTTGAACCCGAGACATGGGTACCTTGCTACGCCACTGTACAGAACATGACTTTACATTCCGTATCATGATCGATTAGTTTCTTCATTGTCTTACTTTTCAAGCAATAATATTTCTCAGTTCATCCTCTGCTACGAAAAAAAAAGTTGAAGCTACGAATTTGAGCCATAGTTGGCAACTTGCCCCCCCCCCTTGCAAAAAATCCTGCGGGTGCCCATGTGTACACGGTCTGACATAAAATTTTCCCAATTTTTGAATGAATCTACCAAAAGAACCCAACTATCTAGATAGCAATGCTTATATTGTTAACTTATAATTTTTCTTTCTTTTTCACAAGCCATCATGAACTGGACACGTGAACATTGTGACTTTCTTTGAAGCCTAAAATAAATCAAAATTAAAATCACCACCGTGGCAAATGAGATCCATTATATAGACCCCCATTTGAAGCTCATAGACCCCCATTTGAAGCTCATAGACCCCCATTTGAAGCTCATAGACCCCCATTTGAAGCTCATAGACCCCCATTTGAAGCTCATAGACCCCCATTTGAAGCTCATAGACCCCCATTTGAAGCTCATAGACCCCCATTTGAAGCTCATAGACCCCCATTTGAAGCTCATAGACCCCCATTTGAAGCTCATAGACCCCCATTTGAAGCTCATAGACCCCCATTTGAAGCTCATAGACCCCCATTTGAAGCTCATAGACCCCCATTTGAAGCTCATAGACCCCCATTTGAAGCTCATAGACCCCCATTTGAAGCTCATAGACCCCCATTTGAAGCTCATAGACCCCCATTTGAAGCTCATAGACCCCCATTTGAAGCTCATAGACCCCCATTTGAAGCTCATAGACCCCCATTTGAAGCTCATAGACCCCCATTTGAAGCTCATAGACCCCCATTTGAAGCTCATAGACCCCCATTTGAAGCTCATAGACCCCCAATTCTTTTTTTCACTTTCGTACACCCAATTCACTAAAAGCAGCCACTTGTGCATTATTTCACTTTGCTAAACAGTACTTCAACTTATTCTTAAATGATTCTGTCAGCTGTGTTCATGAACTTTCATTCAAATGTCTCTTAGTAAAAGTACTGCCACTAAAACCCACACGATACCCCCTCCAAGTGTGGGAGATCTTTATAACCACCTTGTAAGAGCTGCAACGTGAAGAAGACTTTCAACACTGTGCACGATAAGCATTTTAAGAATTTTAAAACGGCACTTCTTTTTTTTTTTTCAGAAGCACAAACTTCATGGTCAACCAGTCTTTGTGTTATTGTAGGATTAATTATTCTGGTATTATTAGCAAGTATGGTGGTATTATTAAGGAACAGGAAAGAAATCAAATCTGGAGGCAGAAAGTATCTCAGGTAATTTAATATAAAAACATCATATTGAGTTTTGTTGCTACTGTGCACTAAATCATGAAATCAGAGACTTTTGTCTTTGGTCATAAATCATTGTTTTGTTGTGTATGTGTGTGTGTGTTTTTTTGTTGTCACTTCATAAGGTTATGAGATTCGGTTATTGTTTTCTGGCTTCGGTCATTGCCGGCTGGACCTTTACCTTTGGTCTTTTATCCATGCAGCATCCTTGCTTAATAACGTTTGACACTTTGAAGTCGACCCATACACGTAGTGTCCAGTGAGAGTGACAACTTAATCTGAGAGGCATAAGCCTCATATCGTACTGAGCATGCCTCATGCTCCAAGTATAAAAGATGAGCTATAGAAATAAAAAAAAAGTAAAAGTTAAGTTCCTCTTTCAGACCTTGTGGTCTATAGGGCAGATGATGTAAAGGTCATCGGTTTCTGTGGCCTACGGTTAACTAGGGTGTCATGTGGCCAGCACAACTACCAACCGCCTTTACTTTTCCCCAAATTAAAAATCCCAGTCTTCACCAGGATTCCAACCCCGAACCCAGGTATGGAAGTCAAGCTCTTTACCGCTCAGCCACCGCGCCTTATAGCTATAGAAATGCAATAACAATAAAACATGGGAAATGGAAAGCGATGGAAAGAGGTATTTGTAGATTTCTAATACATAATATATCAGAACAAAATATTAAATGAACTATGCTTATATTAATTCAGATATGTCATTCATGAGATTTATTTAACTCGGGACAACGGCTCCCGGCTCCTTATTATACCTATGTCACTATCACCTGTCACTTGTCAATGGCAATGTTTTGTACTGATGTTGACCGATGTGGTTCTAGAATTTGTTGGTTTAGTAAGTTTCGGCTCTTCCTCCAAAAGTAAAAGATTATTATGTACTAGCCCAGACCTTCTACATGACTGCAGAATATGGCAGATAGCTAGGTTAGAACTATGGACCATTTTAATGATAATCCAACGACTTATCCCTATGAAAGATTAACTTGTGTTCTTCCCCATTGTTTTACTCAGATTTTTTTTTCTCCCCTCTTTGGCCACTCAAAATAATATCAGTAATAAAATTCGATTTTTTTGGCTCAGACAATGAACCTTTATTCCATGCCGTACTGCAAGGGGTTTAGGTCAGGGCGTGATATACTTTATTTATGAAGGAGAGTGCAAAACTTACCAATTAAAAGTCTCATATCTTTAAACAATAGCATTTTAACTATCTTTTAATTTATTTACCAGGATATGTCCCTTAAAAGAACAAGATTGCAAAGAGATAGTTCAATTCAAACTTCACGGCTGTAGATCAACTTGTCCAGATGTGAATCAACTTGTCCAGATATCAACATGTCCAGAAATAAATCAACTTGTCTAAAAGTGAATTAACATGTCCTGGTGTTAAAAAAGGTGTTCAGGTGTTAATCACCCTGTTACAATCGTAATCAACCTGTATTTGTGTATTTGCAAATACAGAATGAAACGCTATAGAACTAAATTGTATCATATATCAGGGAGAAAAAAATGTATTTAGGCTTGTTTGTATTTTGCACTATACTCTTGTATTTAGTACTACTTGTACAACAAAGCCTATATCCCCTCTGTCTGTACAACAAAGCCTATATCCCCTTCTGTCTGTACAACAAAGCCTATATCCCCTTCTGTGTGTACAACAAAACCTATATCCCCTCTGTCTGTACAACAAAGCCTATATCCCCTCTGTCTGTACAACAAAGCATATATCCCCTCTGTCTGTACATCAAAGCCTATATCCCCTCAGTCTGTACAACAAAGCCTATATCCCCTCAGTCTGTACAACAAAGCCTATATCCAATCTGTCTGTACAACAAAGCCTATATCCAATCTGTCTGTACAACAAAGCCTATATCCAATCTGTCTGTACAACAAAGCATATATCCCC
Source organism: Biomphalaria glabrata (assembly GCF_947242115.1). Classification (NCBI taxonomy): domain Eukaryota; kingdom Metazoa; phylum Mollusca; class Gastropoda; family Planorbidae; genus Biomphalaria; species Biomphalaria glabrata. The sequence goes on along the minus strand of NC_074724.1, from coordinate 7,877,858 downwards.
TCAGTCTGTACAACAAAGCCTATATCCAATCAGTCTGTACAACAAAGCCTATATCCAATCTGTCTGTACAACAAAGCATATATCCCCTCAGTCTGTACAACAAAGCCTATATCCAATCAGTCTGTACAACAAAGCCTATATCCAATCTGTCTGTACAACAAAGCATATATCCCCTCAGTCTGTACAACAAAGCCTATATCCAATCTGTCTGTACAACAAAGCCTATATCCAATCTGTCTGTACAACAAAGCATATATCCCCTCTGTCTGTACAACAAAGCCTATATCCCCTCAGTCTGTACAACAAAGCCTATATCCAATCTGTCTGTACAACAAAGCCTATATCCAATCTGTCTGTACAACAAAGCCTATATCCCCTCAGTCTGTACAACAAAGCCTATATCCAATCTGTCTGTACAACAAAGCCTATATCCAATCTGTCTGTACAACAAAGCCTATATCCAATCTGTCTGTACAACAAAGCATATATCCCCTCAGTCTGTACAACAAAGCCTATATCCAATCAGTCTGTACAACAAAGCCTATATCCAATCTGTCTGTACAACAAAGCATATATCCCCTCAGTCTGTACAACAAAGCCTATATCCAATCTGTCTGTACAACAAAGCCTATATCCAATCTGTCTGTACAACAAAGCATATATCCCCTCTGTCTGTACATCAAAGCCTATATCCCCTCAGTCTGTACAACAAAGCCTATATCCAATCTGTCTGTACAACAAAGCCTATATCCAATCTGTCTGTACAACAAAGCCTATATCCAATCTGTCTGTACAACAAAGCCTATATCCAATCTGTCTGTACAACAAAGCCTATATCCAATCTGTCTGTACATCAAAGCCTATATCCAATCTATCTGTATGAAATGTCGTACACGTTATTTTTTGGGCACTTCCCATTCTCTACTAATAAAGCTGAAACTGTGCACACAATTATTCATTGGCCAAGACAACACTTAAAAATCGACAACAAAAATCAGTATCAAGCATCTTTTTTTTTTAAATTTGCGTTGAAAAGCTTGAAAGGAAACCTTTTTACAGATATCATCTGTTACCACCCACCCCACCCACCATCTAATACACTCAAGTGATTGAACCATAGTGCATTGAGCATGCTAAATTATGAACATCTTACTGTACAAAATTAATTGATGGAAATATTTCCAATCACACAAATTTTTTATGTTAGTCCGAATCTATAACAAAATTAAAGACATGATTGGTTCAAATAGTTGATCCAATCATATTTAATACTATCTCTCTGTCAAAAGAAAGTTTGTTTTTTTTTTTTTTATTTTATTATCTTTTTGTTTACCTGTAACTTATATGTAAGGACATCAATAATGTTCAATATTTGTTAAGAGTGTTCACGAAAGAAGAAAAATATTACCAAATATTTTTTTAAAAAATCTTAGCTTATACGCAAAGTAATTGTATCAATTAATTTGGATTATTCATGTTATAAAATTTGAAAAGATCTAGAGAATCTAGACCAACAATAATAAATCTGTGTGGTTAGATATATTTTTACCAATAGTTTTTGTTTAAAGAAATTTGACCCTTTTAGCTTTTTCAATACTCTATGATCCTATCACTTGTCTGGAACAGTTAAAAAGGTGTGGGGGTGAAAGAACGGAGTAACTGGGTGATACATAGAGAGTGCCATTACGTCATCAGTAGCGTGAGTGTCCAATGCCTAGACTGATACCTCTGATACCAGGAGGATTCACAATCCAGCTTGAACACAGACCATTGTGTACTAGCTGATACACTATCAAGACTAACCTAGCAACTTAGCATAGTTATGTTAGTGTAATTGTAAGAATTCATCTTTTTTATTTTTTTTCCCAATACAATGTGAAAACGCGGTTTTAACTATTAGAGATGGTATCTTGTCGTATATTATTGCTATACATAGGAGTTGATCTTTTCTGGTATTTTTGCTGTTTTACATATTCAATATTAACGTGGAATGGACTATGCATGCCGATTTCAAATTGTAATTTAACTCTCCATGCCACTATTTTTAAAAATTTTTTTTGATCATTTATTCTTTTTTTCTTTTCTCTTTATTGTAAATAGTGTCCTATAAGTCATAAGTGATAGCCTTAGCTGGACATATTTCTTTTGTTAGGTTAATAGGGGCTATTTCACTTTAATGTACATTATATACATTTGTGTGTATATATATATATGTTTATATATATGTATATAAGTATGTGTATCATGGGCGTAGCCAGGGGGGGGTTCTTGGGGTTCAAACCCCCCCCCCCCGAAATGAATCCCCCCCCCTCCAAGGGGGGGGGGGGGGATTCGGAATTTAGTGACTGATTTTTTGCTTTGATTTTGTTTATTTTAGGTGAGATTTTAATACTAAACCATCACTTGCCCTAGCACAACCAAAGGGGTTTGAGATTAAAACCCCCTACCAGGGGGGTTCGAGTTTAAAAACCCCTACCAGGGGGGGTTCGAGTTTAAAAACCCCTACCAGGGGGGTTCGAGTTTAAAAACCCCTACTAGGGTTTTGAGTTTAAAACCCCCTACCAGGGGTTTTGAGTTTTAAACCCCCTTCCTGGGGTTTTTGCAGTTAACTCATCCTCTTCTATAAAACAAAACAAAAAAAAAATGCAAACGAAAATCCTCTAATTCCAAGAGCACAGTTAAGGAAGATTTTGATTTTAAAACCCCGTCTAAAATTTACGATAAACCCCCTCTTTAATATAAAAAAAGCTAATTATGCACTCAAAATGTTATGAGCGTAGCTAAATTGGTTTTGACTCAGTTTTGAGTTTAAACCCCACTTCAGTGGGGTTTGAAGGTAAAAAATAATTCTTTTTAATAATAAAAAAAAAGCAAATTATACACTAAAAATGTTATGAGTGTAGTCTATGGGGTTTTGAGTTTAAACTCCCCTCCAGTGGAGTTTGAAGCTAAAAAGTACCTCTTCAATATAAATAAAAGAAAATTACTCACTCTAAAATCTATGAGCGTAGTCAAAGGGGTTTGAGTTTAAACCCCCCGCCATCTTCAGTGTAAGAAAAAAAGCAAATTACGCACTCAAAATACTATGAGCGTTGCCGAAAGGGGTTTTAGAGTTTTAACCCCCATTCAGAGGGGTTTGGTGCTAAAAATACATCTTCAATATAAAAAAAAGCAAATTACACACTAAAATTATTTGAGCGTAGCCAAGCCATTCGGGGGTTTAGAGTTTCTTCTACAGATGGCTTTTTTTTTAAAGTTTAAAACCCCTCCAGATGGTTTTGAGTCTAAGACACCCCTACAGAGCATTTTGAGGTGGAAAACCCCAACAGAAGATTTTGACGATAAAACTTCTCTTTTCGATATAAAATCTAAAGCAAACTACAGTCACTTAATTCCAAGAGCGTATTCAAGAGAGGTTACACATTTTTACCAGTGGCAGGGCTCCATTAATAAACTGCAGTGAATAGTCATCTACCGAAATCGAAAAACACTAAATATAGCTCAACAAAGATGGCTAAGACAGATTTCAGGAGTCAGTTATAGAGATCGGATCTAAATCAAGGAAATGGGAGTCGACCCCTTGTGAGATTGTGAGAGAACGACGCATGAGGTTTGCGGGACATGTTCTCCGACAAAATGAATTACGCATAAGAAGAGTTACAATGATATCCTAGTACAACTTGACGCCACTCATTCATGGAGGTCCTCATGGTAGGTGGGAAGAGGCTTCAGACATTACCAGTGACAGATTTTTATGGAAACTGCTTGACGTCAAATGCTCCGAACAGCGTGGGAGGGTCTAAGTCAGTAAGAATAGCACATTAGGTTTTTTAAATAGAACTTTTTAATAGCAGGAAAATGCACCGTAGATACCTCAGAATATGAATTTTGTTGGTTTTCAATATCAGAAATAGTGCTTGGCGGCGGGGCATCGCCCCGCCCTGGGCAAGCTCCTAGCGCTCCCCCAGACCCCTTTGCTAGTAATGTCGGGGAATCTACAATTTTTTCACTAACTCATGGAAGAACCTATTCTAGGGCACAATAAACGTCTTCCGAAAGAATGAAGGGTCAGAATGTAATAAAGATTATGTACACACACACACATAAATACATATAATTTTTTTTCGCGGGGGGGAATGATTTAGTCTTTGTTGAATATGCGAGAGAATGTGTTAAGTCAGTAAGGTCTTGCTCCCGGTCCTGGAAGGTTGGACGTTTACTTCCTGGACTGGTGTTTTTGTATTTATATACTTCATAAATTTGGTGAACTAGTGATTGTAAATTAATATTTGAGAGTTGATTTCATTATGTGCCTATTGAATACTTATTATGCGTATTTCAATGGATATCTATAGTTGGAGTTTCATTGTATCTAGTAGTAATTGTTCTTTTGTGAGTAACTAAGCAAGTATTAAGTAATTGTAATTGAGTATTGAAGAACCCCTTAGCGAGCCAAGACAAAGTCAAGAAACACAACAACCCAAGTCAAAGCATATAATTAGAACCCTAACACCAATAATTGACACTAAGTGCATTATTTTTTTAAAAATCTGTACATCGTACATAATTGTTTCTCAATCCAAGATTGGCATTGCTTTTGACTAACCTGTACATTTTTTTTTAGTGTACACGTTTGTCTAATTTAATTTGCATTTATTATTTGTTGGTGAACTAGTGAATATTAGTGAAAGAAAGTGAGGCAAAGTTAGAGGAAAAAGAGCATGCGTGTGAGAGAGAGAGAGAGAGAGAGAGAGAGATGAATAGAGAAAGTCATAAGAAGATAGAGAGAGGAACAGAGGAAAAAGAGAAAGTCAGAGATAGAAGAGAGAGAGAGAGAGAGAATTAAATGATGCAGATACAAGCTTCACCTATATAATTCACCTTTCTGTTTTGTACATGCAGAGATTTGTACTTCATAAATAAATTATAAAATAAACATTTTTATAGTTCGTCAAGTACTTAAAGTACAAACGTGTTTAAAAATGTATAACAGCACTGCATTGGTCTTGCTAGAATATCTGATTGAATTGGACCACAAGATGGCTTCATTCTTAGAATTGTCGATATAAATAAAGACTTAAGATCTATCTACCTTGTTATTCCTATTTTTTTTTACAATATCTCTATTCAAGGCAGAACTTCATGGAACCTGGATCCAGGAACCTGGACAGCTGATCTCAAAAATGGCTCTAAAGATTTTCCTACAAATGCAACAGCAAATGTATATCGCTAAAAAAAAAACAATTACTAGCTCGTTGGCCTAATGGAGAAAACTCTAGTTTGACCGTTACATTTTTTATTTAAATAATTAATTAATTAAATTTAGCTAGACCAATTCTGTTTGGAGTCGAGCTGTAATGATGCGGTCACTGACCGGCTTCCAAGCAATTAGCGATGAAGCTGCTATTTTAGACATGATGATTCCTACACCACCAATGTGCTCCTTGTCATGTCCTAAGTATATTATTGTCTTGCCATCATTGATTATTTGTCCACTTGATGTCCACCGCATCTCGCAGATCCCAAGGATGTCCAGCCGGTAAGAGTCAAACTCTCTTAAAAGTTGGGCCAGTTTACCGCATTGATTCAGGGTTCTTACATTCCACGTGCCTATAAGAGTCGGTTTCCTTGCGTTGAAAGGCTTGCCATGTATCGGGTATTGGACTTCCAGTTGGCTTTGATCCAACACCGTCATCAGGGTTTGGCCGCCATCGCCGCATGTATAGTTTTCATTATGTGTCGAGTTTGCCGTTTCTGTAGCAATAGTGGTTTTACAGGGTGGGGTCGCTAGCCCCACGCCAAACCCTCCTCCTTTCTCACCCGGGCTTGGGACCGGCATATGGCGGAGTTAAAGTCACTACCATCCAAGCTTATGCCCCTACAGAGGATGCAGAAGATACCATCAAAGATAATTTCTATAATCAACTACAAACTACTCTTGATGAAACACCTACTCACGACCTAATTCTACTGATGGGAGACTTTAACGCCAAAATCAATCCCAACCGAACTGGCTTTGAATATGTAATGGGACCATATGGCTCTGCAGAAAACATCAGTGATAATGGCGAGCGCTTGATTTCTCTCTGCGCATCCAACAGCCTTTCAATTGGAAACACATATTTTAAGCACAAACAAATACACAAAAAAACATGGCGATCACCAAATGGAGAAACCTTCAACGAGATAGATTACATTTGCATCTCCAAACGATGGAGGTAATCTCTGTTAGACGTGCGGACCCGCAGAGGAGCTGATATTGGCTCAGACCACTACCTTGTCAGTGGCAAATGTAAGCTCAGATTGAAACGCCAACCAAAACGAGCCACACGACCCCGCCCATTTAATGTAGAGAAGCTTAAAGACGGCAATACTGCAGCACAGTTCCAATTGAAACTAACGAACCGCTTTGAGGCTCTTGCAGATATATTGACCCTTGAAGAAGAGTGGGACAACTTCAAAGATACCACTATTGGGTGCGCGGAAGAAGTTATCGGAAGGAGGCGAGGTTCATACAAGGAACGGTGGATACAAGACAGAACATGGAAATTGATTGATGAGAGGAAAGAGGCCAAACATAGACAAGATCAGAAAAATGAAACACAGGATCGCAGCCTAGCGGAAGAAGCCTATAGGGAAGAAGATCTGAAAGTAAAGAGAAGCTGTCGGCAAGATAAACGGGACTGGATTGAGCAGAACGGACAAGAGGCACAAGCAGCTGCAAGCAGAAATGACACAAAAACCCTCCATCGTATTGTCCGAGATCTTACTGGAGCAAAGAGTGGACATGGGGCACCAATAAAAGACAATCAAGGCAAAACGTTGTTAACGAAAGAAGAACAGGATGCAAGATGGGTAGAGCACTTTAAAGAGACCCTTAACCAACTGTCGCCAGACCTAACTTACATATTCAAGGACCCCTCTCCAGACAATGATCTCAAGGTCAAGACAGACCCAATAACTGCTGAGGAGGTTACCATGGCCATTGCAGTGCTAAAGAATAACAAAGCACCAGGACTAGACATGATATCAGCAGAAAAGCTAAAATATGGGGGACAGTGCATTGTTAACAGAATGACTGATCTCTTAAATCTCTGTTGGCGAACTTCAAAAGGCCCAGAGGACTGGCAAAAGGGAGTGATTGTAAAGCTTCCAAAAAAAGGCAACTTGGCAGACTGCAACAACTGGAGGGGCATTACTCTCCTCTCTGTCCCAGGCAAAGTTTTCAGCACTGTTTTGTTGAGACGGCTTCAACAGTCTGTAGATGAAAGGCTCAGTGTAGAACAAGCAGGTTTCCGAAGAGGCAGATCATGTACAGAGCAGATTTTCGTTTTACGAAATATCATAGAACAAAGTCTTGAGTACCAACAACGGCTAACGATCAGTTTCGTGGACTTCAAAAAAGCGTTTGATAGTGTCCACCGAGAATCACTATGGAAAATAGTTAGAGAATACGGTATCCCAGAAAAAATCCTCCAGATCCTACGACACCTATACAGTCAATCTAGTTGCTGCATTAAAACAGAAGAGGGAACAACAGAGTTTTTTACAATCGAGACAGGTGTGAGACAGGGGTGCATCTTATCTCCCTTCCTTTTCCTCCTAGCCATCGACTACATAATGAGGAGAGCAATGAACCAGACTGCCTTTGGTATTCCATGGCATGAACAACTCCGATTGACGGACTTGGACTTTGCTGATGATGTTGCACTACTCGGGGCTACAAATAAATGCATTCAAGAAATGACGGAGAGCCTAGACAGAGAGGCACCCAAAATTGACCTCGCATAAACTTGGATAAGACTAAAATTATGCGAGTGGGATATAAGGCAAAGGGTGTCCCCGTCAGACTTGGCGAGTCAAAGCTTGATGAGCTGGACAAGTTCACGTACCTTGGCAGCATCATAACAAATGATGGAGATGCTTACCATGATGTAGCGTGCCGAATAGGAAAGGCAGGGAGCATTTTCCAAAGGCTGCAGCCTATTTGGACTAGCCAAGACATTGGACTCGAGACAAAAATACACCTTCTCAACACAATCGTCATTCCAACTGCTACATATGCATGTGAGACGTGGAAGTCATCTGTCAAAATTGAGAAAAGACTAAATGTGCCTCAATAGAGATGGCTGAGACGGATTTTGGGAGTCAGTTACACAGACCGGATCTCAAACAAGGAAATCCTATGCCGAACTGGGAGTAGAACACTTAGTGAGGTTGTGACTGAGCGTCGCATGAGGTTTGCGGGACATGTTCTGCAAAATGAATTACGCACACCAAGAGATGCGATAACATGGAAGCCAAATCGAGGAAAGCGCAAACAAGGACGTCCTCGTATTACCTGGCGACACACCTTCATGGAGGACCTCAGAACAGTGGACACCAGGAGGGAGGAGGCTTCAGACATTGCCAGTGACAGATCATTATGGAGACAGCTTGCCGCCCAATGCGCCGAACGGCGCGGGAGGACCTAAGTCTAAGTAACTAAGACCAATTCTAGGTCTAGATCCAACATAGGTTTTGAAAGGGCTATAGCGTTCTTGTAAGGACTACCGCGTTCGGTTTTTCAAATGTAAGACTCTATCGATTCAAGAGTTTACTAAATTATTGTTCTGCAGCCCACTGTAATAAAAGAAATGCATTTTATAATTGTGTTTCACGTTGTCCTTATTCTCTCGACTCCATATAGCAAAAAGACTAAATTTAGTGTTAAAGACAGCGAATCTTTGTTGACTAGGGTCCATATCGTCTTGAACTGTATAAAGGCGACTCCTTCTTCGCCATTCCTTGTTTTAACACCAGCATGTTTTCCATCAATCTATTATTGCATGCATATTATATGTAGAGAAACAATGAAAAAAAAAAATCTTACAAAAGTGTGGTTGGACGTTTTATTTTCTAGTACTAAGCTTTAATCTTAATGTCTGTAACAGTAAACGAGGACGTTTTGATAAGGATCTCGAGTCCTTCACAGTCTCATAAATATGTAAAGATATCTTTGATCTATTCATATCGTCAGACAAGGTAATTGGTTGATCATAGAAAACAGAAAATGGCTCTTGCTCAATCGGAGGTACACATGAATGAGCTGAAATAGAAGATAAGAAAGATGACACAAGCTTTACCTTGAATGTATTAAGGCGGACAATAACGTAATGTCTATCACAAAATTAATTGATAACAAATATTAATATTATTGTTGTAATAAATAATAAAAGTTCCCCTATCAGACTTTGTGATCTATGGGACAGATTATGTCAATGTGACCTGTTTATGTATCCCACAATTAACGAGGTTGTCATGTAGCCAGCACAACGACCAACCGACTTTACTTTTCCCCCAACTAATGACAGGTTCCCATTTGAGTCCTCCCATGTATAATATGTGTACCTGACATAAGTTTGAGAAAAGTAAAGGCAGTTTTTTGTTGAGCTGGACACATATCTTATCTTATATAATACAGACGTTACTTCAAAAAAAGAAGATGATTACTTCCTACGCGTCATGCATTTAGTCATGCATATTAACCAATGACTTAAATTCTGCCAAGTCACTGGTTTTCTTGATTTGCTCAGGAAACCTATTCCATGCTCTAATAGCACTACGGAAGAAGGAGCATTTGTACAAATTTGTCCTGGCATATGGGACGAGGAATGTGCCTTTATCTTTGTGTCTTTCAGAGTATTTTATTAAATGTTGTTTTTATATTTGAAGATTATGGTTCAGTATTTGATGTATAATTGCTACTTTACTTTTGAATCTTCTGTCCTGAAGGCTTTTTAAATTTTGTGTTTTTACTTAAGGTGTTACTCTAGTCAAATGTGAATATTCGTTTGTTATGAATCGCACTGCTCTATTTTGTGTCTGTACCAGTTTCTTAATGTTTTCTTGAGTTGAGGGGTCCCAAACGGAGAATGCATATTCTATTATTGGCCTAACCAAGGTTAAATAACATTTTAGTTTTATGTTCTTAATTGATTTATAGAAATTTCTTTTAATAAACCCTAATGCTTTGTTTGATTTTTTTATAGTTTCATCAATATTGGGATTCCATGACAGTTTTTCATTTATTATAACACCTAGGTATTTTGCGTTTTTAGACTGTGTTACTGGTTTACCATGAATAAGATAAGTTGAATTAATTTGTTTTAGTTTTTTTTGTTACTCTTGATAACTGACATTTTTCTTGGTGGAAAGACATAATCCAATTTAATTTCCATTTCTGTAATTCATCTAATTCTCTTTGTTAAATTTCTGTATCTTGTGTTATTTTTATTGTTCTATATATTATGCAATCTTCTGCGAATAATCTGACTTTTGTTCCTGAACTAATGCAATTTGGTAAACATAATACCCTGTTCGTTAACCGTTGGCGAAAGAAACAGATAAACTTAACAACATCTGCCCCATAGCTCACAAGGTCTTAAAGGGGAACTTTAATTAATGATAATTCTAGTGGCGATTATCATCTATGTGCGGTTTCTGATATAGCCATGAGTAAAGAAGAGCGAATGGTTTTGGTTGTGTAGACTGATAAGATTCTGGTGAAATAGGGAGGTGGTCGGGCGTAGTTCATTAAGTAGTGTGAAAATTGAAGAACATGGAACTTACGAGAGACAATTGACAAAAAAGAAGGGCATCTTATTAATGGTGTTATATAATATACCTATTTTAAAGCAATGTTACTTGTGTTCCTAGATACAACTATATTTAAGTCGAAAGCTGTATATAATTATTAATAAAAGTTGTGATCAGTTTTGCTTATACCAAAGCTTGTCCGTGTTTTTTTTTTCAAGCTGTACATTAAGAGAGTAGCAGACTTACATCAGTTTAGCTGTAAATTGCATTTAAATATTTACTTATATATACTTCCTATAATTTAATCTGTTTTCACAGCCTTAAACACTGAGATTAAAATTTTTATGGATCTTTAAAATGAAGTTTATTTCGTTTAAAATGAAAAAAAAAGTGTCAAACTTTTATTAAAGTTTCTGTATCAACTTAGTAACATTACAATGCAACCCACATGGAGTCCCTCATGGAAAAAGAAAGAGGTGACAAACCCAGGAATACAAGGCAATATGATTTGGAAGAAGATGTCCAGAGGAATTGCAAAGGTGCGTGGACAGTTGGGGTGAAGAATTCAGAAACTAGACGTCTGAAGGAAGCTAACTGGTGCTCTGTGCCCCAGAAGGTACCATTGGCAAAGAGATGAGACAATCAAGTAGAAGGCAACGAACTATTTACAGAAGATTTTGACACTCCATCCCGTTACTCAGCTGAGCATACACGTTCGCTTCATCACCAGTGTCACAGATATTCTATACTCAATGCAGTAATTGCTGGAGTAACTTGAGGCTGAAACCATCAAGCTTCAGTCACGAGGTGCTCGTTAGCCATGGCTGGCTACCCTCCTAGGAGAAGGAAAAGTCTGAATTTAAACCTCTGTTGCCTTGCTGCTCTACCCAATCATGGTAAAGGCTTTGGGAGTTAACGCTGACGAAAAAGCAGGAGCCGGTTACCCATAGGAAGTTTGCAGCACTCAATGCTACCCCCCTGGCTGAACCTACGACGACGCTGACCTCAAACTGTATCATCACTTGCCGTTCCTTTGGATACATCAGCTGAGTGAAGATGGGTAAATAGTGTGTGGGCGACATCGATCCACAGCTAATACCCAGGCATTCATCTCATTTTTATGAGATTTTCCATATTTTTTTCATGACAGAAGGAGGCAATACAATTTGCTGAATACAACTAACATTCCCACCTCGTAAATATCTTTATATGAAATAAAACCATTTGCAATGTACAAATACCTAGAGATTAACTCACCTTTTCTTTTTCTATTGACGACCACAATCAGACATAATACACTAACAAGGACAGCAAACAAAATACAAAATACTATTACTATTACAACTTGATACGATTCAGTGCTACTGCTTTGTTTTGGTTTCGGTTTTGATGGTATGTCAGCTGCAGGAAAAAAAAAACATATTCATTTGCTTAAAAAATTGTACAAAAAAACGCTGGAAAGAGAAAGTTGGTGAAAGGAGATAAATATAATTACTTTACACGTATAAATATATGAAAGTAATAGCTTTATATTTGAAGTAAACTAACCGTAAAAATTAAAATACTAATTTTTTTTTAAAGTTTATGGTTTGACTTTGGCTAGAATGCCCAATTAATTCAGTGAACTGTAAGCAATTTCTTGCAAATTAAGTTTTATTTTACGGTGCAAAACTTTAGAAAAACCTATCAATTTCTGATCGTCAAAGACGAGTATTGTTTATTAACAGAAAGATTTATGACTGCAGGAATTATATAATACTGTGACAAGTCAAAAACTCGCTGTCAGAGTCACTCTAAATTATCACAGCATTAAATATTATTTTTCATTATTCATTTATTTTATTTTAATTATTTCTCCATCCTACCCCTAAATTATTCACCCGCCACACCTTTTCCTCTCTACCAGGCTAGACTTAGTCCACCACCTTGGAGAAAATTAGGCCAATCCTTTCATTTATCTTCCCTTGACCGGGGCAAAGATACGCTCAGACCTTGATCTTATCGACAGGATGTCTGACAGTCGCGGTTGACACCACCTTGGTTTGAATGCAAGCTAATCCTTCTCCTCCCCCCTTCTCTCACGTCTCTCTTTGATCTAAGAGATTACGCTGATCAACACACCGCGTGATATTCCAAGGTGCGGCTCCCACCTCGAGTCAAATCCACCCACGTGTAAGAAAAATCTTAGCCTTGGACATTTCCGGTGTCCGCCCACACTTTTCAGGCATATATATATAGTAAACCAACTCAAATCACTCTCTCTTTCGCATTCGAGCTGAGCTATCGAGTCTGGACTATATCACTTATTCTTTCTCCTAGAGGAATACCTGGTGGTAAGCCGAACTTAATCACAAGTTCCATCTTAATTACTCTGTGTATATTTCAATTGGATTTTTATCATGTGTATTTTGCTTAGTTCATTTATATTTAATTAGTGCATTGTGTATTTCTCACTGGCGTAAGTAGAAAACATAAACATGTGCTATGTATATATTTTAGTATTGCATTAATCTATTAATGCTACGTTGCTCAATTGATCATTGATGCAACCATGTATATATTTGTACACCTTATTTTATTTCCTTTATCTCGGTTGATCGCCTTGATAATTTTACTATCGCACTAATACTGCGCTTAGAAAGGAGATATGAAGTATCTCCCCTGTAATGAATTATCTCCCCTTTACTCATTTTACTCTAATGAGAGTTACCCCGCTTGAACGGACACACTCTACATTCAAGCACGCTCCTTTGTTCTCGACCCACGGTCGTATGTAAACAAACCATCTGGGTCACTGACCACCGCCCATTTCACCTCCCCCCCCCCTTCTTTCTCTATCCACCTGTGTTGTTTATTTGAGATTATTATTTCCCCTTCTATGTACATTCTTATATTATTATTTCCCCTTTTATGTACATTTCTATATTGCTACTATCTGCCATCTATTTTTCCAAATCCCATTTGTCATCATCTCCCCTTGTGCTCTAAAGCAATTTTACCAATCTGACGAATGCACCTCAGTCGAGGGCATCGATAAGATGTATGAGAGACATGTCCTAACTTGTCTTTATTTATCCGCAGCCTCCCTCAGGTGTCTGCCTATTTATCGGATCACTTACCTGCCTATTTGCCTACTGGCCTATCTATGTGCTTAGTGCTAATCAGCGCTGCACTTGCCTAGTTGCTATCAAGAATCACCTATTGCCTATTTACTGGATCAACGATCTATTTACCTGCAGTTTTGCTTAGTGCTATTCAGCGCTGCACTTGCCCACTGAGATCTACTCAACTCTACCACTTGGCGCTATCGGCATTGCCCGCCTATTTGACAGCCCACCTGTCAAGCTATTAGGTGCGACGTCCCTATAGGCCAGATCTGTGTGAGACGTCATAGCTACGCCAACCCTCTGCAACTCACTGGACATATCCTGTCAACCACGCTGCCCACGGCAGATCAGCTCTGCCCGCAGTAACCTTGTGCCCACGGTATCCGGCCACCCGCCATACTGTGCCCACTACAGATACTAGAACTTGGGACTGAGACTCCACGAGGACTATATCGCCGGCGTCCCTCTATCCGCTAGAGCGCCACCTCCAGCTGCAGAACCTCAAGCCAGGACACAGCCAGCTACGACATCAACAGGAATACCAGCTAAGTCAGAGGACAAAGTGACATACTCTCTTATTAGGTGCAAGAGTGATGATTGAACATAGAATGTACTAGAGATAGATGCAAACCCTCCCCCTTTTTATTATTATATGTATATTTATGTAAATAAATATCCTTTATTTTAACTTTTGTATCTATCTTTCATTGCTTTGTCTCGTTGCGTGTCTGCTCCCGATTCATATGCTGATAAGTGGGGGTGTGATAGCTTTAAAAATAATCATCCCCTAGACATAAAACGTGCCAAACACACGTCACATTTCCCCACCTGTCACATTTTGGCGAGCCCGTCCGTGGATTTAACCCATCTTTACAGCAGGCACGAACAGGCAGCAATAACTAAATTCCATATCAATTTTTTTCTAAGAATATTTATAAGTATCATCACTTCGCATTTTCAAGAGTGTCACTTCTGTCATATTTTATATTTTATATTTACTGTATTCAATTTGTAATATTTCATTGCAGGAATTTTGTGATTAACGTAGGCAGACACCACATTCCCCTTTTACTCTTTCTTACATTCAGCGGCTCCTTTCTACGTTTTACCTCTCACTATCTTCCACCTCATCCTCTTCCTAATCCGGCCTCTTTAACCATGGACTTAGCTGAATTAGCTTCCGATTTCGAGGCTGAAGGAATATTATGTGGATTTGAAGGTCTCGAGTTAGAAGACTACGTACGAAGACAGATTGAAAGGGCACAAAGAATGGAAGCCCATGAACTAAAAATGAATGCGATTAGGCAGGAAATACTAGAAATCAGACAGCGCTATAGACCGCAGAATTTGGAGCTGAACAGCACACCCGCAAGACAAGACCAGGAAGCAGAGGAGAGTGGAATCATGACTCATGTCGAAACAGAGCACACCGCCCCATCAGACACAGACGTTGCTAATAAAGGTGAAACTACCACACCTGATGCCCCTTCTCTCGACCAGTCCACCTTGTCTACCCAGCCCAACCCTTCAGCTCAGTCTAATAGTTCTGCAAACTGCGACGCTCCATTCCAGCCCCTGCCCTCAAGCAAATCCCAACCTAGAAAGGCACCAACCCAACAGCCAGCCTTGCACAAAAACTGCAACTACCCAGCACGTAAGCCTCGTCATAACCAGAACAACCAAGCCCACCGTGACTGCAACAACAGCACGCGTGGCAACAAAACTGATCGTGCCTACTGTGACTGCTACGACAGCATGCGTAGCCACAAACCCAACTACCAAAAGCAGCAGGCCTCACAGCGCATTTCAGTAATGACCGCGGTCCCCAAACCCTCTGTGTCTAATCAGCAAACACGTACTGATAGAACAGCGGGCGACCCATACGTCATATCAACACTGACTGTGGCCCCTGAACACACTGCCCTTGGCTCTACGAAAACGGAAGTCCTACCGGCACTTCCTCACCCTGTCTCATCTTCCCCCGGGATAGAGACCATTCTGGTTAACGGGCGGTACGTCCGGTCCTTATTTGACACAGGCTGTGCGGTAAGTTCAGTTATCTGCAAAGCACTGGTTGATCCGGCTGATCTCACAGATAGAACTGTGACGATTCAGTCCCTTGACCGTGAGACTCCTCCAAAGGTTCTTCCTATTGCTAGGGTCCACGTAGAGTGCAGGTACGTACATGGCACCATTGACGCAGCCGTCATGGACACGCCAGTTTATGACTTCATTCTAGGCTCCAAATATGTCCCTCTTGGAGTAGTCAACAAGCCATACTTTTCTCTGCCCGTCGGTAGATCGACGAAGCAGAGAAGTGGCCGCAATCAGCAGGTTGAAAGCCCTGGTCGCCACGCAAATACGCCTAGTCCCGACTCATCAGCGAAGCTCAAACCACTTTGCCCTGGCATTAACACTGCTAGGAAGTCACGAGTTAAGTCGTATACCCGCGCTCGTGAGAGTTTACTTGACCCAGGCTACTCAGCCAAAATCATGCAACATTCCTCTGACATTGACAGTGTCAGAATGCCCCGAGGTAAGATGAACCCTTGCTCTCGTGGACTCACTCCTTTTCATGGCTCCTCAGCCACCATTCCAAATCAACCTCCCCCTGGCATTGATAGTGTCAGGAAGTCACGAGATAAGCCGAACCCTCGCGCTCGTGAAAACACTTCTCACCATGGCTCCTCAGCCACCATTCAATATCGACCTTCCCCTGGCATCGACCATGTCAGGAAGCCACGATGTAAGCCAAGTTATCGCAATCGTGGGGACGTTCTCCGGCAGAACTCCACATTCTTTGTCAGGCCACTCTTCCCTGACATTGATCGTGTCAGACGATACCGAGGTAAGCTGACTACTTACTCTCGTGAAGAAGCGCCTCACAGCGGCTTCGGAGGCAAGCCCCAACGAGCACACGTGCCTTGGGCACCCCACCTAAGCCCCAATCACCCTCCCCAATCCGCCCCAGGAAGGAATTATTACTCACCCAATCGCCCAATCTACTCTCCCGAACAACCCCAAATGTTTCACCCAGGTGACTACGTCATCAGGGACGGAAAGTAGACCACGGACTGACTTGGACAGACTCTCCTCCTGGCATGGCTATCCCTTTATTTTCCCAGATTTTTTTTTCTAATGCTGTGATAACAACTGATCTTAAAGTTAGAGTGACATCAGTCTGCTCGCACTTTATGGATCTTTCTGCGATAGATCCATCTTGGCGGCGGCGTATGTGACAAGTCAAAAACTCGCTGTCAGAGTCACTCTAAATTATCACAGCATTAAATATTATTTTTCATTATTCATTTATTTTATTTTAATTATTTCTCCATCCTACCCCTAAATTATTCACCCGCCACACCTTTTCCTCTCTACCAGGCTAGACTTAGTCCACCACCTTGGAGAAAATTAGGCCAATCCTTTCATTTATCTTCCCTTGACCGGGGCAAAGATACGCTCAGACCTTGATCTTATCGACAGGATGTCTGACAGTCGCGGTTGACACCACCTTGGTTTGAATGCAAGCTAATCCTTCTCCTCCCCCCTTCTCTCACGTCTCTCTTTGATCTAAGAGATTACGCTGATCAACACACCGCGTGATATTCCAAGGTGCGGCTCCCACCTCGAGTCAAATCCACCCACGTGTAAGAAAAATCTTAGCCTTGGACATTTCCGGTGTCCGCCCACACTTTTCAGGCATATATATATAGTAAACCAACTCAAATCACCCTCTCTTTCGCATTCGAGCTGAGCTATCGAGTCTGGACTATATCACTTATTCTTTCTCCTAGAGGAATACCTGGTGGTAAGCCGAACTTAATCACAAGTTCCATCTTAATTACTCTGTGTATATTTCAATTGGATTTTTATCATGTGTATTTTGCTTAGTTCATTTATATTTAATTAGTGCATTGTGTATTTCTCACTGGCGTAAGTAGAAAACATAAACATGTGCTATGTATATATTTTAGTATTGCATTAATCTATTAATGCTACGTTGCTCAATTGATCATTGATGCAACCATGTATATATTTGTACACCTTATTTTATTTCCTTTATCTCGGTTGATCGCCTTGATAATTTTACTATCGCACTAATACTGCGCTTAGAAAGGAGATATGAAGTATCTCCCCTGTAATGAATTATCTCCCCTTTACTCATTTTACTCTAATGAGAGTTACCCCGCTTGAACGGACACACTCTACATTCAAGCACGCTCCTTTGTTCTCGACCCACGGTCGTATGTAAACAAACCATCTGGGTCACTGACCACCGCCCATTTCACCTCCCCCCCCCCTTCTTTCTCTATCCACCTGTGTTGTTTATTTGAGATTATTATTTCCCCTTCTATGTACATTCTTATATTATTATTTCCCCTTTTATGTACATTTCTATATTGCTACTATCTGCCATCTATTTTTCCAAATCCCATTTGTCATCATCTCCCCTTGTGCTCTAAAGCAATTTTACCAATCTGACGAATGCACCTCAGTCGAGGGCATCGATAAGATGTATGAGAGACATGTCCTAACTTGTCTTTATTTATCCGCAGCCTCCCTCAGGTGTCTGCCTATTTATCGGATCACTTACCTGCCTATTTGCCTACTGGCCTATCTATGTGCTTAGTGCTAATCAGCGCTGCACTTGCCTAGTTGCTATCAAGAATCACCTATTGCCTATTTACTGGATCAACGATCTATTTACCTGCAGTTTTGCTTAGTGCTATTCAGCGCTGCACTTGCCCACTGAGATCTACTCAACTCTACCACTTGGCGCTATCGGCATTGCCCGCCTATTTGACAGCCCACCTGTCAAGCTATTAGGTGCGACGTCCCTATAGGCCAGATCTGTGTGAGACGTCATAGCTACGCCAACCCTCTGCAACTCACTGGACATATCCTGTCAACCACGCTGCCCACGGCAGATCAGCTCTGCCCGCAGTAACCTTGTGCCCACGGTATCCGGCCACCCGCCATACTGTGCCCACTACAGATACTAGAACTTGGGACTGAGACTCCACGAGGACTATATCGCCGGCGTCCCTCTATCCGCTAGAGCGCCACCTCCAGCTGCAGAACCTCAAGCCAGGACACAGCCAGCTACGACATCAACAGGAATACCAGCTAAGTCAGAGGACAAAGTGACATACTCTCTTATTAGGTGCAAGAGTGATGATTGAACATAGAATGTACTAGAGATAGATGCAAACCCTCCCCCTTTTTATTATTATATGTATATTTATGTAAATAAATATCCTTTATTTTAACTTTTGTATCTATCTTTCATTGCTTTGTCTCGTTGCGTGTCTGCTCCCGATTCATATGCTGATAAGTGGGGGTGTGATAGCTTTAAAAATAATCATCCCCTAGACATAAAACGTGCCAAACACACGTCACATTTCCCCACCTGTCACAAATACATCAGATTATTTGGTTTTAATTTAGATTAGCAATACTCTGGAACTGGGCATCTGAAGTACATTGATTTCTTTCTTGTCTATCTAAAATGATTGTGATTCATTTTTTGTTTGTCGTATTTAAAGGCTCTTTTAAATTATAATAAAACTACGATATTCCTTTACAATTAACTGACTGGAAGTTAAAAAAGTAACAATCACATTTCATTTTTTGATGCATTTTAGGATTTATGTAAAGAGGCAAATCAGAAAATAGTAAAATTTGTTGGGTATCCCGTGTCAAGATTACGTTATTTTACGTAAGTAAAATCTATACTAGATCTATATATTAAATAAAGCACTATAGATTTCTTCGTTAAATATAGTGAGGATAAAAATACATTTTAAACAGGATAGTGTTATAAAAACTTTTTTACTGCTTCGAATGTGTTCTTTCTGCCACTAGTTAAAAAATTGCGCTATGTTTAATATTAACGTTTTAGCTATGTTACCATTTGTTGAAGGCAGACTAGTCCTAGTGTAGGCTGTCTTTAATGTGAAACTTCTTGTAGCTGTCGTGCTAGAAGGTGTATCTGGATGTATATTATTGCATAGATTTAACTGTATAATCCTCTCAGACTTTGATTCACAATTTACCATCATAGTTTTTGGCTCATCTAGAAAAAATTATAAAAAGGCATTCTAAGAATTTCGAATCTTATAGTTTCAACAAATATAATTTCCACTTTTTAAAATTACAATCTGGGAAATAGATAAAACATATGTTGTCATGCTTTTATCAAATGGCTAACTAGTTATAGTAAATATAGAAGTGAAGCTAGGTGCTGAAACAAATGATGCTACATACATAATAAACATAAATGAACAGCAGCACCAGGGACCAAGTTTTTAAATGAGAGAAAATAGTGAATTAAAATGAGATGAAAATAAGGTACTGCGCCGACAAGGCTCGAACCAGTGACCCTGGAATCGACAACACCGCCTAGCGATAACGCACTAAGCGAACTTAACCTCTAGACCATCGTAATGTCCAGAAAAAACATTCTTCTGATCCAGAGTCATTTCGCCCGTATGCAAATTACCACCCCAGTGGTAGTGCCGATGGAGCCAATAAAGGGATACCTGAGCAAGCCATTTCAATCTATGGCGTAGCTAGGGATACCTGAGCAAGCCATTTCAATCTATGGCGTAGCTAGTGATACCTGAGCAAGCCATTTCAATCTATGGCGTAGCTAGGGATACCTGAGCAAGCCATTTCAATCTATGGCGTAGCTAGAGATACCTGAGCAAGCCATTTATATCTATGACGTAGCTAGGGATACCTGAGCAAGCCATTTATATCTATGGCGTAGCTAGGGATACCTGAGCAAGCCATTTATATCTATGGCGTAGCTAGGGATACCTGAGCAAGCCATTTATATCTATGGCGTAGCTAGGGATACCTGAGCAAGCCATTTCAATCTATGACGTAGCTAGGGATACCTGAGCAAGCCATTTCAATCTATGGCGTAGCTAGGGATACCTGAGCAAGCCATTTCAATCTATGGCGTAGCTAGGGATACTTGAGCAAGCCATTTCAATCTATGGCGTAGCTAGGGATACCTGAGCAAGCCATTTATATCTATGGCGTAGCTAGGGATACCTGAGCAAGCCATTTCAATCTATGGCGTAGTTAGGGATACCTGAGCAAGCCATTTATATCTATGGCGTAGCTAGGGATACCTGAGCAAGCCATTTCAATCTATGGCGTAGCTAGGGATATCTGAGCAAGCCATTTATATCTATGGCGTAGCTAGGGATACCTGAGCAAGCCATTTATATCTATGGCGTAGCTAGGGATACCTGAGCAAGCCATTTATATCTATGGCGTAGCTAGGGATACCTGAGCAAGCCATTTATATCTATGGCGTAGCTAGGGATACCTGAGCAAGCCATTTCAATCTATGGCGTAGCTAGGGATACCTGAGCAAGCCATTTCAATCTATGGCGTAGCTAGGGATACCTGAGCAAGCCATTTCAATCTATGGCGTAGCTAGAGATACCTGAGCAAGCCATTTATATCTATGGCGTAGCTAGGGATACCTGAGCAAGCCATTTCAATCTATGGCGTAGCTAGGGATACCTGAGCAAGCCATTTATATCTATGGCGTAGCTAGGGATACCTGAGCAAGCCATTTATATCTATAGCGTAGCTAGGGATACCTGAGCAAGCCATTTCAATCTATGGCGTAGCTAGGGATACCTGAGCAAGCCATTTATATCTATGGCGTAGCTAGGGATACCTGAGCAAGCCATTTCAATCTATGGCGTAGCTAGGGATACCTGAGCAAGCCATTTATATCTATGGCGTAGCTAGGGATACCTGAGCAAGCCATTTATATCTATGGCGTAGCTAGGGATACCTGAGCAAGCCATTTCAATCTATGGCGTAGCTAGGGATACCTGAGCAAGCCATTTCAATCTATGGCGTAGCTAGGGATACCTGAGCAAGCCATTTATATCTATGGCGTAGCTAGGGATACCTGAGCAAGCCATTTCAATCTATGGCGTAGCTAGGGATACCTGAGCAAGCCATTTCAATCTATGGCGTAGCTAGAGATACCTGAGCAAGCCATTTCAATCTATGACGTAGCTAGGGATACCTGAGCAAGCCATTTCAATCTATGGCGTAGCTAGGGATACCTGAGCAAGCCATTTATATCTATGGGGTAGCTAGGGATACCTGAGCAAGCCATTTATATCTATGGGGTAGCTAGGGATACCTGAGCAAGCCATTTCAATCTATGGCGTAGCTAGGGATACCTGAGCAAGCCATTTCAATCTATGGGGTAGCTAGGGATACCTGAGCAAGCCATTTCAATCTATGACGTAGCTAGGGATACCTGAGCAAGCCATTTCAATCTATGGCGTAGCTAGGGATACCTGAGCAAGCCATTTATATCTATGGGGTAGCTAGGGAAACCTGAGCAAGCCATTTGTATCTATGGGGTAGCTAGGGATACCTGAGCAAGCCATTTATATCTATGGGGTAGCTAGGGATACCTGAGCAAGCCATTTATATCTATGGCGTAGCTAGGGATCTGGGGGGCACTGGGGAGGGAGCTTGACCTCTTTAAAGAGCCATGCATTTTGATTTTCGACCTCATGACATGAGATAATGCACTTAATACATATATAACTTAATATTATATAACTCAGGGTACTCCTTGAAAGTAACCCCGTCGGAAAGAGTTTATCTGTGTGGAATACATGCAAAAGGGTCACGTCACTTACTTAAATAACAACCGGAGTAGCAAGATTACAAGGCAGAGACGTAATGTTTCATATTTATTGTCAAAAAAAAATGTTTCGGACAGTCAAGTGGGGACCAGGGGGGACTTTTAATTTGGACCTCTCCTCCTCCCGCCCTAGCCAAGTCATTGATTTGAACTCATAATTTGGTAGAATTCTAGTCTGTTATTACATATTAATACTCGAGAATTAAGAAACGCTTTATTTATTTATTTTTTTTTTTGAATGAACGTCTGCCTGTGAATTAAAAGATAAGATACTTACAGTGCACTCGTGTTTATACCAAACATATAAGACCATTTTAAAATACGGCAACGCTGTCAGTCTGGGTAAAATCGTGTGCACTCAGTTTTCCCCATTCACATTCTCGGATCAAGTTGAAACTTTGCACAATTATACGATCAAATAGACAATAAATTAATAAAGCGATTAGCTGTAATGAATATTTTTTTTAAATTTACTAAGTTAAAAGGAAATAATTTCTTTGTACCAAAATATTAGAACCTTCACTTAAGGCGCGGTGGCTGAGCGGTAAAGCGCTTGACTTCCGAAGCGGGGACCGGGGTTCGAATCCAGGATTTTTAATTTCGGGATCTTCGGGCGTCTCTTAGTCCACCCAGCTCCAATGGGTACCTGAAATTAGTTAGGGTTGTTTGGTTGGTCCTTGTGCTGGCCACATGACACCCTTGTTAACCGTAGACCACAGAAACAGATGACCTTTACATCATCTGCCCTCTAGACCACAAGGTCTGAAAGGGTAACTTTACTTTTTACTTAAAATTGTAAACAATATATTTTTTAACTATTATAAAACCTTCAAGTTTCAATAGTAGTTGGATAGCTAAGTGGCCAAAGAGTCGGCTTTCCATCATGGAAGCTCAGGACTCCAAATGAAATTCAATTTTAATTTCGGGATTTATAGCCTCTTCAACACACCCAAATGAGGGCAGCGTCGGGAGCCGATAAGCATTTACTGCCCTATAAAACGCCATCACCAACTTCAAAAAAAAGTACCTCTTTCTTTTTACATACTGACTAGTTACTTGCTATTCCTTTATTTTTTATGCTATTAAACGCAAATTGTAAAATGATGTGTTTACAGCGTTTATTATATATTAAAAATAACAAGCAAAGAGCAATAAGTAGATCTCAAACATGGTAACCGTTGGATACATACGGTATTATAAATTTTTGAGTATATCTACTGTACTTTTATGATTGATGGAATCTACTTACCAAGAAAATGTAGCAAACATCGCTCCAAAACTTGATTTCGTTGTAAACCGGTTTTCTGTAATTCCCAAAGTCCTGAAGAGAGCCTCGTGATATTGGAGATAGTCAACGAGATATTTATATCCCCGGTGTCGTTTGGTTTCGTGGCTGCGGTCCTGGAATAGTTTTGGATGAAGTCTCTGCATCTCAGCTGGGAGTCACAGGTTGATACCAAGGTGGAGTTTTTAAACCAAGACACCTCTTGAAGGTGCCCATCCTTACTTTGCAAGATAACACGAAGGATAAGACTTTTCCCTTCCTCAATCCTTTCACAAGGATGGGACTGTGCATCTAATAAGATTTGCATTTAATGATGCATTAAAAGACACTGTGTATATTTTGAATCGCTAAAGGGATATTGAATAAGTTAAGGCTACATCTAAAACAAAAGTCTACTTTCGATAGAATATTATTTATAAACAATGTATTCAAGAGTGCTATGTCTAGAAGGATTCATGAGATATAAGATCGCCTTAAAAGACCACATTTCAAATGACAAAATCCAAAACAGCATCACAACCGTGATCCCACCTAATAATGAGCTTGGGACCATCGTAAAAAAAAGCAAGCTTTGATGAAACCACAAGGCTTTCTAAGCAATTTTTAATGGAAAAACAGTACCAGGAGAAAGGCAGAGAAATCGATGGGCGGAGACCATTAAAGAAAGGAAAGAACTGTTAATGTAAGAACTATAATCCTAGCCAAATACAAGATTTCAAACAGATGCTCGATAGATGATGTTTGGTATCTCATGTGTCCATAAGAGTATGTAATGTTCAGGAAAAACGGAAGAAGACAAGATCAAGAACTAAAGGTGACAAAGTGAAAATAAAAAATGGTAAAAAAAAAGAAAAATCTAATATAAAGAATTGAAAATAAAAAAAAGTTAAATGGATGAAGTGAAGATGAAGAGGTGACAAAGTGAAGATGGAGAAGTCAAGATGAGGGTTAAAGAGTTGAACCTCTGAGTTAGCGTTAACTTTTCCAGAACAAGATTTTGTTCACCTAGAAGTGAGATGAAAGCTTGCATTTCAACTATGGTCAGAACGATGTTGCTCAAAGAGCAGTTCCCCCTGTCCCCACTTAACTGATGTGTGTAAATGGAAGGTGACAGCTGATGCAGTTTGGGATCAGCTGCTTAGCAACTTCTGCCAATGTATAGCGCTATGCTGGAAAATTCATAAGCATCACCACCTCCTTATTTTACTGTAGGCTTCACTTCTTAACTTTGCCCGTGTTTAGCCTATCATGCTAGTTGGTGTGTGAGAATTTCAAGTCACTTTCTCTTGTAAAATGAACATCTTTTATATACAAAAAATAGATACCTTTGTAAATGAGACACAACAACAGCACAATTTTCAACCATTTCATCCTTATTTTGTTGGCCTTTGAAATGAAAAAAATAAAAAAGAAATAAAGCAAGTAATATAAAATAACAAGGTTATAATTAGTGTCATCCTGTTTTAACTCTTTCTCTCCTAATTGACGATGCCAATGTTGATTTGACCCCATTACACTAAATTGAGTTTTGGATTTATGCATTCCCTTATAATTTCCTGATTAAAAACAAAAAAGTTATTGAAGTCCTACTCCACGGGAAAAAATTCCACAAAGTAAGGTTTTGTTTGTTTTGTTTTACATAATTCGGATGTTCCTTCAGAATTGAAGCTGAGGTTACTGGAATGACATTGGAGCAGAGGAAGAAAACTGCTCAGAACTGAGTTCGGTGGAGAGGTGTGGTTGCGGCCTTATGCTTCCCTGGGAGTGCACAGGATTAAGTAAGTAAGGTCGGGCAATCTGGCAGGTCAAGCGCAGAGAGAGAAGCTAAAATGCCTTCTGCCGAGGAGCCGCCATTTGGATAATAAATTAACAAGTAATTTTCCCTCAGAGACAAATTGAAATTGATAAATTGAAATTGACGCCCAGTTAAATAATACTGACTCCTGTATCAAATGGCCTCAATCCTTTACGGCATGAATAAATACGTGATGATTTTGACGTATTCTTTTTCAATCCTACATTTTCATTATGAATGTACCAGCCAATATAACAGCCAATAAAATAGCCAATGTAACAGCCAATGTAACAGACAATGTAGCAGACAATGTAACAGACAATGTAGTAGCCAATGTAACAGACATAGTAACAGCCAATAAAACAGCCAATGTAACAGGCAATGCAACAGCCAATTAACAGGAATTCAACAGCCAATGTAGCAGTCAGTGTAACAGACAATGTAACGCAGCAGAATCAACTAGAAATCAAAATTTACAAGATAACCAGGAAAGCAATCGCATAGTACTGCTAAGGTTTTACGTGTATGTAATTTGTTATTAGATTATATTCACAACATTAGACAGTGAATAATACTTTTACTAAACGGTCATTATATTCGACTCCAGTATTTTAACAAATCTATAACATTTTTTTCAAAATATACGAGAAAAAAATATTTGAAAAGTTACTAGAAAAAAGTGTTGAAAGTTAAATAGACTCAGAACGTATGTTTTATATACTATTTATCGATATCGTTATCTAGTTAAGGTTGATTTAATATTCGATAGTTAATAGTTTAATAGAGACTGACATATTGTTAGATAAATAGGTCGATAGATAGATAGATAGATAGATGGAAAGATAGATAGATATATAGATAAATAGATAGATAGATAGATAGATAGATGTAAAGATAGATAGATAGATAGATAGATAGATAGATACATGGATAGATAGATAGAGAGAAAGATAGATAGATATAGATAAAGAAAGAAAGATAGAAAGATAGATAGATAGATAGATAGATAGATAGATAGATAGATAGATAGATAGATAGATAGATAGATAGAGAGAGAGAGAGAGAGAGAGAGAGAGAGAGAGAAAGATAGAAAGATAGATAGATAGATAAAGATAAAGATAGAAAGATAGATAGATAGATAGATAGATAGATAGATAGATAGATAGATAGAGAGAGAGAGAGAGAGAGAGAGAAAGAAAGATAGAAAGATAGATGGATAGATAGATAGATAGATAGATAGATAGATAGATAGATAGATAGATAGATAGATAGATAGATAGATAGATAGATAGGGAGAGAGAAAAATAGAGAGAGTAAAAGAGAAAAAGAAACAGCGCTCAATTATGGATACTACTACCAAACGTACCTGTTTAATATCTTTGTAAGCCAATGGCAGACACATAGAGAACACAGAGCCTTGTCCATTACCTGGTGCAAGAAAACAAATAGAGCGTATAGAGACCCATGACTTCCTTAATTCTTTTTTTACAACATACAAGTCGAAGTGAGGTAAGACTACCGTAAAACTAACCCTAAACGTCTAAAAAGGAGGATAAATAAGACAATGTAAAAGTATTTTGTTAGAAGTTTTACAATGTATTTTAATAAGACATGTCATATTCTGTAGAAAAAAATACATTCATATTTAGTTCTTTTAAATTCAGACAAAGGAAGCTGGGAAGACGATTATCTTTTTTTACAACCCCCGTGGGGAAAACCGCAAAAGTTTTTCAAGGCCCCCGAAAGGGGAAAATACGCTATTGTTTTGTACGGAATGGCTCTCCGTCGGTCCGCTTCTCCGTCCTTCCGTCCTCTTTAGATCTCGTCAACTAGAAAAGAGTGAAAATCCAAAATCATAATATTTTAGATCTTTCAAAGTTGTTTTTTTTATACGGAAACGTTTTTTTTCTTGAGGATTTGGATAAGAGATTAACCCTTTACAAAACAATTAGATCAATTAGATATTCATTAGAAGACATCAGTTAGGCCAAGTTCACGTCAAACTTCTTTTTCACCTATCCTTTTGTTTGCTGGACCGTTGGGGCATCACACAAGATCTGTCAACCTTCTTTCTCCATTCTTCTCTGTCATTTGTATGTGATATAATTTAATTCTGATGTTCTTTCTTAAAATGTTAAAACCTGCCTTTTTACCTGCCTGGGCGGACCACTTCGGGGACCGATTTTTGAGTTTTTGTTTCCACACAAACTGTCTTTGTAAACAATTTTATCTTTTTTTTTTTTTTTTTTTTTTGGTGTCAATCTGGCTGTGATATTTAATTCATCTACGTATTTTTTATTTACAGTAAAGAAAACAATTTTGTTTTAAATCTATATGCTCTCATAGCTTATATAAATAATAATTTTAGTCTTCTATATTTCTATTACTTTATTTTTACCAATGTGCACATCCTCAATAGAGTTGAGTTATAAAAAAACATATATATCTCAAATATATCTCAATTTTGCAAGATGTTTATACCTTTTCCTATATAAAAAATTAGGTATAGAATACTAAAAGCGAAAATGGAGCTGAATAGGACACACTTTGCGAAAAACGAAGTATCAATGTTGAAAAGCAGGCACATGACTGGTATTCGCAAGGAAAAAGGAAAGTGGAAAGTCGTGTCTTATTTGTAAAGAAAGAAAAACAATACCTGTACACTTCATCTCATCTCTCATAATTTGTTAATTTTGATATTTATATTTGGTAATATTATTACTAATCTATATATACACAATGTAATGTAGCTAAAATGAGTCTGTGGAATTGTTGCTGATTTGTACATTGTATGTGTCTTACTGTTCACGTATATTATTGCAAGTTCGTATTAATCAACAGAACAGCAAGACATACACAAGATTGAAATAATTGCGAACATACAACTTCAGAGGCTTCATTATAAATAATTTATTTCCCAACGAGAACGGTCTAGTCTAGTCTGCCTCTTTAACGTTATGGATGTTCCCTCTGGCTCTGTCCACGTCTAGCTTCCATTGTGTCTCACCTCAATCTACAATCTCGTTTTGAATTCATGTCCTCATATTTATACGTTCTCTAAGAGAGGCCTTAGGGTCGTCTTTGCAATATGCAAAGTGGAGGCTCTTATTAAGAGTGAGACCCTGGTTGATTGCACAGTGAATCAGTTCACGTACAGTCGCAACTTGTTTTTATCATCCAAGCAAGAGTAAATGTAATGGTAAGCTTGAGCAATTTTGACCCGCAGGAACTATTTATGGGTTTCTGCTCAATTCATTGTAGTTACTTGTTTAAAAAACATAGATGTCCATAGAAACTGCGAAAGTCAAACAGAAAACGGGAGCTTTCTTGCACTAACGTTTCTGACTTATTGTTTCCCATAAGTGTCTCAAGATGTTATTAGAAGGATGAATCAGTTAAGGCTTATGAAGGACGAAATGTTTGCACATTTTTACGTCCTGGTTTGCACAATGTTTGTGTGTGTGTGTGTGTTAAGGTTATCTTTACAATAGTGACTTCCTTGTATAAATGTGTACGTATACATTCACACTCCCTCACACATGCACACTGTTGGTTTCGATTGACATCCTCTGCACTTAAAATCCTAGTGTGTACACCATGACTTTAAAAAATATTGGATCTTTGACATATTGGTTTCAAAGACAATTTACTGAACAGTGGTTAAAAAAATGCAATTTTATTACAACGGACTTCGATAGAGTTTTAAGTCGATTTTGAGGTTGTAGATTTTTTAGCTTACTCAATTGTTGAAAATTGTTTTTTTCTTAAAACGTTTGTCAGTGGTGTCCCACACAAAAAGAAGCTGGAGACCTTTAGAATCTTAAAGACTTAATGATAACACAATTTTCCGAATATGTTTTATATACATTTTTATAATATGTTTAGAATCAAAATGTAAGTATTAAATGTTCATTAAACTTATCCATTTCATTTTTGTTCGGAAAATATTGTTTTTGATATAATTTTAAATTGTGTATTTTTTTTTTATACAGAAGGGTTTACTGAAGATAGTACCTGAAAGGCTAAAGGTAGCCCCTTCATCCAGTAAGGGAGTTTGAATAAGCACTGAAACCACACCCGGCCGGGTCCGGGATGAGGCCAGGGCGCCTAGCGTTTTCCATCGTTCTAAGCTCAGAACTTTATCTCATAGTAAGAGAGAGGAGCGCAAGTCAAACATTGTTAAGCAAAAAAGGGATGGGACAATCTATATTGAAATGATTTGTTGTTGTTTGTTTTTCCATTAGAGCATATTGTTTATTCTAGTAAAAAAAGACAAGCATAAAAATTACTATTTTTAAGAACCGCAAAGCTTATATAAATTGTAATTGTATCAATTAGCTTGAATCAGTCATGTAACTAAATTTTTAAAAGATCTAGACTAACAATAATAGATCTGTGCAGTTAGAAATATTTTTACCACTTGTAGCGCGTTTTCGTGTTATTAACTTTCTCAGTACGCTATGACCCTATCCCTTGTCTGGACCAGTTGGCAAGGGGTAGAGGGAGAAAGAAGGGTGTATCTTGGTGATCTCTTTTTAAATGCATTTATAAAAAAAAGCGAACGACTTTTATTCAGACTCGTAAGCTAAAGCCTCCTCAGCCTCCTCAAGCCAATACGCTAACCACTATGTAGCAAAGAGCTTATGAAAAGAAAAATAAAATTTTTATAGTCATCTATTATTAGTTTCAAACTGGCGACCTACAAAGTGTAAATAATAATAATAATAATCTTTATTGTCAGTACGGAAATTTGTCTTACAATTTGTGCATTACACAAAACACACAACATTATAACTATAAGAATATAAGAAACTAAAATGTACATTCACACCAGACTCACTCATAATTTACATGTGACAAAGTTAATATCAGATTGTTCATATTTAATGATTTGATTGCCAGGGGAACAAAAGTGGGCTAATTCAACTTATACCACCTAATCAGTGAACTACAATTTCTTTTGTATGTCCGAGATACTAAATAAAATAATTATCAACAGTTAACTAGCTATTTAATTCGTATTTTTTTTTATTCTGGTTTTGTCAGGTAAAAGAAATAATTGTTCAAAGTTTCAACTTGATCCAAAATTGGGTGTTGGAGAAATAACGTGTAGAACTTTATACCTGACAGACATCAGAACAGACAGACGTGAAGAATGAGTTGATATAAGCTTTCTAACAAACAAAATATTTTTAGAAGTTATTTCCATTAATAGATATCAAATGAAATAATTAATAACCAATAATTAATTGACTAATTGAGTATTTTTTTTTTGATTCATGTTTTGTTAGGTACAATAAATAACTGTTTAAAGTATCAACGTAATCGAAGACTGTGAGAGGGAAAAACAGCCCTAACATTTATTTAGCCATATCTGTGAATACTTAGTATTAGTTTCAATTGTTGGTATTAAAAAAAAACTAATTACCAGTAATTAATTGTGTAATTCGTTACATGTTTTATTGATTCATGTCTTGACTATGCCAATGAACATGCATAGGAAGTTTCAACTTGATCCGAGAATAGGTGTGGTAAAAATAATGCGTACACACTTTTTACCAGACAGACAGGAAGACAGACAGACAGAGTGACTTGATACAAGGTTTTTAAAGAATAGGCTGAGGTCACTAGTGAGAATCCACAGTAAAACCTGGGAACAAAACCAAGAGACGCAACTGTGCAAACAGTTTATTTTATTTTTAAAAATAAAAATAATCATTTGTCTCCCTTTGTGACTGTCTCTTAACTAGCGATGTTCTACTTCCGTCCCGCGTCCCAGGTCGAGTCCATCTCACTGTACTGTCCGATTCTTGTAATATTAAAGCTAGAGAGTTTCTATTCCAGTAGACCTTATTTCAGCGATGCGCACCAATAGTTTTATCCATATCATACACAGTTAAACTCAATTCATCGCCTTTGGTTATCATTCGATACACTAACAAGTCACCCTTCCCTATTTCTCCAGAAGAAAAAACTACATACTTTAATCCAGTGATGACCAAAATACGGCCCGCGGACCAGATCCGGCCCGAGACGTGGTTTCAGCCGGCCCGCCGAAACGTCGGTACATTTTTCAAAATAAAAAAGTTTAGAAAATGTTTCTTTTCCTACGTTAGGCCCTTGACTTTTGCTCTGATGGATTGGTACCATGACATTGAAAATTTGTAGATTTATAAAATGGGAGAGTCGAAGAAACTAAAATTGGACTCTGAATTTAGAATCAACCAGGAGGAAAAGTGAACGGATCTTCACTTTTTTTGTGGAACCAACATATTTGTTTTGTAAACTGTGGCTATTTTAAAGCACAACATATAAACGAATTATAAAACATTCTTAGTTTGGACTGCGAATTAAAGATTATTAAACTACGCCTGAAGAACCGATGGAAATATTTACCAACAAGAGACAAGAATATGAGTCGTTGATAAAGCTATATCTACAGTGTTGCACACATTTGAAGTAGAGAAATGTCAGTTTCTGACACTAAAAAAAGATGAACGTCCAATATCTCATTAATTAATGTAAGTACTAGATCCACAAGTTTCTAATAAATTTGTTTTCGGTCAATTTCATTTCGTTTTGTACATTTTCGGTCATGTGGCCCACGACACGAGTGTCGGAGATTCAAATGGCCCGCAGGTCCAATTAGGCTGGGCATCACTGCTTTAATCAATAATCTGTAAGCTTTGCTTGTCATATTACCTCTAATCTACTAGCAATAACCCCACCGGCTAAGCCCGTTGATTGGTTCACTGGCTTTATAGTGTTTTATATGACCGTAACATCCCTCCCCTCCCCTTTATTTTTTTAAATTTCAATTAACGGGCCATATTTTAACCATTCCACTAAAATACTTATTAACCCGTATATTATTTATCTGTAAAATGAAATAAAACTGCCCACTCTCTGTCTCTTTGTTGTTGTTTTTTTATCTGCACAGCGTAATTTATGACTTGATTTAAAAGGAGCCGCTTTATAACGCGACCCCCGAAACATAGAAGCGCATAAACTTTCTGCCCATTTGAAGTGATCTCTCATGTTTTCTTAATTCCACTCACTTCTTCATTGAGGTTGGGCGGACGCTAATCTCAAAAATGGCTATAACCACTTTCCTAGAAATTTAACAGTTGATTTATATCGCTGAGAAAAAAAATACTAGTTTGTTGGCTGCATGGGGAAAACTCTAGTTTGACCGTTAAAAAAAATGTAAATTATGTAAGAGACTAAATCTAGGTGTAGATCCTACATCGGTTTTGAAAGGACTATCGCTTTCGGGAATTTCCGTATTCAAGGACGTGTTGCTTCAAGAGCTTAATAAATTAATGTTCAGGTAAATTTTGCGCATTGTTCTCTAAGTCTAGATCTAAATGCTTTTCATTGGAATATTAGATAAGAAAGTGTAATAGATCTATACATTCGCTTAAAAAGGATTCTTTCTCGGTGAGAAGGGGGAAGGCGGCGGGGTAAGAAATTTAAAAAAAAAAATCTAACATTCATTAATTATGAAAAGAAAAACAATTTCTCAATAAGTGGCATAAATCAGAGAAGAGCCTGTGACGCCGTTGAGCCCAAACTGTAAAACACCTTTGCAAAGAATTACATAACAAACTTTTAATGTTATATTTCATAATACCAATGTGCCCTTAAACTGTATAGTTGCTTAAAGAAATTCATTTAATAGTATCAGATGTAGGTTTGCGTAAAACAGTTTTTCAAACTACTTCAACGGCTTGTAATAGTAAAATTAATGTTTTATCTATAGTGATTTTAGAGTTTGGCTAAAAGTACTGAGATTACGGAAGACGCTCACAAACCACCATCTTCTATACATTCTTTTTGTTTAACATGTTACATTTAGACAAAGTTAAGCTCTTTAAATATGTGTTGCAACAATTTTTCAATTGAATAGCAGAAAAAATATTTAAAGGATTAACTATGGTAAAAATCATATTAGTGTAGGAAATAATTAAATTAATGGTATAGACAGTATGAAGGGACTTCTTATGGTACGACAGTTACGCTGAGCAAGGCATGTATACCAAACAGGAGACGAACGTATGCCAAAGGCAGTCTTTTTGTGAGCCAAAAGGTGGTCGACGTAACAGGCGCCCCACGGAAACGCTTCAAAGACCAGCTTAGGGGTCGATTAGCCTTAGCTGATATAGAAGAGAGCACATGGCTACATGCGGTCTCAGAACGAGACAGCTGGATGTCACTCACATAGGCCGCGGGATACACATTTGAGACCAAAAGAAAATCCGCTGCTGAGGACAAACGCAAACGGCGAAAAGAAAATCTAAGTCGACCATCTGCGGACAATTGTTATGCTTGCCATGGGTGTGGCAAAATCAGGGGTGGCCTTAGCAGTGCTCGGGGCCCTGGGCGAGTTTCATCTGCGAGGCCCTATATTTGTCGTACCACATCACGCTAACGGGCTCCTGCGACTGCAACGCTGTTGGCAAAAATGTTGATTAGCTATACTGTCTTAATCACATTGTTTTTTATTTCTTTCGTCTGTTTCTTTATTTGATTCTTTTATTTTTTTTTTTGTCTGACTCTCTGTTCCTTGAATTTAAAATCATCGTTTATTTTAGAAGCAATTTTCTTTGCTGTGCACCAGAGAAATCTTGGTCCTGGTACTTTCTAGAACGTGCAAGAAGGCCTTTGCATGTCAGCAGATACATTTTGCTGACAGTATTCATTACAAATAAACTATTTGATTAAACGGATAAAAACTCGAAACTTCCCTGTTCAAAGTTCGCTCGACATTCCATACGCTAGGACAAATTTGTACAAATGCTCCTTCTTCCCTAGTGCTTTTAGAACATGGAATGGGTTGCCTGAGATAGTCAGGAAAACCACTGACTTGACAGAAATTAAGACATTCTTTAACATGCATGACTAAATGCAATCACCTTCTTTGTGGAGTAACGTCTGTAATACATAAAATAAGATAAGGTAAGATACTTTTCACCATTGGATCATTTGCTGTGTCAGCGACAGTCAATAGCGCCTCCCTGAATTATTTCGTTTGATATCGTAGCGCTTTATAACTTCTGAGGTAGCACTCCCACTGTGTTGAAGACAGTGCCTTTGTTGTTATAAAAGGCTCGACTTCTTCCAAAATTTTTCACTTTTCAGACGACGCAGCAAAACCTATATAGATTCTCTGTATGAAATAAAAAAAAAAACGTCACTTCTTGAGAGAGTTGCATTTAGCCATGTCTCCTAAAACAAATTTCAGATTATGTCATCCGCTCCGAGTGTAAAAAGCTTGACTGTTAATGCGAATAATGTGCGCTTTTAACTCCTTGGGGCTTTCCCTTCATGATCGCCCCATTGTCATTGGCTACAACAATCAGCGATGTCTAGGCCAAGGTTCTCCATCACGGAGAGAAGAGCCTCTGACAAACCATTTCCAGTTGAGTTGTCAACACCTAGAAATTCGATGAAGTATTCTCCACCGTAACGTCTCTATCAAATACTTTTACAAAATGCAATTGAAGGGACATCTGCCCCTTGATTGATTTCATTAATAACTTTCTCTATTACTTCTGATGCCATCAGGTTCATAAGCTCGTTTTGAATCCCATGCCCGAATTAATGGTCGTGAGCCTCGGAGTTCTTAATTAGTTGAAGATGGTTGATTCGACTTTGGCCAGCATCTCAACCTAAAACCTAAAATTGACCGCTGTTTGGCGCATAAAGTTTATCTGTTTTCCCACGAAATGCTTGTTAAGACTGCGCGCAAATGCAGTTTTTCTTATGTAATTTGTTCTAGCATCCTGTTATATATATTGCTATCAGTGGACAGAGCTAAATCCAACCACGCTGGCACACAATGAACATGATTCACAAGAACATCGTACTGTCCAAGATGCTTCCAGTAGCCTTTGTTTGCTAATTGGCCTCCATTACCTATCGTGCCAAACTTATTAGAATGAAAACACAATACTCTGTCTTTGGTCTTTAGTATAAGAACAAAAATGAGATAGGAGCTACAGTAGTTCATTGAATTTCACGGAAGGGTTTAAAAAAAAAATAATGACAAAAATTGCTCCAGCGTTTTTTTTTTATAGCCTCTTAGAATCGACAGGTCATAGGATGTCTTTATCGAAACTGAACCAAAATATCAAGTTAAGTGCTTACATAGTATCATATCAAATCATGTCGTATCAAATATCCTAGTTTATGAGAACAGGTTTTCGAAGCTGACGACTACAATGGAATTTCCGATCACGGGCCGCCCCTAAGGCGCGGGACCTGGGGCGATTGCCCCACTTGCCACCCCCTGAGGCCGCTACTGGGTAAAATATTTAGGTCACAGCTGGGGATGTGCTGCCACGGGAAATACTGCATTCCTCAATAATCTTCGGATTCGAGTACAAGCCTTATTATTACTGGGATGTGAAAATTAGATTCACGACATGCTTTTAAATGAAATCCATTATCCTAGACCCCCGTGGACGTCTCATAGACCCCCAATTTATTTTTTCCCTTTCGTAGATCCCTTAGAAGTCTTCGTAGACCACTGGAAATCACTGGTCTAGATCTAGCTAGATCTGTCTAGTTTGTATGACAAATGACAATGGAGATATTAATTTTTATTTTGCGAGGGGAATGTCTGGACCAAGTAGACATACTCCAAGTCTTTCAAGTCATTTCTAGCTAGCTGACTACCTTACTAAAATAGGTCAAGAATGTTGTTTTTTTTTGTGTTGCCAATTTATCTAATTTTGTAAGAAGAATAAATCTTTTTAGTTTCTCTTTATCACATGTAACATGTTATTATTTTTTAACTAATTTTGAATGTATGGATAAGGTTAATAATTATTATTTTAAAAGTTATAAGTGTACGCTAAATGGATATATGGCGATGCTTTAAGAAACTTGGAGCCAGAAGTCCCGTGTTCGAATCCTGGTGAAGACTCTAGGTAGACCACTTCGGGGGTCGATTTTGAGTTTGTGTTTCCGCACAAACTGTCTTTGTAACCTTTTTATACTGGACTATTATTTTCGTGGCAAAATAAAAAAAAACGTGAAGGGAACATTCTCCATGTCTAACATAGATCTGAATTCAAACCAGTAGATCAGTAATATGGGTCATACCCGGGCTAGTAAAATATAAATAAATACTGTATTATTTTACACTCATACAAAATACGCTTAAATAATGATTAAGTAGAAATTGGAATCTCTGGTTGTAACCAAATCAGTTTAATCAAAAGACACTACACAAATTAACTACATAAATCTAAAACTCCATAGTTATGATAGAAGTCCACGAAATTGCTATTCAGACACAATTAAAACACCCACCCATAAAAACACTGGTCAAAAGTATTGAATGTCAAACTATGAATGAAGCTCAAGATTTAGCGCCCAAAAACAAAATTTAAAGACTCGAATGTCAGTTAGGCTCTGTTTACACGCACACACTACAGTGAAAAGCGAGAGGAACTAGAGAGAAAGAGAGGGGGGGGGGGAAGATAGACATACTACGACGTTGTTCAGCCTGACCGAGCACCAATGGTTATCAACAAATTTTCATAGTTTCAGTTTCTCTTGAACAAAAATAAAATATTTTTTTTTAAGATCAGCTAGACACTGGGCAAATAGCCAACCAGGTGAACATTTGTCAATGATTGCTACTGAGCCAGCCAGGAAAACCAACGACTTTAAGTCCTTGGTTAACATGGATGACTAGGTGCTTGGCACGTAGGACGTAATCATAATAATAATAATAATAATAATAATAATAATCTTTATTGTCAGTACGGAAATTTGTCTTACAATTTGTGCATTACACCAAACAAAAAACATTATAACTATAAGAAACCAAAGTGTACATTCACACCAGACGAACTCATAAATTACATGTGACAAAGTTTATATCAGATTGTTCCTATTTAATGAGTTGATTGCCAGGGGAACAAAAGAGTCTTTGTGTCTGTTCGTCTTTGCTATCGGTGTCTTGTATCTCTTTTGTGATGGTAAAATCACAAAATCCTGACACAAAGGGTGGTTCTTTTTTTTTTTTGAAGTAACGTCTGTATTTTATAAGATAAGATAAGGTCTTTACACTAAAAGTTCATTTCGGTAATCTTCCTTGTTTACGCTTCCATTGTTCTATAAGCAATAAGAAAAGAATAAATGCGATGGCGATATAATGGACCGAAATATTTAATGTTAAGGAATGGGAAAACGGGACGATCAGTGGGAAATCAGTGGGCAATCAGTGGAGGTTTTCAAAAAAATGACAAAGTTAACTATGTCCAGGACGCTCACTGTTACCAACCCAAAATACAAATTGCTTTTAAAAGAAATTTAATACGATACTGCAGAGAAATGCACTTAATTAAGGTATTAGATCTATCTGATTAACTAAATATACTAAATATTTCACATAACAATTCATTCGTGTTTTGCGCACAAGCTTGCTATTTATAGATTTATCTTCTGTATGAAATAGCAGAATGTTATATGCAAACAAGGATACAAAGACAGTGTTTGTGTGAAAACACAAACTCAAAATCGGCCCCCGAAATGGTCCACCCAGGCAGGTAAAAATGCAGGTTTCAATATTTTCAGAAAGAATATGAAATTCTATCAAATGCAAATGACAGAGAAGAATGGAGTAAAAAGGTTGACAGATCTTGTGTGGTGCCCCAACGGTCCAGTAGAAAAAGGGATAGGTGAAGTGAATTTGAAGATACATGTGAACCTGGCCTATCTAATGTCTTATAATGATTATCTAATTGATCTAATTGTTTTGTAAAGGGTCAATCTCTTATTCAAAGCCTCAAGAAAAACTTTCATTAAGTGTTTCATGCTACTGGTGGGTATGTACAGTTCACGCGATAATATAAAAAAAACTACTTATTAATTTTTGTTTGAAAGTATTTCCCACTTATATTCATGTCAAATAGATATTTTCTCTTTAAAAAAAGTAACCTTTTTTTTTTGGTAAATGTAGTACTTAGTATGACGGAACTTAACAAATTAACAATAAAAATGTAAAAAAAAATAGTTCTGACAGAAAATCTAAAACCGTTTGCATGAATGTGTTTAAAAAATGGTAAATCACTATCCCCCTTACTAAAAAGCCTCCTGTTTTTGTTACTATTAATAGTGAATAGTTGTAAAAGAGGTTTATTTTTATTTTAAAAAATGCTTGCATAATTGATTTTAAAAATTAGATTTTTCGCTTTCAGAAAAGAAAAAAAAGTAGCCGTTGCATCAGAACTTTGAATGTTCTAAAGTATGTTGGATTTTCACTATCTTTTCTAGTTTACGAGATCTAAACAGGACAGACGGACGGACAGACTACCCAAAACTAATAGCGTCTTTTCCCCTTTCGAGGGCCGCTAAAAATGCTCATTCAGGGCTCGAGTCCTTAATGGGACTAATTCATTTATTTCCCTTTTTCTTCTTATATAATACAGACGTTACTTCAAAAAAAGAAGATGATTACGTCCTACGCGTCATGCATTCAGTCATGCATATTAACCAATGACTGAAATTCTGCCAAGTCACTGGCTTTCCTGGCTAGCTCAGGCAACCCATTCCATGCACTAGGGAAGAAGGAGCACTTGTACAAATTTGTCTTAGCTTATGGACAGGTGAACAGACTTAATCTTTGTATCTTTCAGAGTATTTTATTAAATTTTGCTTTGTATTTGAAGATTGTGGTTCAGTGTTTTATGTATATTTGCTAATTTACTTGTAAATCTTCTATCCTGAAGGCTTTCTAAATTTAGTGATTTTACTAAAGGTGTTACTCTAGTCAAGTGTGAATATTCGTTTGTTATGAAAATCACTGCTCGATTTGTGTCTCTTCTAGTTTCTTGATGTTTTCTTGAGTTGAGGGGTCCCAAACAGAGGATGCATAATCTATTATTGGCCTAACCACTAGCGGATCCAGAACTTTGGAGTGGGGAGCGGGACGATTTTTTCCAAACCCTAACCCTAACGCCCAATAAATCCTAACCCTATGCATAAACGTGCGTACAGAATATATATATATATATATATATATATATATATATATATATATATATATATATATATATATATATATATATTTATTTATTTATTTATTTATTTATTTATTTATTTATTTATTTATTTATTTATAAGAATAAAAAAGCAGTGTTTCTCAACCTTTGGCGAAAGAAAAAAAGTCATGTTGAGGCCTTTCTCTTACAAGCTTGGTGGTCTGGGGGAACGCTGTATGCTTCTAAAGTAAGGTTCGGCAAAATCTTTTTCTTGCATTCTTCACTGCAGAAACGAATTCTCCGCACATAAACTCATTATTCATCCTATTAAAAAAGGACCTTTAGAATAATGTTGTACTTGAAAAATATTCTAATATGAATTTATAGGCCCTTAATACATTGCAAATAAAACCGATTTGTTCCTTGAAAAGATAACATACCCCACATATTTAGATTAAAGCTTTGAGGATCGCCGCCGAAAAAAAAATTGGACTTGGATAGGCTCAGGTGTCTACTACAATGAAACTTGTTTATGGCCATTGTATTATAAGCATTAAAAAAAGGTTGAATGCCATAGGCTGTCTTCATTCATCTCAGCACAAGTGACAGTATGAAAGTCGTATAGCTATTACATGTTAATGTTTCTGTTGATTGTTGATACGTCTTGCTTTTAAATCTTCATTCATCTTATTTACATCAGTCAGATATATTGAAACAGAGGATGCATATTCTATTATTGGCCTAACCACTAGGGGATCTCGAATTTTGGAGTTTGGGGGGGGGGGGGGGGAGCGATTTTTTTCCAAACGCCGGGGTCGGCAACCTGCGGCTCGCAAGCCACATGTGGCTCTTTGGATGTGAAGCTGCGGCTCTTTATTTAAAGAAGAAAATGTTATTTATTTTATCGAAAATATTTTGTTTCAAATAGTTCTGAATCGTTTAACGAGGATTAGGCACCATCTCCCATTCACTTGAACTCGCTTTTCACCACACCCCTCCCCTATTACACGCGTCGCTACTATCTTCAGTCCGTCGGAAGCTCTCAAATGACGCCTAAGTCACATGTTCTATGTAGGTTTTAATTCGTTTTCGACGCAGGGCTAACTTGCGTCTTCACCTCGAGCCCTGGCTGTGACGTATAGTTTGTTGTCTCAAGTAAATGAAGTAGAAGCGAAGTATCTTCTCAGAGTTAGACGCAATCTAAAAGTAATGATAATCTGGCAAGCTTTGCGGTACCACTAGAAATTGCACAAAAGGGCAAATCTTTCACAGTGAGTATGTCAAAGACAGATTTCTACCTGCATCTGAATAACTGTTTCGTGATTTAAAGAAAATAAATAATTAGAAATCTTGGGGAAAAAAATCAAAGATTTGCCAATATCTGCCAAAACATTTCAAGATAGAATAGCTAAAATCTTTTCAAATGTAACATATTTACAGTTGAAAGATTTTGTACAATGGAGCACATGTCACTTGATATATATGAGTCTTGGACATAAAGTCATACTATTCGTTTCAAATTAGATCTAACTTATGATGCATACTAAATAGATTTTTTCTCTTTAAAAAAAATAGTAAACATTTGTTTGTGAGTAAATAAAGTACTGAATATAGCAGAACTTACATAACCTAACAATACAAACATAAAAACAAAAATGTTTGACAAAAAATCTATAACCGTTTGCATAAATGTGTTAAAAATATGAAAAACAGTCGGCTCCTCTAATAAAGAGCCTCAAGTGTGAGTGTTTAATAGTTAATAGTTGTGAAAATGATGTATTTTTATGAAAAAACTGCTTGCATAAGTGATTTAAAAAATTAGATTTTTCGATTAAAAAAAAAAAAGTAGCCGTTGCATCAGAACTTTGAATGGTCTAAAATATTGTGATGTCGGATTGTCACTATCTTTTTTAGTTTACGAGATATAAACGGGACGGACGGACAGACGGACAGACATTTCACACAAAACTAATAGGGTCTTTTCCCCTTTCGGGGACCGATAATAATAAACGCAAAAAAAGTATAGAGCTTTCCTTTGTATTTCTTTTTACAATTTTCGACCTCTAAACATACAATACTGGTATAGTCGGTAATACTTTGTAAAGTGTTATGACTACACTGCAAAAGACTGTTTGGGTAACGTTATCTAAATAAGTAAAGTTCCCCTCTCAGACCTTTATGGGAGGTCATTTCTGTATCTGTTTCTTTGGCCAACGATTAACGAGCAGGGTGTCATGTGACCAGCACAACGACCAACCGTCTTTATGTTCCCAAACAAGAATCATTAAAGTTGGGTGGACTCAGGGGCGCCTTAAACATCACGAAATTCAAAATTCCAGTCTTTATCTAGATTTGAATCCAGGACCCCATGTTCGGAAGCCAGTTACTCTAATTCTCAGCGACCACGTTCTTTAACGTAAATATCTTATTGTAGTAATTTTTTAGTGGTGTTAAAGATTTCAAACACTTAATCTAAACTGGAGTTTTATGCTCGAGGTGTCCGGTCATATTTTACACAAATTTGTTCGATAATAATACCAAGTCATGAAATGACCAGGAGAAATGAAATGACCAGAGATAAAATGACCGTGGATGAAGTGACCGGCAATGAAATAATTTTGATTCAGGCTCGAGCGGCTTGTAACGATGAGAACCTACAAACCAAAACAATAAAATCTTTAAAAAAAAAAATTATATATCAAAAATTAAAAGTTATCGACTTTTAGAAGGCTTATTGTAAATAGGCCACTTAATAAGATATTTGCGCTTTGCTTTCGTACATTTGTTTGTAAAATGTTTTACTTG
Source organism: Biomphalaria glabrata (assembly GCF_947242115.1). Taxonomy (NCBI): domain Eukaryota; kingdom Metazoa; phylum Mollusca; class Gastropoda; family Planorbidae; genus Biomphalaria; species Biomphalaria glabrata. The sequence goes on along the minus strand of NC_074724.1, from coordinate 7,835,593 downwards.
TTTCGGATGTTCCTTCAGAGTTGAAGATAATTTACTTCCTAGTCTAAACCTGCCCAGCGCACAGACCGCAAGACCAGGCAGCCATCTAGAATGTATTAACCAATCCCAACTTCCCAACCATTGTACTCTAACTCATTGGCCTCCCTCTATTTTCGTTTGATCATAAACTTTACATGAAGTAGCCGCGGGACGGCTTGATATTCAGAAAAACATCTTATAGCAGTTTAATTGTATTCTGCTAGTTGCTGATGTGTCACTCAGAAGAAATCTGTCCATTCTGGTGAAATAGAGTAGATGTCAGAATCGCATTAATGAAGTCTTATTTAAATATAAGTTACGGCTAACACCTAGAATCTTACTTTGGTTGCAATACTGTCGTGGTTCAGAAGTGTCCGCTTGTCGCTTGCTCGAAATAGGTAAAAGCAGCTCTGGAATTACGGCAGTGTGTCTACGAATGGGCTTACTCTCCACAGAGTTAGAAAAAAAAAACACTTTTAAAACACAAATATACATATAAAATATTTTTTAAGAAAGAAAAAGGAGATTTACTTTACAAGTGCTTTAAAAACAACAACAAAGTTTGATATTAAGCGGAATTATATAAATTAGTTCGAATCAGTCATTTATAAAATATTGTAATAGATCCAGACTAGCGCAAATATATTTGTAAGGTTACAAATATTTTACTAATTATTTTTTGGTTAAGCGCAATGTCATGCTTTTAGCTTTCACACTACGTTATAATCCTATCACTTGTCTGGATAAGTTGGGAAAGGGGTGAGGGGGTAGAGAGAAGAGCATATCAATGTAAATGATACCGTAATCGAATTTTAAATGCATTTATATTAAAATAAAGCTGAACGACTCGAGTTCGAATTCGAGGGCTCGTGGGTATGTCATAAGTAAAAGTATGAAATGCACGTTGCATAAAAAAAAATTGAATTTTAGAGGCAGGAAATGGAGCTCCGAACCATAAGTACGCCACTGCTCCTTTTAAACCCACAAGATATCTTCTTGCTTTTATTTTAAATTTCACAATAAGCTTGAATTGGGCTATTCACATATAACCTTATCCGCAGCAATGGATATAGCATTATTGCTTGAAGAATGACTGAAAAACGTTTATCTACTACCCCCTCTCTTTCTGGCTCTTTTCAGCCCTCTCTCCTTTCTTTTCCCTCTCTCTCTCTCTTTATCCCTCCCTCCCTCCCCCCTCTTCACTTCCTCTCTTAACCCTCCCCACCTCTCACATTTTTTAAAAAGTCATTCAACATTTTTCGTCTCAACGACCTCTTAACAATATGGGAACGTGTGTAGCAGACGACACCGGCTAGAAGACTTATCTTATATATATTTATATTTTTAGGCCTATATATATACATTTTAAAATTATTTCCAAAACAGAGGCTTAAGTGCTAGCAAGAATGCGAGTACGTCGAAATTTAAGTCATTTATGATGTGAAACATTTTTACAAACATTTTTTTTTTTTTAAACAAAACTAAAACGGATTTTCCCTGGATAATCATCATTTTGATCGCCAAGTCGTGGCGTGACACCGGTAAGTAGTAGTATTTAATATGAAATATATTCTAATTAATTTAGCATTGCAAAACGCAACACACTTTGTTTTTGTAAACAGTTTGCCCATTAGCAATGTAGCATTTTTTAGGGGTTGTTTTTTAATAGTAATAGCACCTAATGTTATGTATGGCGTGTCACACTTAGGTGTACAATTCCTAGAAGCCGATCCCTTTTTTCTACCTCTGTGGGGTTTTATTTCAAACTCGGTGCAATAGTCATGATATACTTACTATCATAATTATCTTGTCTGTGGAACCACAATCTTCAAATGTATTTATGTTGAAGACAATGTCCATTTGTGTTAAAATTATTAGATAGGACTTAAAAATGGATAAATTTTTTAAAGAACCACGTTTGACACGCAATGTAGGTCAAGGAATTGATTTCAGTGGGATACCTCATGCTATCTAGAGATATTAAAGTTACACTCCAGGTAATAAATGATAATTATTTTTTTTACAATTTTTTACAAACTAATGGGTACCTGACATTAGTTGGGGAAAATAAAGCTCGTTGGTCGTTTTGCTGGTCACACGACACCCTGCTCGTTAACCGTTGGTAAAAAGAAATAGATGACCTTAACATCATCTGTCCTATAGACCGCATAGTCTAAAAGGGAAACTTTACTTGTTTACTTTACTATCTAGTAATTATTTTGCGAATTGTGATTCTGGTTTATTTCAGGTTTATAAGTACAATGGCAGGCTCTCGATGTTTACAGAACGTAGGCATATCATTGTTCTTAGGTAAGTTTTTTTTTTAAATATTTTCTATTAAAGACAAAGTTGTTCATCCCGTTTGGTATTGATGTATGCGTCTAGATCTCTCCTTGCTACTATGCTGGGCCTAGATCTCTCCTTGCCACTATGCTGGGCCTAGATCTCTCCTTGCCACTATGCTGTGTCTAAATCTCTCCTTGCCACTATGCTGTGTCTAGATCTCTCCTTGCCTGTATGCTGGGTCTAGATCTCTCCTTGCCACTATGCTGGGCCTAGATATCTCCTTGCCACTGTGCTGGGCCAAGATCTCTCCTTGCCACTATGCTGTGTCTAGATCTCTCCTTGCCACTATGCTGTGTCTAGATCTCTCCTTGCCTGTATGCTGTGTCTAGATCTCTCCTTGCCACTATGCTGGGCCTAGATCTCTCCTTGCCACTATGCTGTGTCTAAATCTCTCCTTGCCTTTATGCTGTGTCTAAATCTCTCCTTGCCACTATGCTGGGCCTAGATCTCTCCTTGCCACTATGCTGTGTCTAAATCTCTCCTTGCCACTATGCTGTGTCTAGATCTCTCCTTGCCACTATGCTGGGCCTAGATCTCTCCTTGCCACTATGCTGTGTCTAAATCTCTCCTTGCCACTATGCTGGGCCTAGATCTCTCCTTGCCACTATGCTGTGTCTAAATCTCTCCTTGCCACTATGCTGGGCCTAGATCTCTCCTTGCCACTATGCTGGGCCTAGATCTCTCCTTGACACTATGCTGTGAATAGATAAAGTTGCCCGGGCGACCGAGGCCCTCCACTCACATATGTGAATCCAAAGTATTCAAACTCTCGATTTTAGAGTTACGCCTTCACCCTATCACATTGTGAATTTTGCATGTTTTCAAAGTCATTTTGAGACGCAAGGGTTGGAATGGGCTGCCTAAATCAGCCAGGAAAACCAACGACAGAATTTAAGTCACTGATGACATACATGACTAGGTTGACACATGAAATTATTAGGACTATTCTTTTTTGAACTAACGTCTGTAATATAAGATAAGAAGATAAACATGCCTTTTGAAGTACTGAGATATAAGAAAAGATTATCCCACAAGACATTTCATTAAAAAAAAATGCATTTTTATCAGTGTTCCTATAAGTAGAGGGTTGGAAAGGTAATGTATATTACCCACCGGATACGATGCTTAACAAAGAAGTCAGTGATAATTGTTATATTACTTTAATATAACTATCGCGGATGTATTTATCTAGTATCTTGTAAACACTAGCATGTCGAGGTCCGGTGCAAATATTACAAATTAAGCCCCGTTATATTTATAACATTCAAGCTTGGGGGTATATAGTCCATTGAAAATAGATAATAGAAGCCTTTTTTTACGAATAGATAACATATTGAGGCTTCTCTTTAAGTTACGGGAATAAGGTCTTGTGCAAAGTAAAAAAGGGATGTCCCTTTGGATGTCCCTTTATCATGAACTGACCCCCGTTAAAAACCCACTATGAAAAATAAAGGTGGTTATAATGTTTTAGAACATAGACAATGGATGCCTTTTATAACGAATTCAGCCCTGATAAACGCATTTTATTGATGCTAGTTTTTATAAGGCTTCAAGCGAAGCCATTTAAAATACTGCACTCTTCCTTAAATTTTCCATCGAATGTATTCACCGTATCTTATTAATTTTTTATCTCTTTGTAAATGAATTGCTCAAATTATTATTATTATTATTATTGTTACGTATTTCTGAATCTTCTGGCTAAATGTATTAGTAGGCACACAAATAAAAACACTGTAAAGAACTTGACGACTAAACTTTCAGCTTCATATAACTTTATTGACTATTAACTCTAACAATTTGTTACTGTAACATGTAGCGTAGAAGACTGTACAATATCTGTCAGTTTACAGTTAGCTATACTTCGTTGCAATTCATCTCTTCACTTCGTTGCTATTCATCTCTTCTCAACTTGCATCGAGCCGTATTCCACAGAACAGACCAACGACACACTTCCCATTGTCGCTCCAGGTCTCCCAAAGCTGAACCAAGTCGTACTCAAGTCTACCGAATCAGAGCCGCACACGTCTTACATCGACTGTATCGACTGTAACGGCTCAAGTCCACTGTAGTTCGCTGTATAGACTTTAACGACAGTAGTCCACTCCAGTTAACTCTACCCTAGTTAACTTACATCGAGTCGTACACATCTCTCTTCTACTGTCTCGCGCAGTAGACAACAGTACCGACGACTCACTCACGACTGACTTTCACATTAACTCTCTGGCTTATATAGAGTCCCTAATCGCTTGTCCAAAGTTGCACAAACACGACTATTATCCTCTGGAATAACACGTGAGGAAACGTCACATCCTGTCTTTGGTTATACATGTAGATTCCAGAAAACATCGGCTGCAGTGTCATCTTGCCGGGGTCACAAGTTGTGACCTCTATCTGTCACTGGACATTGCTAGTACCTTCTGGAATAACACGTAAGGACACGTCACATCCTGTTTTTGTTTATACATGTACATTCCAGAGAACACCCACTACTGTGTTATCTCGCCGGGGTCATACGTTGACCTCTACCTATCACTGTCATTTGTAACACTATTATAGCTTTTATATAGTGCTACTTTCATGCTTATAGTATGCTCAGAGCGCTTTTGGTCCAATCTCATTTGTGGACCAGTGGGGGGGGGGGGGGGAGGGGTATCTAGGAGTTGGTTGTCCGTGCTGCCTTTAGGCGCTCAGCAAACACAACTCAGCCCGAGTCGAGTGTCGAGCCTCGAGCCCCCTTCTAGGTAGCCAAGCCAAGCCAAGTTCAAGCGCACTTGGCCTCTCGACCTCGCTTCCCAATCTGTCCCTTGGCTTTCGTCGTAGGGGTGCTGTGACAGTTCGTGAAACCAAATCTCACCACTGTTCAGCATCTGCTCTTAACTGGATATCAAGAGCGATCCCGGTTACTACGTCATGAGTTGTTTATTTTTTGAAGCAATATAATCACAAACATTTTTTTTCCTTATTAAGTGTGTTGGCTTTTAGAAAAGTCCTCTAGCCAAGACATCACTCTAGAACTTCAAACACATGGGTGTAGCCATGGACTGTTAACAAAAAGACACAACATAGACTTCACAAGTGTAGTGCATCTGGGGGAGGAGATTGAGAACTTCTCCATGGCCGTAGTTTTTGTGATCAGCATGACTAACAATGAAATCTACGTAAGTACATGTGAATGTTGTACGGGGGATTAGCAAGTAGAGTACATTGAGTCTTTACCAGAGTCGTAGAGAGGGAGGCAAGGGGGTAAGATGCCCCGGGCACAGCCCTTAGGGGGACGCCACATGTTGCCTTTATTTCTATGTGATGTTCATGGAAAATTCGGGGGGGGGGGGCGAGGCGCCAATAATTTACATTGCCCAGGGCACACGTTTTGCTCACTACGCCTCTGGTCTTAACAGCCTCCTTAAAGTTCAGGGTACCCAAGACAATTTCAGGACATTATCAAATTGTGAGACAGAGACGTGGTACAGAGGTGGCCCTAGTAGTGTGTGGGGCCCTGTGGACGCCCTGGGCGAAAGTCATATCAAGGCTACGAATATTTGTATGCTGTGTTGACAAAAGATTCTCTTTATCGCGGGAGCTTCTTAAGGCGTGGGGCCACATTAAAGGGCGCCTTTGTGTGGAATGTGGTGTCCAGTTGGTCAAGCTCAAGACGGTTTCTAATCAAGTTCCATAAGAGAAATATTTGTGATTTATAATTCGTCGAAGTCCACGAAACTGTAATGGAACATTGTACCTTTATCTGATTGTAATTGGTATTAGTCGTACCTGCTGTGACTTATGTAGGTCAATAAAACACAAAAAGAGTGTCAAGTGCTGCCTATCGTTTGTTTCAATAAATAATCGCAGGAATGACAGGGTCGCTTTGTCCTAAGCATACACAATGATTGTAAGCGAACTTGTTTCCAATAGACCAGGGGTGAACATTTTACGGTTATTTAATGTGTTTCTATTATCAGAATGAATCAGAATACTGTAACACATGTAACATGTTCTTTTCTCAAATGGGTCATCTAAGTCGTCAGCACACCACAGTAAGCAACCTTTCAAAACATCCCTCTTATCTCACCTGGTCTTACGCCTACACTGTTACCGCTTCGAGAATTCACTGGCTCACACCCACTTTCTAGTGCCCTTAGAATTTGTTTTATATTTGTAAATAAGGCCTTGGTTTTAACCTATTCATTCATAACATGTCTATGGGGTCTTATAAATTGTATTAAACAGAGAGAAAACGTATTAACAGAGATCTCTTAATAAGCTACAACGCTTGTTTGTAAGATTTTGACAATAGAAACAACATTTTTGAAAACAATCTTGAATTATTTGATTCATTGTTATCCCAGAATTCACAATAAAAACAAACAACCTATACGATTTTAAAATATATATTTATAATCACAATCACTGTCCTAGATCTCAACACTGCAAGGTTTATCTCCTATTTTTCCTATATACAAATTAATTTATTAACACGAATTTAATTAACTAATAGGTTATTTATTGATTGATTCATGTATTATCATCGACTAAGAATAATTGTACAAATTTTATATACGGAACGGGAATTGGGAATAAACATGATCCACCGAAACATAGAAAGTGAGTTGATACAAGTTTTGTAAAAAGTGAAGATCAGAATGAAGTCTCTCCTTTTAGACAAAGCAGTTAAAATAGTCAGTATATAAAACAGATGATATAAATGTCATGTTTCTATAAGCAGTGATTAAAGAGGATGTCATGTTGCGAATACGACAGCGGTTCTCAACCCTTTTAGTTCCGCGACCCCTTTTTACAATTGGCCACTATGAGGCGACCCCCAACTGTAAAATAATATTTTGGCTTATGTTATAAAATCGTATTCATAATGTAAATATCCGAAATGAATTGTCAAAGCAATATTTTTTTAAATCACGAAACACTAAATATTTCGGCTTGTATCCCTGCATTTATTTACTCTTAAATCACCTGATCACCATATTCATCTTGTATACTTATATGGTAATTATGAAATAATTACGTAGCATAGTAAGCAGCTAAGGCAACTGTATTCTACATTGGTACAAAATTGTCGCTCCAGTTAGGGAGTAAATATCAACGACATTGTGAAGGTTGAACTTATTTCTGTTTTACCAGATAAGAAATTTTAAGGCGATCTTTACAAGACCAGAATGAATGTCGTCATCTGCATCAAGTCTACTTCTGTATTTAACAAGTTGAAAAAATGTTTTTGAGCTTTCTTGACTCGTTGTTAATATCAAAATGACTTTCAGTTTTTTTCAGATTCATTGATTCTGATAATAGAACGTCGTTACAAATGACTCATTGTGGTTTCTCAGTTCTTGCTTTAACCATTGAAGTAAAACCACAACGTCTAAAATCGTCATTATATTTTCTTTTCTTAACGATCATTTTTAAGGGTAGTTCCATCATAGAACCTTTTCTGGCATAGACTATAACTGGAAAGTGTTGTACTTATTATAAACGGATGTGGTTTTCAATTACGTGCGTAAATTTTCCTTATCGAACTGAATCCGCAATGGTGTAACCGTTGTGTCTCGATAATCCATTTCATAAACATTCATTTAAACTGTTACAAATACTTATTCTGCGAGAATTAAACTTTGGAATGATTCTAATTCAGTTGTTTACAACATTTAGCTACCCATGAAAAGTTTTGCTCCATGTCAAGTTTTTTTTAGACAAAAAAAATATTTTTTCTATGGTCTTAGGCGACCCCTGGATAATTGTCTTTCAACCCCCAAAGGGTTCGGGATTCACATGTTGAGAACCCCTGTAATACGACGACCTTTCCACCTTTCCTTTCTCCAATAGATATCAGGTAGCCATTAAGCAGTTTGGTTGACTCATGGGAGTCATAACAATTGAGAAATTCAAAATTCCCAAGCGTCAAGCCCGAGATCCTTTCCCATTCCCCCTTCTCTCCCTTTACCAACGTGAATATCTAAATTTAAACTTTCAAAACCTATCTAGTTCGAATCTAGATGAATACCATGCTTTTTGTTTTGTTTTAAAGCCCTAAGTACCAGTGAGTTAGGACAAATATAATAAATACCTGACTTATTTATAACATAAATAATCTTTGATTGTGGAGCTGTTCACACGACAAACTCTTTCACACTAGGGGATTAAAGGAAACGAATTTCTTAGTATTAAGATAATATATTTATCCTAACGTCGCTAATGTGACGCTACTGATTTTATTTTTGCATGACAATCTGCGTGTATTTATTGGATTTGCTATTTCTTTTACATGCATGACTTGGTTTGTCACATATCTTTCAATGAAATAAAGAATGTCAGCCAAAGTACTTCTCAATGAACGAAGGGGAAGACTGAGAGACCGAAACTCTTCTGCGCATCCAAATGTTAGCCCCCCCCCCCCCCCCCCCAAAAAAAAAAAAAAAATGGATAAGTTTGACTCAAAAGTTTGTCGATAATAAAGACTCTCTTTTTTGTTGAAACAAAAATAATTGACATTCTAGAATCTAGATCACAGAAATATATTAGACCTAGACTGGACATGGAAATCTCAAACACTACACAAAAATGTCTATAGGACGATACTAGCCAGGAAAAACCCAGTGACTTGGCAGAACTTAGGTCATTGGTTAATATGCATGACTAAATGCATGACGCGTAGGGCGTAACCATCTTCTCTTTTGAAGTAACTTCTGTATTATATAATAAGATAAGATGTTGTGAAATACTTCAAAAACGCTTCTGTGTTCTAAAGCTATCGTAAAATATTTGTAGAAAATGGATGAATTATGCAAATTCGTTTTTAAACTTTCATACTATAAATAATATCTAGTGAATTCTAGTTTAATCTAAAGGACGAGGCTAGCTACTCATTCCCAGGAACTATATATGGCAAGATAGGTAGTTCGCAGCAGACGCGGGTGATACTGTTAAGCCAAACACACTCCTTTTTATTCTCTGGACTATAAAGTGTAATATCGCCAAACCCACTATCCAAGCTCAGGAAAGGAGAAAAATTAATACTTATAATGTGCTACTATCCTAAATTTAGGCACGACGTAGAAAAATATTTGAATTACTTGGAAACACTGAAATGAAAAATAAACAAAATATGGGAACTTAGGCTTGGAGATTAGGCGTTTATGGAAGTTATCTAAAATAACAATATACCCCATTGTTATGTCAACCGAGGGGATAATGGCAACTGACTTCATATATACCTTCAAGGCCCTTAACATTCTTAAGAACATTAACGTTACTTGTCAGAAGACGGGACTACTGCAGACCTGCCACGTCACCAGAAAATTCCTCAGTGGACACTTATAAGAGGACTACAATGATGTTTACACCCTAAGTCCTCCACCATAAGGCTATACCTGCCCTGGAAGGATGGAGGCCGTGGATTGCAGAACATCTTCAAACTGTGTACGACGCAAGTTTCAAAAATACGATCAAAACTTCAAGCCTCCAACAATGAACTAGTTTCCATCCTACGCAAATACGACTATGATGCAACCTATGATGAGCCTAAACAATGTTGATGTTAATGTCGGTTTGGACGACGTCGGGCATGAGATTCCCCAATGGGAAGAAAAAACACTCCACGGAAAATTCCCGGCTTTATTACATGGGGACAACATTGACAAGGCTGCTTCCTTAGCATGGCTCAAAGCAGGTCATCTCAACCCTGAAACTGAAGGCTTTGTCACAGCAATACAGGACAGAGTAATCAGGACAAAAAATTACGAGAAAAATATCCTAAAACTCAATATTGTTGACAAATGCCGAAAATGTAGAAATGTGGGTGAGTCAATTGAACACATAATGGCAGGATGTTCAGCCCTATCGGAATATGCCTACCTTGGTCGCCATAACCAAGTTGCAAAGCTAATACACCAGCACTTGGCTTTGACACACAATTAATCGGTAAGGATACTCCTCCATATTACAAATACTTACCACAGGAGGTTCTCGAGTCTACGGATCATCTACTGTACTGGGATAGGCCTATTTCGACTGAAAAAACGGTAGATTTTAATCGCCCTTATTTGCTGACATCGATAAAAAAGAAAATGCCGCTACCATTATTGACATCGCCGTACCACTATCTCATAATTTAAAAAAAACTGATCTGGAAAAACAACGAAAATATGGGAACCTAGGCTTGGAGATTAAGCGTTTATGGAAATTATCTAAAAGAACAATATACCCCATTGTCGTATCAACCGAGGGGATAATAATAACTGACCTCACAGATACCTTCAAGGCCCTTGGTATTCCTAGGAACATTCTCGTTGCCTGTCAGAATGCGGTACTTCTGCAGACCTGCCACATCACCACAAAAATTCCTGCGGGGAAACTGATAAAGGGACTACGATGAATTCTGTTTTCCTTTAAAGTAACTCGACCCTGGCATCGCCAGAGAATGAATACTCGTTCTTTTCTAACATAATAATAACAATTGTACTAACAGGTTAATATGTCAATTATAGTTAGAAAGATAGAAACGTTAACCTAGTTTTTTTTGTACATTTATATAGCAAACATTTATATAAGATAGAAATTGAGAACACAATAGATTAGAACAGAGAGGGTTAACTTACTTCAATCCGCGGGTCAAATAACTTTGCTACACGCTTGTTGCCATATTTCCTCAAAAACTAAAAATGAACAGGTGCATTTGTATCAGTTGTTTTACCAAACAAGCTTTTGAATGTCCAACTGCATAGCGAATACTCCAGGTCGGAGCACTGAATGATTTTTTAGGGGGTACAATTATATACAGGTTTTGCCTGTTTTATGACAAAAAAAAATACTTTATTGGCTTACAACAAAAATCGCGAACATCGTCATACGGATTTGTATTTTCAAGGGGAGATCTGTCAAGCGTCTACGGACAACAGAAAGTAGAAACCAATGGTTTACTTCGCTCAAAGCTTATCAAGCAGGTAGCAGGGAGGTCTAGTGTCCTGGTTACTTGAATGTGTTCAAATCTCTAGACTTGTTCTTAAAGGATTTCTGACTTCGATGACTCAATACCCGTTGCTTAGATTTTAGCTACGAGTTCGATCGAGACCAATCGTTATAAAATGATTCAACACTGACCAGCAAAGTCGCAACCTGTGGACAGATTAGACCATTAGCATACAGACCTGTGACGTGGCAACGATCTATTGGTTTCCACTGCCCACAGGTTGCGATGTTGCGCAGGTTAGTATTCAGGCATGCCAATGGGTCTCGGTTTGACACATTCAAGCGACACAAGAATAAAAACAATGCACTTGATTACAATGATATTCTTGATAACAGCTATGAAGATTGACAAAAGGGATGATACTCGTGCCTGTAAACCCGTCGGTTTTAACTAGAAGTTCATTTACCATGCTTCCCCTTCACACTCACGCCATATTCTCGTATTTGTGTAACCTTATTCTGCAATGTCATTGGTCTGTCTTGTACTGTCACTAAATGTAATGTTCAATACTGGTTTTAAAAGTCTATCTGTTCCAGTTTTATGGTGAACTTAAACACAGTTGTTTTAGATAATATGAACGCTGTGCATGACTATTAGAATATCACTGATTAAACTCAATCTAGAAGAGCCCCAACGTCAGTTATTTTTACAAAGTTTATATCAACTCACTTTGTTTGTCTGGTAATAATTTTGAGCATTTTTTTTTCTTCTTACATACCTGTTCACGGGTCAAGTTGAAACTTTACACAATTATTAATTATGCCAAACAAAACATGAATCCATTTTTTAAATGTATCAATTCATAATATTGTATGATATAGAAAAAGGGAAACACATTCTATATTATAAAGAGTTATAGTTGTTAATTATAAGTTCTTTACCATAGAAAACCTTAAGTGCATTTATATTTTGCTTTTTTATTACTTTTTTACATGCCTATTTACTATTCTGTATACGTTAGTTTGAAAAGGCCGGATAGTCCCGACCGCGGACCCTATCTGGCATCACTGGAATGTAATGTAAACTTATTCTCCCACACCAAACAACACAGTTCTCCAGTTTTAATTTTCATTTTCACAACCTTATCATTGTTCTTAGGGTATTGGGGTAAGACAAATTTCCTTACGGATAATAAAGATTATTATTATTATTATTATTATTATTATTATTACTATTTTGTCTAATACTTTTTTTTTAAAAAACCCTTTTTTAGCACCTTGTAGCACAATTGGACGACTGTGGTATCGACCAAACCCCATGTCGATGTTTCTCACGTGAGACTTCCTATCGCATCAAATGTTCCATGCCTGCTGAGAAACCTTACAGTGAAGCCACCGTCTACGCTTACATCAGTAATCTGTCAGGAAAGAAATTTAACTCTGAGACTCGGCGCATTCCAACTATATACGGTAAGCTTCTATTCTCCAACGTTTTAAAAAATGTTCAACACTTAGTCTAAGGCGTGTCTTCAAGTCCATTCATTGAGGAGGAGTACAGTCATTTCAGTCTTGTGATGTACATCTACGAGGACCTGCTAACTTTGGTAAAAATAAAATCCGCAAAACTTAAACTCTATGGCAAATATTACAAGGTCTTCGGGCCCCGCAAAGACCTTCCTTCAGGGAGCAGTACCAGGAAAAAAAAAGAAAAGGGAAACATAGAAAGCGATGGGAATACAACAGTAAAGAATGGACGAGCCTGAAAGAAGTTCTATCCAAGGCAAAAGACAAAGAAGAATGAAGAAAGACAGTTGACAAATCTTGCGTGGTGCCCCAACGGTCAGAAGGATAGGTGAAGGCGAAGGATGTACATCGTGACGTACTTGGATTGTTTTACTGTTCACATTATAGATAAGACTTTGTGTGTCTAAATCTAAAGTATACTCACATTCGCATATCTGGTGGCGCTTGTATATAAACACACTGACCAAACGCATAGTGTTGAGTAAAAGTTTCTTATAGATTAATATTCTCAAACTCAACCCAATGTAAGTTCTACATGTATACATATATAAACAAAACCCTTATAAAACTTATATCACTTAAGTCAGGTTATTTTCTTCTTGGCATTCGCATGTGTATTTCTGACTACCATATGTAACCTATGATACTGTGGCATTTTACGTCTCGAGAGACGATCTTTTCCCTTTGCAACTTCTTGTGTGACTAAAGAGGACAATCCTTGATACACAGCTGCGATCGCAGGTTGGGCATATATAATCACCAGGCGCCTATGATACATACTTATAATAATAATAAGGCTTGTCTTAAAGTCCGAAGATTGATGAGGAACGCAGTATTTCCCGTGGATACGCAGACCCAGCTGCGAACTACATACTGTGCTATATCTAGCGCAGGCATAACCATTGTCCGCCGGTGGTTGATTTATATTTTCTTTTCGCGTATAAGTCTGTCCTCGGCATCGGATTTTATTTTGGTCTCAAATGTGTATCCGCAGTCTTTGTAAGTGACCTCCAGCTGTCTCGTTCTAGAGCCGCCTGTAACCAGGTGCTCTCTTCTATGTCAGTTAAAATAAAACATAAATGAACAGCAGCACTCGGGACCAAGCTTCTAAATGAGAGAAAGTAGTGAATTAAAAGCTACGAAAATAAGGGACCAGTGACCCTGGAAACGACAACACCGCCTAGCAGTAACGCCTGTATGCAAATCACCGTCCCCAGTGGTCAGTGATCACATGCCCCAGCCAGCCCCGCCCGCACCAGGCCACACCCGTGGTCACTAGCAATTTCAACAGAGCCGACACTGATAGCCGTTAGCCATGTATTGGACAATGACAATGACTCTATCTAATTGTGGTTCTCTCATTATGACAAGCGGACAATATAAATACACTGCATATAGAAGCTTGAGTGAGGATGAGCATTTAAGCTGTAAACGTAAATATACATGTAAAGCTAGGTGCTGAAACAAACGAATGACTCATACTATCATTGTGTTACCAAATACCAATCATTAACTAGTTTTTAGCGCTTCCGAAAAGGAAATTCCTTCACTTAACTTTATGTGGTCTGTCCGTCCCCTTTAGATCTCGCAAACTAGAAAAGTTATTGAAAATATGACATCATGATATTTTAGACCTTTCAAAAGTTCTGATGCAACGGCTACTTTTTTCTTTTTTGAAAGTGAAAAGTTTTATTTTTAAAATCAACAATGCAAGCATTTTTATCGTAAAAATACACCTTTTTACAACTATTCTCTATTAATATTTAAACAAAAAAACACGGGAGGCTATTTAGTTAGGGAGATTACTATTTACCACATTTTTTACACTTTTATACAAACGGTTTTAGATTTGTTGTCAAATAATTTTTATTTTTTTAACGAATGTATTTGCAAAGTTAAGTATGTTCTGTCATACTACATTTACACAAAAAATGTTTACTTTTTTTTTAAAGAGTAAAAATCTATTTAATACCCATATAAGTGGCACATAATTCAAAACAACAATAGATTTGAATTTCAGACTCCATAAACGGAAACACATGTATACACACCATACACAAGAAAGACCTCTAGCTTTGTTAATTTTAACAAGCAAGCCAGTCACTATTGTTAGGTATTTATACTATTTATATATATATATATATATATATATATATATATATATATATATATATATATATATATATATATATGCAGCAAGGTTTTTCCCAACCCGCCTTTAAAAATGGGAGATTAAAATGGTGGGGTGGGTGGGGAGGAAGGGAAATAATTCTCACGTCTTCTAACCACAAAGCCACCAATGTCTAGCCCTAAAGTTGTCTTTAATATAGCTTATCTTTAATGTCTTGTATTTTCCTTTATGCTATCAAATTTCGATAGATGAAGGGGATCTACATTTAAGCGTGAATGGACAATCATTAGACAGCAACTGTATATTGCCTATAAACGAAAAGACCCGGGCACTCACCTTCTGCTCTGGTAATGGACCCGCTCCACTTACGGCAGTGATATACCGCAACAGTGTGTTGGTTGCATCATCTGCTACCTGTGCAAACTATGAACATCCGTCGTTGGACAACTCGCCATATCAACTCGTCGTTTATGTCTGCCAGGATCGTACACCTGTAATGAATAGGACGTGCTTAACACAAGGTAAATATTATTCTGTTTGTATATTTCATTTATCTATCTCGAATCAAGTCTCTAGCTACAATACTAGAAAGACCTATTTTGACTGAAAAGACGTTGGATTTGAATCGACCAGATTTTCTTCACCAAAAAAAAAAAAAAAACACATAAAAACTTGCATATCTGCAAAGGTCACTGACATTGCAGTGCTCTTACCTCAAGATGATTACGTCTCTTAGTATAAGAAGAACTAAAAAAAAAATTAAAAAAATAAAAGGAAAAAAACTTTTTTAAAAGACAAAGCTTATATAAGAGGAAGAACCGCAAAATCACTGAATATATCTTAGTACTGCATGAATAAGCTTATTTTTCTATATATAGGCTATGTAAAGGCTAACACAAATTTAAGTAATTACCATAATTGATTAATTTTTATTTTGTATTTTAATTTTTGATTAATTCATAACGACTATGTATAGTTAAGCAAAATGTCGACTTGATCCGAGAATTGGAAAGGGGAAAAACTTGTATAAAACGTAATAAGGAGAATAACTCCACATTTACATGTACAATATATGAGAAATATTTTTTTTTCTCTTGTTTGATATCAAATTAAATAATTTATTACCAATAATTAATTAACTAATTGGTTAATTTTTTCATTGATTCAAGTTCTGTTTTTAATACAACAAAGAAGTGTGCAAATTTTTAACTTTAATCGAGAATGGGTATGGGAGAAATAATGTGGTCAAAATTGTACCAGAGAGAGTAAGCTTTGTGGGAAAAAAAAACGAAAACCTAGGCTTAGGGATAAGGAGAGCATGGAAGCTAGTTGGACAACAATACATGACCTCGCAGACGCATACGAAGCCCTAAGCCCTAAGACCTGTCAAAGGGATGTACTGCTGCAGACCTGCCACATCATCAGAAAATTTCTCAGTGGACACTGTTAAGGAGACTACAATGGTTTTGTTTTTCCTCTCTGCTCAACCAAAAACCAGAAAATGAAAATAGATTCATCTCTATAATAATATAATAACAATAATAATAATCTAAATTGCAGTGCCACTATCCCATCAAAAGCAAAAGTGAAAAAAAAGAACAAAATATGAGGTGCTGTGGATGAATGGTAAAGCTCTTGGCTTTCGAACCGAGAAGTCCCTGATTCGGATCCTGGTGAAAACTGGGACTTTCAATTTCGGGATCTTTATGGCGCCTTTGAGTCCACCCAGCTCTAAAGGGACCTGACATTAGTTGGGGAAAAGTAAAGACGTTTGGTATTTAGATTGCCACATAACACCCTCGTTATCCGTGTGACACAGAAACAGAAGATGCTTACATCATCTGCCTTATAGATTGTAAGGGCTGAAAAGGGGAGATTTTTACTTTGCTTGGAGATCAATCAACTTAGAAATTTTTTAAAAAGTACAATATTTAAAATTGATATATCAGTCAAAAGGCAATGCAGATATCTTCGTGATTTCTATGACTCAGGAGTTTTGCAATCCTCCCATTTCATAAGTAAATTTATTTGTCAACATTGTTAAGAAGACTATGAAGGCTTTTTTTTTCTTTGAATCTGTATCTTGTCAGAGAATTTGAAATATATTTGAAGATTATACCCCATTGTTATATCAACCGATGGGATAATAACAACTGACCTCACAGATACCTTCAAGGCCCTTGGCATTCCTATGAACATTCTCGTTGCTTGTCAGACCTGCCACATCAACAGAAGATTCCTCAGTGGAAACTGATAAAGGGACTACAATGAATTTCTTTTCTCTTTATCGTAGCTCGGCCCTTGCAGTGTCAGAGAATGACTACTCATTCGTCTCTAACATAATAATAATAATAATAATAATAATAATAATAATAATCGCCGTACCACTGTCTCATAATTTAAGAAAAACTGAGATAGAAAAACAAAGAAAATATGGGAACCTAGGCTTGGAGATTAAGCGACTATGGAAATTGTCCAAAATAACAATATACCCCATTGTTATATCAACCGAGGGGATAATAACAACTGACCTCACAGACACCTTCAAGGCCCTTAACATTCCTAGGAACATCTTCGTTGCCTGTCAGAGGGCGGTACTGCTGCAGACCTGCCACATCACCAGAAAATTCCTCAGTGGAAACTGTTAAAGGGACTACGATGAATTTTGTTTCTCTTTAGCGAAACTCGACCCTGGCAGCGCCAGAGAATGACTACTCGTTCATTTTAACATAATAATAATACGAGAAGCATATCCTGAAACTCAATGTTGTCGACAAATGCCGAAAATGTGGAAATGTGGGCGAGTCGATTGAACACATTATGGCAGGATGTCCAGCCCTATCAGAATCAGACTACATAGGTCGCCATAACCAAGTTGCAAAGTTAATACACCAACACTTGGCTTTGACGTACAAATTGATCGGTAAGGACACTCCCCCTTATTATAAATACTCTCCGCAAGAGGTTCTCGAATCTACTGATCATCTGCTGTACTGGGATAGGCATATTCTGACCGACAAAACGGTAGATTTCAATCGCCCGGATCTGCTGTTCATCGATAAAAAAGAAAAAACCGCTACCATTATCGATATCGCCGTACCACTGTCTCATAATTTAAGAAAAACTGAGATAGAAAAACAAAGAAAATATGGGAACCTAGGCTTGGAGATTAAGCGTCTATGGAAATTGTCCAAAATAACAATATACCCCATTGTTATATCAACCGAGGGGATAATAACAACTGACCTCACAGACACCTTCAAGGCCCTTAACATTCCTAGGAACATCTTCGTTGCCTGTCAGAGGGCGGTACTGCTGCAGACCTGCCACATCACCAGAAAATTCCTCAGTGGAAACTGTTAAAGGGACTACGATGAATTTTGTTTCTCTTTAGCGAAACTCGACCCTGGCAGCGCCAGAGAATGACTACTCGTTCATTTCTAACATAATAATAATAATAATAATACAGTTTTGGGTACTTTTTTTCAGATTCAGCAACCAATGTGTCGTCGTATGTATCAACAATGAATATTACATTATTTGTCCTTGTCATCATGACATTATGGTTGATAACATCATGAATACGTAAGTAATTTAAAGATAAACATTAGATTATGTAAGCATTTTGAATGTGAGATGCATGTACAGAATACTACGTCAATTTACGTCTCGAGAGATGCTTTTATCCTTCGGCAATATTGCATGTAACAAGGGAGGCTATTCCCGGAGACACAGGGAGGGTAAATAATCGTGTATTTAAAACCTTCAGAGGTTGCAATTTTTTTGTTGGTTTGTAAAACATAAAACATCAATATTGTTGATTATTATTCAAATCAATAACAAAATAATAATTAATAATGAAATGACTTCTAGAAAAATTGAATTTTATACATTTAATTTCGGACCCTAAGGTACACTCGGGGTCCGTGGACTACGGTTTGAGAATTATTGTCCTCGCCTATTACCCATAAGTAGAGGCTTTTTTAAAACTCAGTCAGACTGTCTGTCTGTCTGTCTCTCTGGTATTTCTCCAACTCTCCATTGTTGGATCAAGATGAAACTTCGCTTATTTGTTTGTGTGTATGCTTAACAGGATAAGATTTGTTATTAATTAATAATGTTTGACGTCAATAAGTAAAATAAATCGTACAGTAATGAGATATATGTCTGTGAATGTACGAATCTATCTTAAATATGCTTTTTTTTAGCATTTTTAAAATTTCTTTTGCTTTTTACATATGTAGCTGTTATTTTTTTATATAGGCCTTAACAAATTCTTTTCTACAAGTCCATTGTTATTTTTGATGAGGTGATTGCATTTTCTTTTTGTTTCAGGTAGAGAGAGAGCATCACGTGACTTGAGCTGTTTTGGTCGAACGGAGATAAAAAATGACCAAAAGTAGAACAGGCGATGACTGTCAAATAGCTGTCTTGAAACAGCCATTGTTTTTTTTTCGACTACACTCGACGGTCGACTTCAGTTACCTTGGATACAATAGCTTATGCGGCTATATAAACGCTTGTCTACTAGATTTTAGTCACTTTACATTCAAGTCAATATGCATGTGTGCGCTCGTAGGTTCTACGCTTTCTCTATCTGTATATATATATAATGTTCATATTGTAGATAGAATTTTATTGCATATAATGTTGAACATTTAAGTGCATAGTAGTGTTGGTCTCTTCATCATGATACCTCAAAAGGTGTTATAGACTGTGAAACAGGATATAAAACAGCTTTAAATAACATTTAAATACATTCGTGGGTTAGACTCTACATGCAGATAAAAGGTCAAGGTCAAGAAGAAGGTTATTGTTTAGAGGCCGAGGCATAGATCTATAAGTGTACTCAATGTCAGGACTTCTGAGTTATAAGTACAACAATCCCTGATAGACACACCTTGCACATACAGTTTGACAAGAAATAATAATGCTTCAAAGTAAAAGTGTGAAATAAATACTATGATATTTACACAATGATATTGACATGAATGGTGTAGATAGTAAATTACTAAAGATAAATATATGAAAATAACTAAATCCTAATTACATTTATAGTACTAATTTAAAATAAAATAATGTAATAAGTAAATTTTATGATGCATAAAAACAACGACAAGACGCCGACGGTATCTTAAACATTATCGACTGTTCCACAACTGGTATCAAAGATTTTTCACTGTACACTGAAGCAAGATACTTCAGAAAGTCTCAATAGAACAGCAACTGCAATAGTTGTCACTGAACTTCTAAACGCCAACACTGGCAATAAGTCCTTTAACTACCAGGGTAGGATCATAGATGTTGATGTTAAAACTAGAGTTACATACAAAAAGTTTTTTTTTTAAAAAGATAAACTTCAAGAGACATTACCTTGGCAACATACATGTGTCTAATTAACTCTTATATTAAGGTCATTTCGTAAAATGGAGCCAATACTTGGATTTTATTGTATTTTTTTTTTAGATTAAATGTATGACCAAAAGTTTTAATGTTTTCTTCAGATTTTATTTTTAAAATAGGTTTTCTTTCTGTTTGCAAAGTTTCTTTAATTTATTATTGAACCATCATTTATGTATTTTCTTTGATGATTTTTCATTTGGCATTTAATTTTCTATATTTTTTTTGACATAGCTTTTAATGAGATTCCAGAGGTCATCAGCTGGATGGGGAATGTTTTTTTCTGTTTGTAAAAAGTTTAATGTAGCTTGGTGTATATGTGTTAGGTTGCATTTGTTCCAGGGTAAGATTTTTCTTTTGGGTTTTATATTGGCTTTTATCGTCTTTCTATTCTCATGGAAGCCGTTTATCATTTATGTATTGTTTAGTTACTAGTTATCCTCAATGCATTTTTTTAAATCGCTATATATCATCTAGGTATTGTTTAGTTCAAGGGTGGGAAACTTTTTTATGGAAAAACCTTTTTCTATGGTGGCCACTTTTCTTTTGTTTTTTTTGTGAGGGGCGTAATATATATATATATGTATTATATGTATATGTATGATATATATATGTATAGTGTGTATGTGTGTGAGTGTGAGCTTAAAAATTATAACTGAGGAAAATATTCATACTGCGGTATACCTGTCGGCCTACATTTCAAATATACAATTAATACAAATGTTCGCCATTCCGAAAGAGTACACAGTAACTGATATTCTGAAGTTGTTGTTGTTTATGTCTTGTTTTACATCATAACATTTCAGCGCAAATGTGGATTTGTACTTAATGTGAAGATTTAACTGTTTAATTGCGTGTAAAAATGTTTCTGAATTGTTGAACTTTGTCTGCTTTTAAATTACAGTCAGCATTAACGTTTTTTTACAATTTATTTATGTTCAAACAAATAAAATATTTGTCTACAGATGTGTGTGGACCTAAGTAATGTCAAATGTTTGGTAGCAAATTTTATGAAGTCAAAATGCAGCTTCAGACAATTTTTTTTTTAATTAAGCAGGGAGAGGAGAATCTAGGCAGGTTTATGGGCAGCCTTTGGGCGCTCAGCAACACAACTCAACTCAAGACGGGATTCAAACTCTAGCCTCCTTGATAGATAACCTTTTTTTTTAGATTTAGCAACAAACCCCACTGACATTAAAAAGTATTGATTTTAAAAATCGGTCGTTGAAATTAAGTAACAAATTAGATCTTAAGAAACGATTCGTAAAACAAAAATGCTAGATAAAGAACTGATCTTTATATATATATATATATATATATATATATATATATATATATATATATATATATATATATATATATTCATTTATATATATATATATATATATATATGAGAGATAGTTTTTTTTTTACATATTCTGATTAGTGTATTGGCTTAAGGAGACTGAGAAGGCTTGTGCCCACGAGTTCGAATCGTTCCCATCTTTTTATATGAATGCATTCAACAAAAGTGATCACCAGATACCCACTTGTTGTTGCTGTCTTTTTATATTACTCCTTTTATTATGTCCACTAGCATCCACTAGTTCTATAGATGCTTCCGTGTTAAGACGAATTATATGCTTATGCTGTATGGTGTAAAATGAAATAATGGTTGCCCCCATTGAGATCTAAGTTGTTATTTCACATTGAAATGCTAAGTCTGCACAGTAGGTCTATAGAGTTATAGTCAATAATGTATCTTAAACTTTTTTCTTCTTACGACCGATACCCCACCCCCTTTATACAAGCAAAAAACAAAACATAGTCTGCAGTACACTAGACCATCTGAATTAAATAAATTCTGAGCTGTAGAAATACATTCTAATGAAGTCAACAGTTTGAAATTCATGATATTAAAAAAAAAAGAGCGCAGGTCAAAAAGCATTGTAAAGAGAGTTATGGCTTGCTCACTGCGGAAATGTGAGCGACTTAATATTCTTTGTAATTAGAAACTGGCTCTATAGACAACCGGAGGAGCGGTGGCTGAGCGGTAAAGCGCTTGATTTCCGAACCGGGGGTCCCAGGTTCAAATCCTGGTGTAGATCTTTGGGACGTCTCTGAGTCCACCCAGCTCCAAAGGATACTTTACATTAGTTGGTAGTTGTGCTGGCCACTTGACACCCTCGTTAACCGTGTGCCACATAAACAGATGACCTTTACATCATCTGCCCCTATAGACCACAAGATCTGAAAGGGGAACTTTATTTTTTTACTCAATAGAGACCTAGTTAAATTATTTGGGGTAAATCCCGTCATTCTGAAGTGTACAAGACATTGCATTGCATATTTGGATACGCGCTGAATTAGTTCTGTCTAAAAGGAGAGTAGACGTGACTCGTCAGCGATAACTGAGAGGAATCCTCAGAATAACATACCGAGATCACCAATAAGAAGTCCTTTTCCCC
Source organism: Biomphalaria glabrata (assembly GCF_947242115.1). Taxonomy (NCBI): domain Eukaryota; kingdom Metazoa; phylum Mollusca; class Gastropoda; family Planorbidae; genus Biomphalaria; species Biomphalaria glabrata. The sequence goes on along the minus strand of NC_074724.1, from coordinate 7,812,811 downwards.
ACGGGCACTCCCCTTAGATAATTGTACTCTTTATTCCTCCCACACTCATTCTCGGATCAATTTGAAACTTTAAAACAATGATTTATCGTACCTAACCCTAACAGTAACAAAAGATGAATTAATAAAAAAAAATAATAACCAATTAGTGATTCAACTATTGGTCATTAATTATTTTGTTTGATATCGAATAAGGGAAATAACCTCCACATTACTGAGTTGTATAGTTTTAGGTGCGGAGTTCTTTCCTTGGACTATATTTTTTTCATATTTTGCTTTTTAATTATATTACGATTATTGTAAAGCTAGAAAACTTGTGTCCATGAAATGCTTACAACCAAATATGTAATTCAAACATCAGACGCTATTTTGTACAAATTATTTATTACATGTTTATGGCTTTGAACTTTAACAAAAAAAATTAAGGCTTAGCTTCAACCATCTAATCCACACACGCAGTCTTGATGGCCGGTGAATACAAAGAAATCACCCAGCTCCTTAACCATATGTCTCCTATTTTTTTAAACTGATGCACCACAATAAAGCGGTGTTCTCAACAACCTCAGGGCAGAAATTTTAAGTTCAAATTATTTAAACTCAAGTAAGACTAAAAGTATTTAAGAAGCTACCTGGCTGCTTCTAAAATCTAAATGTTGTGTACATTTTTAAATAGTCTTTGTATTGTATAAGCTATTTAAAAAAACGTTGATATTCCAGTGTTGTTGTCTATATTTCCTTACTTGTCTTATAATCCAATGAGACTTCAATTTTCTAATAAATGTTTGGAAACAAAACTAGAAATTAAGAAATGTTTACCTATAAAGTTTACTCTGCATTTCTAAGAAAGATTAGGAATAGTAAACTATTATAGCTGCCTGTTCTGAGTACTAGTGGTTCAAGTACCTTATTGATAGCAGCCTTCGAAACGAAAAATGTATGCAATCCTATTTACGAAACCCGAGTAACAGAAATTGTGTTAGGCATCTCATTTGTTTGATCACAGCATCTTCGCAATGGCCCTGACGTGCCTAGGACTAAGGATGAACCTCACTCGGGAGTCCTTTCTATTTGAACAATATATGGCCATTAATCTTGTTAAGTCTATTACCACAGCGAGCAAAGTCCAGAGAGGACGGAACAAGTTTTAACCCATAAACTTTGGCTTAGTGCTCAGAAGCGTACTGTTGACCTATTTTCTATTATGGTTGTTGTCAGGACATTGATTATTCATTTTTAAATATTTAAAAGTCTAGGTTTGTAAGGTATAATTTTAATTACAAAATGTGTGTATATTAAAGAATAATTATGTTTTCTATTTGCTTGATAACTATACTAGTCCCGACGTTCAGCCTAACAGACACACCATACACACCTAGTTGTACATAACTTGTGTATGATGATTTAAAATAAAATATGAATTTAATACAATGACATGTTTACAATGATAGTGAAATGAATAATGTGAATGATAAGTAATTACAAATAAATATGAAGATAATAAGTCATACATTCATTCTGAGTAATAATAATATATTAAATAAATATTTAATAATATTAATAAATTAAGCACCTTATATTATGTTGCATGACAACATTGACAAAACATTCATAATGACTTTGACCACATCGCAGTTTCATAACTTATGCCAAAGCTTCGTCTCTGTAACAGGTTCTGTATAAACTACTTAAGAACATCCATCTGGTTAGTAGCATAAAGGGACTGTCATTAACTTCTGTCCAACAAAACTGACAATGATGTCGACAGCAATGTCCAGGGTAATAACAGCACCCACAGTATCAATATATAACGCCAACGCTGAAACATATAGAAAAAAAATAACAGAGATTCTAACGTCTAATCTAAAACTACAAATACGATCGAATCCTTATAAAAAATATTTCACATTAAACTCCCCCTAAACAGCGGTCAAATAGTCCTACCAAGAATAACTCCTGGGCACTACGGTTAAGGCTGTCCTGTTGTCCAAGGCCAAAGATTATTCAGGACCACAAATGTACAGTTTGTCTATCAAGTTGGAGATGGCGCAAAGCACTCCAAAAGTGTGAGCTAATAAATTAGGCCAGTCTAAATCATGACAAAGATGACAAGGAAAAAAAAAATACTACACAAAATAAAACGCCAAAAAATGACGTCATCGTTGTTTGTTATTCTTTTTTTTTTTCGGATAAGTTTCACAAAATGAGAATCGCTGGTTTACGTTGGGAAAAAAAGGTTGACGCGGCGTCAGTTTGATTAGCACGTAAGTAGTTAACTTGGTATACGAAAAGGAGGCCTCGTAGAGATATACAGACCTTCCTTTAGAGCTGCTAATAATGAGACTGTATTCAGTTCAAATTATGACTTGCCTCCTAACCCTAACCGGAGCTATACCAAGTGAGTTTACCTCTTTTCTTTTTTTAGCCTTTAATCCTTCTCATGTTAGTAGTTAGTAATTGTTTTTTTTTTTTTTTTTTTTTACCAATCGTATATCAAGTCACAGCCCGTCTGTCTCTCTGGTAAAAAATGTGTACACTTTATTACTCCCACATCCATTCTCGGATAAAGTTGAAATATTAAGCAATTCTTATTGCACTAAACAAAACATTGATCAATAATAAAACTAGTCATTAGTCATTTAATTATTGGTAATTAATTATTTTGTTTCATATTGCACAAGGGAAATAACTTTTACAGTACTGAGATATATAATGGCGCAATTATTTCCCTTAGATGATGTTTGTTTTGTAGAAAAAGGATCTTTTATATTTTGCTTGTTTATGAATCGAAGCATGTCCTGTTTGCTTTTTAACTTGATCGCTTTTAACATTCAAAGAAGCCATTTGGTTTGTTCTGTGTGGGTTAAGTGTTGTTATGTGTTTGCTATATGTAGCCGACAAATTTGTTAAGAAATAGTTATTTACCACTTGTTTAAATGTGTTTGTTCTTGGTACTTGTGGATTTTAATAACAGCCCTATATATTCCTCGCTGATGTTTGATTTTTGTTATGTTTTTTTTTTGTGTCAGACAATATTTTTAATATTTGAGTGTTTGTATATACATTAAAACATCTGCGTTTCAACACGACCGTTGCATAATCAGTGAAAAAGTTATGATTGCCCCATATTAGCTCAACCCAAAAGAAGACCCGATTATGTTACTGTTCTCTTTTGTATACTCCAATTGGGAAGATGTTGTGTATTGAGGGATGTGCATCTCTACTGGTCAAGCAGTCATATCCTCTACAGATAGCTAGCAGCTCTAGTGGTCAGGCAGTTGTATCCTCAACAGATAGCTAGCAGCTCTAGTGGTCAAGCATTTGTATGCTCTACAGATAGCTAGCATCTCTAGTGGTCATGCAGTTGTATCCTCTATAGATAGCTAGAACCTCTAGTGGTCAGGCAGTTGTATCCTCTACAGATAGCTAGCACCTCTAGTGGTCAGGCAGTCGTATCCTCTACAGAGATCTAGCACCTCTAGTGGTTAGGCAGTCGTATCCTATACAGAGACCTAGCAGCTCTAGTGTTCAGGCAGGCGTATCCTCCACAGAGAGTTAGCAGCCCTAGTGGTCAGGCATCTTGTGAACTCTGGACTTGGCGACTATGCGAAATGTCAACGTTAAAAAAAAGACTATACAAAAAGCACAATCTCTGGATCACTTAAGGGCAAAATAAGTCACGTATGGTCATCCTTTAAAATCCAAAATTAGTCCTTGGACGTCTTGACACAGTCTTGCGAGATGAATAAGATGAGATCTTGGGCGAGATAGTTGGGTCGGTTAGATATGAACATACTTGTCAAAAAGTATCTAATCTGGGTCTGTAGAATTCATTCTGATCAGATTGGTTGCGTGTTTCTGAATGCGTAGTATTACTCTTGAGTTCGTAGTAATAGACTGTTAATAGACACACAGATCAAACCACTTATAAATAATTCAACAGGTACATATAGAATATAAACGTTTTAATCCAGAACGGGAACAGTGTAGTCTCATCCACTATAATAAAAGATTTTATTACAATGAAAGCCTAACCTCAACTGTCCGTTTATCTATATCTGCACTATAGTCTCGTTTTGAATTTATGTCGGCGTAATGTGCATTCACTAGCAGTCACCTAAAGTGCGTCTCTACATACACTTTACTTAATTAAATCCACCTCCCCCTTCCCATCATGACCCGGTGACAACAGGCAGGCAGCAAAGAAATAGGTGTGTGTACGTAGGGTATAGGCGGCTTAAGCGTCATTGCCGTTCACAGGTGACACAGAGCAGAATGAATTCTGGCAGCTATATGAAAGGCCGATCAGCCCTAGTAAGGTTTGTAATGCTCTTCTCAAAATCACGAAGACAGGGTAGCAAAGGTGCCTCAAACATTGCATGCAATAAAATACCAAGGCCAGCCTACCGCAGCTGGAGACTTAGAGGTGCCCTAATCAAGCGGCTGACTTTGTCTCTCTGTTGTCTTTGTTTTTTTCAGGTTTCTGTGTCTTTGTCTGCTATATTTTCTGTCTCTGTCTCTCTTTCTGTCATTATGTCTCTATATGTCTCTCTCTTTCTGAATGTATGTCTTTATGTCTCTCTCTTTCTGTCTTTCTGTCTTTATGTCTCTCTCTTTTTCTGAATTTATGTCTTTATGTCTCTCTCTTTCTGAATTTATGTCTTTATGTCTCTCTTTTTCTGAATTTATGTCTTTATGTCTCTCTCTTTCTGTCTTTCTGTCTTTATGTCTCTCTCTTTCTGTCTTTATGTCTATATGTCTCTCTCTCTCTTTTTCTGAATTTATGTCTTTATGTCTCTCTCTTTCTGCCTTAATGTCTAAATGTCTCTCTCTTTCTGTCTTTATGTCTATATGTCTCACTCTCTCTTTTTCTGAATTTATGTCTTTATGTCTCTCTCTCTTTTTTTCTGAATTTATGTCTTTATGTCTCTCTCTTTCTGAATTTATGTCTTTATGTCTCTCTCTTTCTGTCTTTATGTCTAAATGTCTCTCTATTAATGTCTATATTTCTTTCTCTTTCTGTCTTTGTCTCCAGCTTTATCTGTTGTCTTTCTGCCCCCTTCTCTCCATCTTTCTGCCCCCTTCTCTCCATCTGTCTATCTCTCTCAATCTCTCTCTCTCTCTCTCTCTGTCACCATCATTCTCAATGTTTCTAAACGAAAATAAGTTTAAAGTTGTTCTTTTTCTTTTCATATTATAATACTTTCATTGTGCAGACGGACCCGGACCCGCTGGAAGAATGTGTCACGTCCCTGAGGTAAAAGTTTAAAGGTCATATTAAGACTAGTGTAAGTACATTGGTCTGGGAGATTGTCATTAAGAACATATTCAAACATCAATACTGGGAAATAGTCTAGGAAGTCGAGTAAATCTTTTGGAAGCAGGTAGATCGTAAGCAAAACAAAACTAGCCATGCCAAGTAAATGGCTGGCTTTCTAAAGTAAAGGTTGGACCCTCATAGCCATTCTCGGGTTCATAGAAACTAAGAAATGTGCTAATCGTTGACCTCGAAAGAGAAACATCTTTTATCCAATCTACACACTTATCATTCTTACTAGTGAAACATTAAGGGGTCATCCATAAAACAGGCGAAATGAAGTCATCCCGATTCCCGATAGCTAATCACACAATCACACTCAATATAAGATTAAATACAATTAATATGAAGATACTGATACCAACTCATGAAAGCTTAGCTTACTTTATTATCATACATTTTAATGTAATAACTAGCACTCCGTAAACAGGGGAAATCAGATATAATATTATATATACGTAATTACAATTTATGAAACAGTAAATTAATTTTTTACAAAGCTTATATAACAACACACTTTGTCAGTCTGGTTTAAAATGTTTGTACACATTATTTCTCCGATACCCAATCTCGGATCAAGCTAAAATTGTGTACAATTATTTCCTTTACCTGACTATACAAGAATCAATTACAAACAAAAGGTAGTTTAATGACTATTGGTAATTAATTATTTCGTTTGGTATCTCAAACAAGGGAAATAATTTGTACTTGACTAAAGTGGTGGTATAAGCTGAATTAGTTTCCTTTATAGGTCGCCGCTTTAAAGGAAATAAGAAACAAACAATAGGTTACTGTACACTTTTCTATAGTCTTAAGCACCTCACTAGCAGAGTGGTTATTACATTGGCTTGAGAACGAAAAAGAGAGGGAAAAGGAAATAGAGAGTGGGCTTTGAAATTTTATTATAACAGATAAAGTAATTCACGGGCTAAGAAAAATATGTAAGGTTGAAAGCTAAAATATGGCCCGTTTATAAAAATTTAAGAAAAGGGGGGCTTTTCGGCCATAGTAAACAATATAAAACCTGGAAACAAATCAAGGGGCATAACCGGTGTGTAGTACTAGTATTGGTATGGAAGTGTTTGAATTTTGCATCAATTATAATTCTCTTAAAAACTTAATGAGCAAAATACTGAGCTCCGCTGCCATCGCTTTTTATGTTAACTGCCTAGTTCTAAAAATAAATTTTCCTTTTTAGGACGGTGTTGACTCTGTTATCAGCATCTTTTATTAAACGTCTATCGTGTTTCATTTCTATTTGAGGCAGGGGAATGCGTAAAGGGAATGAAGCCCAGAAGCCACAGGATCATTTACTCTTATGCCAATTGCGGTCAAGTGTTCTGTGATACAACAACAAATGATGGGGGCTGGATCATATTCCAGGTACGTTTATTACAAAGCTTTTATCAACTCTGTCTGTCTGTTAAAAAAGTTTGTACACGCTATTTCTCCCACACCATTTCGCGGATCAAGATGACACTTTTAACAATTTCTCATTGGCGTAATTCATATTCACATAATTCAATTAAAAAACAGCAACTAACCAATTAATCAACTAATAAATGATATTTAATTATTCTGAACGATACCTACAAGAGAACGTATTCCTCCAAAATTAAAAAATATGGCTAAATATGTAATGCTTTTGTCTCCTTAGATACCTTCTACATTATTGAGTGATATGTATTTAAATGCGGAGATCTTGGCCTTATAAAACAATTTTTTTTATATATTTTGGTTGTCTTTTTTTATGTTTGCATTGAAATTTGTATCATTTTTGTCTTTACTCATTTTCTAAAACCCATGTCAGTGGCGTCACTCTTGTCGGTGTCACCTGGTGCGGTTAGCTCAGGATGTCACCCCCTCTCCCAATTGACTTTCTTCAAATATGTTCCAATAAACACTATTGTTAGTTAGTTCTTTTCGTTAAATATATACATTGAGCTGATTACCCACTTTTATTGATTATTACTAAAAGTAAAATGGGTGTCAATGCTATTATAAAATCCCGCTATTTATAACATTTATTCAATTGTTATTGCAAAGTTTACAATAAAATTTAATTAAAATTAAAACAGAACAGGTTTCCTTTGTTATACTTTGAAGCAGAAATGGTATAACGTTGTGCTGTGTCATTTAAACTTAGACTACCATCTAGATGTAATTAGGCATATTTGGGCATATATCTAGATAATTTATTATTACTATGTGTCTGCTTTTGCCAAGATATAATTTTTCCAATTTGGGTGTCACCCCAAAAAGTGTCAACTTGTGCGGGCCGCACCCAGGGGCGTAACTAGGGATTTGGGGGCCCGGGGGGATCGACCTCTTTGGGGGCCCCTTGCATTTTGACATTCGACATATGACATGAGATAATGTACGCAAAAATATATAAATCAAATTGGTTCAGTATATCAGTAAACTTAACAAAAAGTAATCAAGACTCTTTTAATGAATAATACCTTTGTTTATTAGTTAAATAATGCACAAGTGACAAATCTCAATTGATATCGCTTCACGTCGTGCATTCTGTGCAGCAAAGACATCTATAACATCAACTACATCGATACTTTCTAGTATTTGTGACTTCACTGACATTAAAACCATGATAAGCCTTTCTTGCGTCATTGTGCTCTGAGATACTTTTTGATGAACTTGAGCTTTGAGAATGATCTCTCACATGACGTAATGGAAGTGGCCTGACTTAGCGGTATTCGGAGGAGGTTGCAAAGTCTGAGCACACGTAATTCCCATATGAAGCCTGTTTTTTCAATATGTCTATTGGTGATTGTATTACTGTTTGTTGATGAAAAGTGCTCGTGCATCAATGACATCATTGAAAAAGCGATTTTCCATTTATTTCATCATACAAACAGGAAAAGTAGCACAGTTTTTCATAAGCGTGTCTTCATCTAACAGGTGTCTTGGTTCAAAAAGAAACCCAAAGGTATTCATTTTCTTTCCAGCCTTTGGAATCTGCCCTTCATCTCCATATGAAATCTGTCCAGCACTTCTATCGCAACACGTTTGAATTGCAGTTCTATTGATAGTCCTACATTAGAACTCAAATTCCCATTAAGTCTTTTCTTTCTTCTGGTTGTTTTGATTACAGGGAATCCATAGTATTCACTACCTTCTTTTGCTTTTTCGATGGATTGGGATTTTGTCAGTTTCTCATCATTTTGCAGAAAGCATGAAAGGGTACTAATTTCTTTAGCAGCTTCCCGTATATGCAGTCCAGAATTTTGTAGTTTCTTCCGAACTATATTAATTGGGCGCAGGAGCTTTGACCAGAATTCCAGATAGGCAAAAAATTCTTAATTTTCCACTGCATGAAGAAGATTCTGTGCTAATTTTATATGGTATTACGTCATTGTTGGTTGTTTATGTTTTGTGCGAAAGCAAAAGGATTCAGAGTATACAAAAGTGGGAAAGATCCATATCTCGTTATGCTCGAGTATATAAATACTCCGATAAGTGGACTGCCGTATTCACCATCACAACTGCTGACGAGTAGAAGACTCAGGGAATCATTCTAACAAAAGAGTTCGTCTAGGTCAAACATGGTAGAAAGCAGTTGTCATAAAAAAACATTCAACACCCAGATCTTACATCATAAAGACAAACTATGGAAAAACATACAGAAGAAATCAACGCTTTTTGAATAAGAGTTTCGATGAAGACATCTCTGAATACTATGATACCGATGAAGACAATGAACTGCAAACTGTTGGAACAAACGAAACAGACAGTTATAGACCAACGTCTAGAGAACTTGTTGTGCCAGTCAAGACAACCAGAAGTGGACGAATTTTTAAAGTTTCTAGTAGACAGTGCCGGTCGCAGTGGGCGCCGCGCTTTCATATGCCCCGCGCTAATTGCAAGTGTACATTATTAAATTAAACAATTATAACGTATATAAAATAACAGGGTTTTCGCGACCTCCTGATTTTTCAGGGCCTCCAGGAAATCTCATGAAAAGGCAAAATATATGATAAAGACTGAACTTTTTTTTTTGAATTTATTCAAATCTCCCGAAGAATAGACGAAATTGACATTTTGGGGTGCCAATAAATAAAAAGTGGCATTGCGAGCTTTCATTTGATAAAAATTTATTGCAAAGACGAAAGTAGGCCTATTTTCTAATTCAAAAAAAAATAATTTTGACATTATGCTTATCCCTACTCAGACTAGGCCCCGCGCGATCCGTTTCGCATAGGGCCCCGAAAATGCTAGGGCCGGCCCTGCTAGTAGATATCACTCTTAAGAACTTTAAAAGGAAGGGTGCGAAAGCAAAAGGATTAGATGGAAATAAAAAGAGAGTTTCCATTGGATTGAGGAAAGATGAATAGAGGGGTAATAACTCGAGTGTGAAGTTTAATTCTGAAATTATAGACGCCAAACCCGAATAATGGACTATTCTAGCATTATTAAGAATAACTTTTGAATCTGTTATACTCGATTCTGTAAATTTTGCTTCAAGGTTAATTAGTGTAGCCATAAAATACTCGCCATTTAGATCTATTATTAGTAAAGGTAACAAGATACCTGGAATTCGCTGTATATCATGCAGTTTTATTTCGTGGCAACAAAGTTTAAAATGGAAGACTGATTTTTTAAAAAAATTTTGATCTCTGTGGCAAAAAATATTTTTAAAATGTCAACAAAGTCAACGTAGGCCTACTGATAGACCTAGATCTAGGTTTAGTCTTTGTGATAAATATAATCACTATTTGTCAATCAAATATATTAATTTATGTATTTACAAATAAATTTCGGACACCCATTTGGGGGCCCCCCCTAGGTGGGGGCCCGGGGGGATTTTAAAATTCTCCCCCCCCCCATCCCCCCCCCCTTAGTTACGCCACTGGCCGCACCCCTCGCATCCCCCTAGTTACGCCACTGATTATAATTACTTTAAAGAAATCTGTTTCAATACACTGTATTGTGACATTTGTAAATACTTGAAAGTCATGCCATAGTTTATGCCGGTTATTTCCGGTAACGCTATGGAAGTTCTTGCCTAGTATCGAAGTGTTAAAATCAAACAAAGTTGCAAAATATTAGTTTATTACTGTAATAAATTTAAGGGAGGTAACTAAAGAGCGGAGCAAGGTAAAAGCTGACAATTTTTTTTTCAAATATGAGATGATCAAACAAAACATAAATGTCTTGATTACCAGGAATTCTAACAAATCACCTGGTGAGCAAAGCTAGTAATTCTAGAGTACTTTACTGGAAACAGACTGGAGCTTATCAAGCAGCTGTTATTTTAATGTGGCAAATTTATAAACTTTGTTTCGCCTTGGGGAAAATGCATATGTCACCGATGAATGAAATAGTATCCGTTATATGTCCCTTCGAAAGGATTTAGATTGTCCTCTAAATTTATATATATATATGTATGTATATATGTATATATGTATGTGTGTGTGTGTGTGTGTTTGAGTGTGCGTTCGTTCTTTCTGAGTCTGGATTATTATTCATTGAAGCTTATATTCGAATGTTTGAAGAAAATCTAAATAATGAATGGTGTGTATTTTGTTTCCCCTCAAAACTTTGTTCGTTACTCAGCTGATTGCACTCTAATAATTAACATTTTGTTTTCAAACAGAGACGAATCTTTGGCGATGTGTCTTTTAACAGAACATGGGCTGAATACCAACGTGGATTCGGAACTTATTGCACGGACTACTGGTTGGGCTTAGAAACTATCTCTCTATTTACAAACAGGGTAATAAAAAAGCTTCTGGCTGTAATATTTTATCTCAACAAAGAAGTCCCTAGACTTCAATGTTATTTCAAATTTTAATTGTTCATATCCTTGAAGGACTATGGGCAAGACATGGCTTAAACTATGTCGATGTGCCAAAACTCAAAACTCAACCTCAAACACATATTACTGTTGGTAAAAATTAAATGCCTTTAAATAATATTTCTGCTTCAGTGATTGTCAGGAAAACTACTTAAGATCTTTAAATTGCAACAAGCAAAATATTTTTTAAACATTATTTTTTAAAGAAAAAAAAAACATATCCAAAGAGGATAAACTCCGCCCTTAAAACTATATCTAGCAATAACGATCTGATCTGAACCCTCCGTCAGGTAATATGAGAAGGATGAAGAAGAAGAAAAACAGTCTCTAAATCCCCCCTCCTAGTCGAAAGTTCCGCTAGAGTTCCCAAATACCACTACACCAAAACCAACAGAAATGATCCACAAAAATAATAAACCATACATTAATGAGTATAATTGAAACATTGAATTAGTTTGTGTTTACCCTCACACATTTAGTACTATTAGTTTAAATCAGTGATTCCCAAACTGTGTTCTGGAACCCAATCGTTCCAAGAGGCCTGAATAGATTTTCACAAACTACTGGAATAATTAACTAGTAGACCACCATGTAAATTAATGTTATTAAAAAAAAGGAAAGTGTTCCACTAAATACCCAGACTGTGCGAAGTGTTCCACTAAATACCCAGACTGTGCGAAGTGTTCCACTAAATACCCAGACTGTGCAAAGTGTTCCACTAAATACCCAGACTGTGCAAAGTGTTCCACTAAATACCCAGACTGTGCAAAGTGTTCCACTAAATACCCAGACTGTGCGAAGTGTTCCACTAAATACCCAGACTGTGCGAAGTGTTCCACTAAATACCCAGACTGTGCAAAGTGTTCCACTAAATACCCAGACTGTGCGAAGTGTTCCACTAAATACCCAGACTGTGCAAAGTGTTCCACTAAATACCCAGACTGTGCAAAGTGTTCCACTAAATACCCAGACTGTGCAAAGTGTTCCACTAAATACCCAGACTGTGCAAAGTGTTCCACTAAATACCCAGACTGTGCAAAGTGTTCCACTAAATACCCAGACTGTGCGAAGTGTTCCGGGAAACACTAGTCTAAATTATAGAAAAATTAAATACAAGATTGATTCAGAATTGAATTTTTACTCATAATCTTGTTTTTAAATATTTTCCTTACCTCTATACTATTTCTTTTCAGCACTATTACGAGCTGAGAATTGACATGCAAAAAGGCAAAAATGTTCACTATGCAGTGTACAACACATTTAAAGTTGGTACCTATCGTGACAATTACAGGCTGACAATAGACTATTACTCCGGGAACGCGGGAAACGACTTCGTTACACACAGCAACGCAATGTTTTCCACAAAAGATAAGGATAATGATGCATCGGAGTCTAACTGCGCAGAGTTCTTTAATTCAGGCTGGTGGTTTACAGACTGCTTCACTGATAATCTCAACGGCGACTTGAAAAACAGTGATTGGGGAATGGGGGTTATATGGGCTCCTCTCATGCCTGATTTTAATGGGTCACTTGATTGGGTTGAAATGAAAATGAGAAGAAAATAGAGAATGGAGTTATTGTCGTGTACATTTGAGAATCATTGGAGGAAAAACAAGCAGATTAAACACTTTAATTTAAAAATAATGTTTCATCTAGCCTTTGTCTTTTATTAAACAATGCATGTCTAGTGTATGTTTACTTACATTCTTAGAATCTATTAGCCGACCCGCGGAGTAGCATACGCCGCTCTTTAGTAACGGGTGAACACTTCCTGAAAGACACAGTTGTCAAATGGGGTGGGTTTGAACAAATGACTGTGTGCGCATGCCCTGGAGAGCGAGAAAGGCGCGAATGCGGGCGGAAAGGGCGGTAGGACGGTTAGAGAGTCGGCGTGAGTTCGTGGTGTACCGCATAGTTGGACGACGTAGAGAATCTTATATAAAGAAAGAAGATTACTTGTTCTCTCCCCCCCCCCTTTTTTTTTTAGCCGCTCTCTCTGTCGCCACGAACGTTACGTGGGGTTCTCTAGTTCGAATTGCAGAAATAAAATAGTTATCTTTCCATGACTTTTTCATCGAGGGTTAGAGAGTCGGCGTGCGTGGTGTCCTGTATGGTTGAGCGACGTATAGGATTATATATACAGATGATATATTTGTAAGTTACCACTCACTGATTCTTCGATCTTTAGTCTCTTACACTATCGTATGGGCCGACGTATCCGGATGAAATTACATACACAGGTTTCTTGTACCTTATAGGTGCTCACTACGACTCGGTTTTGACGAAATTACAGCTTTGGAACCGCTATTCGCGAAAAACCGCAAGCTTTCTATCAAACCTTTGTATTTTATTTTCGGTATTTCTAGAAAAAGTCCGCATTCTACATAGATCTATATAGCATAAAAAAATATCAAACCAATTTCGTATTTAAAAAATATTATTATAATTTATTTTTTTTGCTATAACTCTTCGATGCGTTTGGGTTTACCAAAGTGAAGTGTTAAATTGTAAATTTTGCAGAGGTGTTTGTTTTTTCTGTAAGTAATTGTAAATTAAAAAGTAAAGTAAATTCTCATTTCTATTTTTTATTTGGATCTTTTTTTTTTAAATGGACTAAGTTTATTTCCATAGATCTAGGAACTTTTTTTTTTCAAGAGGGTGAGAGAATTAGAGAGAGAAAGAGAGAGAGAGAGAGAAAGAGAAAGAGAGAAAGAGAGTGAGAGTGTGAAAGAGAGAGAAAGAAACACATCAAGAAAGAGAGTAAGAGAGAGAAAGAGAGAAAAAGAGAGTGAGAGAGAGAAAGAGAGAGGAAAAGAGAGAGAGAGACAGAGAGAAAGAAAGAGAGAAAAAGAGAGATAAAGCACTGTCTTAAAAAAAATAAAAAAAAAAAAAACTAAATCCTAATAGCATTGAAAATCTAGATTCTAGATCTATTGTCATTTCGCTACATTCAAAAGTGATCAAAAAAACGATTACAATTAATACAGGCAAATAAAATATTTTTTTTTTTAATTAAAAGAACAAAATACGAAGATAAATGTACAAAGAGTAACGGGAATGTGTAAGAATGACTAAGCTTTTGTTGTTGGCGGGGAGGGGAGAAAAGTGCTACTAAAATCAAGGGACTCAAAATATAAGAGCCTGTTTGCGTCGGGGGGGGGGGTGAATTATGAAGCGGGTCTTTTCAAATCAAGTCACACACACACATACACAATGCGCCTATTCGCAAAGAAATATTTAAGATGTGGTTTCTGTTTCATTTGTCTAAAGAAATAATGTTTCGAAGATTCATTTGGGGTTGTAAAAAATGTTTATTTTTTCCTGTGAAATGTTTTACATGTTTCCAATGTTCCTTCAAAGTTAAAGATAATTTGCTTCCTCTACTTCTAGCTAGTATGTCTTTTTAATACGAGAAATATGACGAGGTTTAATAAACATTAATGCACCGAGTTCTTTTAGCATTTCATTTAAAGAATTAATTCCATATATAGTTAATGGAATATAAGTCAGTATAGAGATTTTCATTTTGCAAATATATGCTATTTACATTAAAAATTGGAACAACACATGATTGATCAAGTGTTTTTGCAACGCTTAAGCACGGAAATTAAATTTAATATAAATTAGAATGAGCAAACAAACATACGTTGACATTGATTTGTTTTTCACAAAAACATCCGAAACAATCCATTATGTGTACTGAAAATATTGCAATGTTTCGGAAGGAATATTAAAGGTTAAATCAGATTTTCAATAGCTTTTAGTGTTGTATTTTTTTTATCTAAACGTGACGCACAGACCGACCTACAGACAAAACGCACAAAAATAAGCTCTGTTATCCTGATGGGGGGCACTAAAACAAACAAAATAAAAACTGATTATTTAAAAATGTTAAGGGAACTAGTTTAGTACCATGTCTTATAATAAAAAAAGCTGTTCCAGAGAGAAAAACAAAAAATGAGAGAGAGAAAGAAAGAGAGCGGGACATTTAAATTTCATTTCACTATAAGACAAAGAATGTATGTTAGGTTGTTCGTTAAAACGCGACCCATTTATAAAATTCTAAAAAAACAAAAAAAAAAGAAGAAGGGGGGGGGGGGGGGGAGTTCCGGCCATAAAACAAAAAAAAGCTTAGGAACGAATTCGGCTATAATAAACAAAAAAAAACAACAACCTAGGAACAAACAAACATGTTTCATTTAGCATTTGTCTTTGAATAAACAATGCATGTCTAATGTAGGTTTACTCACATTATATTAATTTAGTATAGAAGCATTAAATACCATTCGAAACCTGCGCTGATAGACGACCGCTTGACAAAGGCGATCTTCTTTGGTGAGCTTAAAGAGCACGGCGTAACAGAGGTGCACTTCACCCCCCCCTTGAGCGCTATAAAGAACTCAGGCGACCTTTCACCCTCACTGGCTTAGAGGAAAGCAGCTAGCAGCAGATCGCATCAGAAAGAGACAGTTTGAAAAGCTCTCACAATGACTTAAAAAAAATAGTAAAATGTAAAATATTAAACTAAAATAGAATCTTCACATTTAACGATTTCAATGTATTAGGCATTACTGAACTTAAAATTACATAAGTCCTTTAGAAAATTATATTGGTTAATAATCAGAAAAACAAAACAGCATTGAAAGAAATCTAATTAAAAATAAAATGACTTCCATTATGTGTGTACATCTAAGTATCGACTTAAAAATGTGTATTTGTTAATCACCCTATTCACATACCGAAGTAGTTTGTTTATACGGTGGAAATCCCATCATTATTTGTTAATCACCCTATTCACATACCGAAGTAGTTTGTTTATACGGTGGAAATCCCATCATTCTGAATAGACGGATTAGAACATGTAAAAGAAATTACTTGAAAAAAAAATTATGACTATTAGGTAACAGCGAATATTTTACTCTTTTACTCTAAACTCATATACATAAATCTACTAAGAGTCAGAGTATTACGAATTTTCAAAGATAGTCATATACATCTAGACATAGACAATATTAGACAACGATACGCAAAATGTCCCTGAAGGTCTATTTTAAGCTCTTCAATTGATAAGGGCTAGATCTATATGCGGAAATACCAAACGACGTACTCTGTTTAAGATAAAGATTGTCTAGTTTTCTTTTCCTTTACCAAACTTAATTAAATTTATTTCTATGACGGTCAAACTGGCTTTTTTCTTACATTAATGTTTTCTCTCTCTCTACGATACTAAACCTTCTATTCTGCATATCTCTACATTCACATTTATTTTCTTTTTTTATTCTCATAACTGTTGGTCTCATTCATGTCTTCCTTACATACATCAGGAAAGCTTAAGGGGGGGGGGGCGACCTGCAGCTCTCTTGCCCTGCTAGTAGGCATATTGCAATCAAAATCTTTAATTAATCTGTCTATAATATTCAACAAGGGGGAGAAGTGGGATGACTTAAAATTAATAATAAAAAAAAATTCTTCAATTTTAATTGCATGCGCACATTTGTAATCCTAGAGAACGTGCGTGTATGTAGTAATAAATAATTCAAATATCTGAAGCAATTTTGTAAAATATAATTATAACATGTTTATGGCTTTGAACTCTTTATGAAAGTTAAGACTAAATTTTATCTGTCTATCCCACACATGCCGTCAAGATGGCAGGTCTATATACAAAACACCAAATTCTTTTACTGTCTGTCTCCAATTTTTTTAAAGCAAATTTACGGGGAAAAAGGATGTTCTCAAATATTACTCTTTGAGAAGAGAATGTGGGTAAAATTTGATTAAGACTAAAAAGAAAAGCTACTTGGAAAATTCTAATTTTAGAAAATATGAACCTTATTTAAATGTTTATTTTGGAGAAATATGAAGTTTCTCTAAATGTTTATTTTAGAAAAATATGAAGCCTCTGTAAATGTTTATTTTTGGAGAAATATGAAGCTTCTGTAAATGTTTATTTTGGACAAATATGAAGTTTCTGTAAATGTTTATTTTAGAAAAATATGAAGCTTCTGTAAATGTTTATTTTGGAGAAATATGAAGTTTCTCTAAATGTTTATTTTAGAAAAATATGAAGCCCTGTAAATGTTTATTTTGGACAAATATGAAGTTTCTGTAAATGTTTATCTTAGTAAAAGTATAAGTCCTGTAGCTCCTTCCTAAATGATATTTTTTTTAGAGCCATTGAGGCTTCAATTTCTGAATGAATGATACGAAAGAAAATTAACAATGAAATAAGCAAAAGAAAAAAGATTACTTATTTAACAAAGCCTATCTAAGGGAAAGAACCGCATTTATCTGCAAAAGGCAGACTTTAGCTTCCTTTCTGCTACATAAAATAAGATATAATAAACGTAATTAATTAGTACTAATTGATTAACTAATTGGTTATTTTTTTTTATTGATTCGTATATTGTCATCGACTGTGAATAAGTGGGAGAAATAAACGTGTGGAAACGTAATAAAGGGATTAAATTCAACATCTCTCATCAAATAGCAGTTATTCCTCTTATTTCAATGTCAAAGAAAATAATTAACCATCAATATTAAATTAACTAATTGGTTAATTTTTTTTTATTGATTCTTGCCTTTTCATGTAAATTGCGTGATTGTGCAAAGTTTCAGCTTGATCCGAGAATAGGAAATGTGTGGGAAAAAAAACTTTTTACCAGAGAGATAGACAGACAGATAGACAGACAGAAAAAAAGGCAAAAAAGACCGACTGATAGATATACAGACAGACAGAGGGAATGAGTTAATAGGCTTTGTAAAAATGTATACGAAACAAGAAAAATGTTTTTAATGCTCATGCCGGCCATAGTCAAGCAGGCAACTTGCGGGATTTCGAGCATTTCATATGCCTAATAGCAATCATGCTTTGAATGAACATTTTGTATTTACTTTTCCTGCCCATAGTTTGTTGTTCATAAAAATTGATATTTGTGCGGATAATATTGAAACATGTCTTTAGTCGTGCTTTGCTTACCAAACATGAATACAAGTGGCGGACCCACCTGAGCTGTATAAAATTACATAATTTTTGTCTGCATTAAAAGTTCTTTTTTTTTCCTCATACAATTTACAATTTGAGAATCGCTGCTTTACATTGGTGGTAACGTCAACGTGGCGACTTTTGCTTCGCTCTTGAGTAGTTAGATTGGTCTACAAATAGAAGGCCCTAGTGAGATGTACATATACTGATCTTCCCCTCAAGCTGCCAACTATGAAAATCCATCAAATTCTTACCGGTTTAGCTCCTCTGTTAATATTCGTCAAGGCACTTCCAAGTGAGTTATCACGCATTACTATCTCTAAATCTGTTAAATTTTGTTTTAAATTAAGACGATGCAGTATAAAATCTTTTTTTAATTGCTTTTATTATAAAATTAAGCCAGTTTTTTTTTGGGGGGGCATCTCTATGTTATGTAAAGGAAGACATGGGTTACAATTACGCCAGTTTTTTTGGGGGGTCATCTCTAGGTTATGTAAAGGAAGATATGGGTTAAAATTAAGCCAGTTTTTTGGGGGGTCATCTCTAGCCGTCTCTAGGTTATGTAAAGGAAGACATGGGTTACAATTACTCCAGTTTTTTGGGGGGTCATCTCTAGGTTATGTAAAGGAAGATATGGGTTAAAATTAAGCCAGTTTTTTGGGGGGGTCATCTCTAGCCGTCTCTAGGTTATGTAAAGGAAGATATGGGTTAAAATTAAGCCAGTTTTTTGGGGGGTCATCTCTAGCCGTCTCTAGGTTATGTAAAGGAAGACATGGGTTACAATTACTCCAGTTTTTTGGGGGGTCATCTCTAGGTTATGTAAAGGAAGATATGGGTTAAAATTAAGCCAGTTTTTTTTTTTGGGTCATCTCTAGATTATGTAAAGGAAGATATGGATTACAATTACGCCAGTTTTTTGGGGGGTCATCTCTAGCCGTCTCTAGGTTATGTAAAGGAAGACATGGGTTACAATTACTCCAGTTTTTTGGGGGGTCATCTCTAGGTTATGTAAAGGAAGATATGGGTTAAAATTAAGCCAGTTTTTTTTTTGGGTCATCTCTAGATTATGTAAAGGAAGATATGGATTACAATTACGCCAGTTTTTTGGGGGGTCATCTCTAGGTTATTTAACAAGGATATGGATACAATTACGCCAGTTATTTGTTATCTCTTGGTTACATAAAGAATTATATGGGTTAGAACAGTGATGCCCAAAGTACGGCCCGTGGGCCAGATCTGGCCCGCGACGTGGTTCCATCCGGCCCGCAGAACGTCGGCTGAAAGATTAGAAAATCCCCTCATTTTTTTTCCCACATAAAACAACACAAAAACAAACAAACTCGAGAAATGTATCTTACCTACGTTAGGGCCCTCTAATGGCCGTTAATCTTTGTACGTTAAAAAAATGGGAGAGTTGAAGAAACTACAAGTGGAATTTAGAATCGCCCAGGAAAAGTAACGATAATAAGTCACATATTTCATTTGTATAGAAAATGTAGCCGTTGTTGTATTCTATAACAAGATAAACGTCGTTATAAAACAAAT
Source organism: Biomphalaria glabrata (assembly GCF_947242115.1). Taxonomy (NCBI): domain Eukaryota; kingdom Metazoa; phylum Mollusca; class Gastropoda; family Planorbidae; genus Biomphalaria; species Biomphalaria glabrata. The sequence continues at coordinate 7,793,155 of NC_074724.1, read as the reverse complement.
ATTACATCATTCTTGGTTTTTAAACTACGCCCAAAAATTGGAGGATCGATGGGAATATTTACCAAAAAGAGTCAAGAAAATAAATGAGTCGTTGGCTAGGTAGCTATAATTTTGCTCACTATTTAAGTAGAGAAATGAAACCAGTTCCCTACGCATAAAAAAAATGCCATTAAAAAGATATGCCATTAAAAAGATATGCCATTTTAAAAATGCCATTAAAAAGATATGCCATAAAAAAATATGCCATTAAAAAGATATGCCATAAAAAAAATATGCCATTAAAAAGATATGCCATAAAAAAAAATGCCATTAAAAAGATATGCCATAAAAAAATATGCCATTAAAAAGATATGCCATATCTATGTCATTAAAAAGATATGCCATAAAAAAATATGCCATTAAAAAGATATGCCATTAATTAATGTAGGCACAGTAAGTAGTAAGTACTAGATCCACTGGTTTCTATTAAAATTCTTGTAGGTCAATTTTTTTTCGATTTCGTTCCTGTTCGGTCATATGGCCCGCGACACGAGTGTCGGAAATTAAATTGGCCCGCAGCTTGAATTAGGTTGGGCACCACTGGGTTAGAATTACGCTTAAAGTTTACTTACCTTTCAGACTCACGTTTAATTATTCGTATGTTATTTCGGACAATATTTATTAACCTACTATAGATACGTTAATATCATCTAAAGCCTTTTCTTTCTATACAAATTTACTGCAACGATTATATGATTTTAAGATTTGTAATTATCTTACCTGTTTCTGATTATCGGCTATTTGTAATATGGTGAATATTATTTCTTTTTAGAATTACTAGCATTCATATCTTTTTTTTAACCTTTTCTTCTGTCCAAATTTTATTAGACAATTTAATAATTTTGGAATATGCCTGTATATCCGTCTTCGAATCATTGTGTAATTCGGATTACCCAAAAATGGACGGATAGTTTTACGCAAAACAAGATTGGGAGCTGTTACTGCTTTCGTGTGTAGACTGCAGTGAGATATGTGTTTGTGTGTGTGTGTGGGGGGGTGTGGTTATATATCAGTCTTACCTTGTGAAAAGTGTTTGCACCTCTATTGGTCAGTTTGTCGTAGCCTCAGAACAGGGTTGCTTGTTTCACTTTTCATCCTCACGACACTTGGCTCTTATTTGTCACTCCTATTAGCTGTAACATGCGTAACAGCCACATTTCGATAACGGCTTTGAATGTATGACTTAACCAGAAGGAGACTCTTGGCACTTATCTGTGTCTCCTATTAGCTGTAACATGCGTGCTCAACAGCCACACTCCGACAACAGCTTTGACTGAATGGCTAAACCAGAAGGACACAAGACAGTTATCTATGACTCCTATTAGCTTTAACATGCGCGCTCAACAGCCACAGCCCAAAAACGGCTTTGACTGAATGACTGAATGACTAAACCAGAAGGAGAACACTTGACACTTATCTGTGTCTCCTATTAGCTGTAACATGCGTAACAGCCTTACCCTAACAACAGCTTTGACTGAATGACTAAACCAGAAGGAGAACACTTGACACTTATCTGTGTCTCCTATTAGCTGTAACATGCGTAACAGCCTTACCCTAACAACATCTTTGACTGAATGGCTAAACCAGAAGGAGAACACTTGACACTTATCTGTGTCTCCTATTAGCTGTAACATGCGTAACAGCCTTACCCTAACAACAGCTTTGACTGAATGACTAAACCAGAAGGAGGACACTTGACACTTATCTATGACTCCTATTAGCTGTAACATGCGCGCTCAGCAGCCACAGCCCGAAAACGGCTTTGACTGAATGGCTAAACCAGAAGGAGAACACTTGACACTTATCTATGACTCCTTATAGCTGTAACGAGAGCGCGCAACAGGCACACCCCGAAAACGGCTTTGACTGAATGGCTAAACCAGAAGGACACTTGACACTTATCTGTGACTCCTTAAAGCTGTAACATGCGCGCAAAACAGCCATACACCGTCAACGACTTTAACTGTATGTCTAAACCAGAAGGAAGATATTTGACTTAGGACACTCAGTAAATACTCCTGGTTTTGTCAAACTTAGCATGTGAAGCCTAGACTTGGCGGCCTCTATTAAGACTTTACAGAAGGAAGGCAATCACCAGTACAGCACTGTGGAGCGCTTTAGAACAGGACAAGACACGTAGCAAGTTCATGGTCAAGCACTGTGACCGCATTCGTCCCCGGATGTCTTATCCAATCTTGGTTTGAAAAGCTTGGACTTTAGGGCGAGATGTTGAAATAGGCTTGGTGCGCGAATCCTCTTCGCTTTTATTTAAAAGACAAGTCCCTAAGTCATTCAAATTCCAGAAAATCAACAAGAAGGCAGCAAAGGGTAGCTGTGAGCACAATGGAAGCAGTATCTGAACAAAGGCAGCTGAGTGTAACCAAATGGAAGCAGTATCTGAACAAAGGCAGCTGGGTGTAACCACAAAGTAAGCAGTATATGAACAAATGCAGCTGGTGTGAGCACAATGGAAGCTACATCTAAACAATGGCAGCTGGATGTGAGCACAATGTAAGCAGCATCAGTACAAAGGCAGCTGTGACCATTCACCACTGACACAGAGCTCAATTGAGGCACCTAATTTGTTATACAGATTAACTGCCAGTTTAAAGTTCATAGGCGTCACCAAATCTTGCAGTTTTGCAGCGTTTGAAAGAGATTACCGTCTCAGCATCATATAAACCAACACTCAACTAAAGAGACGCCTGCACAAAGATAGGTCTACAATATGAATAGACTCAGCCAGACTGGCACTTAACAATGTTGACAAGTTGCTTACAGATGCGATAGAACAGTGTTTCAAGATCACCACTCTAGCTAAATCAAACGTAGAAGATAGCTGGGAAAGCCTCAAAAAGAAGTCCTCTATAACACAACATTAAACATTCTCGACCTTTAGAGAAAAGGATCAAGACTGGTGTAGTAAAAACTGTACCAAGATTTAAAAAAAAAAATAATGAAAAAGCACAAGCTCCATAACAGCATTTATAACAACCCACTCATCCATTCCATCAAATATATGTTTATGATCCCCCGTAAAAGTAGGTAATAAGCAGCAAATTTCCTCTCACTCTCTCTCTCTCTCTCTCTCTCTCTCTTTCTTTCTCCCATTCTTTGTAACTGTCTCTCTTTCTTATCTTATCTTATAAATTAAAGACGTTACATCATAAAAAAAGAAGATAATTACGTCCTAAGCACTGCATGTGTCAACCTAGTCTGTCTGTCTGTCTGTCTGTCTGTCTCTCTCTGTCTCCCTTATTTTCCTTTCCCAAGTCTATAACATAAGATTTTTTCTAAATTTTGTATCGTTTTACATTATAATTCAACGCACTTGTAGATACCCCTGGACCTGCAGGAAGAGCTTGTCCTGTCCCACAGGTAAAATGTTAATGCTCTTATGTAGAATGTACTTGTACCATCATAGTTTAAAGGGAATTAGTTTGACAGGTCGTTATGAAGAATAGATTCAAACATCAATAGTGGGGAAATGTCTAGAAAGTCGAGCACATCCTTTCCATGCAATAATAACACTATAGATTATTGAACTGAATATGGTGCTCTAAAACATGCTTTTTTAAACAGAAAGTAATAGTATCCACAGCCATCTTGAGGGTGAGTGGTTAAGGGCTTGGTTTCCGAACCTGGGGTCTTGGGTTCGAATATCGGTGAAGACTGTCATTTTGAATTTCGGGATTTTTAGGGCTCTCCTGGGTCGATCGAACTTAATTGGGTACCTGACTTTAGTTGGGGAAAGTTAGGGTGGTTGGTCGTTGTGCTGGTCGCATAACACCCTGCTCGTTAACCGTTGGCCACAGAAACAGATGACCTTAACATCACCTGCCCTATAGATCGTAAGGTCTGAAAGGGGAACTTTACTACTACTTTACAGCCATCTTATAGATTACAGACGTTACTTGATGTTACTTGAAACAAAGAACTATTCCTTACGCATTTCATTTTTCTATCGTTTGTATATTGAGGAAGTAATAAGAAGAAAGAGTACATCTAGAGTCGACAGTTAACACTAAATACAAATGTTTAGATGTTATATATTCAAACATGCGAAATAAAAGAGCCTGTTTTAATCAACTGTCAGGTTATTTAAAAAAAATAATCTATAAATAAACTGACGACTGGGAATGTTATTATATACTTCATATTAAAAAAATAAAGTAAAGTTCCACGGTGGCTGAGCGGTTAAGCGCTTGGCTTCCAAACCGGGGGTCCCGAATTCGGGATCTTTGGGCGCCTCTGAGTCCACCCAGCTTTAATGGGTATCTGACATTTGTTGGGGAAAAGTAAAGGCGGTTGGTCGTTGTGCTGGTCACATGACACCTTCGTAAACCGTAGTCCACAGACACACGTGACTTTTACATCATCTGCCCTATAGACCGCGATGTCTGAAAGTGTTTTACAGGAAACAAGTTAACTTATAGTCTAGCAGAAGTAACTAATCATAGAAAGTGACACTTAATACAATTGTGTATTTGTTCCCGATGACTTCTCTTAGTCACCTTTTAAGCATTATAGGTCCTGGGAGTGTACAAAGTTAGGAGTCCATACAAGTAAGCTACCACAACTTTAGCTTCTCGTTCTTGAAACAGGACTAGATTCTTTCTTTAGCCACACACTCATATATCTCTCTTATCAGTTCTCAAGCGATATATAGGTTGATCAAAATATTAAAGGGCCATCCATAAAGGAGCGAAAAAAGAGTCATCCCAATAACTTAGATTTAGAGAAAATAAATCATGCTTTTTTCCATTGCTACTTTATCTTTTTCATACACTCTCTCTCTCTCTCTCTCTCGTGATCCTCGGATTTCGTTGTGGCGGTGCTGTGACAGTTGGTAGGGGTGCTGAGACACACCGCGTTACCAAATCCCTCCATTTTTTCAGCTCAGCAGCTTTTCTTAGCAGGATATCAAGAGATACATTCTTTTACGCATTCCAGCCAGCTCTTCCTTGCATGACGTTTCTTCGTGCTGTCTCCTTGGAATCTTAAAAGACGAATTTTGAAAGTGAGCCATGTCTTATAATATGACCAAACCAGCTCTGCTTTGTCTCATGTCTTATCTTATATGATACAGACGTTACTTCAAAAAAGAAGATGATCACCTACTACTCGTCATGCATCTAATCATGAATGTTAACCAATGACTTAAATTCTGCTGGCTCAGACAACCAATTTCATGCCCTAATAGCACTAGGGAAGAAGGAGCACTTGTAATAATTTGTCCTAGCATATGGAACGAGGAATGTGCCTTTATCTTTGTGTCTTTTAGAGGGTTTTATTAGACTTTGTTTTTGTATTTGAAGATTATGGTTCAGTGTTTTATGCATAATTGCTACTTTACTTTTGAGTCTTCTATCCTGAAGGCTTTCTAAATTTAGTGATTTTACTCAAGGTGTTACTGTAATCAAATGTGAATATTCGTTTGTTATGAATCTCACTGCTCTAATTTGTATCTGTTCCAGTTTCTTAATGTGTTTTTGAGTTGAGGGATCCCAAACAGAAAATGTCTCTTCTATTATTGGCCTAACCAAGGTTAAATAACATTTTAGTTTTATGTTCTTATTTGATTTATAGAAATTTCTTTTAATAAACCCTAGTGCTTTGTTTGATTTTTTTTATAGTTACATCAATATGGGGATTCCGTGACAGTTTTTCATTTATTATAACACCTAGATGTTATGTCTCTAGAGACTAGGTCTCTTTACACTATTGAAAAGTTCTTCCTTTGTACTAACCAGAGTGTGGACTTCTTTCTACTCCTAGTACATGATATCCATCATTTTTCTGATAGCTTTAACTCTCAAAGGCTTGAATTCTTCTTACAGCCTAAGTGTTCATTGTCAATCATTACGTCCATTGAGAGTATAGGGACCTTAAGCGAAGAATACGGTTTTAATTTTGCTTGAAAGCTGATGTTACTCTTCCAGATTCTCCTCAGTTTGCTCATGACTGTATATTTTCTGACTAGGTCTACTTATAACAATTTCCTCTCTTGAAGAACTTTTCCATGAAAGATGTCTTTCTAAAGCAAACACAATTCTCAAAGTCAACCTGCACCCATTAAACCACTCTTACATCAGATCTGAACGAAGTGGTCGTCTCGTTTCCATTAGGACTAAAACAGAAAGATTTAAAAACTCCTTTATCGCACTTTCGGTCTGAGTGTTAAAAGATCATCTGTCGTCATCGAGAAGTACATAGAAATCAAATTTATAAATCGCTGTTAGTGAGTGTGTATGTGTTTCGTGTGTGAATGTTGTTCGTATTTGCATCTACGTTGCTATTGTTACAGTAGTTACGCTGACGTGGTCAATTGTAGTCAAACTGAATTTCCATTTTGATTGTACCAATGCAAATTATCTTATCTTATTATAATTTTATTCGGCTTTTTTTTTGTTTGTTTGTTTCTCTGCATGTTTTAAACCTGTTTTACTTGTACCATGTAATTGAGGCAGGGGAATGCATGAAGCCAATGACTGCCGATGGCAAAAAGACCATATACAGTTATGCTAATTGCGGTCAACTCTTCTGTGATACAGCAGCAGACGGAGGAGGCTGGATCATATTCCAGGTATTTTTTTATTTCTCTTTCAATATGAAACACTTTACTTTTAGTACACTCGCACAGATGTATTATGGTCAGTCTAGATCAGTGCTTCCCAAACTTTCAGTACCCCTTCAGTAAATTTCGTAACAAGTATCCCTCTCCCACTCCCAAAAAAATGTATCGAAAATAATTTACGAAAAATAAAAATAAAATTGTTCATAAAAATATCAATAAATGTTAATATTATAAATAACATTATTTGCTTCGATGAGAAGGAGAAGCATATCTAATGCGTACCCCCTTCAAACTCTCTCCGTACCCCTGGTACCCCACTTTGGAAAACACTGGTCTAGATCTATTTCAATTTTTTTTTTACATGACTGTTCCAAACTAATTGATACAACTACGATTAATATAAGCTTTTTTTTTTGTTTTTTTTAAAGTATTTTTTTATATTTGTATTGTTTCAAAACTTGGCTTGTTACTGAGCTGACTACTCCCTCATAAACATGATTTGATACAAAACAGAGACGAACATTCAAGGATGTGTATTTTAATAAAACATGGAACGAGTTCAAAACTGGATTCGGAACATACTGCACAGACTTCTGGTTGGGCTTAGAGACTATCTCCCAAATGACAAATCAGGTATTAAAATAGTTTTAAGACTGTAATATTTTATCTGAACACTTAATTTTCCCCAAGCTTCATTGTTATAGCAATATTACTATTTAAAAATCTTATATCAACTCACTCTGCCTGTCTGTCTGGTAAAAGTTTGTACAAGTTATTTTTTCCCACACTCAACCTAGGATTAAGCTGAAATTCTGCGCGATTATTTCTTTTACCTGAAAATCATTTTTAAACCAATAAGATAATTAACAATGGATAATAAATTATTTTGTTTGGTATCTGGTATCTCGAACAAGGGAAAGAAATTGTAATTGACTGTAGTGGTGATATAAGCTGATAATTCCCCTTTATAGGTCGTCTTCTTAGTCTTAGTGAACACAAAACATGAAAAATAGGACGAGACTTAAAAAAAAAATAGATAACTGCTTGTTTTTTTTTTTGAACAGACAGCACGGAAACCTTCTCCCAAAAGTGATTGGATCATAGGGGGCTTAGCATGTTAAAAGCGCTGTTCTCTTGTCCTCTACATTTTTTTAATAAAACTGTGATAACGTTTCGCAAGAGTACATCTAGATCTATTTTGTTTTTGTTGCCTTTTAAACCCTTTGTTGCTAATTATGTCTTGGTTATAAATTAAGTACATACAGATATGAACTTGGGTTTTTCTAAGTTCCGATTCTTGGGGTGCAAAACAAAACAGCACATCTTTGGCATTTTACAACTCGAGAGGCAATCATTTCCCATTTGCAACCTCTTGTACGACTGAAGACGGCAATCCTCATTACACAGCTGAGGTCACAGGTTGAGCATCTGTAATCACCAGGCACTGTTACACTTTCGCCCGCCTTTCTACTTCTGTTGTGTATCTGCAATCCAAGACCCTTCCTTTATGCTCGCTCTCTATGTGAATTTCTCCAGTATCATTTTTTTTCCCCAACTGTTAGCGTCAATTTTGAAGAGCTTCATGTCGCGTTTGCATACATCGTATTCCTTAACAGTAGACAACCAGAGGCTCGCCTGCCTTGTATTAGATTACCATACTTACCATCGAAGCAAACTGAACAGCATCTACCTAAATATATTTTATATTGAAATATAGATCTGTGGTTTTAGATTTTATAACTTTTGTAACTTCTTATATAGAAAATTAATTTTCGTAACTTCTTTTACACACACAAAAAAAAAGAGCTGAATGCCACTGAGATATCTGTAATTTTTACTTGCAGTGAAATAGCCCATGTCATTTAATATAAGTTGTTTTTTTATATATATATATTTTCCTTGTTTTTATATTGTGTCTTTTCAGAACGATTACCAGATGAGAATCGACTTGCAAAAAGGCAGCAATATTAACTATGCACTGTACAACACATTTAAAGTTGCCCCCGCTAGTCAGAAATACAAGCTGACTATAGGCGACTACTCCGGGAACGCGGGAAACGACTTCATATCCCACAACAACGCCATGTTTTCCACAAAAGATATGGACAATGATGGATCGGTGGACGACAATTGTGCACAGTTCTTTAATGCAGGCTGGTGGTTTACAGACTGTTTCAGTGATAATCTCAACGGCGACTTCTTAAACAGTGATTGGGGGATGGGTGTCATATGGGCTCCTCTCATGCCTGATTTGGAGGGGTCGCTTGATTGGGTTGAAATGAAAATGAGAAAAAAATAGATAAAGTTTCTTGTCTGTTGCGTTTGCTAATCAGTTGAGGAAAAGAAAAAAAAATTAACTCTTTCTCTCCGTAATTATTTACCACATCATGGTAAAATCAACGCTGGTATCGTCAGTTAGGAGAGAAAGAGTTAAACACTTTTCCTTTAGACACACTAGTTTCTTCTAGCAAATGTTTTTATTTGTTAATAAACAAAGCAGTGTCTATTGTGTTTTTTTACGTTTTGCATAATCCATTTGAAATGAAAAATATTACATAGGTACTAGCTGAGACAAATCGTTAAAGTCAAGGCCTGAACACTGACCTGCGACGTAGCAACATGTGGGCAGTCGAGCTCGTTGCTACGTCGAACAGAGTTGTAATGTGGCAGCTAGCTATTGGTCTCCACTGCCCATAGGTTGTGACGTTGCAGGTCAGTGTTCAGGCCTTGTATGACGATTGGTCTCGTGCTAGCAGAGATCTTCTCTAGGACAGCGTGAGCTGGAAGCGGGTGTGACAACCTATTCTGGGCTTTGTTACATTGTGTTAGGGATTGAGTGTGTAGACTTACATCGACTGGTGTGTATATCTGTGCTAGGGCTCTGCTCGTGAGATGTAGACTACGCATATATAGAAAACCAGCTATGTCTATGAGGACGATGTGGCTGAGTGGTAAAGTGCTTCGCATCCGAAACGAGGGGTAAGGGTTTGAATCTAGAGATGAGAATCGAACCCATTTGTTTAATGTTCGGTTCGATAAGATTTAAGATCGAGTTCTACTCATACTCGATAGCTAGTATGGTTTCGGTTCGGTCAGATCAAAGGTTCGGGTTCAGTTCGATGTTATGAAATTAGTTAATAGCAAAACTAAAAAGGTTCAATTAAATTTATTAATTAAAACTTAAAAGACTTGAACTTGAAGCGTAATATAAATAAAGAGAAAACACAAATAATGTGCTACGTTCTACCTATTGAGACATCGAGGCATTAAATGTAATTAGTAATGACCTGATGTTAAACACAGATCATGAAATAATGGTAGTAGACTTTAGTAACAAAATCTAACCCATTACAACAACACAACCTTTCAGTCTTACGCTCTGGAGTCGTCTGTCAACTAATACCAAGTGTCGACAACTCCACCTATGTTGCACATTCACAATACAATCGCTAAACTCTTCCCACCGTCACGATATAAACACACACACAAACACACTCCATAACACCTCACTAAACTCAAATAATCCAATACTCTAGGTTCACCTTCACCTATCCCTTGGACCGTAGGGGCACCATGCAAGATTTGCCAACCGTCTTGCTCCATTCCCCTCTATCTTTTGCATTGAATAGAACCTCTTTCAATGGCAGGTCCGTCAATTCTTTTATGTTTGCTTTCCATTGCTTTCTCTGTCTGCCTCTTCTTTTTCCTGGTATTATTCCCTGAAGGAAGGGAGAACAAGCCCAGAAGACCTTGTAATATGACCATAGAGTGTTAGTTTCTGTTTTTTACAATAACTAGCAGGTCATCAAGGGGTCCAAACACTTCTCTTGGTTTGTGATACGGTCTTTGAAAAAAAAAGTGAAACCCAGGATCCTTCTGAAGCATCTTAATTCCATTGTTAAGATCTTTCTATCAAGCTCTGGTGTCAGCGCCCAAGACACTTGCTTACGAGGAGGTAATTATTGTTAATGTGTTTGAAATGCATCTCAGGAGTGTGCAAATAGCTAAACTTACAATATTGCAAATCTGGATTCAGTTCGGTTATGATGAGGGCAGTTAGTTCGGTTCGTTTCGTACGAATCAGTTTTAAAGTTCGAGTTCGGTTCGGTCGTAAAGGAGGTTCAATTGGTTCAGGCTAGTGTCTTTAATTTCGTTTACCATTTCTATTCGAATCCATGTGAAGACAGCGACCTATATAAATGCGGCATGTTTATGGCACCTCTGAGTCCACCCAGCTCTAATGGGTATCTGACATTAGTTTGGGGAAAAGTAAAGGCGGTTGCTCTTTGTGCTGGCCACGTGACACCCTCGTTAACCTTGGATCATAGAAACGACCTTTACATCATCTGCTTCATAGATCCGCAAGGTCTGAAAGGGGTACTTAACTTTTACTATGTTTTTAGACACACTGACAAAGTCGAATGTTAGCAGACTTCAATTTATTACACAAACTATCTATGACTGAAATAGAATAATTTTCTTGTTCATTCAGTTGTCGTCTGCTGGGCAAATTGAAAAACATTTTAAGTAACCAGCTCCATCGATCACACAATAAACCATTGATAAGCAATACAAGATACATTCTCCAGAAAAAAGTCACATCTGACTGGAGAATAGAAACTAATTATTGTAATAGTAATTGACGCCCAGAGGCGTTTCCCTGAACATAACGTAAAGTGTATATTGATATAAGGTAGGCCTAGCTAGAACATCAATACAATAATGCAAACAAGAAAAACACTAGAACAACATCTTTCTACATTTGAGAAAGTATTCCGGTTTTGTGAATGTTAAAGATCTACTAGACTTTATAATATTCTAATGAAATGACTTTAGTTCTCGACATAGAAGGTGATACGCGAAATTTTCCTGAACATTAATTTGTTAAACTCTTGAATACATAATACCTTACATTCGGAAATAGTCCATTCAAGAATGCGATTCAGATGTCCTTAAGGTCCGAGAACGTCCTGTTCCCTATTATGGACATCTTGACTTTTATCCATGGCCAGGATGGGGCATAGGCTCTTCACCAATCCCTCTGTCCGAAGTCCCACCTTATCCGAATTGATCATGTATTCACATGCAGTGTGTCGCAGGACACGGCCACCTTGAGCCAGGCACGGGTTCTCCTTCCCGTGCGAGGCCAGAGGTCGAGCCGCGTGGGGGCCCTTCTTATGCCTATAATGTTCCACCGAACCCGTGCGAGGGTCCATCACATCCCGTATGCCCCCCGTTAGGGAACGAATCGGTGGGGGCTTGGACTGATTAGCGAGCCTTTGTTACATCCCTACCACGTGCAATGTACAATATCTCGACCGTACGTGTGGTAGCCCACTGAGAGTTATGTGCGCTGCCGTACTTTGCCTATCCGTCTCCCTTGGCGGACGTTTCCTCCGGAGGGCCACGAAGAGGCGACGGGAGCTGGAATTCCTCCGGTCAAGAATGCGATAGTCCTTTCAAAACCGATCTATATTTAGATCTACTTCACTAGCCAAGTAACAACAAAACTAAAACAAATTAATTCCACTTATCTTATTCATGGCAAACCAGTAACACAGACTAAAAACGCAAAATACCTAGGTGTTATAATAAATGAAAAACTGTCATGGAATCCACATATTGATGAAACTACATAAAGCATTAGGATTTATTAAAAGAAATTTCTATAAATCAAATAAGAACATGAAACTAAAATGTTATTTAACCTTGGTTAGGCCAATAATAGAATATGCATCCTCCGTTTGGGACCCCTCAACTCAAGAAAACATTAAGAAACTGGAACAGACACAAAACAGAGCAGTGAGATTCATAACAAAAGAATATTCACATTTGACTAGAGTAACACCTTTAGTAAAATCACTAAATTTAGAAAGCCTTCAGGACAGAAGGCTCAAAAGTAAAGTAGCAATCATACATAAAACACTGAACCATAATCTTCAAATACAAAAAAAAAAAATTAATAAAATACTCTAAAAGACACAAAGATAAAGGCACATTCCTCGTCCCATATGCTAGGACAAATTTGTACAAATACTCCTTCTTCCCTAGCGCTATTAGAGCATGGAATGGGTTGCCTGAGCTAGCCAGGAAAACCAGTGACTTGGCAGAATTTAAGTCATTGGTTAATATGCATGACTAAATGCATGACGCGTAGGACGTAATCATCTTCTTTTTTGAAGTAACGTTTGTATTATATAAGATAAGATAAGATAGCCAAATTTAAATTTATTTATTTTTTAATTTTAAAAATTATAACAGTAAACTAAATTTTTCTCCGCGTGGCCAACGAGATAGTAACTCTTTTCTCAGCGATATTGATCTACATCTATTGTTAAATTTATGGGAAAATCTTTAGAGCCTTTTTTTTTTTTAGATCAGCGTGCAGGTTCCTCCTCCCACCCTCCAGATTCCAAGTAGAAAGCATATGGTAAATAGTAATGATAATCAATTCTAGCGGTAATAACCAATATGTAATAATATTCACAAAAACAAAAGAGCAATAGAAAGAAAAAGAATACGTTTAAAAAACAAAGCTAATTTAAGGGAAAGAACCTTTTAATTACTGCCATTTATACGAAACAAAGTAGCTACGTTTTGGCTGGCTTGGCCACGTTCATAGAGTGCCAGAAGGTCGACATCCACAAGACATTCTGAATATGGTGATCTAACAGAAGGCGTGAGAGCCGATGGTCGTCCACTTTGAGGTATACGTATGTATGGAAACGTGACACTAGCAGCTGGGAAAAAGTGGCACTGGATAGATCCACATGGAAGGGTCGGAGATTGTAGATGCCATACACAACAGTAGTAGAAAGAAGGGTGTAGTGCAACAGCCCTTGGTGATTACATTTGCCCAACCTGTGACCGCAGCTGTGTATCAAGGATTTGCTTCTTTGGTCACACAAGAAGTTGCTAAGGAAAGAGATTATACCTGGAGACGTAAAATACCACAGATTTATATGAAAATGACAGAGTTTAGCTTGCTTTGTGATAAATAAAACAAAAATAATTAATTAAAAAACTAAATGATTAAATTTACATATACATCCACATCTCTCATTAAGTAGGCTAACATTTATTCCCCTTATTTCAATATCAAACAAAATAATTAATCACCAATAATTAATTAACTAATTGGTTATTTTTTTTTATTGATCCATGTTATGCCAAGTTCAATGAATAATTGTGCAAAGTTTTAACTTAATCTAAAAATGGGAACTTGGAGAAAATAACATGTTCAAACTTTTTACCAGCAGACAGGAGGACAGACAGACAGACAGAGTAAGTTGATATTAGCTTTGTAAAAAAAAACCACATAAAAGTACATGCTACTTGAAAGAACCCACCATTCGGCATAAGCCAGGAGGCGCTGTGGCTGAGCGGTAAAGTGCTTGACTTCTAAACGGGGGTCCTGGGTTCGAATCATGGCGAAGACTAGGATTTGTAATTTCGGGATCTTTGGGCACCTCTGAGTCCACTCAGCACTAATTAGTTGGGGAAAAGTAAAGGCGGTTGGTCGTTGTGCTCGCCACATGACACCCTCGTAAACCGTAGGCCACTGAAACAGATGACCTTTACATCATCTGCCATATAGACCACAAGTTCTGAAAGGGAACTTTACATTACTATGGCCACCCGTTACAGTACCAGGCCGCTTGACCTACACATCTAGCATCATGTAGGTGATCATCCTCACAAATAAAAACATTGAGGGGCCATACAAAGATCAAATGGAGTCATCCAGACAATAAGTCTTAATAAACAGACTAATTAAACAAAAATAACAACAAGAAACTTTAAAAAATACTTTAAAAAAAAACAACAACCTTATAGTAGGGCCTAAGTGCAATTGTATCAATTAGTTTGGATCAGTCATGTAATTTAATTTGTATCAGATCTAGAATAACAATAATGAATCTGTGCTATTAGAAATATTTTTACCAATTGTTTTTGTTTAGCGCAATTTCAGGCTTTTAGCATTTTCATTGAGCTATAATCTTATCACTTTTTATGACCAGTTAGAAAAGGGAAAAAGGGGGGAGGGAAGAAGACGGAATCTGGGTGAATGTTTCCATGGACGCTTTTGAAATGCATTTTTTTTTTAAGTTGCACTACTTGAATTTGAACTCTGGGCTTGAGCCTCCTCATTGGGACTAATTCCACATCTGTTAAGTGCAATTTTTCTTTCTCTTATTCGATACCGTATCAAATGCTAATCTTGTTTTGTCAGGTGCAAGAAATTGGCTATTTGTGCAAAATTTCAACTTGATCCGAGATTGATTAGTTGTGTGAGAAAGAACGTGTACAAACTTTTTACCGGACAGACACACAGAATAAGTTGTATAAGCTTTATAAAAATGAAGATAGTGACATTATCGAAGAGATTACTTCGGGATTATACACACGTCTGCTTTCTAGCCAAACTTTAGTGGGTCCTTTATATCTCCCCTCATAATCCCCATTTTCTAGTGTTTCCAGCACTCAAAAAATATACAAGATGTGTAACTAAGATATCACAATAACACAGCGGGAAGCGGTGAAACTCGTGACCATCTTATTGATGACAGACCGAGGCGCATACCACACGACCAGGCAGTCATCCAAACATCACTATAGACCTAACGCACATTGTAGCCTACAATTTCTATATGTATGCCTGTTATATTATTCATAAATAAATCGACACCGTTTAACAATATTAAACTTGGCATGAATATTATTCACAACTGTTAGGCAATGTTGTCGTCCTTCAGTCAACAATGATCCATCTCAGACCGTAATGGAAAGACAGCAGTCACAGCACAAGCTTTAGATTTGGTCGAGTCGATATCATCCACACATAATTCCATCCCCACCCCCTTTTTTTTTTCCCAATCAAACAACTGATGCATTCAAAGAAACAGTAGATACGTCGAAATACAATTTTCGATCAGTGGCCTTGTAGAAGTTAATGTAACACAAACAAAACATTGTAGACCTATTCTTTCTTTCTTTCTTTATTTCTAACATATTAGGTCTAAGACTATTTAGAGCATTGTCATCAGAAAATAAAGCTTGTTAAATGTCCATAAACTTGAAGGTGGAGATATGTCATTCCGGCGTGGCAATTAAGAAAATTCTGAACTTAATTCTGGATCTAGACTTGTGCCAATTTAACAACAATAGTCACGGGAGTCGCCGCTACTGCTTAGACAACTTGAGTAGCCGGCAATCACGATTTTGGGCTGTTTCGTCTAAGAAAGCACTGCTAGTTTTTAAATAACTATATAGATCTAGATATCTATGATATCTATCTATACCTTTACAAACTCTGACTTAAGAGAGCGATAGTGTGTTTGATTAGCGAATGACTAAAGTTTAGACTAAAGTCTAAATAGATCTTTAGAATCTAGACTCAAAATCTATCCAGATCTAGATCTAGTAGTGTATTGCAACTTGTGTATTGTTGGTACTTGGTTGGGTGAACAGCTAATAAAGTGTGTAAAGTTGGTGGTCAGCGTAAGAGTGATGCCCTACAGAAACACTTATTATTATATATTTAATATTAGATGTAGGTCTATATAATTATATACTTATAGTTATAGACATAGTACTCAGTTAACTCAGACTTCAGAGTCAGACTATAGACGATAGTGTCGATAGTAATAGACTAGGTTACACTAGGTAGGAGCATAGGCTAGGTTAGTAGTACTATATTATACTAATATATAGAATCTAGTATTAGTAAATACTATAATTAAAGACCAGCTTAGGCGCCAACTGAGTTTACTCAGACTCAGGGCAATTGGCTTTCTTTAACACTTTAAGTAACTTTAAAATCAGTTTAACTGAGTCTCAGTTAACTGACTCAGTGACTGGCATAAATAAAAATCATTTAAAAATGGAATTGCCCTCTATTGGCTCTAGCCTACTACTCACTCAAGTGAGTACCAGCCGCTGCAGACTAGATTTTAGTGAGCACTAATAGATCTACTAGAATCTAGATATAATCTAGATTAGAGGTAATTTCCTAGATTAGTTGATTAGTTAAAATAAGTCTAAATAATTTACTAAGTAACTATATAGATCTTACTAGCCGGAATCAGCCAGAAAAGCCAATGTCAACGACTTTAACCCACCTTTATTTTTACTTCAGTTCAATTTAAAATGCTGGCAAAGAAACAAAGTGGTTCCCCTTCTTTAGAGATCTACAAATGCACAATACCAGTCGCACATGTTTCACAGGTCACCAGTGTTATGGGGTGTGTGTGTTTCTATGGTAATGGTGGTAAGAGGTTAGTGATTGGTTGTCTTATTAACTTTTCCATCACCTGCTGGTATGGTAATACTTCACTGGCACAAAGACTTAGAAGCATTGTATATCACTCAAGTACAGCTATCATCTCTTGAAGAGCTTATCCAAGAAAGATGCCTTTCCAAATTACTCATGATTCTTAAAGACAACCTGCACCCATTAAAACACTGTTACATAAGATCTGAAAGAAGTGGTTGTCTCCCTTCCATTAGGACTAAAACTGAAAGATTTAAAAACTCCTTTATCCCACTTTCGGTCAGAGTGTTACAAGATCAGCTGTCATCATTGAGAAGTACATAGAAGTTAAATTCATAAAGCGCTGGTTGTGAATGTGTATATGTTTTCGTGTGTGAATGTTGTTCAAATTTTTAATCAATATTGTTTTTGTACAGTAGTTTCGCTGAGCTTGTCAATTGTAGTCAAACTGAATTTCCATTAGATTGGATCAATAAAAATAATCTATCTTATTATCTTATCTTAATGATGCAACATAGGTGACATTGTTGTAATTTGGTATAACTTAGGACAGATGACTCCAGAACATTAGTCTGAAAGGTTGTGTTATTGTAGAGGATTAGACTTTGTTATTTTAATTAACTGTAAATTTTCATTCATTTGTTATAAATCTCACTTCTGCTCTATTTTGTGTCTGTTCTAGTTGTTAATCTATTAACTACTCCATATACACACTAGGGATCTCACCTTGCAAATCTTTATTCACATGTGTATAATATAAATTAATATAAATAATCATTTCTGGATGATCATATAAAAAAAAAAAGAAATTTATATATTTTGCTTTTATGAGAATCTTCAAAACTGAAAATATACAATATGAAGGTCAATTTATTAATTTTTTTTTATACAATCGTTAAAGTTTTTATCTAAACATTAAGCCATTGTACAGTATGCTAGATGATATGATTACAAAAACACAAACTAATTTCAAAACCACTTAGCTATATAAGTATATTGAACACATCTTATCTTCTAATTTAGAAGCGCTTTCACTAAACTATAGACACTCTTGGACAGCAGTAAAAAATGAAATAGAAATGATGCATATATAGCACTGTTGGTCTGTTGAGGCACCACTCAAGATTTGTTGACCGTCTTTCTCCATTCCTCTCTGTCTTTTGCCTTGAATAGAATTTAATTCAGTGACAGGCCTTTTGATTCATTGACGTTGTCTTACCATCACATTCTCTGTCTGCCTTTTCATCTTTTTCTTGGTATAGTTCCTTAAAAGAAGGTCTTTGCAAGCCCCGAAAACCTTGTAATAAGGCCATAGAGTTTTACAATAGTTAGCAGGTCATCCTGGGGTGTAGTAACCCTGTCTCTAATCTCTTGGTTTGTGATGCAGTCTTTAAATGTGATATTCATGATCCTTTTGCAGCATATCAATCCATTGCTATGATCCTTGTCTCTAGGATAGCCATAACCTACAAATTGGAAAATATTTTATATAACCCACAACAATAGTCAAAAAGACTTAAAAATATTCTATACTCTAGGAAAACTATTTATAAGCACTCTTTTTTTTCCTTCTTCCATTAGAGCATGGAAGGCATTGCCTGAATCAGACAGGAAAACAAATAACATCTAGTAGAGATATTTAGATTCTCTTATCAACGTGTACTTATGTGTTAAGAGTAGTTATGACTAGGTTAACACATGAATATGGTTAAGCTGCATGTAATAACCTTTTTTTGTTTTTTTAAAGAATGTTTATGATTTATAATATAATTTATAATTAGCATTAGCAACAGTCATTCTTTAGTGTCCACTTCATTGATGCAAGGCGATCTATCCCTCAGTACAGTAGAAGGCAGATAATTACACTTCAGCTACACCTATAATAATGGTATTAAAAGGTATTTATGTTATCTTCAGCATTTTCAAAACATGATTTCAGATAATGCTCTGTCATGGACTTGAAAGGACCTAATGAGAAAAGAGATAAGCTACATCACTTGAAGAGACCCTAAGAAACTGGTCAACAGATAACTTGTGATCTCCTTAAAGTTAAACATAATACAGGCATGTTTGAGGTAAACAAATGTTCCTATCTTCCATTTTGTGCATGTTGTAAAAAAAAAAAAAAGTTACAAATTTAGCTGTAACAATTACATTTCTACATTAGCCTTGACTAAAAATATCCACTTTCAGACATTATGGTTTACTGTGCAGATGATGTAAAGGTCATCTGTTTCTGTGGTCTATGGTTAAAGAGGGTGTCATGTGGCCAGCACAATGACCAACCGCATTTACTTTCCCCAAGTAAGATCCCGAAATAAAAAATCCCAGCCTTGAGTAGTTCTCATCAAATTATATTTTAGTTAAAGTTGAGTTAAAGCTCTTATTTTATTATGTAACAATTTTAAAGAAGTTTTCACAAAACATACATATTATGATACTATTAGAAAGGTCAAGCATATGTTGTATTAGCTGTGTAAGATCCTTGGATCCTTAAACAGACTTAAAAGACAGATGTACTAAGCTAATGGGAGATGCAAAGCATTTACTGAAATGGCAAGAATAAGATTGGTAAAATAAATATAAACATCAGTAAGATGAGAGATATGGCAGCAATTAAACGGTACTCTTCCCCCAAAAATTTAATGGGACTCTTGTCAATGTGTAAGATAGCAGACGCAGTAAAGTCACAAGACCAGGTGAGTAACCTACGCAACTGTGTTAACTTATTAGTATGCCTATTTCAAAAAGTCTCATCCAAATAAAAAGGTCAACTGAAATGACCAATAGGATGAGAAAAAACATACACAGACTTGACAAATCCCAATGGTGCTCACGATCGCACTCAAAAAGGTTAAACCAAATGGTTTCCTTTTTGGACAACAAACCTATATGGTATTGAAAGTAAATGGAATTTAAGTCATTTTAAACTATTTACATGGATACAAAACAATTGATGCATTTTCAATTAAAATAAGGGAAGTTTTTAAAATATTATTTTTTCTATTTACTGGTACCATAACTTGTTTGCATTTGAGCTGATAAAATGAAATGATTGACACAATAGTTGTAATTTTTAAGATTGATAAGTATTTTTTAGGTGTTAAATTATAATAAAAAATACAGAAATTAACTCTAATAATGCTGCTTTAACTCTTTATTTTAACTTTTATTTTCAGTTTCTTCTCAGTGTTGTGTTGTTTGAACTGCAGATCACAAAGCATTTGATTTCATTACATTTGGTTTTTAAGACTATAATGTTCATTACTGGTAAGTAGTTTTGAAATTTAAGATTAATTCTGTGACATTTCTTGTCCTTTTTTCAGAGATTCTTAGTGAAATGAATTGAAGTTTTTTTTTTTTTTCCAGTATTTAAAAAACAATCTAAAATTTAATGACAAAAACATAAAAATACTTTGCATAATAATAAAAATAGATCTGGAGCACTGACTCCAGTTTTATGTAAATCTTTAGTGAAAATTGTAACACAAGAAAGATAATGCCCATTATAAGTTATTCCAACAAGATCAGCGTCTATATCTTTCGACTCAGGACCGGACACAACAGAATGAGACAACATATGTACCAGAAGCTCAAAATTGGAACCAGTGAAATCTGCCCGTGTGGAGTGTCACCAGAGAATGCTGACCATGCGCTCTCTTTACCAAGAGGCCCATACAAGACACTAGCCCCAAAACACCCCGGCCCCAAAAAACCCAATGGAAAGAAAACTATATGGAGAGCTCTCTGATTTGGAAACCACTCATATATTAGTATAGTCTTCTGAACACTCCAGCATAAAAATGAGAACGAAGAAGAAGAAGTAAAATTGTTAAACTATTTTAGTTTGAAAAATTTAACTCAAAATTAGATCCATTACAGTTCTCATATCTAAGGTGAAAAAGGATTGTTTTAAATTGTGTCATTTTAATTAATATTTAATATAGCATTAGAGTACTTGTGTACTTTGGAATTAAATTATTACCAATGTTACAGCTCTCATATCTTAGGAGAAAAAGGATGGATTTAAATTGTGTCATTTTAGTTAATATTTAATAGAACATTAGAGTATTTGTGCACTTTGGAACCAAATTATTACAAATGAGAGATTTATATGTTTTGTTTTGTTTTGTTTGACAAGTTTTGAATGTTCCTTCAGAAGTAAAGATATGTTCCATTAAAAAAACAACTTACAGTGATGGCAGGCTGGGTTCAAATTCTGGATCCTTGGATGACAGTCCAAGGCACATAACAACTCAATTAAGCAACTTATCTACAAGGGTATCGCCGTGAGGGTGTCATGTGGCCAGCAACCAACAACCTTTATTTTTCTCAGACTGTCAGTTATCCATTAGAGCTGGGTGGGCTGAGAGCGTCCCTAAAGATTCCAAAATTAATTATCTCAGTCTTTGCCAGGATTTAAACCCATGACCTTCCAGTTAGAAAGCCAAGCGCTTTACCACTCAGCCATCGCGTCTCCTTTTGCTTCACATGCATGACATTTATTTTCAAAGTAATGGATGATGATTGTTGTACTTGTCACATCACACCCATCATCCTCATGAGCCACAGAATTATGCATAGACATAAAGTATTTTTGAACTATTTTTGAATATCTTATCTTATAAATTACTGAAAAGTTACTTCAACAGAGACGATAATTAAATTTTTTTAGACCTCTGTCCTGAATTGTCTTAAAATTTAGTGATTTTACTAATGGTGCTACTGTAATCAAAAGTAAATATTCCCTTGTTAAAAATATGGTTCTATTTTGCATTCACCGACATTTTAACCCTAGACCCATCGGTTCAGATGCCAAGCGCTTTAACAACATGTCCTACCAATAACAATAACCTATAACAAATGAATATTTACATCTTGTTATCTTATATTACACATTACAGACCTTATTTCAAAAAAGAAGGTAATTATGTCCTACGCATTTCATGTGTCAATCTAATCATGCATGTTATTCTATGACTTAAACTCTGCTAAGTTTTCCTGGCTGAATCAGGCAACCTGTTCTATTCTCTAATGGCATTAGGAAAGTACTTGTACGAATTTGTTCTAGTGTATGGAATAAAAAATGTGCCTCTTTCTTTGTGTATTTCATTAGGTTGTTTTCTATTTGTAAATTATGGTTCATTGTTTTATGTATTATAGCTACTTCACTTTTTTTGTTCTGAAGTGTCTCTAAGTTTTGTGATTTTCACTAATCACTTTTAGTCTATTACTCTAATCAAATTTTAATATTTGTTTGTTATAAATCTCACTTT
This sequence comes from Biomphalaria glabrata, assembly GCF_947242115.1. Lineage (NCBI taxonomy): Eukaryota > Metazoa > Mollusca > Gastropoda > Planorbidae > Biomphalaria > Biomphalaria glabrata. The sequence continues at coordinate 7,770,990 of NC_074724.1, read as the reverse complement.
TATATTTGTATATGTATTGTATTTGTATTTCTTTATGTTTTCTTGAGTTGAGAGGGTTCCAAACAGAGGAAGCATGATCCAATATTGGCTTAACCAAGGTTATATAGCTTTTTAATTTGATGTTATTGTTTTATTTGTAACATTTTTTTTTTTAAACGTTAATGCTTTGTTTGATTTTTAAATACGTTAGTCAATATAGGAATTGATAATATGTTTAACTGAGTCATAACTTTGTTGTTTTTATTTCTATTGATTGTGACCTGGACTAATACAACGACAATCAGATCCCATGGACTCATTATATTTAAATTGTTTCTGTGGACATTTCTGAAGTAATATCCAAAATAAATTATTTTTCTTTTTAATTGTTTTTCTATTTTTTTTTATTTTTTTTTAGATTTTATAAAAACATGGAATCTATTTGGGTGGCTAAATCAGCTGATGTAATGTCTTCCTGGCTGAGCAAGTACAACTGTTTTGTGTAGACCTATTGATTTCCATTAGCTGTCTTTCTTACAAAGAAAAGAGTCATCTATATATTATGCAGCAGCAATCAGTAGCATCAATATGTTGCACTTCTTTACCCAGGATCATTCAGGTGAGAATGTCACTATAAATTAGACTTTGATATTAGAGGATGAGTGTAGATAATTAGACTGTGCTTGATGACAGAAAGGTATGAAGCAAATGGGTATTGGTTAAACTTATTTTCATTCATGAGGCTTGACTTCTGCTGCAGTGTTAGGAAGAGAATCTAGTTAAAACTTGGTGTCTCCCTTTTACTGGTTCATATTGAGGCTTAAACATAAAGAAACTGAAACAGACACAAAATAAAATAACTAATAAATATTCACATTTGAGTCGAGAAACACCTTTAAGTAAATTCATTAACTTTAGAAACCCTTCAGGATAGAAGATTTCAAAGTAAAGTAGCAATTATACGTAAAAACACTGAACCATAATCTTCAAATACAAAACAAAAAAATTCTAATAAAATACACAGACACATTCCTTGCTCCATATGCTAGCACAAATTTGTACAAATGCTCCTTTTTCCCTAGTGCTATTAGAGCATGAAATGGTTTGCCTTAGTCAACAGTGAAAACCAATGACGTGGCAAAATTTAAATCATTGATTAACAAGCATGACTAAATTGACACAGGGACATGCTTAGGACATAGTCAATTTCCTTTTTTTCAAGTAACATATCTGTATTTTATGAGATAATATAAGTTATTATTTAGGTATAGTCTGAGTAAATTCATATAGTTTGTGTTCATATCTCACATCAAAGGTGCCTGCACTTCAATTGACAGATTAACTGTGATACTTATTGCTTGACAACTGCACTATGTATGCCATGAGAGCAACCTTTAGAAGATTTAGCCGCTAAATGGATTCCAGATGAGGTAAGCTGCCACTTAAAGAAAAACAGAAAAGAAAACTTATCATAGAGTCCAAATGGAAGAAAATGTAACAAACTTCTTAATTAAAGATTAAACATGTAATTATTTGTATTTCTAACAATTACCTGAAGAGCCAGTTTAAGTGTTTATTAGCTAAGATTAATTGAATTATAAAATAACCAATGAGGAAGTGCTACGAAGAGCAGAGTACTTTTACTAGTCTTCCGAATGGTGGCTGACCAATCTTATCTTTGCTGACCCAGTTTGTACACCAGATGACTGTGCAGACCCCACCAACCATTTGAGCATTCAGAGGCAGGTAAATAGGGTGAACTTACTCCAGTTGGCAGGGAGTACCACATGGAGGTCGGCAGGCACTGTCCCTTGATTGCTAGGAAATTTGTCTTAGCTGCTTAATCCCATTGTTACTATGTTAAAAAAAATATGATTTATTAAATCTTACTCATTTCATTTATATTTTTTACCTTACATTTACCTTTACCTATAAGCATGAAAGTAGCGCTATATAAAAGCCATAATTTATTTTAGTCTGATGGACTGTTGGGGTAACATGCAAGATTTGTCAACCATCTTTCTCCATTCCTCTCTGTCTTTTGCCTTAGTTAGAACCTCTTTAATATTTTACTTCGGAAAAAAAAATAGTGTCAAGAATATACCATCTTCTATTGAACATGTTTTTTTAATTCATATTTTCATTTGGGAAAAGTCAAAATAATGTTAAGAATGTACCATCATCTAATTGCCTTATATTTCTATTAACAATTTTTTTTTTCTTTCATAAATGTTCTAGCACAAGTTTTCAACTAGCTACATTATTGTCAAGCAGTGTCTTGGGGTGAAAACACCAGCTGGTTCAGGGGTATAAGGTTTAAAAAAATATTGAGGCTCTGGGGTGTGGTTATTTAACTGGGTTATGTAATGCATTTAAAATATCTTTATAAATATATAATAATTCTGTCAAAGTATAATTTTTTAAATTCTTTTTTTTATTTTATCCTGATCATCATCAAAAGAAAATCACTGATAAAAGAAAAATTATAATTCACATCAATAATTGTCTGAAGCGGAGCACCTTTAAAAAAAAATGATGCTGCCTCGCATGATTGTAGAACTTTGTCTTGAATTTCAGCTTATGAAACAGAAACAGGCACGACATGGCCTAAATTGTGCCGATGTGCCTCAAATCAACAAATCAAATCAAATCATGAAACAGAAGGTATGACCATATAAATACAAAGTATACGACTGACTTCCTCGTATTTTTTTAAATACTTTAGTTCTTTAAAGTACCCCTGTCAGTAAAGCATGATCATCTTTTTCTATTTTAAAAATTTAATATATCAATGTGAAGATATAGGAAAAGTGCAGTATTTTACATGGTTTCTTTATCCTATTTATGATATTTGAGCACTTGCTACGCAGATTGCCGTTTTCTGATAGTTCACTTGGTCCACTTTCAGACCATGCTTTGTATAGAGCAGATGATAAGGTCATCTATTTTTAAGCCAACGGTTAATGAGCAGCTGCCCTTACTTTCTCCCAACTCAAGTCAGTTACCCATTAGAGTTTGGTGGACTCGGAAGCGCCCTAAAAATAAAAAATTTCATTAATCCATTTTCACCAAGATTCGAAACCAGGTTTGGAAGCCAAGTGCTTAACCACTCAGCCACTGCACCCCCTTTCTGATAGTACTTAATTTAATTCCATTTTGCCTTCTCAGTCTGTTTTTTATTGTAGCTTTCCTTTTTGTAATTAAAGTGTATTTTTGAGGCCTTTGCAAAAGAGCTTCAGCTGTCATTTTTGGAAGCTATTTGCTGATAGGTGTACTTCTCTAAGGCAAGCCTGTGCCTAGCTGGTCTTTAAAGATTTTCTGATGGCACATCTATTAAGCTGTCCTTGTTTAAGCTTGCCACATATAAGATTGCCTTTGGTATATGATTGTTCCTCCTATGGTAGAGATGCCCTGCTCATTGCAGCAGTTAGACAACAAACAGTGCTTCCATACTGTCTTTACATGCATTCACCAAAGTTATGCTATTGATAGTGTGGTTTTACAATTGTTTGCCCATGTTAGATCAAACAATGCAACAGCGTAAGCAAAATGTATTGATAGCAAGCTGCTGATGCTTATGTTGAGTGTTTGTAAGTACGGCACAATATGTGCATAGAAAAGTTGTGTGAAGATGACCACTTTTATTTTACTAGATAAATATAAGTAAGACCTTCCAGATGATAAATGTATGGAAACTTTTAAAATTAGAATTGACCCTTTTTCATGTTATTTTGCAAATTTCTAGAAATCAGCTTTAGCAATTCAATCTATAATGCATTAGAAGTGTCATACATTGTGCCCTCAGGTTCTTTTTTATCTTGCATTTAAAATCATTTATTTATTTATGCAAGTTTTCATGAGAATTTCAGTTTCACTAAAACTCTAAAACCATTCACTTTTAAAATACAATTGAGATTGTTTAATGAAAAACATTAAAGAATTTTATTTTACTTTTCAAATTTAAAAAGAAGCTGTTTTTTTTGTTGTGCTGTTTGATTTTTAAAGCTATAATTATAATGTTAATATTATAGATTTTCATTGAATTGAAATAAATTTTAAAAAATATTTGATTTGATCATAATTTAAAATTAGATGTAGGAATTTTTTAAAAACTTTATACTTTCACAGATATTTACAACCAATGCATTTTAAATTTACCTAGCGCTTTCCCTGAAGGCAGCTACAATAGAGGCTGAAATGAGGAAAATGGAAATATGGCTGACAACATGACATGGCCCCTTACCATCATGGAAGATTTCAAAATCTTAGATAGCAGATCGTATGAGGCTGAGGATAAATCTAATGACTGATCTCACTGAAGGATTATATAATTCTAAGTAAGTTGGATGGCTGCCTGCTTATTTATCATGTGCTTACATGTCTAGATGCTCCCATAATTAAACTCTGCCCACTGCCATACCCCACTTTCCAGCACGAGATTTGGTCTAGGATGTAATAATCTTCAATTCTTAAGAAATATCAGAAACATGTAAAACAAACTTTAAGTAATATAATTTTAAAAATCTAATTTGTGACTAAAATCTTGTTCTAATATAAAAAAAAAAAAAACAACACAAAACTTTCTAGAATTTAAATTTTTCAAATATTTTATACTACAGTATATATTATACATTAGCCATCCATGCACTGGATTTTTTAATTTTAATCCTGAGACAATGATATTGACATGCTCACCTCTAAATTATAGGCGAGGTATATTGTACACAAAGTATGGCATTCATCTGTTTTCTTGCTTTTTTTTACATTTTTAAATTAAAGTTAAATATTTTTTGAGAAATATCATTAATTAAATTAACCATTTTTGTGTGAACCAACGTAATTTTTGTATATCATTTTATCTCTTACTTTCTGACAATATTAAAACCCATACAACATAAGGGACATAACAATAATTACATAAGAAATTGAACATCAAAATGTAATGGACAAATTAATTATGGCCCAAGAAAACAAAGGCATATTGCTTAATTTAAACCTATTCGAAAACAGGATATACCGGTACAAGAAAATAGTATCTAAAACTATTAGTTAATTGAGGATGAAACCAACTAAAGCATTGCAGCTGATGTTATTCCTACTAGATTACTCAAAGAACTAAGTAATAATAATATTTACTATCCTCTAGGAAATTTGTCTTACAATTTGTGCATTACTCCAAACAAAACTTTATAACTATAGAAAAAAAAAATATCCATTGACACCAGATTCACTCAAAAGTTACATGTGAAACATTAGGAGGTAACACTGGTGTTCAAATACTTTTTAAGGCATCACTTAAATGTTGAGTACTGAATTGCTGGAAAGAAGCTAATATCAGTCCCCTATTTAAAAAAGATAAATCTGATACAGGAAACTACAAATCAGTATCAATCACCAGCATTGCATGTAAAATACTAGAACACACAATATGTATGAATATCATAAGCCTTTTAGATAAACAAAATGTGCTTTGAACAGACCAACATAGCTTTAGGTCATGTAAAACTCAACTAATAGGACTAATTGATGGCTTAGATAATACTGAGCAAAAAGATGCCATTTTATTAGAATATTTTTATTGTATAAAGTTCACCACCACAGCTTGCTAAAAAAAATTACAGTATTTTGGAATTAATGGTCCATTATTCATCATCCAATCTTTAGCCCACTACTTTTTCTAATTCCAAATCAAATCAATACCAATAATGGATGCTGCCATCCCCTGTCATCCTGTGGGAGGTTTGGACTAGGAAGTAAAATATATTCAACTCTGAAGGAACATGCGAAACATGTAAAACATTTTCAAAACAATTTGTAACTCAAGTGTACCTCAAGGAACAGTCTTAGGCTCACTACTATTTCTAGTTCCTAATCAATACCAATAGTGTAAACTCAAGGGTACTTCAAGGAACAGTCTTAGGCTCACTACTATTTCTTGTTTATATAAACGATCTACCTAATTGCTCAAGTGAAACAACCAAAGTTAAACTATTTACAGATGATTGCATTCTATATAGAACAACAAAAAAAAAAACAATACAATACTGACATTTTACAGGATAATTAGGTGAATTGTAGAATTATTTACAAAGTCAAAGGTTTATGAATGGAGATACCTTTGCGGTAGGGAGCTGCCACATACTGAAAATAATAAAAAGGGAGTTGCAGAACAATAAAGGTTAAGTAACGCTGGACTAGAGTAACACCATCAGTAAAATCATTAAATTTAGAGAGTTCAGAACAGAAGACTATAAAGTAGCAATTATACATAGACATGATCTATGACTTACAAATACAAAAATGCAACTTAATAAAATACTCTGACACATTTCTCATTCCATATGCTAGGACAAATTTATATAAGTGCTCCTTCTTCCCTAGTGTTGTTACAGCATGAATCAGCCAGGAAAACCAATGACATAGCTGAGTCTCAATTTAATATATATGCTTGATTAGATTTAACACATATATGCGTTGGATGTAATCTTCTTCTCTTTTAATGGAAGGTCTGTAATTTATAAGACGAAGATTGTTCTTATAAAAAAATAAATCTGAACACAAGCATGTATTTGTCTTTTTAGATGATAAAATTTCATTATTTACTTATAAATGACTATACCGGTATATAACCATAATTATATTTTATGGTAATTGGGGAGCTAAAAGTGCTATGTTGATAGAAAGTACACTATGTTTTACTAACCTTTCACTTTCTTAAGTCAGCTATACCTTTAAAAATGGTTGAACTATATCCAGTTCGACCACACTTGTTAAAATGAATAAAACAACTTTGGTGGTGCAGTTTATAACCAAAAACACTTTTTTAGTTTCAAAATGCATAATGTACTTAAGGTGGTGCAAATTATGGTGAAAATTCCATACTGAATCGGCATTGACAACCAATAAATGTCTTTAACAATATATAAAAGCAAAGTAAAGGAAAAAGTAGCATGAAAAAATATTTTAAAAATTAGAATGAAAAAATGGTATTAAGAGTAAAGTTATTGTAAAATGTTGTACATTTTTTTGGATGTTCCTTCAAAGTGAAAGATAATTTACTTTCTAGTCCAAACTTCCTGCAGCGGGACCATCAAGATGACCGAATGACAGTCCAGCGAGCATACTGCATAAGCAGACAGCTATCTACCTAAAAAAGTTTCCTGTTTTAGGGAACAGAAAGAGATTAGCAGTTAACTGAGCTTTTTTTCTATAAGAATCACAATTTTCAAATGTTAAAAACCAATGAAATAAATCTTGAACTACTGCTGTAATGCAATATTATTTTTCTGCAGTTGTTAAAAAAAAAAAAAAGACAATTGTCAGAATTTTAGGGTTAGGTGCAAGTCCTGAAATAAAAAGTATAAACATAATTTTATTGCTTTAAAAATTATTACTTTAATAAATATTTATCAATTAATTGACCTTTTTTTCTTTTTTTTTCTAGGATGATGAATAATCAAGCAATCAGTGGTTGCAATGGGATATTGATGGCTATCTATCAATGAAATAATTATTGGTTCGAAACACATCATCTTCAGCAGGCAATCTAGACTAGACTAGACTTCTTAATTTTTTTTTTTTTTTGGTTTGTTTTGCATGTCTGAAATGTTTCTCCAGAGTTAAAGATTAGTACATCCTACTCACAACTTTCTGCAGGAGGGCAGGACTCAAACCTAGGATCATTAAGACAAGTGTCCAGGGCACATACCAGACTACCAGGCAACAATAACTTTGTATACACATATTTACAATCAGCATTTTAGTAAGCCACATATTGTCTATCAATTTAAAAGAAATGAAAAAGTAAACACTGTACATCATAGCTTTTAGTGAATTTTTCTGAATGCTTTTTTAATCCAGTAATGAGATAGGAACTTTAAGAACATGTCATCAGCGAGTGAATGGTTGTGTTCAATGTGCCTTAAAGACTATTTGAATTTTCATGTACATGTATGTTATATTTGCATGTCAAAATATGTAGATGATATTTTTCTATTGCAACACAAAGTTTATATAGTACCAAGTAAAATTGTTGTTTTGGTGATATATTAATGATTGTCAAATTATTATATATTAATTTCTTAAATACCACTGACTGACACATTCATTGATCATGAGATTTCTTAATCCATTAGCTCCTTCTGCTGTCAGTAATGTTTTCTCGTTTTTGTCCTAAACCATTGAAAAATGTTTCTAAAACCCCCTTTTAAATATGCTAGCTTTATCTTTTTACAGGGTTAGTAGCACTTTTCCATGACAAAATTTTAGTTTTTTTAAGGATGAAATGTATGATGTGTGTGTGTGTTTCCAATCCGTTTGTGTGATACATAGTAAAACATACACAAAACTAAGCATTTATCAAATCAATTACTGTTGTTTGATTTTAAAAATAATAAATATCTTGCCAATATGCCACAGAAACAATGTTATCAGCTGTGGTATGTCTACAGAAAATGTAATGAAAGTTATCTTTTAATAAAGTAAAAACTTAACTGTCATCCCAAAACCTCAAACAACCATTTTAAATAAAAGATTTCTTCTCCTTGCAGGAGTGATTACACATCATTGTGGAGATTACTAATTCTATTTTTAGTAAAATCAGGAAGATTTTTATTTATTAAATAATTTTTCAAATGAACAGGCCCATAGACCCAGTGTATAAGCCCCCAGCTGGTAAAATGAGTATTTTCAAACCTTTTATTTTTTTTATTCTTAAGGTATTAATAGTATATATTTTTTTAGTTAGACATATCCTTCTATTTTTAAAGTTGTTATATATTAGAATTAGATCTTCAAAATATTTTCAAAATAATTATTTCTTGATATTTTTTTTATTCAGTTACCCCTCTTTGCTTAGCGCATGGGGAGCATTTTTCCTAACCAGAAATTGGGCAAAACTGTTGTACGTATCTGCATCAAATTTGGTACACAGGATCCTTTAGCGTCCTAGGTGCTCACTAAGAATGTTTTTTTTACATATTCATAACCTGACGACCGCTGTCCGCAAAAAAATACAAGCTTCCTATCAAACCTTTGTATTTTATATTCGGTATTTCCTCAAAAGGTCACAGTCTATAAATAAAACATTTTTTTAAATGTCACAATTCTGTATTTTTCAAGCAATAATTTTCTTTTTCCATAAGTCTACTTCCTTTTAGAAGCAGTCTAAGTAAAAAAACAAAACCAATCCTAATAACATTAATGAGATAGATATAGAGCAGTGGTTCTCAACCTTTTAAGCTCCGAGACCCTCTAATACAATTTTCAACTAGGTGGCAACCACCAACCATTTTTTTTTGGTTCTAGGCCTAATTAAATGTAATTTAGCTAATAATATAAAATCTTATCAAAATGTATATATCAGATATCCATGATAGCAATTCCATTATTAGAAAATGAACATAAAAGCTTTATTTAGTTAAAAATAAATTTGTGCTTTAATTTTTAAAAAGTGTATCTTTTATGACTTTCATTTATTTATTTTTCTATTACCTGTTTATAAATATTCATAACTAGTATTGCTAAGCATGGAGAATATTTAGTTTTTGTAGAGAATGTGTAGTTTTTGACACAGTAAACTACAAAATTGATGCAACAGTATTTTCAAATATGCCAAAGTTAGTGCGAAGGTTGAGCTTGTTTTATTTCGTTAGATTAGGAATTTTATATTTTCTGCATCTTGTTTATTTCTGTATTAGACTTTATATTTGACAGGCAGAAAAAACATGTTTCACAGAGATTAGTCATTAGAATTGGAACTTAACCCTGCCTGCCTTCAGGCGCTCAGTAAACACAACTCTGCCCAAGTTGGGCGTCGAACCCCCTTCATGGGTAGCTAAAAAAAGCTAACTAAAAAAATATATACTTTTAATACCTTCATAGGTAGCGTACTTAGCCTCTCGACCATGCTTCCCATGAATTATTATTCAATGGGGTATTATTAATTAAATTTGCCTTATAACTTGAAATGTTTGTGTCCTGCAATGGTGTCTCAACACATTTAATGGACAGCAATATCAATTGTTGTAAAAATATTTCAGAAAGAAATGAGATGTGGTCTGCAACATCTATTTTCAAATGACATTAATAGAGAAGAAGTAAAAAAAAGAAGTAATTAAGAAAAAAAAAAATGTATACCTTCACTAAAAGTGCCTTCTGTATCCTCTGGCAATATGTCAGTGTTCTAAGATCTTTATTTGTCACCCCCACTTTAATTTTATTTATGCTTGACGATCGTTTCACAATTTCTTTGATATTTCCCATTAAACCACTGTTACATAAAATCTGAACGAAGTGGTCGTCTCCTTTCCATTAAGACTAAAACAGAAAGATTTTAAAAATCCTTTATCCCACTTTCGGTCAGAGTGTAACAAGATCAGCTGTCGTCTCCTTTCCATTAAGACTAAAACAGAAAGATTTTAAAAATCCTTTATCCCACTTTCGGTCAGAGTGTAACAAGATCAGCTGTCGTCATCGAGAAGTACATAGAAGTCTAATCTAAAAAGCTCTGGTTATGAATGTGTATGTGCATCTATATTGTTATTGTACAATAGTTATGCTGAGGTTGTGAATTGTAGTCAAACTGAATTTTCATTTGATTGGATTAATAAAAATTATCTTTATGTAATTTGAGTAAAGTTTCTTTCCCTTATGGTTGTAGATGTAAATGGATACAAATTATGATACAAATATGCTTGTTACATGTTTTTAAAAAAAAAATTCAGATGAAAATAAAAAAAAATGTCAGATCATCTTAGGGGACATGGCAAATAGTTCATTTGACCCCCAAAGGGGTTACAACCCACAGGTTGAGAAACCCTGATCTAGAGTCTATTTTATTTTTTTTGAGAGAGAGCAAGTAATGGTACTTTGTAACACTGTCATAAAAAAAACAACAACTTATCCTAATAAGATCGAAAAGATAAATCTAGATCTTTTGTCATTTCACTACATTCCAAGGAAGTCAAATAAATGAATACAATTAATAAAACTAAATTGATTTTTTTAGAGAACAAAATACCGGTACCAAGAGAAATGTTGAAATGGCAACAGAAATGTGTACAAGGGACTAACTTGTTGTTGGCAGTGGTGGGGTGGAGGGAGGGAGGGATAAGTCAAAATGCTACTAAAATTAACAGGCACAAAATATGAGACTGTATATTTCTGGGGCGGCTTATGAAGCGGTCTTTCTAAATCAAGTCAAAAGTCTATGTGGGAGATATTATGATGCGCAGGTAAAAAAAAAAATAAATGGGGATTCCATGTAGCGAAGGAGAATGAAAGAGAGAGCAGGTCGTGAAATTGTAACTGTTACACAAATTCACTGGCTTAGAAGTAAATCATTAAAACATGGTCCATTTATTAAAATCTAAAAAAAAAGAAAAGGGGTTTCAGCAAAGAGAGCATCTTATTTTAAAAAATAAACAAATTCACAGGCTAAAATAGTATATTTTAGTTTTATCTTTAAAATGAGGCAAGTTTAAAAAAAAAAAAAAATGTTCTTGCCATAATAAAAATTTTAAAGCCTGGGATCAAATCAACGGGTGTAGCTGCTGTGTATGCTAGTTTTATATATATATATATAAAAATCCCTTCCACTAGCATAATCAAAAAAAACAAAACAAAAAGAATTATAAAACAAAACCACAATTTATTTTTTTTATTATATAGTACATTAAAAGAATAAAGAATGATGCTTGTGGTCTTTGGAAAAAAATAGCAAGGATGAAAAATCATGCAATTAAAATAATGTTGTAATATGTCATTTGAAAAATTGGTCAGTCTTTCAATAGAATCGGTATCAATCAGAATGGAAAAACTGAATTATTTTATAAGACATTTATTGATGGGAAATGAATTCAATTAAAAAGCTACATGATTCTTTTATTGTCTGCTTGGAGGATAGATAGTTCTATTCAACTTTGGTACTACATCTGACTAGATTATGTATTTTGAAACCAGTTAAATGAATATATAAAATTAGTTATAAAATCTGGATACCATCTTGCACTGTAATTTGAGAATTTAAATTTAGGGTCTATATTTAATATTTTCAATTCTTCAGAGTTTTCCGTAGCCATTTCTGAACTTGTATCTTCTGTATAATAAACTGAAGAAAATGACAAAGGAATAACTGAAGAGCCAGTCTGATAGGAAGGGAAAAGCTTAGTGACTAAAGCTGGCTCTCTCTTAAAAATGTTTTCGATCTCAGTGAAATCATTTAGGGCACCTCCATGAACTATTTCAGTTGCATACAAATTGTTTCCTAATACGTAAACTGGACCTCCACTAGTCCCCGGACATGTTGGAGAACTGTAGACAAACTTATTGAAGTCGTGGCCTTGTATTCTACCAATATCAATGCCGAAACCAAATGAAATACGTTTAGCTCTGCCATGAGGATGCGACACAAGAATAACTAACCTTTCTTGAGTTTTGTCTTTTTCATGCATATTTTGTAAAGAGCTCCAACACTTGTTAAATTCCTTTATCTTAGCAGACAGTTTCTTACTTAGTTCTTCATTGCAAGTGACTGTAGACAGCAAGCAGAGGTCTCCCCCAGAGTCTGACCAGATTTTCTTAAACCCTGTCAGTTTTATGATTTCTTTTAACTTGTTTTCATCATCATAGAACAATGAGCAAGTCATATCTTCAGCCTCTTCATCATCAAACACAACATGAGTAGCAGTGAACACTTTGATGGTCCAACTTTTTTTGCACTTGGTCTTGCACTCTTTGCATGTGCACTTGCTACCTCGTTCCTCAACCACGTCACAAATTCTACCCGTTCCGAGGCCCATATGTCTATTTCCACGATTCTCATACAGAGGATAGCATTCTTTGTCGGTGTTTGGTACAAATTCTGGCCTTTTGCTGCTGACTTTTTTCGTGATGATTCGGACTGTAAGGTAGATTAAGCATGTGGTAAGATTATAAATACCGTCAATTTTGTGGTAAGGTTCAGGGAGACTGTTTATGGTAAAATCCTTAACAGCTATCATATCTCTATGTCCATTTACTGTTTTTTTGCAATCATCTTGAACCGGTTTGGTGTTAGCATTTACACTTTTTTCTAATGAACCTGAATCCTCTAAACTAGCCACTATCTCTTCAGTAGCCTCACCAACCTCATGTTGACCTGAAATAAATTATTGGATAAAATAGTTATAAAAACTAGATGAATGATGAGAAAAACTAACAAATATGTTGTCAAACTAAAAGCTCATACTTCAACATGAAAATAGGAGAATCTTCTTATTATTGCAAAGTGACTAAATTTGTGGTTTGAATGTTTTGTGAGAATCCAATAGCTAAAATTATCTTGAACAGAAGATACAATGCATCCAATGGAAAAGTTGGTTGGATTATGTCAAAGATTAGACTGACCGGTGACACACTATATAGAATGAATAATATCAGAAAAGACATATATATATAAGAACCATTGTATTAACAAATACCAAAGCCCAGTATAGTGGAGACTGTTTAGGCTACTGATGGGCACAAACTTTTTCTATGGTAGGTCACACTAAACATTTTGTTTTTTTTTGGTCTGCAAGGATGCCTGTATACATTACATCTACTTAAAATGTAAAAGTTACAAGAATAAAATTATTATACTTTTAAGCATGTATGAGGAGGCATGGTGGCTGAGTGGTAAAACACTTGGCTTTTGAACCGGGTGTCCTGGGTTTCAAGACTGGGATTTTTACTTTTAGGATCTTTAGGGCGCCTCTGAATCCACCTAAATCTAATAGTTACATGACATTACTTAGGAAAAAGTAAAGGCTGTTGGTCATTGTGCTGGCCACATGAAACTCTCCTTAACTGTGGGCCACAGAAACAGGTGGCCTGTACATCATCTGCCCCATTGATCACAAGTTCTAAAAGGGGAACTTTCTATGCATATAAAATGTTGTTTTATTTCTTTTTAAATAATGTTATTTTATTTCACATTCATGCTGTATTATTAATTACTCATAAGCATTTCCTTTTTACACTTTGAATTGAAAAATTATAGCAAAATTAAGAAATTTTCAAAACTAATTAAATTTTTTAAAAAATATTATTGTTTTTTTTTTTACATTATAATTTTACCACAAATTACTATTGTACTCAATGTGCAGTATTAACTGTTTTAACATTCATAATCTATAAATATGTCATTCTCATGATTGCTTTCAAATTGTAGTCAGTGAATGTTTATTTTCACTTTTTCATTAATGTAATATATATATTATAATATATATATTATATAAGCCTTGTCTTCAAGTCAGAAGATTCATTAGGAATTCAGTATTTCCTATGGCTATGCAGCCCTACATATTTTGCCTAATCCAGCACAGACATAGCCATTGTTCGCTCATGGTTGATATAGATTTCCTTTTCGCCGCCTACATCTGTAGACATGCCTAACTTCTGTATGAGTCACCGTGCAGGCTGCATAAATTGCTCTGCTGGGCTGCATGCATTCCAGGAATTGTAGTTTGGCCATCCCTGGTTTAAGTCTATTCAGTGAACAAATCTTTTCCCTACATTTTCATTACAAACAAGAAAGGTCATCATTGTTTATACAATATATAACCTAATTGGTAACAAGGAGGAACCACAGTTACAACTTAATGGTTATAAGTGATTTTGAAAGGATATATCTCTCCCCACTTTAAAGCTAATATGTCATCACTTTTTTTTTATATTTATTTACTGAAGAATGCTGTGCCTTGTGTGGTTCTGATACATCTCATAAATACATGTATAGAATATGAAAATAAATGCTATGATGTCAGCCATATTGCTTTTTTTTTTTTTTTTCTCAAAATGTCATAGTGTATCTGTAATACTCAGTGACAGGTTGAGGGGGGAGGGGGCAGTGGGATGACAAAGTGTTTAGGAATATGGCCATTCCCCTCCTTCCCTAATTAAAACTATAAGGTTGAATGTGACCAAAAAATAATCCAAGAAGTTATCTTGTATGTATCAGTGCTTGCTAATGTATGTACCAGTTGTTACAACTAAGTGTACTTACACTCAATGCCTGTTTGAATCAATCAAAATTTGACATCTTGTATGTATCAATACAATTACAAGAATACTTTCTAATGTTAAAACTAAATGTCCTTAAACTCGATGCCTGTTTGAATCCTTTGAAGTTTGTTTCATTGTTTTACTTGTTTTGGATGTTCCTTCAGAAAGGACTGTTACATCCTAGACCAAACCTCCTGCAAGAAGGCAGGGGAGGGTGATGGTCAGGGCTCAAACAATAGACCAACGAGACGGCAGTCCAGAGTGCATACCACACAACCAGGCGGCCATCTAAAATAATAAATGACTTCTTTCAATGGACCTTCTTAGCCTCCATTACTATGGGGCTTGTCACAATGAACCAAATAGCTTTTGAGAAAGGAGAGAGGGGGGGGGGGGGAGGAGAAGAAGCAATATTTATTCCATATGCTTAATTCAGAATAATCAGTTCTGTTAAAGTAATGGCCAGGTTGACATTAAAAAAATATTAGGGTTATTGATAATTGTATGAACTCATTCCTGACTCTAAATGATGCAATTCAATGAAGCTTAAAAATGATGAGCATTTATATTTTTTTTTTGCCAACAAAATATTAATCTCACATTCAAATTAATTTTGAAGGATGTTTTGGTGCAGACATTTTGGCACAGGACATTTTAGCACAAGACATTTTAGCGCTAAATATTTTAAACACATTATGTATTTTTATTTTACTATGTAGCTGACATCATTTGGCACCTAAGACTTGTGATGTTGCTAGTTCAGGCTGTCTTGAAGTCAACCAATTACTCTGCAATCGTTTGGGTGTAATTGTCCGGGTGTATTACGTGCAGTTGAACTACAACACAAACAAGAACTGGCACATCTATTTTAACTAGTGAAGAGATGTAGTCGACTCTGATGAACTATTCAACATGTATTTATTATGATAAAAGGGCCACAGTAGAAGTCTCTGTCACTAAACACGTCGTTACCCTGGAATGTTCTATCGCTAACTGATTTTCCGGTCTCTAACCCAACATATCCCAAACGTCACTAGTCCCGTTCAATATGCGTCTACTATGGTGCGTCGCTAAATAACTAAAATAACTAACCTATATAAATAAGGTGTCTAACAGATTCCTCCCCCCCTTGAAAAAAAAATATGTCAATATTTTTCCACTACTGTCAAGTCTTACAAGGGCATTTTCAATTTAAGGGGAAGACCACAAACATAAAATCTTGATCTCTTCATCTTGACATCTTCATCTTGACAGTTCCTCATATTCATGTCAATGTTCATAACAGTTCATAACATTCCAGAATCATCTTCATTGGTACATAGTTCATCATGGAGGAAAATGTGGCATCTTATGGGCACGTCCTATACATCTCAAATGTTCTTCACTGGCAGTAATCTGATAAAATACAATATTTCAAAAAAACAATTATAAACTTTATTTACACATTCAATAAATTTTTTCTTACCACCCTTTTATACGCTTTTGTCCATTTTTCTTTTATACTCACCCTTTTCCATAGAACTAACTTTCGTCAATGATATATGAAATGATTCACACAAAAAAAAATATCCATACTTACTTTTAAATGCTTAACATCAACTTTACTTATCTCCCTTTTCATAACATATAAATGGTGTCAATATATTAATATATATTACATAATCAATATAATCATAGTTTATTTACAAAACTGTTTCACTTCAATGTCATTCTAGACAATAAATCAGCTACAATATTCACAGCTCCACTAATAGCTTTCACTTCAAATTTATACTCCTGTAGTGCTAAGAACCATCTATAAACACGACTGTTTTTCATGCTCTTTTGTTGTATATACTGAATAGGTTTATGATCAGTTAATAATATGAATTTCCTTCCTATTAAATAGCTCTCTAGCTTAGTAATTACCCATATTACAGCTAAGGCTTCTCTTTCAATGACACTATATTTTTTCTCTGCCTCTGACAATTTTCTACTTACATATAATATAGGATGTAAGTTATCATAGTTCTGCATTAAACAACCACCAATAGCATTACCAGATGCATCAGTTGTGACATAAAATATTTTGTCTTTATCAGGTAGTCTTAATATTAGTTCATGACTAAAAACATCTTTAATTCTGTCAATAGCTTTCACACATTCCTCATTACAGACTACTTTTTGAGGTTTTCCTTTTTTAAGTAAGTCATTTAATGGATTCACTATTTCTGCTAAGTTCTTTATAAACTTTCTGTAATAATTTACTATTCCCAATATGCTTTTAATTTGTCTTTTTGTTGTAGGTATTTCAATATTAAGTACTTTCTTTATGTTATCTTCAATAGGGCTAATCATGTTGTTATTTACTTTATGTCCTAAGAAAATTATTTCCTCCAATCCTATTTCTACTTTTTCTGCTTGAATTGTAAGTCCACTTTCTTTTATTATTTTGAATACTTCTTTTACATCTACCAAATGTTCCTCCCAACTATTATTAAAAATACATATGTCATCCAAATAGCAAATAACATTTTCTTTGTTTCCAATTATCATGTTCATCATTCTATTAAATGTGGCAGGTGCATTTACTAATCCAAAACTCATATAATTCCATTGAAAAATACCATATGGTGTCACAAATGCTGTGTAAGGTTTAGCATTTTCTGTTAAAGGTATTTGCCAATAACCTTTAGTTAAATCTAATTTAGTAAAAAATTTTGCTCCATTTAATTTATGTAAAATATCCTCTATATTTGGCATTGGATATGGGTCAAATTCTGTGATGTTGTTAAGTTTCCTATAATCAATACATAACCTTATATCTCCATTCTTCTTTTTGGCTATCACAATTGGTGAAGCATAAGGAGATGTTGATGGCTCAATTATACCTGATTCTAGTAAATTGTCTATTTCTTTCTTTACTTTGTCTTGTAAATGTAGCGGTATTCTATATGGCTTAAGCTTGATAGGTTTTGAGTCTGTTACTTTAATGTCATGTTTAATAATATTAGTTTTTCCTGGTATGCTGGAAAAAATTTCTTTGTATTCATGTATTATTTTAGTTATATCTTTTGACTTTTCCTTAGTTAAATTATTAAGATTAATCTTTTGCCAAGTTTGATTCTCTTTTGTTTCTATTACAGGTATTTCCTTAATATCATTTTCATTGTGATTTTCATTTGTTATTATCATCAAACATTCTTCTCTTTCTGAAAATGTATTTTCTATTTCCTCCTGAATGTTTTGTATCAACTCATCTTCTCTATCATGATACAGTTTCAAATTATTTATGTGATATGTTTTAACTTTCCCATTTATTTCAATTTGATAATTCACATCACTAATTTGCTTTATCACCTTAAATGGACCTTTCCATTGTTTACCAATTTTATTTTTCAGGTCATTTATCAATATTAATACATTGTTTCCTACTTCTAGTGTTTTCAATTGTCTTTTCTTATTTAGATTCTCATGAGCACTTTGTTTGTACTTCTTATTGTTGTTATATGCTTGAGTCCATATTTCTTTCAATTCTGTTGTGATTGTTGTTTCACTGTCATTATTTAATTTATTCTCATTGCTTATTAGATTTTCTTTAAAAACATCTAATTCATCTCTGGGTTTTCTTCCATGTATTATTTCATATGGTGAAAATTGTGTTGCTTCATGGATGTTGTTTCTATGAGCAAATAGTACATAGTTAATGTAATGATCCCACTTGTTCTGATTATTCTGAATTATCTTTGTTAGTGATCTTTTTAATGATCCACCATATCGTTCACATAAACCGTTACTCTCCGGGTGGTAAACCGAAGAGTATATGTGTTGTATATTGTATTGTTTAGTCCATTTCTTAAATTGTTCTGACTTAAACTGAGATCCCTGATCACTCAATATAATTTTAGGTATACCATGTCTTGTAATTACTTTTTGAGTTATGGCATTAATGATATTCTCTGCACTTGTATTTGATAATGGGATTGCCTCTGGGTATCTACTAAACATGTCTATTACTGTTAGAATGTATTTGTTATTATTTTCAGTTTGAATTAAAGGACCTATTAAATCAATAGATACTTTCTGAAATGGTGCTGTAGGTTCATCCATTTCTTGAATAGGTGCTTTATTCACTAGACTTTTGTTAGATCTCTTTTGACATATGTCACATGAGTTTATGTATTTGTTGATTGTTGCTTTCATTTTGGGCCAAAATACTTGTTTTGACAAATTCCTATAACATTTCTTTACTCCCCTATGTGCTGCTAAATTATTATCATGTGTCATGATTAAAACATCTTTCCAATATTTCTGTGGTAAGACAAGTTGTTTTATTTTCTTGTTATCATTACTTGTTTGTCTAAACAATATTTTATTCTCTATACAAAATTTCTCCATTGGATTATTATTGTTTTTATCTGATATTCTTGAATAAATTTTCCCAATAATATTGTCATTCATTTGTTCTAATGCAAATGTGGGTGTTGTTTCTTTTTCACTTTGAGATATTTGTGTTTCAAGACTATTTTGTGTTTCATTTTCTATCTCTTTTTCCTTAACATCTGTATTTTCTATTTGTATTACATTACTGGTTTGTTTTTCTTTATCATTACTAATTACATTTATTGTATTTTCCTGTTTCTCATCTTTTTTATCCATTGATCTTGTTATTATCATACTTGTTATATTTTGTGTTTCTATGTTTTCATGATTTTGTCTTATGTTTTTGTATTTGTTTTGCCAGTCTTCTAATTCTTTTCTTGAACATTCTTTAACTCCTTTTATGTTTCCTACTAACATATCATATCTCATTTCTGGTATTGCAATGCCATCACAATAACCAGTGAAAAATGGGGTTTCAATGTATACCCTTATAGCTTTAAATTCCCTTACGGTGCCATCTGCTAATTCTACTTTCCTAGTAAACCCTTTATACCAATGAGGTTTGACAAATTTAGTTTTTACTGCCAAAGTGTTACAACCTGAATCCCTGATTAATTCCACCGGAATTCTATCTACAAACCCTGGGTACACTGCAAAATTGTTCCTATTTCCTTCCATGAAATATATCCTATCTGTACCTTTGTTTTTGTATTCCCTACTGTAACTTCTATTTCTATAATTTCCCCTGTCATTCCTATCTCTACTCCTATATCTACTGTTA
Organism: Biomphalaria glabrata; assembly: GCF_947242115.1. Lineage (NCBI taxonomy): Eukaryota > Metazoa > Mollusca > Gastropoda > Planorbidae > Biomphalaria > Biomphalaria glabrata. The sequence continues at coordinate 7,750,844 of NC_074724.1, read as the reverse complement.
TTTTGTTCATTGTGTCTATTTCTACTTCCAGACCTACTATTCCCTCTTCTACAGTTAGCTGCTATATGACCTTTTCCTTGACATTTAAAACAAGTTATTTCACTATATTTTCTATTTCCACTATTTGATCTGTTTCTATTTCTACTTCTATCAACATTTTCTTTGGTGTATCCTATTAAATCTACTTTGCTCTTATCCCTATCAGAAAATGGTTTATTTGGATAGGCATTTTTGTATACTCTCATTATTTCTGTTATTTCATCTATAGTTTTTGGGTTTCTTTCTTTAATAAAAGATTGTAACTGAGGATCACATTTATTTACAAAGTTGTCCACTAGAATAAAATTTTTTAATCCCTCATAAGAGTTATTCACTTTTTCTAATTTTACCCACTTATTGAAGAAATCCTTTTCCATATTAATGGTAGTTTGGGGTTCTATTTCTAATGATGGTATATTGTCAAAATATTTCTTTCTAAAAGTTGTAGCATTATGACCATAGGCATTCAATAATTCTCTTTTTAAAACTTGATAACTATCATCAATATGATGGTCATGATTTTGGCATATTGTTAGAGCTTGACCATGAACAAAGTCTATCAGTATTTCAGACCATTCTTCTTCAGGCATATTAAATGTAGACATTTTTGCCTCATATCTTTTCAGGAAATCACCAATGTCATCCTTCTGTTCATCAAAACTTTGTATTTTTCTCTTTAGCCATGTCTGTGAATTAGGGTTGTCTCTTTGAGTGGTATAATTATTTGAGTTATTTGTGTTATTTCCTTGTTCAGTTTGGGCTCTGGCTTGTGCTGCATCCAATCTCATCTTCTCCATTTTAGCTTCATGTTCTCTAATTTTTTCTCTCTCCTTGTCTTGCCTATCTTGGTCCTCTTTTTGTTTCTCATATTCTTCCTTTCTGATCCTTTCTTGCCTCTCTATCTCTTGTCTTTGATGTTCTTCTTGTCTTTCTATCTCTTCTTTTTCCCTTCTTATTTTATCTTGACGTTCCATTTCTTCCCTCACAACTTGCTGTACATAAGCGGCTAAGTCTTTTCCTTTTAACTCCATGGCCTTTCCATCCTGCATAGCTGTTTCCTTAACCTCCTTAAGGTCCACATATGATGATGTAGCCATTGTGTTTTATATTTTATATATATTTTTCCTTAGCCTATATTGGTTATGGCTATACTTTAAAAGTTTTTACACACTTTTATACCAGTTTTAAGTGTTATGTCTCTATCTATAGATTTAGTAAATGTGTAAATCTAGTCTGAGTTATTATGGTTATATTCAAATCTGTATATTAGGTCCAGTATTACACACAAATTTAAATCTAGTATATTATAGTATGTATAATAATACTATTTAGATCTATAGTTATCAAGAGCACTATGACTTTTAGATCTAGTATGAATAACTATGATCAATTTTAAAATCTGGTATGACTGAAGTCACAGTGAAGTGTCTTAGAGTAAATTCAAGGACTGTCTAGAGTCTAGATCTAGAGTAGATTATGGTTCTATTTAACCATACGAAACAAATATGTGTATACAGTGTCAAATATATCTTCAACAAGATATATATATCTAGAATGTACTACCTTCATTCATCTTCAACTTAATAATATTTCAAAGTAGAGTCTAGATAATTAAATTGTACCAAAGAGATGTACAACAATTTGCAGATCTAAATTTAGCCAGACGACAGTGTTTGACTACATAGCCAGTTTCGGCATTATTCTCATGGCAAAATCATATTTGATTTTAACCGCTCAAACTAAAATTATTTTAGTCTGATTCACAGTAAAAGAATCCTACCCGCACTTTCTATCATTAAGTGAAAAAAAAATACAGATCTAATTAAATTAATAAAAATAAATAATTTAAAATAATATAAACAAATGAAATAATTAAATGAGACTATCACTATGGGTTGGGATGTGACAATATGGCACACAATGATAACGTCACGAAGTAACCAGGCAACAACGGATATGACGTTTGCACAAACAAAACAAATTACAACCCTAAACGTATAATATAGCTTTTCATCTAAATTACGTCTTCTACCCCGACGGGTTTTAAGGCGCACCACCTGATTTTACTCAGGCTAACGTACCAAATTTAGACAAAATCTATTTCTAAGGGCAATCTAAACATATACTAATAAGAAAAATGGCACTTAGCTTTTGATAAGAAAGATCCCTTTGTTCGGACTCCCGAATATGTTAGATCACAACAAATTCCACTGCCTCTCTTCCAGTTCTGACTCTGTTCTCCGGTGCTACCAGTATCCCACGTAATGCCACAGATGTCCTGATATGCCACAGCAAAATGTTCCAGTTTCTTCGACGACTGTTGATGACCGTATGTGTAGTTCCGACGACCTTGTGTACACAGTTACTGACGAATAGGTTAACGGTTCTTCTGGCGATGACTTGACTTGTGTAGACGACTACTGACAAATAACAGTCTCTTGACGACAACTTGATCTGGACGACTGACGAATAACGAATTTCTTGACGATGACTTGATCTGGGCTGACGAATAACGGCTTTCTTGACGATGACTTGATCTGGGCTGACGAATAACGGTTCTCTAAAATAGTTCACTGCTTCTGCTGCTACTCTGGTAGTACGACGAAGTTTGCTGTTGTACTCTGCTTCACTAGACCAAACTGTCCAATGTAGACTAGGTGAGACCAAGGTCACCTCCGACGACGTTCCGTTATACGACTAACGGTTTTCAACGAGATTAAGTGGATGTAGCTGTTTCCACAACTGCAATATCAACAAGTCTAGATATGGTCTAGACCGACGAATACTAGATATATCAATGTTCAGTACTGATAAAGATTACTTCACTAACCTTCCAAAGGTTAAACACAGTGACCGTTATAAACGTGGCAAGCAACCGGTTCAATGAGCAAACTGCTCCACAAGAATCTCTCCAAGGGTAAGACGACAGAGCGATTTCGATTTAGTTAGCTACCAAACTTGTAGTACTCACAATACTTCTGACAGCGGGTAAACTGTCCTTCTCGAAACTGACGAGGTAAAACTTGATACTCAATGTGGCTCCTATGACGAAGAAAAAATATGTCCAACAGGTTCACTAACGATCTCTCACCCGTTATGAATGAACGGTTTCTCTGGCTGTAGGTCGATTCAGCATATGAAGATCAGGCGTTGCGATGATTACGGTCCTGACGAAGGTCACCCTGAGTTAACGGCTCGTTGAACGTGCGATCAAACAGGCGATGACTGTATGTAGATCTAGAACAAAGTCACTCTGCGATACTGCTGTGTTCAGCCGTACTCCGATGAAATCTTATATCTTCGAGTGCACGACCCTCACCTGAGTAAACGTTCTGCTTCGAAGTCCGGTTCGATGTTCAGCTTCATCAGGGGTCCGGCTTCGAGGTTCGGTTCGATGTTCGGCTTCAACAGGGGTCCGGCTTCGAGGTTCGGGGTCGCCACTGTGATGTTGCTAGTTCAGGCTGTCTTGAAGTCAACCAATTACTCTGCAATCGTTTGGGTGTAATTGTCCGGGTGTATTACGTGCAGTTGAACTACAACACAAACAAGAACTGGCACATCTATTTTAACTAGTGAAGAGATGTAGTCGACTCTGATGAACTATTCAACATGTATTTATTATGATAAAAGGGCCACAGTAGAAGTCTCTGTCACTAAACACGTCGTTACCCTGGAATGTTCTATCGCTAACTGATTTTCCGGTCTCTAACCCAACATATCCCAAACGTCACTAGTCCCGTTCAATATGCGTCTACTATGGTGCGTCGCTAAATAACTAAAATAACTAACCTATATAAATAAGGTGTCTAACAGACTACTGGAAAGCTCTCACAAATGTTATGGGACACTTATTTGAGGCTAAATAAAAGCCCTTGCAGAGGACAGATGCAGAAGGCAATAAGATAAGTAGGATAAACCCCAGTGAACACCGGTTTTGTCTGCAATGGATGAGGTGAAATGTGCAGGTCACAACTGGATTTTTGCAGACGTGAAACACTCATCTATAATATTAGGAATCAAAGAGATTGCCATAAATGTTCTTTAAAAAACATGTTTAGTTTGTATGCTTGTGTTCAAACATTTTTAATGTGAATAACAGTAGCAAATTAGATTTTTTTTTTTTTTTTTTTAATTATCAGATATATGATCATCATAAAATGTAATGTGCTCTTTTTTGTCTAAAAACAATTAATCGTTTGTCCCACTATATAATAAAATTAAAAACAAAATAATACCACTGCAGTTGCGATCCTGTGCATTTTGCTCAAAACCCTTATTATTTATGGGGGTAAAAGCATTTCAATATTGTGTTTTTAGGTAGGAATCTAAGCTATCATAGTTCAAGTTATGTATTCATGAAATAGGCATATACTTTACTAAAAATTTTGTAAATTTTTTTATTGGGGGGGGTGGGGGGGGGGGGAGACTATATATTGCTGTACTCAAAAATATTGGGGAAAAAATGTTAATTATAAAAAATATCCTTTTTTATGTATCCTCAGAACTTTTGCGACAAAATGCTGCATATCTAACTGTATCCTAAAGAAATTATTTAAGAATATAGGACATAAAATATCGGTAAATGCACTATTGCCTATTGGTGTATATATATTGAATGCTTCTTTTCTTTTAATTCTTATATCCAGTATAACAAAAACAAAATGTTTACCGTAGAATAAATCCCTCGGTTTTGAAAATGGATTTGATAAAAACTGACCCATTTTCTTTTTTTCATCCTAGAAGAAACAAAATACAATTTAGAAATTTAGTTGGAAAATATAATGAAAAAAAAAAAAAAAAAAAAAAAGCAATACAATATAAAATAGAAAACATCTGTAGTCTATGAAATATATTATTACATAACTCTTAAACAATATTGACTTTTTAACTTCAATTATTAGCTTTCAACCCATGCTAGCAAAGCAATAGACCAGGAAACAGAGTTCATAATGCCTACTATAGTCATCACATAACACTGAATTGACATAACAAGCATTACTGAGGTGCATTTAAGCATATACAAATTCAATAACCATAAAGAAACAAATTAAAAAGCAGTATTCAATCTATTTGTTCTTAAGTTGCAGGACATATGAGAACATTTGTAAAATCTTAAGCTCATCTCAGTTTTCAGAACTAAGTTACCCCCCCCCCTTTTTTTATTTTTCCCAATAAAGGTCCAGATCTTCTATATAGGAGAAAAAACTTGGCATTATTTGAACACGAGTAGACTCTAAATTATGTACACAGGCAGATACATTTGTCCACCTTTACTAAGAATTGCTATATAGACAAGTGAGAATGTTAATAATTACTGTCACAGATATACAGTCAGATATATATAAAACAAATATGGGCCTACGGATTGAAGAGAAATGGACCATCAGTTATAAATTATTATAAAGAAATGTTGGTTTTACAATAATAAAAACTTACTTTGAATTCTAAAGTAGATCCAATGAAATATTGATGTGAGATTTGGTTAAATCAATGTTCTGTGACTAAAATATTTTCGCATGCAAATATTAATAAAAAAAAAGAAAGGAAATGTTGTTTTTTAATCTCATGTTGCTGAATTTTTTATTTTTTTTTTGGTCCAAAACAATATGGTCCACTAGTTTTAAAGCTTAAATTAGCACTAGGGGTGGTCCATTTCTCCACACTCTTCCCAACAGATTGAAATTTGTCTAGCTAGAAATGTAGGCCTATATAGACGCGACGTCTGATGGCTCTCTATCATACACATCGAGACAATAATCTAGAGCTAAGTTTTTAAGTCAATTTTAGATCTAGATCTACAAACAAAACATTTTAGAAAGAATATTTGGTAATGGCCATTGGAACTGCTATCATACTTTATAGGGCATATCACCTTAAGTCATAAGTGGCATAAGTGTAGATATTCTCTATATAGATCTAGATTATTCTAGATTCTAGATCTAAACTTAAATCTTTATAATTTGCTAGTATGTATGCCTAACAAAAAAGCAATGAATAAATTTTAACATTATAAACTTTTTCTAGATATATAGATCTACTGGTATAAATCTAGAATTATAAACAATTTGATTATTAATACATTTATATGATTCTTAACCGGTTGAGTCAACATGTTAACTTATGACCTTGAACTTGATTCTGTTTCTTCTAGAACCTTATTTCTTAATATTCTTATAATAAATATCATAAGTGAACACGCCACATTAGTAATCGTAGAACACAAAATCTAAAACATTAAATCTAGATTTACTGTATAATTATATATGCTACCTTTAAAATGTAAACACATACTCATGATATTCTGCAACGTTAAGCTACAGCAGTAGCCCTCATGTGTAAACCAACCTAATGAGCACCGTGAGAAAAAGTAGGACCAGAGTTCTCAGCTCAGTTGAACCCTCACAGAACGTTGTTGTCAAAACAATAGGCCTCTGGGAGACTGCTTTATAACAACGCGTCGTAGATGTGTCATAATACTCTTAAGACCTACTTAAGTGTCCGGGTTTGAAAACTCGATAGAATCTAGTTACATCGAAATTGCTCGCTAAGGCAATCAAAAATATGATTTTTTTTGTCTATTCTAACACGTGAAACTTTACATTGTACAAAGTTCTTCCATTGAAATAAACAAGTTTATTACCAATGATTAAAACAAATGTATCAGAATGAATTCAAATATTGTTTAAATATCGCAACATAATTATTTTTGACAGTTTGAATTAATGTAAATTAATGCGTAACGTAATGTAACGCCATTTCGGAATCATATGGTGACGCCCTGGCGTAATTTAAAAGCAATATCGTTTCTAATTACTAATACTGAATCGTTTAGTAGTAGGATACATGCTATTGAAGGTAAATTTCATTAATAAGGCTTGTCTTCGAGTCCGAAGATTAGTGAGCAATGCAGTATTTCCCGTGTCTGCGCAGTCCCAGCTGTGACCTACACATTTTGCCACATCTAGGGCAAGCATAACCATTGTCCGCAGGCAGTCGATTTACCTTTTCTTTTCGCCGTCTACGTTTGTCCTCGGCAGCAGATTTTCTTTTGGCCTCAAATGTGTCTCCCGAGGCTTTCGTGAGTGACCTCCAGCTGTCTCGTTCTAAGGCCGCATGCAACCAGGTGCTTTCTTCTATGTCAGCCAAGGAAAGTTGACGCATAAGCTGGTCTTTGAAGCGTTTCCGTGGGGCGCCTCTGTTACGTCGACCACCTTTTAGCTCACCAAAAAAGACTGCCTTTGGCAACATTTCATTATGGAACAAACAATTAACACAGATCTTGATCGAAAAAACGTAAAGGAAAAAAAAATATCATGTCAATTTTTTGTTTACGGTAGGATTTTACTTCAATAGTTGAAGCAGGAATACAAAAACCCCAAATGTGTCATTTGTAAAGAAGTTCTATAAGCCAAATCTATAAAACTTGAACGCTGACAAGGATACCCAGAATTTTAGACGTAATGTTAGGTATAAAAATTGTGGCAATTTGACGAAGTTTCTCTTTCGTAAAACGACAATACCAGCACATGATGTGAGGAAGTTGGTTCATTATTGGAAAAGTTAAATATCTCTTGGGAAATAATTAGTGGTGTATGCACACCTGTTGCTCCAAGCCTGCTAGTATATTGATCTGGATTTCAACGTTTGGTAAAGAATGAGTCACCGAAAGCCATGGGAACTCATCGACAAATATTAGTAATGCTCTACTACCACAAGAGTTACAAGAAGAAATGAATCAAATGCAACATGCCTCGATTTGATTTGTTGGGGGAAGAAATTCGATCCTTCCAAAAATAAAACTTTAGATTAGAAAACTAAATTGGACGAAAACATGATGTCAATCTCATCTGCTCCCTAAGAGGAAAATGACATTGAACCTGACAAACGGTGAAAATGTTAATTTCTGTAAAATATATTTTTCGAATGCTTGCAGACAAAATAGGCCTACCATCATACTTTTCAAATCTACATGACATCTCGTTTGCCAGAAGTTTAATCAAAATTAAAATTGAAAATGTTACTGAGACATACAAAAAGCAGTATTTTATATTCAATTGTGATGCAGCTAAAATTATTTTTCTTAAATGTCAGTTACGCAAATTTGATTAAATTGTTTGCAGTCATATACCGATTGTCTGATTTGCGCCTTTTCAAAATCCATTTTCAATAATATATTTTTGCGAAACGAATGTTCCAGTCTGTTTGTAAGGAAGTCTAAATACAGAAAAAGACTTGATGCTGCAGATGACATTCGTTGTGATCTTGCAAAGACTGTCCCTAGAATTCCTGACCTGGGGAATCAGAAACAAGATCAGACAGGCGCAATTATATTGTAGCATGGAGGCGAACTCTTATTCGGCCATCCTTTTCAAATTATCCCATAGGTATGCAACAAGAATATGGTGAATAATAAATAGATACGTAGATGCAATATACCTTCTTATCTTATATAATACAGACGTTACTTCAAAAAAGAAGATGATTACGTCCTACGCGTCATGCATTTAGTCATGCATATTAACCAATGACTTAAATTCTGCCAAGTCACTGGTTTTCCTGGCTAGCTCAGGCAACCCATTCCATGCTCTAATAGCACTAGGGAAGAAGGAGTATTTGTACAAATTTGTCCTAGCATATGGGACGAGGAATGTGCCTTTATCTTTGTGTCTTTCAGAGTATTTTATTAAATTTTGTTTTTGTATTTGAAGATTATGGTTCAGTGTTTTATGTATGATTGCTACTTTACTTTTGAGCCTTCTGTCCTGAAGGCTTTCTAAATTTAGTGATTTTACTAAAGGTGTTACTCTAGTCAAATGTGAATATTCATTTGTTATGAATCTCACTGCTCTATTTTGTGTCTGTTCTAGTTTCTTAATGTTTTCTTGAGTTGAGGGGTCCCAAACAGAGGATGCATATTCTATTATTGGCCTAACCAAGGTTAAATAACATTTTAGTTTTATGTTCTTATTTGATTTATAGAAATTTCTTTTAATAAATCCTAATTCTTTGTTTGATTTTTTTGTAGTTTCATCAATATGTGGATTCCATGACAGTTTTTCATTTATTATAACACCTAGGTATTTTGCGTTTTTAGTCTGTGTTACTGGTTTGCCATGAATAAGATAAGTGGAATTAATATGTTTTAGTTTTTTTGTTACTCTTAACAACTGACATTTTTCTGGGTGGAAAGACATGCTCCAATTTGATTCCCATTTCTGTAATTCATCTAATTCTCTTTGTAAAATATCTGTGTCTTGTGTTGTTTTTATTGTTCTATATATTATGCAATCGTCTGCAAATAATCTGACTTTTGTTCCTGAACTAATGCAATTTGGTAAATCATTTATGTAAATTAAAAATAGTAGTGGACCCAAGACTGTTCCTTGAGGTACACCTGAGTTTACTGTTATCGGTGTTGATTTAGAGCCATTTATTATTACAGTTTGTTCTCTCCCTATCAGAAAGTCTTTAATCCACTGATGCAGTGGACCATTAATGCCGAAATATTTTAATTTTTTAAGCAAACTATGGTGGTGAACTTTGTCAAAAGCCTTAGAAAAATCTAGTAAGATAGCATCTATTTGTTCACTATTATCTAAACCTTTTGAAAAATCATCAATTAGTCCTATTAGTTGTGTTTCACATGATCTATATTTCCTAAAGCCATGTTGGTATGGTGTGAGGACATTATGTTTGTCTAAGTGGTTTATGATGTTGCTACATATTATGTGTTCTAGGATTTTACATGTGATGCTGGTAAGTGATACTGGTCTGTAGTTTCCTGGGTCAGATTTTTCTCCTTTTTTAAATAGGGGGGTGACATTAGCTTCTTTCCAGTCCTTTGGTACTCTGCCCTGGTTAAGTGAAGCCTGAAAGAGTATTTTGAACACTGGGGCTAGCTCATTACTTAGTTCTTTGAGTAATCTAGCTGGAATACCATCAGGTCCAGAAGCTTTATTTGGTTTGGTGTTGGCTAATAGTTTTTGAATTCCATTTTCTTGTACTACTATATCTTCTATGTTGTCTACTTGGTTCAAATTCAGTAATATGTCTTTGTCTCCTGGGACTGAGAATGCTGATGCAAAGTATTTGTTTAGAATGTTTGCTTTAGTTTCATTATCATTATGTATTATGTTATGTTCATCTTTTAATGGCGCTACGCCTGTTGTTTCCATTTTCTTAGACTTAATGTATGACCATAGGTTTTTGTTGTTGTCTTTAGATATTACATTGTTTATGTATTCACTCTGCAGCTGTCTGCTTACTTTTTGGGTTAAGTGTTTAATTTTTATATACTTTTTGTAAACTCTTTCTGCATTAGTTTCTTTAAATTTTCTATATAGGTTTTCCTTCTGTTTACAAAGCTTCTTTAGTCTATTATTAAACCAGCATTTATTTATTTTGTTTGATGTGTAATTAGTTGGTATTTGATTTTCTATAATGCTTTTAAGATGGTTTTTAATGAAATTCCAGAGGTCATCGACTGGTTGGTTAATGTCTTTTTCTAATAAGAATGTTTGTTGAAAGTTTAATGCAGCTTGGTGTAGTTGTGTTAGGTTACATTTATTCCAGAGTAAGATTTTTCTTTTGGGTTTTGTATTTGCTACTGCTTTTATCTGACTGTGTATTTTTATGATCTCATGGTCTGATAGACCAGGGATAATATCATAATCAACTACTAATCCAGGTCTGTTGGTTAAGAAGAGATCTAATGTGTTGTTTAATCTAGTTGGCTTTTTAATGATTTGATCTAAACTTAGGTTGTGTAAAGTTTCTATGAAAAGCTCATTTATGTCCTTAAGGTTTTGGTGTTTATCTATGGTTAGTGTTTTCCAATTTATATCAGGTAGGTTGAATACAATTTGATACAGTTGTCATTTAATTCTAAAGAGCAATTTATATTTGACGTATATTTTCTGATTAAACATAAAATGTTGGCAAAAACATAACAGATATTTACATTAGGATTACCATTTCTTATGCTTATAAGACGAAAATAATTTTACGGTTGGGAATCGCCGCATAGTGGAGAATTATTAAAAGGGGTCGCCGGGCCAAAAAGGCTGAGAACCACTGATTTGAACTCTGCTAAGTCCTTGCCGATTCATGCAAGCCATTTCATTTTCTAAAGGCACTAGGGAAGAAGGAGCACTGGTATGAATTTGTTCTAGCGTATGTATTATGAAATGTGCCTCTATCTTTGTGTCTTTCTGAGTATTTGATTAGGTTTTGTTTTTCTATTTATAAATTATGGTTTATAAAGTTTATAACATAATGTTTACTCTTTGTTTTATTCTCTGGTAACTTAAAACTTTATAAAACATCACAATTTTTATATCCTTTTTATTTAGCGTATAAAGGACATTCAATACATAAGCCTTGATGTCTAATTGAAATAAATTATGTAGATTTATAAGCCGACAAAGAAACGACATAGAAGCTTTTGATTTTATAAAGCTCATGTAATGACTTGTCTTAGCCCCAGGGCCTAGTGTTGCAAACTCCATACTTTTGTACTAATTTGTCATAAAAATAATTTAATTTTTAGAGCGCTGTTAACAAACTTGAAGTAGGCTAAAGGGGCTTTGAAAATATTTTTAAAAAATTGCGAGAGTTAAAATGACAAAGAGATCTAAAAAAAGTTTTTTTTTAAAGGCAGATCTTAATGTTGTTCTTGAATGTTGTGTAGCATGTTGTCTGTCTGAGATCAATTGGGGAGTAAGCTCCAAACCTTTTGGTCCATGCACTGAAAAAACCTGCAGACTTTAACTTTTGAGGCAGAAACGTTGCATCACTAGAAGCGTTGAGACCATTAAACACAGTGCTCTCTGAGGGACACATGAACTGATCAGTTCACTAAGGTACAAGGGCATTTCTTAATTGTGGATGCACTGATGATAGTGTTGCCACCTTGTAGACTATTCCCACTTTCACGGAAAGTCATCTGCTACCTCACTGGACAATGCTATTGATTTAAGAATCAACGTAATATATACTTATAAAACAACTGACAATACTCCTGCTCCTCACCACCTCGTGTAATTGAACCCTCCCCCAATGCACTTAGACACAGTGAACTATTCCTCAATCTCTTGCAGCCTGAGGATGGACATAAACCAAAAGAGTTTTGTGATATTATAGTAGAGCAAGGAAAACAAAATCTAAAATGAAAGATACATTATATTTTATTTACAATAAAGACTACATCTAAATTAAGATAAAGACTCTCTCTCTCTCTCTCTCTCTCTCTCTATATATATATATATATATATATATATATATATATATATAAATATATATTCCCTCTGGCATGCGAGTGACATGTCCAAGTCAGGGTAGTCTTCTGTGTGTCAGAAGAGCATAGTTGCTGTGCATATTGGCGAGTTTCAAAAAGTCCTTGTTGGAGACATAATCCCTCCAGGAGTTGCACATTATGTAATCGGCGTTTCAAAGTGAACATCGGACTCCACATCAGTTTTCTAGTAAATCTAGTTCATAAGATATAAGACCATGAAGTGGGATCTGCAGGATTTTCCTATCTGTACCATCAAACACTGTTGTTTGAACATTGTTACAAAAAAAAACAACAACAGAATCCCAAACACTAAGAGATGAGAAAGTCATTATCATCACAGTGCATGTGCCCTAAAATTGGGCCTCTAAGCTTTTAAATTTAAACATCGGACATCACAGCAATCTCTGATTTATTTAATATGAAAGGAAATCAGAGAGTGGTCTGAGCTCCTTCCTAGTACCACCTAGCACTGTAGTTTGAAAATTTAAACTTTGGGTCCACGTTGGCTGATTGAGCCGTTTCTATTTTGTCTTGACTAGTGTCCGAGTTTTTTTCGTCCGTGTAGTACGCCGAAGAATAGGACAAGGGGATTATGGGGGAGCCACTTTGATAGGAAGGGAAAAGTTTAGTTATTAAGTCCGGATTACTCTTAAAAATGTTTTCTATGTCAGTGAAATCGTTCATTCCTCCTCCGTGCACAAATTCAGTAGCGAACCAATCGTATCCAAGCACGTAGACAGGACCACCACTTGTCCCAGGGCATGTCGGAGAGTTGTAGATGAATTTGCTGTATCTTAAACCTTGGATGGCTCCAATATCTAAACCAAATCCAACAGAAATTCGCTTCTCTTTCCCGTGCGGGTGTGACACTAAAATGACCAATCTTTCTTTGGATTTTTGTTTTTCGTGCAACTTTTTCAAAGACTTCCAGTAGCTGTTGAATTCTCTAATCTTAGCAAATAGTTTGGTGCTCAGACCTTCATCGCAAGTAACAGTAGATAACAAACACAAGTCTCCCCCGGAGTCTGACCAGATCTTTTTAAAGCCACGGAGATATTTATTTCTATCGGTGTTATCATTATCGTCGTAGAACAAAGTGCAAATCGCATCGGCTGCCTCTTCGCCGTCAAATACGACGTGGGTTGCAGTAAACACTTTGATCGTCCAGCAATTTTTGTTAGGGGTCTGAGACTTGGAGCAATCGGTGCACGTGCATTTTCTGCCCCGATGAGTAACGACATCGCAAACTCTTCCTGTCCCGGTGCTATAGCATTTTTCGCCTCTTTTTTCAGAAAGAGGATAACTGCACTCCTTTTTTGTGTCCGGCATAAAATCCGGCCTCTTGCTGCTCACGCATTTGGTCTTTATTCTTACAGTGAGGTAGACCAGGGCCATGGTAAGCTTATAGACATCTTCAATCTTATTGTAAGGGTCAGGAAGGCTGTCTGTGGTGAAATTTTTAATCCGGATCATATCTCTGTGCCCGTTGAACGTTTTAGTGCAATTTTCATATGGATCTTTTGAAGATTTGGTTTTAGAATTTAAGCTTTTTTCTGCTGTGGACTTTTCAGTGGTCTTTTCATCTTCGCCAGACTTTTCCTCTTCTCCAAACTTTTCATCTTCGCCAGACTTTTTTTCTTCTGCAGCCTTTTCCTCTAAGCCAGTCTTTTCATCTTCGACAGACATTTCCTCTTCGCCAGACATTTCCTCTTGGTCAACCTCGGCGACTTCATGCTTTCCTTAAAAAATAACCGGTAGTGTTAATTTATGGAGTTTTTTTAATTAATTCAGTACAATGAAATATTTTGAAGCTTATATTATATTAATAATACGCGTTTCAATGTTAAAAGTAGAAAGTCTTTACCATAGAACAAGTCTGTCTCCCTAGAAAAGAACTGTCCCATTTAGTGGCTTTTTACCTCTGAATAACTGTAATAAAAGATTAAGTCTTATAGTAATTTTTGAAACTACCCCCCACCCAAAAAAAATGTTTCGAATAATAACACAGAAATGTTTTAATATTAAGTTTTCTAGAGGAAGACTAATACACAATATTATGGATATTTTCACAATAAACTAAACAATAATAATAACTTGTCTTCAAGTCCGAAGATTAATGAGAAATGCAGTATTTCCCGTGGCTACGTAGCCCCAGCTGTGACCTACATATTTGACACATCCAGGGCAAGCATAACCATAATTAAACAATTTAAAGTTTTTAAAGGATGAAAAATCGAACGTCACTGTTGCCAACTAAATGAAAAATAATTGAGAAAATTTTTAGCAATATCGCAGTGCGTTGCAGTTAATCTTAGTATCAAATCTTGCTTTATTACTGCTAGTCAGTTGCCCTTTGTTTTAAAATAATTTTCAAGGCATAGAATGAAAGTCTAATCAAGTCTAATGCTTCCTAAACATATACACAAGTACACGCACACACCAAACACACACACACGTATATATATATATGTATACAAAAACCTTAACACGTAGATATTTATAGAATAATGTCTGTATTTTAAAAGATAATATAAGATTATCATTAACATTGAGTAACGCCTAGATCTGATTGCAATAACATAGTCAAAGACACAACAAATAACAGTGAGTAACACCTAGATCTGATTACAATATGCTATATGATGATAATGATGGTCAAAGATACAACAACATTGGCATTTAGTAACACCTAGATATAGATCTAAATTTATTACAATAACATAGTAAAAGACACAACAACATTAACAGTGAGTAAAACCTATATATATATATACTTACATTAGGATGGTCAAAGACACTAATTAAGCTACCGTTCATCAAAATCGATAGCAAATTGTGCTTCACTGCATTATAAATAGAACATGCAGATCTAAATAGTCTTTAGCCGCCATGTTGATACTATGCATTCCACACGAATAAACAACCTTAACCTTTAGGGGGGGGGGAAATCTATCTATATATAGATCAATATCTTTCGCTATACTCTACATATTATTAATTTCTAATTCCATTCAATTCAAATTTGTTGTGCTAGCTCCACTCAACGAATACACACAATGTTCTGAAATTATTTAGAACTTGATGGATATTAAACATTTGCCATCTACTCAAAGAACTAGATCTACAACTTTGTTATGGATTTAATATGCAACGCTTTTTGAGCTGTTGAATTACGAATAAAGTAGGGCCAAAGTTCGGCGTCAACACATTCTCACATTATAATTACAGAAACTAGCTGCGAATACACTTTTTTTTTTTAATGACACAGTTCACAAAATTGGGAGAAAACACTGCACCAGTTTTCATCTTGCTATACACTGGATTACACTATAACTGCAGTCCTCAACCTTTTTTAAGATTTATATGAAAGATTTGGGGGTTATATAATGCTTTATAGAACTTGCAATGTCTCCAGAAAAATTTGAGATGAAAATATTGAAAAATAAGAAAAAGTTGTGCTTGAAGTAAGACAAATTTCGACCAAATTTAATTTGTCGTTCCAATTTTCAGTGTATTCCGGCTGTAACAGTAGGAACAATAGATTTAGATGAAAGATTTGGGGGTTAAATAATGCTTTAAAGAACATGTTATGTGTCATGAAGTCTAAGTAAATGTGATTTAGCTAATGTTATGAAATCGTTGTCAAAATGTAGATCACTAATGTTAATTCTATTGATAGAGACTGAACATGGCAAAAGCTTTATTTAGTGTAAAATAAATGTATGCTTCAATAACAAAATGTGTATCTTTTTTAACTTTCTTTTATCTAGTTTTTTTATTGTTTGTTTATGATGTTCATGTTGCATACGGGTTCTCAATACGAATGGAATTAACATCAGTAATCTAAATTTTGATAACGATTTCACAAAATTAGCTAATAAACATTTACTAGGCTTATGAAAAAAAAAATTATGTATGGGGTCGCCGCCAAGTGAAAAATTGTATTAGGGGGCTGCAGGGTTAAAAGGTTGAGAACCGCTAGTCTACTACATTTATTTCATCTATACTGTAAAAAAAAAGTTTATATGTATAAAATATTAAGATATCTTTATCTTTATACACACATTAATAAAATCTTAATCGACCACCGGCGGACAATGGTTATGTATATAATATATGTACTATATATATATATAGCCTACTATATATTATATAATATTTTTCACAAAAAAAGTTACTCTAGTTATTTCACGTTTTAAAGTCAAGATATAATACACCTACAGGGGTTTAGCTGTCTACCAGTAGTTTAGTTCTACACTTCAACTCGCGCACACAACACCAATGGGTCTAGGACTTTCTGCCCTATAGATAGCAAGGTCTGAGAGGGGCAATTTACTTTTACTAACATTTATACATGCAAATCAACATCGAAAGATACTAAATTGTCTGTGGGTTCTTGTCTCTCACGTGAAACATCAAATATAAAGTTTATTTCGTGCTTCTCAATTAATACATTCACAATAGCTATAAATAATGATGTGACAGATATGAATTGAGATTTGTAACTCGTGTATTATCTTGCCAATTCAAAACAGTAATATTCAACAAAAGAGTCTTTAAGATTATTTTTTTTATTTTACTTATATACTGTACCAATTAAAATTTAGACATATTTATATATCTTATGTCATGATGTCAAATGCAAAAATGAAAGGGCCCATAAAAAGGTAACCCCCCCCCCCCCCCCCCCGAGTGCCACAAATCCCTAGCTACGTCACTGACTACATGACAAATATTTTAGAGAACTAAAACATGAAGTTAGTTTTATATACCAACAAATCCAAATTGTATATATCTTGCACAATTAGACCCACACATCAAATGTTGTTAATATGAGACTGAACTTGTTGAATTTTTTTTTATACTGGTGAAGTAATTCTTATTACAGATCTAATTTTTTCGTAACCTTGTGGGCAAATGAAGTTTCAATTCTGGGTAAAACGAATATAAAAAAAAATTGAGACCCAATAATTATAATTATAATAATAATCTTTATTATCCATTAGAAAATTAGTCTTACAATATGTGAATCACACCAAACAAAACGTTATAACTATACCAAAATATACATTCACACCAGACTCACTCATAATTTACATATGAAATGTTTATATCAGATAGTTGAAATCTATTTAATGATTGGAACGAAAGAGTATTTTTGCCTGCTTGTCTTTGCTATCGGTGTCTTGTATCTTTTGTGTGATGGTAGAATCAGAATGTAATTAATTTCTCTAGACTTGAATCTTAACAAAGTCACGTAGTTTTAAAATGTGCAATCGAGCTGTACTGAACATTCTCCTTCAGATAATGAGCACACACAAACGAACTTGTAGGCTATTAACTCCAGGATCATAAAGCTAAACCCATATACAAACACGCATGTACAAACTCCACTATAGGATCATAAACCTAAGCACATTTACAAACAATCATGTACAACTTCCACTATAGGAACATAAACCTAAGCACATATACAAACACGCATGTACAAACTCCACTATAGGAACATAAACCTAAGCACATATACAAACAATCATGTACAAACTCCACTATAGGAACATAAACCTAAGCACATATACAAACAATCATGTACAAACTCCACTATAGGAACATAAACCTAAACCCATATACAAACACGCATGTACAAACTCCACTATAGGAACATAAACCTAAGCACATATACAAACAATCATGTACAAACTCCACTATAGGATCATAAACCTAAACACATATACAAACACACATGTACAAACTCCACTATATGATTATAAACTAAACACATATACAAACACATATGTACAAACTCCACTATAGGATCATAAACCTAAACACACATACCAACACACATGTAACAGCTCTCCTATGAGATCACAAGCCTTAACACACATAGAGGCACACATGTAAAAAGTCCACTATAGGATCAGAAACCAAAACACACATTCAAATCCATATATCGTTAACCGTGGGCCACAGATACAGATGACTTTTTACTTCATCTGCTCTATAGATCGCAAGGTCATTTGCCTTCACAAACTAACAGGAATGTTTTTCAGGCGATAGAATGACTCTTCCATCGTTTTCCTAAACAACTTCTTGACCTCACAACCCACACAAAGAACCAACGCTGCTTCCCACATTACTGGTTCGTCCTGTGGTGATGCTTTTATGTAGACGGAAATCTAGTCTGCCGGTCAACACCCTGTTTATATTCAGTTATTAAATAGAGCGCCAGTTCAAGGAATGACTGCAACCTTTTGTCCAAGACGTATCATTTGAGGCTCTACATTTATTAATATTGAATGTGTAAAAAAATGTTATTAACAAAACTTTCTTTCCGATGCGATGACAACTGAATCAAGATCTTGAGTTTTATCTTTTACAGTGTTGGAAAAAAAATGTAAATTTGCAAACCATAAAAACAGAGTAGGCAATTGGTTAGATCCAAACTTGCAGTAAGTCAAACAAAAAAAAAAATCCTTCGCTTTTTAAGACCGCTAATCGGGTTTTGTCTGCGTTAGATGTGGCAAAATATGTAGACCACGACAAGAAGAAATACTGCACGAAGCCTTAAACTTTAGGACTCAAAAGCTAGTTGAAAAGTGAAAAGGTAGTGATTTTAAGCTTAACATTAAAAGGTCTACAATATTTCATTAATATAATTTTCTAGCTGCAAGATTTTGTATTTATACATCTATTTAGCTATACACTACATCTTTCAGTTTATAGTTGAGTTATAAATACAATTCTATGTATTGCAGAACAAAAAATGTACACAAATGTTTCTACTACGAATCACATTTGATAACTGGATTTAGATCTAATTACCAAACACAATCTTTCAAATCGTTATAAAAGTAAAAGATAGATAATAAAAGTGGAATTCCAAAAAGAATATGATATACTGATAAGCCTTTTACACCAAAACTTACAGAGCTTTCGTTTATAGTTTCGACACTCAGTGATGTTATAATAATTATAATGGCAATGTCTTCGTTTCCTGAAGATTAAGAATGAGTGCAGTGTTTCACATGGCACAGTTGCGATCTGCATATTTTCCCGCTTTTCGTGCAGACAAAGCCGTTGTCCGCAGGGCGGTCTATTTAAGTTTACTTTCCGTCTTCTGCGCCTGTCTCCAATAATGGCTTTTCTTTGAGTCTCAAATGTTTGTCCCACAGCATTTGTAAGAGCTCTCCAACTGTTCCTTTGCGAGGCCATCTGCTGCCAGCTTCTTTCCTCTATGCCAGTGAGGTCAAAATGGCGCCTGAGTTGATCTTCATAGTGTCACGTGTTTATTACGTTTATTTAACTGGCAGATCTTGATACTATAAACTTGTGACATATGTGGGTTCGGAGGTGCCTTGATTATAGTTCAAACACTTTAACAAGTAATGAAGTAACAAAGTGCCGATGTTTTCTTTAGTTTTAATTATTTAAAACTTGAACTTGAAACAATAAATGTATGTACAAAGATATATATAACAGATATAGGATTCAGTGAAATGTTCAATAAAATGAGTAAATATTTACTTTAAAAACTAGCGACTACTAAGTCTAACTTTCTAGCGCTCTCCCTCGTCTCAAGCTAACAGTCCGCCTTTTATATCTTTCTTTAGGATAAAGAACAGTGACAATTCAATACCCATCCTTGACTCCTTGACCCGTTTACATTTAATTTTCCTTTTAATTGTTTTTGTCATTTAACCTACGTTAATTATGTTTCCCTGCTGTGGGTGTATCATAGACCAATTGGTAACCTTTTTGGATATTTAATTCACTTTTATTCTTTTCTTTAAGATGTCCAATTGAAATTTTTTTAGGTCCGCAGTGAGGATGTGACACTATCACCACTAAGCGATTACTGTTATATTTTCTTGTATTTGTTTTATATTCTTCTCGAATAGTTTTCCACAATTCATTAAATTGTTGAATGTTCTCCCAGATTTCTTTAGCTAGATTTTCATTACACGTGACACATTCCATGAAGCACAGATCTCCTAATGTGTGCGCCCAACGAAGCTTGCAGTAATTAATTTGAGTGCATCTTCCATCTTCTGAATCGTAATACAATTTGCAGTTGGATTTATTCGCTTCCGATTCGTCAAAAACCACGTGGGTGGCCGTGACGGCTATAATGGTCCAGGTCTCCTTTTCAGCATTTTCCTTGTTGATACAATCTGAGCACCTGCATGTCTTGGCCTCTTCATTTTTATAAATGTCAGCTATACGGCCACTTCCTCTGAGCAATGAGTCTTGTCCCTTGCATTCACTACCAGGATACCTTGTCTCTGTAGTTTGCCAAAAATCTGAACGATTCTCGCTACTATAGTTGACAACTATTTGGACTGTTAATTTAACCATCTGTTTGATCAGCTGAAAAAGATTTTCTTCTTGATAATCTTCCGGTAAATCGTTTATGGAGAATTTTGAGATTTCAAATTGTTTGTCGTGTGGCTTAGGACATTTTTCTTGAGCCGTTTTGTGATCCGTTTCATTTTGTGATTCTGCAGTTTCATGTGTTCCTGTCAACAAGTGACATGAAAATTAAAATTAAAATTTGAAATGGTAGGTAACGGTATATCAAAATACAAAACTACATTCCACACAAAACTAGTAGCGTCTTTTCACCTTTCGGTGACCGCTAAAAAAGTCAAATGTTGTTTTTTTAGCAGCCCCCAAAAGGGGGAAAGACGCTATTAGTTTTGTGTGAAATGTCTGTCCGTCTGTCCGTCCGTCCAGTTTAGATCTCGGAAACTAGAAAAGATAGTGAAAATCCGCCATCATAATATTTTAGTCCATTCAAAATTCTGATGCAACGGCTACTTTTTTCTTTTCTAAAAGCGAAAAAACTAATTTATTAAATCGCTTATGCGAGCAGTTTTTTCATAAAAATTCACAACTTTTAAAACTATTCACTATTAATAGTAACAAACACGATAGGCTCTTTAGTAGGGGAGATGACTATTAAACATATTTTCAACACATTTTGTGGAAATGGTTTTAGACTTTTGTTAATTTTTTTCACATTTATATTTCTACGTTATGTAAGTTCTGTCCTACTATCTACTATATTTACCCAAAAATAATGTTTACTTTTTTTAAGAGAAAAAAATCTAATTAGTATGCATATTCGTTGGACATAATTTAAAACAACAATTAATAAGTAGGTTTTCATATTATCGCGTGAACTGCAGTGTTATACACCACATTTAACACTTAACTAAAGGATTTTTTTAAGGAAATGTTTTTCTCTTTTTTTGAGGTTTTTGAATAAAAACAATTAGATCTATTAGATATTCATTATAAGACATCAGTTAGGCCAGGTTCGCATTTAATTTCACATTCACTTTCACCTATCCTTTGGTCTGCTGGACCACCACACTAGTTCTGTCAACCTTCTTTCTTCATTCTTCTCTGTCATTGGTCTTTGATAGAATTTAATTCTGATGTTCTTTCTGAAAATATTGAGACCTGCCTATTTACCTGCCTGGGTGGACCACTTTGGGGGCCGATTTTGAATTTGTATTTCTACACAAACTGTCTTTGTAGCCTTGTTTTATTTAAAAATGTTTACATATTATTTTAAATAGCTTAATTATGTCTACATGAAAGTAATATTGTACATGGCCGAGTCTTAAAAGAGTGATGTAGACATTAAAGTGTTGGCTATTAGAATTCTGGCTTCATTAATTCCTTATCGAATAAGCCATTGCGCTTGTTTTTTGTTTTGTTGTTGTTGTTGTTGTTTTTATGTAACACGTTACGTTACGTTAAGTCGCTATGAGACCATTTAAGCTGGAACATCATTTGAGACAATGCCAACATGATAAAATAGATTAAGATTTGAAATACTTTCGAACACTCTAAGTTCAGAATATACTCACAGTAGAAAAGAAATGTTTTATTAAACATCACAAAAGAGAAGAGGTTCGTGAACGTTTTGCAATATTTTTACATCTATATCAAACTCCAGAAAACATCACACTATAGGGCAAAACATTGACTTTGCTAGCCATTGAAGAGGTTTTTTAACCTGTTTTACACATTCCTATTTCTGATATCATGATAAAAATTCTTCTAAGCAACAATATTGTTCAAATGTTTAATGGTAAAATGAGTAAGGACACTGGAAGGTTTTTACTTGCAAAAGACATACTTGTAAAAACAATAAAAGCTGGACTAGTTAACCTTGTCCGATAATATAGTGTTATTATTATCATATTTTCGTTTTGTTATGAATAAAAAAAATCCACAAAATAACTGTTCTTTGTCTCAAACTTTGATCAATTGCTCCTTCACACTGAAGTATTATAGTTGCCTAAAGGCTTATGTTTGACACTTTTTTTCCTCGAGTTCTTGGGTGCTAAAGACCCATTTTCAAAACAAAGAAAATTAAGCAGAAATCGGATATAGTCTATTTAACAGACATGTTTAATGGGGTTAACTTGCATCTTCAAGGGGCTAACCTAAATTTAACTAAAACAAAGGCATAATCTCCTGTAATACATATTAAATTTCATTCTTCTTCATTTTAATTTGAATTTCATCAATGAATTTATTTGGCCTAGAAATTAGCGAGAAAAACATATGAAATAAATGAACTTTCCACAAAATGCAGAGGGTCCTTGAAAACTGGAAAACATGTCAAGGGGTCTATGAGACAAAAAAGGTTTGGGACTGAGATAAGACTGTTCTTATTCGTATTAAAGTATTTAAATATGTTCATCTTTCGTATCATGCATCCTGTAGTCAGTTGATACAGTCGGACTCAACGCAGATATTAATTACTTCTGCACATTCGGACACAATCTTCTGATCGTAATAACACATCACACAGAAATGCGATGACATTATAATGTAAGCAGTGGGTTCAAAGGGGTGAGTGCCTCATTGGGTGACACCTATCAGGGAGTAAAAACCCAAGCGGAAAAAAATATTTTGCAACAGCAGACAATTCAATTCATACAATAAGTGTCTGTGGCTACATACACGAAAATTCTTAAAAATGATTTAATATTTATACACATATATTTTGGGTAGGAATTCCACCAAAATGTCTTAAATGTTACATTATATTTTACATCACCAGCAAAACTTTAAATCGTACTGTAACAGTAACATTAAGACAATTGCTTTGATTAACAGAACTGTTTTCATCTAGCTATTGAGATGTCGGCTAGCACCATTATATCAATGTTTATTAAATGATTTAAATTTAAAAGATAGTTTTAATATTGTACGCTTTAAAATGCTACGTTTATCAACATCTTTTATAACATCGTATATAGGCCTATACACACATATATCTTAAAAATACTATTCCCCGCCATTATTACCCAAGGAATGTGGGGCGGCCATAGACATAAATAAATATAGACTGGCCAATTAAAGAGTTTTATGAAACGAAAATTTGTGACTTGCAATTTTGTGTACTTTATTATAAAGCATTTATGAGCAGTATAAAAGTGCTTTTTTTTAACTTTGATACAAACCTATATATATTGTAAATAAGGAGGCAGTGTAGATTTGTTCAATCTCTAAGAATGAAAATCATGCAACTTTTCATAATTCGGAAATCCGAATACAATAGATATACATGTTTTCAAGTTACATGAAATTACTTCCTTTTTTCAGTCTCTATGTATTTATGTCTATGGGGGCAGCATTTAGATCTATAATAAAATAAAAGTCTAATATTTAAAAGTACAAGAAATTGTATAGGCACTGATAACGAATAAAGTGTATTTACCATAATTAAACTCGAACTTCGAGTGCTGTTGTCCCATGGTTCCTTTTTAAAAACTGAGTAGGCCTAGCATCAAATTTGAAATATTGTCAAAGCAGAAACTAAAAAAAAAACGAATGCTGTAATGTTGCAGTATAAAATGTAGACTAAAACCTAGTTTAAAATTTGAGATTTTAGAACGGAAGTAAAAGGCAAAGCTCCTTACAAAGTTGTGGCCTACTACAATGAAACACAAGAGTAGACCTCAAAGTTTCCTTGCACAAAGCCCGGAGCCCGGATATAGAAAACACTTAACACAGTTACACACTGGGAGAGACATGTTGAGCTGGAAATGTGTGAGTGTGTGTGGGTAGGGGGAAGTGAGGAAAGGGTGTGGAAGCTAAAGCACGACGAAATGCTGCTTGCTAGCAGACTATTTTTTTTTATTTTTTTTTTTTTGGTCAACAATGACCAGGCGTTGTTAACTATGAAATGAAACTGAATGTTAAGTATTTCTAAGAAGTGCGTTTACAATGGAATGGTACGCGATACCTTTATTTGAATTTCAGGAATGGGATGGTCTTCTTTTCAGTTAGAGATGTTTAAATGAATCAAACTTCTTGGGTTCTTCAAAAAATTAGAATTGAAATAAATAAAAATCACTATTTAAACAATACAAAGCATGACTCTAGTCATTGTCCCTAAACTTAGCAAGCTAGAAATTGACAAAATTTAAATTTAAACTTGGCGAAAGGCATTTCTTTTTAATTTTAATCTTGACGCCATCCTTTGTTTGCATCACTGCTTTTATTAAATCTTAAGGTAGGCACTGTATCAATGACAATCATAAAATGATCTAAGATAGGATACAACTTTAAATGTTTAACACATTTCTTATACACAACAACAAATAATATAAATAACTCAATTACATTAACAAGAGTAATGTTAGGCTAACTTGCCATTCAATACAAAATAAGCAGTCTTTAAGTATAAGGAGCCTACTTTTAAAATAATGTTTTGGGATATTCGATGCGTTTAGGTCACCGACTAAACTGTGTATTTGCATCTGTGATAATTTGGGGACTGAACTATTCGATCAAAATTGCAGACTTTTTTAACATTTCTAAAAAAATGTATTAGCTATTATTATTAGTAAACTCAGTCATGGTATAAAACGTTTTGAAACTAATTAGTTAAACATAATCTTTATGTAGGGGTCAGAAGAACTTCTTTAAGCGCTCTTGCATATTACACGGCATCGACGTTACCACTTCACTCTCATCTCATAGGGGCATAGGACACCAACCAGCTTCTTCCAGGCGTCATGTTCTGGGCGAGTCTTTCCATCTGTCCCCATGATTTGCACATCTGCTTCAAAATAGCCGCGCCGTCTCCTCTTTTTCATTCCTTGGGTGTTCAAGGTTAGGGCTTGCCTTGATGGATGCAGGCTTGCTAAGGGTTTAACCTATCCATCTCCAGTATTTCTGAATGATATCTACATCAATGGGCTGCTGATTTGTACTTCGCCACAAATCCTCATTCGAGGTCGTATCTAGTCAGCGGATCATAAGAATCCTCCTAAGTCAGGCAATGACGAATACCTTTTTATCGTGGTGTAGACGACGGTTCTTCAGATCTTTCCTCCATAAAGTAGAATTCAACAGCAACAGCAAATTTAGATGTGAAGATAAAACGCTGAAATGGACGAATGATTCCTTGAAACAGCCGTCCCTTGTTACTGAACTCTTTGATGAGGAAACCACAGTTAGGCTTTGTACTTGTAATTCTAGCTACGCAACGAATTGGTCTTAAAGTTTCAACTCCAGAATATTAATTTGATCAGAGAATTGTACAAACTTTTTTACCAGACAGAGCGAGTTGATATACGCTTTGTTAGAAAAATCCTTTCTGTCCGAAAGCAACTATCAGCACAGTGATGTGGAGCACTCTAGAGCAGGTCAAGACACACATTCGCCAAATCTTGCTTCTGGAAAAGGATGGGCTTTAGGGCGAGAGAATGAGGTCGACGTGTTGTGCGAATCCTCCTCATTTTAATCATTTTTTTTTAACACAAGTCACCTTCTCTCTCCCCCCCCCCAAACATATATGTTATAAAATGAACACCTTTTTGTCTACACTTACTGCAGACAATAGAAAAGCAATCTCTCTATCAAGTCTTTAAAATAGTCGATTCTTTTGTTTGTTCTTCTTTTTGTGTTCAATGTAGTCACACTTTTTATATATCCTTTTATGTAAATAACGTAACGCAATGACAACCGGGTAAAATATTTCCTTCTTTGGGTTACTGTGGTTAGGTTTTCTTCAATACACACAATAAAACAACAGAAGTATTTATTGTTAGTTAAAAATGTATTATGTTTATTAGTTATTCACGTTTTTTTCAAAATTAAATATCTAAATAAAGACTATAGCGATTACAATTTTTAAGCAAGAAAAGGATAAATAAAGGAATCAAATATTTCCTAATACATTCCTTTAAAAAAAATAATTGAAAGACCATACAATTATTTTGACCATAATGAATGTAGGCTAATCTTTATTTAGAAAATCCGGTTAGAAATAAGCAAACGTACTAACATGCTTGAAATAACAGACATTAACCCAACAAGACATATTCTAAAACGTACAATGTAAAAAAAAAAGCCCATATCAAAATATCAACTGTTGATATAGAAGTAGAGAATCTAGAAGAAGATTATAGAGCCTGGCTGGCATAAACGGTGACCTAAAAATATAGAATAATAATTATATTAAACAATTCTTAACACATATGATTTAAAAGCTGCACATAGAACTTGTTTTTATTTATCCTTGACTAAATTACCTCAAAATGCAAATTAAATGCATGCATATTAATGTGCAGATCTGGGTAGACTTGCCACTTTTTTTTTTGTCTTAAGGCAACTAATTGTCTGCATTTTAATCTGAAGATGTACATTTTTAAATAATAACAGATAAGATAAATATGATAGAGATAGAATTGTGTAAAGAATTGTCACATGTGTTAACTCTTTATTATTATTGTGATAGGTATAAACTTTAGGTAGATGCAATTATAGCTAGACCAAAAGTATAGCGAAAAGTCCCTACTAGACATATTGGCAGGCAGGCAACATTGGATGTAGATATGGAAACTCACTTGGCTGGTTGCTTTTAAGGATGGGACTGAGTTATCCATTTCAAATATAGTGAAGTGAAGTTCCCCTTACAGACCGTGAGATCTATAGCGCAGATGATGTAAAGGTCATCTGTTTCTGTGGCCTACAATTAACGAGGGTTTCCTGTGGCTAGTGCAATGATCAACCGTCTTTACCTGTCCTCAACTAATGTCAGGTACCCATTAGAGCTTGGTGGACCCAGAGGTGCTCTAAAGATCCCAAAATTAAAAATACTATTCTTCACCAGAATTCAAACCCGGGACCCACGCTTCAGAAGCCAAGCGCTTTACCACTCGGCCACCGACATTGTTAGGCCACAAAATGTCAGCCTCCGACCTCCCCTCTCTTTGTTACCTGTGCTTATATTGTAAAGCTAAAGACTGATAACGGAAAGAAAGGAACTGAATAATCCATCGAAACCTATTGCGAATGACTGCGAATAAACTGAGGGCATAGCACCCCCTTCATAAACTGAGGACATAGCACCCCCTTCATAAACTGAGGACATAGCACCCCCTTCATAAACTGAGGACATAGCACCCCCTTCATAAACTGAGGACATAGCACCCCCTTCATAAACTGAGGACATAGCACCCCCTTCATAAACTGAGGACATAGCACCCCCTTCATAAACTGAGGACATAGCACCCCCTTCATAAACTGAGGACATAGCACCCCCTTCATAAACTGAGGACATAGCACCCCCTTCATAAACTGAGGACATAGCACCCCCTTCATAAACTGAGGACATAGCACCCCCTTCATAAACTGAGGACATAGCACCCCCTTCATAAACTGAGGACATAGCACCCCCTTCATAAACTGAGGACATAGCACCCCCTTCCCTTCCCTCAACGTTGCAGCTGTTCTGAAAAAAAAAAAGACATCCTTTTTTAAAAATGGTTTTGTGAACATATAATTACATCTCATTCTTCATCTGACACGTGTCTTCTCAATAACAAACTAAAATTTAAAATAAACCGAAACAGTTGCTAATAACGGTTAACAATTGCGGGGCCCTATGCGAAAAGGATTGCGCATTCTGGGCAGGGGTAGGCATAGTAAGTAAGAATTTAGATTTTGTATTATAAAATAAATCCGTCTTTGCATTTTATTTATTCTTTACTAAGTACAAAATAAAAAAGCCGATAAACATTCAGATCTGTCTTCTAGATTTACTATCAACTAACAAAATATCGCTTTTTAATTTATTTTTAAGAGATGGAGAAAGATTTATATCTATATTTATATGCTAGTGACTATGAAAGAAAAAAAAGCATTGGAACTGCCTGTTTCGGTTATAATTCATTCGCCCTATTATTAAATCTACATTTTTATTAAATGAAAACTGACAATGCCGCTTTTTTTTTTAAATCGCTCGTGAGATAGTCGTTTTCCAGTTTTGACTATTCTTCAAGATAATTGTATGACTTTCCAGGAGCTTTTAATAATTTCAGGACATTTCCAAGAACTCCTGGGAAATAATAGTTTATAGATTAATGGTTTAATTTAATAGTTTACACTTAGAATTAGCATGGGGTAGGCACTGACGATTAAAAATAAAAATGCATATTTATATAGGCCTATAAAAATATATTTGTTTATCTAAAAGCAGAGTTCGCAACAAATTTACATTACAAGTTTTGTCTAGGTTTTAAAATTGCTTTTTTGTCGGTGATTTTCAAAATAAAAATAACATAGGCCTATATTCGGGGGGATGACTAAGTGACAAGCTAAACAGCTAAATAAATAGATCTTTTTTTTCCAAAAAGAAAAACAATATTTTGTCCTGTACTCGAAGCGTTTATTTTGCAAACTAATTCAAGGCAATTAATTTAAATTTAACTCATAAGTTAACAAGAATGCAGTTTCTTACAGGGGCGTATCTAGGACTTAGGGGCTTAAATTCTTTAGGAGCCCCTGCATTTTGATATTCGACATCATTACATGAGATAAGGGCGTAGTATTTAATGTAAAAACAAAATTCGGACACTCATTTGGTGGTCCCCTCAAGTGGAGGACCCCGGGGGAATTTTAAAATTTGGATCGCCCTACTCCACCCTGGATACGCCATTAGTTTCTTTCCTACTTGGGACACCAAGTGGTGCTGTGATTTAGTTGTCTATCTTCTGTTGTACCACTATGGACGTACTCCACTTTAAACCAGTCCTGTCCGTAGAGATACACTGGGGCTCCGCTGCTTCCCTCACATGTAGGCGAGTCATAAAACAATTGATACCCAGTGTCATTTTTTAATTTATTTTTAAGCTGTTCATCAAGTCGCCCTAATGAAATTTTTTTGGGCCCACCATGAGGATGTGATACCACAACCACCAAACGCTTGTAGTAATATTTTCTTTCCATTTTTTCCTTTCTCTCATCCAGTGCATATCTATCGTGAATAGTTTTCCACAAAACATTAAACTGTTTAATTTTGTTGTCAATGTTGTTAAATAGCTCTCTGTCACACGTAAAGCCTTCTAGGAAACACAAATCTCCAGAGTCGTGTGACCAGCGACATTTGGTGCAATTAATTTGTATGTAATTTCCATCATCAGTGTCGTAAAATAGACAGCAACTTGAACTGTTTGCTTCGGAGTTATCAAAAACCACGTGAGTGGCCGTGATTACTATAATTGTCCACAGTTCTCTTTGGACGTTGTCTTCTTTGCATTTGGAGCATATGCAAAATTTCGGGCCATTCTTATCTTGGAAAATGTCAGCAATACGGCCACTCCCAGTGAGATTGGTCTTTTTTCCTTTCCACTCGCTGCCAGGATATTTAGTTCTAGTCTTTTGCCAATAGTCTAACCTTTTTTCGCTACAAAACTGAACTTCTATTAGCACTGTTAATCCAGCGATTAGCTTGACGAGTTCAAAAAGATCTTGCTCTTGATAGCCTTCTGGTAAATGTCCCATAGAAAAGTCAATAGTTTGTATTTGACTTTCATGCGGCTTGGAACATCCTTTTTCTCTCTCCAATCTTGTCTCTTTATCGCCTCTCTTGTGTTGTGCCGTTTCATGTGTTCCTGTCGACAAGTTATATCAAATTATGTAGATTGTTTTCCATATTTAGAAAAAGGTAAGCAATTTTTTTTTTAAAATTTAAAAACAAAATACAAAATACATGTTTCTGAGATTTCAAAATATGAAAATTCAATGTTTCTCTACTTGACTTTTTTGTTTTGTTTGACAAGTTTCAAAGGTTTATCACCCTCTGGCAGGTGCGCCACACGCACATGGGCGCCAAAAAAAAAAAAAAAAAAAAAACAAATATACTTTTCTGGAAATTTTCAATTCTTAAAAATTATTTTAACAAACAAATATTTTCATATAAAAATAATTACTTATTGCATGACTCGATCACTTGTTATCGTTATGCTAATTCTAATTCTACAAGAAACTTTCATTCGTGTAAAATCTGATGTAGTCACAGTGTTGGAAACATTGCGTTTGTTTATGAAAATAGGTCAATAGGCATCTTAAAGAATAATCTCCTTTTCAATAAAAAGAATCAATTTTACTAATAACAAACCTGATTATAAATTATAATTCAGTGAACAGTAGATGAGTAAAACTGTTATAAAAGTACAGTTCACTAAAATAAATAGAGCTGGCACTGATTACACCGTTACTTTAACATGCTCCAAACAGTCAACGATCATCTTAAAGTTGTGTCTTAAAGCGCTAATAAATTCGTATTTCTCAGTTCATAGTGTCTCACTAAAAATATGTAAATTTAGCACCAACGCGCTTGCTTAGGATTGTTATGGACGAAAAAGATAATCTTGATGAAACCAATAGCTTTAGTATATCTGAAACGTCATTCAGGTCAATCAAAACAAGTTTAAGTCTGTGGGACGCGCAACGGAGCCGGATACAAGCATGTCTTGTAAATAGCTTGTGTTGCTGAGCATTTGCTAAACTGTTAAATAACATACCTATATTCGTAATATATTTTTGTCCGGAGCCGGATATTGAATCAGAAACCCCAATAGTAACAAACCATGCTGAGATTACTCCCTTAGAGCACGGAAGAGGAAGCGGGCAGTGAGTTGTAAGGTCGCTTTGTCCTCGTACAAGGACAGACCTTTTGCCGCACATGGACCATTATTCTCTCTCTCAATCCCTTGCGATTCCTTGTACCGATCGACTCTCATGCAGAGCTCGGCATTCATAAAGAATGCCAGTAGGTCGACTTCCACAAGACATTCTGTATGTCGATTTAATAGAAGGCAGGAGAGCCGCTGGTCGCCCACTTTTACTGTATACGGATGTATGCAAACGCGACATGAAGCTCTTCAAAATCGGCACTAGCAGCTGGAAAAAAAGTGGCACTGGTTAGATCCACATGGAGATAGAGCGTAAAGGAAGGGTCTCGGCTTGCAGATGTCATACACAACAGAAGCAGAAAGAAGGGTGAAAATGCAACTGCGCCTGCTGATTACATTTGCCCAACCTGCTATAGCTGCTGCGTATCAAGGATTGGCCTCTTTAGTCACACAAGAAGTTGCGAAAGGAAAAGATCGTCTCTCGAGACGTAAAATGCCACAGATGCTTACTGACCAATTAGCTGGAGAATAGGGGTGGGGACGAACGATTCCTTAACTATAATATTTTGTTCGTAAATGCAGCATCTACATAACTAAAGACTTTCGACATTTGCTCTTGATGAGATTAAACATAAGTCGAGTTACTAATTTTAATCATAAACTGCCATTTAGCAGCTTGAGGTGTTACACTCCTTTTTACATCCGTGAAGAGGAAGTTTTTGTATAATCATAGACTTTATGCAGGTTAATATTAGTTGTAATATATTTCTGCTACCGATTAATGATTGAGCTTTAGAAAAATCGATTTGAAAAATTCAGAAACACCACAAAGTATCAGAGTTCATTTTTAAAGTGTAAAACAGTCGAGTATTTTGTAGAAACATAATTATTGTCGATATTTTAGTAAGCAATACATTCTAATGTTATTTGTATTTTATTATTATTAAATACATTTTTTATATATAAGCCTTTTATAAGCCTTTATTTCTATGTGACATTCATGAAAAATGAGGGAACGGTGCGCCAATTAAAAAAAAAAAGATTTACTAATGTAATATTTTAGGAGTTCGGGAAACACCCATTCAGGCCTCCCGGAACACCAGAGTTCCGCTGAACACAGTTTGTGAAACACTGATCTAGTTTATGAAGACCTTTACAAAATCATTTCCTATGGTCAAGGATTATAAAACAAAGTGCAAGCTCGACCTATAATGTATTAAGGACAAAGGCTAAATTAAATCTCAGAGCTCAGGAAACTGAATTGTTATTATCAAATGTGAATTTTTCTCCCGATTGCTACATACAAAACACGATACAAGTAGAAGTTGTGTTAAAGCTGCAGGAAGAGCTCTGATTTTTTTCTGCTGGTTTACAATCCTGTGACTTTAATTTTTTTTAGAGTTGTAGCCTACATTTGTCTTAGTACAAGGTATTGCTCTTTTTCCAATTAGTTCTAACGAAAGGCTTTTAAACAGTATTTCTATTCTAAAACATCTATATTGTACACTGTTCAAAAAATTATATTGGCACTAGTAAAGAAACATGTATTTACCATAACGATACTTTGAGTTCCGACCTCCCATGATTCAGTTCCTACGATGTTGTATTATCAAACTGTAGAAATCTTGTATATGTACAGTCACATTTCTAAGCATAAATAATAAATACATCTATTGAATTAATTTTTCCGAAAAAAAGTATACATTTTCTTTCTAGAGTACGAAATTGATATAGCCCTGGTTTCTTTTTCTTTCTATTTTTCAAAGATTGTACATAGACTTGTTAAAATACAAACAAAACAAACAAAAAACATGAATTTAAAAAGAAAAAGAGATAAATCCAGAAGTCATGGACATACAAAGTTTACTTTATAGGAATTCAATTCCATAAAACACAATAGGGCTTTCTAGATTAACAATAACTATATTACCTACTTACATCAGGCCACAGAATTTTTTTTTATACAGAAATGTATTAAATAATAACAATACCAATGCAACCTAAAAGATGAATTTCTCCGGCGACAACAATATCACCCAGAAGTTGTCAACTACGAGTTTGAATGTCAACTAGTTCTAGGTAAGAGTTTAAACAGTGGATCTCAAGACAACAACAGACAACGCTTCACATTATTTTTTTTTTACCAACATTCAAGTGCTCTTCTCTCTCTCTCTCTCTTGACATCATTCTTAGCTTACATCATGATGATAATTTAAACAAAATGAAATAAAATATCCATATAGGTATGAAGAGCATCCATATTTGGGTGGTTATTTAGGGTTCTGACACTCTCGTGTATAAGAAACTTCTATTAAACTGGTTGCAATATTATATATATATATATATATATATATATATATATATATATATATATATATAAATATTGTTGTTGTTAGCCTACTTTAGTCGTAATGTCTATGATTCATCTCGTAGAACACGTTTTCATATTTTAGAGAGACACTGCCGTCCACATATATCGCAGGCTAAGGTGATTTTCTTTTTGGTGGTAAAGGAGCTGGCCATTTTCCGTGTGGCACGCTTTTCTTCAAGAATCGAGGCCCATGTTTTCTCGCTGTCAATAGCTTTCTTGGTCACCGTCTCTCTCCAGCTAGTGCGCTCTAGGGCTTGTCTCCCCAATGGTCAGGATCAATGTTCACGATTTTTAGGTCCCATTTTATCACATCCATGTAACGGAGGTGGGGTCGACCAGTTTTTCTTACCTTTAATGTTACGAACTGTAATTAAAAATGTTTTCAATATGTTTGAATATAAAAAAAAGATCCTGATAGAGGGTAAGTTTATCATTATTATTATTATTTGTATTATTTATATTTGTACTTGTAGTAAGTAAATTAAAGCTTCCCTTTTAGACGCGGTGGCTAAGTGGTTAAGTGCTCGGCTTCGAACCTGGGGGTTCTGGGTTTCTAATCTTGGAGAGAACTGGGATTTTGAATTTCTGGATTTTATTTTTGCCTCCCCTGAGTCCACTCATCTCTAATGGGTACCTGACTTTAGTTGGGGAAAGTAAAGGCGGTTGGTCGTTGTCCTGGCCAAATGACTTTCAATTCGTTAACCGTTGGCCATATAATAAGATGGCCTTAACATCCGCAAGGTCTGTAAGGGATACTTTACGTTATATACTTTACATTCAGCAGATGATGTACAGGCCAGGCTGTTTCTGTGGTCAACTCTTAGCGCGGGTATCATGTAGCCAGCAGAGCATTCAACCACCTTTACTTTTCGACAACTAAAATCAGAATCCTAAAGATCCCGAAACTGAAAATCCCAGTCTTAACAAGGATTCAAAGCGTTTTACCACTAAGCCACGGCAACTCCTATAGATTAATATACTTTTATATAAATGTAGCCAACAGGTTTAGCTGAATAAATGCATAACTTAATGGCTTTTTTTTCTTTGTTTGGTAGCATTCAGCTGTTTTGTCTCACCCCATTCCCATTTCTCATGGTTTGCAGAAACTAGGTCAAGGTTATTTGTGTTGGCTGGAAAAGAAAATTTCCTGACTAAACGTGACAACCTAAATATCATACAGTAAATCATTTTTTGGGAACTATTGCCTTTAGTGTTTTGTTCAAGCGTATCTCAGAGTCTATAGCTCTGTCTCTATATGTAGAATCAGATCATGTAAAGATTATCTTTTTACTGTGGCCTACGGTTAATAAGGTTGTCACGTGGCTAGTACAACATCCTACTCTATCTCTAAAAAGACCTTGCGATCTATGGGGCAGATCATGTTAAGATCACCTTTTCATTGGCTCAAGGTTCAAGAGGGTGTCATGTAACCAGTACAACTACCAATCGCCTTTGCTTTCCCACAAATTATGTCTGGTACCCATGAGAGCTGGGTGGACTCAGAGGCACCCTATGGATCCCAAAATTATAAATCCCAGTCTTCGCCAGAATTCGAACCCGATACTCTCCTGTTCGTAAGCCAAGCACTTTACCACTAGACCACCGCACAAGTGTCTCTATATACGTCTCACTCATCGTGTTTGTATCTGTCTCTCTTTCTGCATCTTCTCTCTCTCTCTCTCTGTCTGTCGTTCTAACAACGCAATGAATCAGTCTAAACGTTTAAACTCCCGAATGTCAACTTGATGTAATTAGCTGCTCACTATTCAACTAGAGTTTCTTTTTCTTTTACGGATTCAGATTTTTATTTCTTGCCACATCCGCTGTACCGGCAGTGATGAGCAGCCTTACGTAGGCCTATATCTATTTAATCAGTTCAGTAATTCACTTTTAATAATGTTACAAACAGTGATAGGTAGAGGTCAACGTATGACCCCGGCGGGATGACACAGCAGCGAGTGTTCTCTGGAATCTACATGTATAAACAAAGACAGGATGTGATGTGACGTGTCCTCACGTGTTGTTCCAGGGGACGAACAGATCTAAGAAGGGGGCAGTTACTAACGAACAGTGACAGATAGAGGTCACTACGTGTGACCCCGACATGATGACACTGCAGCGTGTGTTCTCTCGAATCTACATGTATAATTATAGACAGGATGTGACGTTTCCTCACGTGTTGTTCCAGAAGATACAAGTCTTCCACGCTAAATTGTTACAGTGACGAATTGTTAGAGTTAATAGTCATTAAAGTTATATGAAGCTGAAAGTTGAGTCGTCAAGTTCTTTACAGTGTTTTTATTTGTGTGTCTGCTAGTACATTTAGCCAGAAGATTCAGAAATACGTAACAATAACTTAGTATACAATTCATCCACATTACCAAGTTAATGTAACAGTAATTATGTAAATAATTACACACAATGTAAATGTTGTATAAGGTACATTCCATTTCTAGATACATATCAGGGATAAATAAAGTTCGTATTGTCTAACAATGGTGACTCAAACACACCTAATAATTTCAAAATCATTAGTTACGAGTTATGCCACCTCCCCTTTATTTTTCAGTGCACGATTGAATGAATCTAGAAAAAGAATACAGACATATGTAAGGGTGGGGCCGTTAGGGTTACATTCGAAGTGACGAGAGTACTTACAAGAGAAACAACGGCCCGGGCATGCTACCCTGCCTCATAGTGGCGCCCGGGTGGAAACGATCGTAAGAGGAAACGATTAGGCTAAAGGGTAGCAAAACAAGACTCCCGTGGGGGTGCCTAAGGGGGTGCGAGAGCATCCTCATTGCAATGCGCGGAGTTGTAAAAAAGCTCCCACAACCTTGTCACAATCCAGGCGCTGTTCCTCAAGGGGCCGTTACATAAATGGCGTGTCCTGCACAGTTAGCCTGTTATAGAAAAGGAAAATGGCGGGGGTCTTAGTGTACGCGGTCTCTTGCCGCGAGTCTGACCCACCCGTCAGACAGAACAGAACACTGTTCTCATTCATGCCGGTGAGAGGGAGCTCTTGTTCACTTTTGCTGGCCTAGAGTTCGAAGAGCCGAAGGCTCAACTCTACCTGACAGTTTAAGAAGAGAAACAACGGTATAAAACAAAACTTGATCTACCGACAAGAATGAAATGGGGGAAAATGTTGAAACTGTTCATAAAAAATAACTTCCTTTCCTGTTTTGGTAGTTTATATTATTTTCAACCTTCATTCAAAGATTTTGTTTATTCAATGTCCCACTCAACAGACTTCAAAAATCAATCCATTACATACTTAATATTTAATACCTGTATCTTCTATCAACAGGCTAAGGGATAGGTGAAGGGGAAAGAATATTTTTGAATGACACATTGAACTGTGTGATGAGATGCTATTAATTTATTTTTATATTATTTTCTAATATTATTTTCTTAAAGATATAAAAACCTAACTTAATAAGACTACATGTAGCCTAACAAGGTTTCGCAAAGTTGTTAACGCTGGAAGTGGTAATGGTCTTAAGTCTATCATTATCTATAAAATGCTTCCAATGGTATGCGTCTCAAATAGCCTCTGACAACCAGTACAACTCCTGGCCTTCACGTGTGGTTCAGTTACTGAGCCCGGCGGAACCGTTATCACAGACAGGAGAAGGGGCAAAGGCGAGCAACTAGCGCCTAAACCAGTAAGCTTCCGGCAGAAGGGGCTCGTTAGCCCTGGTTGGCTACCCTTCTAGGAGAAGAAAAACTCTGAATCCGAACCTCCACTGCCTTGCGGCTATACCCAAAAGCGGGAAAGGCTTCAGGAGACAACCCTGAGAAAAAAATCAGGAGCTGGTGACCCTTAGGCAGACTGTGGCACACAGTGGCAGAGCCTGCGGCGCTACTGATCTTAAACTGTATCGAATATTCCGTTCCTTTGGTCACATCAGCTGCGAGGAGAGGGGGGAACTAATGTGTGGGCGACCTCGTTCTGACCATAAACAATGCCCAGGCTTTTATCACACTTTCATAACAATGAGGGTTAGATTTAAGAGACGGCAGGCGGGGCTACAGCCCGGGGTATCCACAAGAAAGGGGCCTCCACAAAAGAGATCAAAATCTGTCTGAATTTAAACGGGTCAGAAATTTTAAGTTCGTTTTTTTTTTTCTAAATTGTTTTGCAATTTTACGGCTAGCTAAAATGCCATGATTAACTCTTTCTCTCCGTAATTATTTACCACATTCTGGTGGAATCAACGTTGGTATCGTCATTTAGGAGAGAAAGAGTTAAGAAGTGTACGCTGGTCTCATGTTTGGAATAAGTAAATACATTTCCGGATTTACGACAACGCGTCTACCAAGTGCCTTACTCTCCTCAAACTAAAAAATATACACTTTAAAAAAAAATATGCATATTAAATATACCAAAAAAAGAAATGAAAAATGTCCCACCAGTATTGGAGAGTTTCACCATGTCAAGGGCCCTAAATTGAGCTTCACATTTTCCAGCTTAAACAACTGTATTATGTAGTGCTGAGATGTCCAAAGGAAGAAATATATAACCTTTTTAAAGTATAGCTTTTTAACACTTCCTGTAGTTTGTACACCAGATACACCAACTATCTATTTATAGTTTTCTCGCCATGTATGAATTTATCCAGTAAAAAACATTAGTACCTATAATATTTTTTTGCAAAAGTTTTGATCATATCATGCCCCAGCTATGCAAGAAAATAAAAGGTTGCTTTAAGTCCTTATCAACAACAGTACAGTTTTACTGTGTTATAAAATGCTACATATATATAATAAACATCACAGCTGTACAGTTATACGAAGTCGTTTGACATGGCAGTGTTTATATCATGAAATTAACAAAAAAAGCTACAGTTAAGCTATAACACTTTCGTTATTTAATATATTACCTTTCTCAGATTTAAGCATTCTAGAAGTTTGTGGACAATCTAAAATAAAAGAAAATATAGTTCCCCTTTCGGAGCTTCTGGTCCATAGGGCAGATGAAGTCTCTTTCTGTGGCCTACGGTTAACAAGGGTGTC
This sequence comes from Biomphalaria glabrata, assembly GCF_947242115.1. Taxonomy (NCBI): domain Eukaryota; kingdom Metazoa; phylum Mollusca; class Gastropoda; family Planorbidae; genus Biomphalaria; species Biomphalaria glabrata. The sequence goes on along the minus strand of NC_074724.1, from coordinate 7,712,164 downwards.
ATGTGTTGGCACAACGACCAACCACCCTTACTTTTCCTGAACCAATGTCACGTACCCATTAGAGCTGGGTCGACTCAGAGGCGCCCAAAGATCCCAAAATTAAAAATTCCAGTCTTCATCGGGATTCGAACACGGGACCCTCGGTTCAGAAGTCAAGCGCTTTGCCGCTCAGCCACCGTGCTTCCTAAATTTTAAATACCTGACTAGAAATATTTACAATAATATCACTATTTTAATGTATTTGGGTTTTTGGAAAATAATTTTCCCAGAAAAGCTTATTCAAACACCATCTCAACAGAGAGACACAATTTCTAACATACAATAGTTCCACTGACCCAAGTTTCGGTTTCTCTCTGCCAAGGTCAATCACAATCACAAAAACATCAACAAGCGATGTAAATTTGATCGCGCATCCAACACACTTTATTCCTGCATTTTGTCAGTCCAAAAGAAGGAACTCATAAGCACTGACTTGGTTTAGTCATATTGTTAGATACCAAGCACAGATAAAATCATCATTCAATATGAAAAAATTATACAATTACAGAGAAAGCTGCATAGCCAGTGCAACACAACTGGATGGCTTATCTCTTGATTTTCTGCTCAGAAAATATATATTGAGACAAAATTTTAATTTTATTTCTTGGTTATCGTAGTACAAATTTTTGTACATTAAAAAATAAACATGCAGCTTACAAGAATTTGAACCCTGTTCTTTTGGTTCCTAGAACTAACATTCAACGTGAATGCCACACAGCACTTTTGTTTTCAAATTATACTTTAAACTGATGAAATTTAGATACATTTCAAAGTTGATTATAATTTTAGATGGTATTATTTCTTTTTCACCTATAAAATTGTAAGTATTGTATTATTTATTGAAATTATAAATATATAACATCTTTTTCCAACAGTTATCTGCATTGACGAATGACCTTTCAGTATATTATTTTCGTAACACAATGACATAGAGAACTCTATTGAATTTTTAATTAACACAATTTTGCATAAAATATATTTTTCTTAATTATATTGTTAAATCGGCATAACATTCCTGAAAAGATTTTTTTAAATTTAGATTATAAAAAATCTAATACAACAAATTATAATTTATTTATATAATTAAAACACTAATGAATGTTTTGAAAAATTGTACATTTTAATATAAAACCAATAACGCATGGAATATGCTCTTTATTTAGATTGAGTAAATTTGAACGTCATTTCATGTACATACTAGAAATTTAAAATATATTGTTGATAATAACTGACCACTCGGTATCAATTGGTGGATATTAATTGTCCCGGGTTTTTATTGGGGAAAAAAATATCACCAGACCAGAGATGCTTGTATTCATAACCTTCCTTTATCTAGTCCACCAAATTCCTCAAGAGCTCACTGCAATGCTGTTTGACTTTAATTTTGGCTTGATGACAGGTTAACATTTAAAAGCCGGTGCATTTTTGACAACTTGTGGAGGTTTCTCCGATGGTGATGTGGAAAAACGGTCAGATTCATAAGGTTCCTTTGGACCTGCATACAAAGGCACCAAACACACGCCTCATCCGCAACGTGATGTCCAGGAACATTGATTAGCATTGACCAGCCCAGTTTTAAGCATATAGTCTTGACCATAACAACATTAGAACAATGAAGATTCACGCTGATCTGTCAACTAGTAAACACGAACCAACAAAAACATTTAGCATTGTATTTACCGGGATTTCTTTTTGGCTTCCAGGCTTCCAAGGAAACTGGAGTCGGCTGCCTTCGGAAGAACCCCTGTTTCATCGTTTGGCATGTGGGGACATGTATACTACATGTATACTACATGTGTTCATGCATGTGTCTACAACAGAAAACAATAGTCATGATGTCTACAGCCGGAAAAGTGGACAGCCAAATGAACTATGAACAATTTCTGAGGTAGAATGTTACCAGGGCCGGTCCTACACATTGCGGGGCCCTATGCGAAACGGATTGTGCGGGGCCTTTTCTGGGTTGTGATAAGGATAATAAGTGAAAATTAAGATTTTGTTTTAGAATATAAATTTGTTTTTGCATTTTATTCATTCTTTACTAAGTACAAAATCTCTGTCAAATTAACTATACGAGCCATCTACAGTAGATAGTTGTTTTTCAACAAAAAGCTGATAGACATTCACATTTGCCTTTCAGATCTATTTCAACTAGCAAAATATCGCTTTTGATTTTTTTAAAGAGGTCGAGTTAGATTTGATCTATATTTGTATGCCAGTGGTATTTAAGTAAGTTAAGAATTAGAACTTCTTGTTTTGGTAAAAATTCGCCTTATTATTAAATTTTTTATTAAATGAAAGCTGGCAATGCCGTTGTTTTTTTTTTTAAATTGCTAGTAGGATTGGCGTTTTCCATATTGAATGACACCCAGAAATGACAATTTTATCTGTTTTTAAGGAGATTTGCATGTTTTCAGAAGATTTTAATAATTTCAGTAGATTTTCATGACTTTTAAATATATATATTACAATTTCAAAATTCCAGAAACCATTAAATAATAAGTTCAAATGGTTTATTTTAATAATTTACACCTAGAATTCGCTCGGGGCCTTTCGAAGTGCGGGGCCCACTGCGGTCGCATAGGTTGCAGGTGGCCTAAGACCGGCCCTGAATGTTACTTGTCATGAGAGACCATGAAATTTGTTTTCTTTGATTTTGACGATGTAAAATCTTTATGAGCTACTGAATAAAAAAAAAACAAAAAAAAGTTGATAATAACTATTTCAAAAATAATGGATTAACTAGTTATTGAAGTACAACAACAAAGACGTGACATTTTTAGAAAAAATTTTCAACAAGTTTGAGGGCGATTCTTACTATAAATTCTCTTCTAAAAATGTCATTTTAACATTAAGAAAAGGAATTGTGTCGACGGGCTACCAACTTTATTATCTTAGTGAAACCCAATTTGAAATAAACTTGTATAAGTCTTTTAGTCTGTAGATTGGTATGTTGCATACAGTTAAAAAGTGACACCAACAAGGGCGTTTATCCTGTATGGGAGACGACCTTGTGCCAAAGACTCGTTTTTTTTTGTCAAGATGCGAATTGATAGGCGTAGAAAGGTGCCTCCAGAAAATAAATTGAAGACCAGCCTTTCGCCATCTTTCATGAGCTGACATGGGAAAGAGAACATGGAAGCAAGCGTATTCCGGAAAAAACACAACAAACGTAGAATTTTTCAAAATTAACATCGCCCTAGTAAAAAGCAGAAGCGCCATTCTTGATATTCTGTGAGCTTATAACATGTACACATTTTTAAAGCAAGTCCTTGAATCTGTAACTTGTAGACATATTTCGTAAGCACAGAGGCGGCGTAAAACGTAGTCGACTACCCACGGCAACGCGATACAAGAAGCCTTACGGAGAGACATGGAGTGCTATAGCTAGCAATGCAGACAAGCTTCAGACATTCAACAACATTCAATTACGACATAGGTAAAGGGTTTTCTCTGGGAGGCGCGCTGGCTGAGCGATAAAGCGCTTGACTACCAAACCGGGGTCCGGGGTTCAAATCCTGGGATTTTTAACTTCAGGATCTTCGAGCGCCTCTGAGTCCACCCAGCTCTAATAGGTACCTAACGTTAGTTGGGGAAAAGTAAAGGCGGTTGGTTGTTGTGCTGGCCACATGACACCCTCGTTAACCGTAGGCCACAGAAACAGATTACCTTTACATCATCTGCCCAATAGACCAATAGCCTGAAAGGGAAATTTTTTTTTTAAAGGTGTTCTAACTACAAAAAAATATATATTTAGAAAAAAATTTTTTTTTTTCTAGGTTATCGTAGTACAGCTTTCTGTTGATAACAAAACCGGAGGATATTCCAGCTACCCGTCACCTCAGCGTGGCCCTCCGGTGGAAACGTCCAGGGGTGGAACTGGATAGGCAAAGAACGAGTAGCGAACCAGGCCTTCTAGCAGGTCTCCCCGGGTGAGCTTTTTTTTTTTTTATCTCTCTCGGGGTGGGGATGGAATAAGTAACCTGCAACCCAGTCCATAAAGTCCGCCACGCCGTTCCACAAGGGGCTCGTCATCAGTACCAGGAGCCTGGAGTGGCGACCTTCGCACGGGACAGTGGCGGTAACAGTATAGGAATATGAGACAAGCTCCCCGCAGTTAGCACTGTTCCCGTCCACTTATAGCGAGTGGTAGGAGAGCGGGGACGGTGCGCTGTGTACACGGCACGGCCCGGTCCGGCCCAGTCAACCGATATGGCCGTCTACCGTTGGGAGCCCTCAGACAGGACAGGGGTGAAGAGCCCCATGCCCAGGCCTGGTGGTTGGATAAAAGCCTTTCTAACCATCAACGGGATAATGGCGCCTACGGCGCCGACGGGACGCCCTACTGGACTTCATCGAAGGTTGATAACAAAAAGAAAAAGTTTTATAAAAAAAAATTACACCCAATGCGTTTTGCTCGTTAAGGTTACATTTAACGTAAATACCACACAGCCGATGTTTATAAATTAAATTAAGGCTATGTTAACAAACTTTCCAAAAGTATAGTGCTGTGATTAAGTTTAAGTGTGAAAACCAGTATAGTTTACAGTTCATGCTATTTAGAGTTAGGTTACAAGACAAACACAGTCTGTGTACGAGTTTTGCAGGAAGTTTAAACAAGGTCTTCTGTCATGCTTGGAAGACAGTCATTTTATTCACGTTATTGTGTTCAATCAAAATTAAAGCTATTCTATTACTTTGTGTCTGCGCAGCATGTAGTGTGAATTTTTTACATTTTATTTTTTGTTTAAAAGTCAACATGTCCCATGTTTCGGTTTCTGTGTATGAATATCAACAAGGTCAAAACATATGTATGTGGATATATGTGCTCTTTTAATTTTTTTTATGCAAGAAGAATTAGTTTTTAAAAAGAGTTTATTATGTCTTAAAAATACGTGATTCAAAAAGATGTGCATTGCATCTAGTAGTATAGAAAATTGTATTTTATTTTACAGTGAATAAATCGAGAATTAAAAGAGTTACAATAGAAATATAATGTTTAATGAAAAAAAAAGAATTATTTAAAAATAGACGTAATCTCCTGTATACAACATAAAAGGCAATAATTTTGCTCTCTATACCTAATGAATGTTAGAACATTTTATTTCCACGCCTCATTTCCCCCTCCTCAAGAAAAAAATCTTGGTTAAGCAAATGTATAAATCTACTACACTTCATAATAATCTAATAATAGACCTTTAGATCTAGACTTAGAAAACTCTGTGCTCAATTTTCATGAACATTAATTTATTCCAATTTTCTAGCACCTTGACCATTTTTGTTTTTACTTTGAAAAAAGTGTGGTTTGAAAGTACGAATTAAAATAAAAACAATATACTACCAAGTCAAATCGGGATCTTGATAAATTTCTCATCCCTCTATCTGAAAAGAAACACTTTAAAAATGATATCAAAAACTAAAAAAATCATTTTTAAACTTTTTAATTGTCACTGTGTTTAAAAGAAACATGCAAGACGCGCACGATTTTTTATTTCAGACACCCAAATACATACACACATACATAGGTCTTGCTTAAAATTCAATAACTTGTGATTCAAATAAAGTTGAAAAGTATAAAAAATAATAGTATTGCAAGCGTATTAAAGAATAATACTTTTAATATTAATGCCAATTTTCTAGCAAACATTTATTCATAAATGATTAATGATATGTAGATATATGTCTTCAGAGAATTTGGAATTCAAAGTAGCAGGTAAAGTGATATAGAGAACAGAAAAATAATTAAAATATCCTTGACCTCTTTGATAAAGTTTTCAGCTTTATCAAAACTAATAATTTTTAATGTTATGTTAACATGACGAATTGTATATACATTGTTTCTTCTACGCAAAGCAAGAGAGAAAACTGAACTCATTCCGTTTGAGATGTCTCCGTAGGAACTTGAATGACACATGGAAAGAAAAAGTGTGCAATACTGAGATCCTTGCGCAATCAGGTATTCCCAGCATCTTTACAGCCCTCAGACAACGCCGTTTGCGCTGGCTTGGACATGTTCGCCGGATGGAGGACAAGCGCATCCCGAAAGTCGTCCTCTATGGTCAACTCGCGACTGGCACAAGAAAAACTGGTCGCCCCCACCTCCGTTACATAGATGTAATAAAACGTGACCTCAAATCAGTGAACATCAATACTGACAATTGGGAAGACATAGCTCTAGACCGCAACAGATGGAGAGAGACAGTGACCAAAAAAGCTTGGACAGTGAAAGTACATGGGTCTCAGCTCAGGAAGAAAAACGTACAATCCGAAAAACGGCCAGCTCCTCTACCACCGAAGCAAAAGCCACCTTAACCTGCGCTATCTGTGGACGGGAGTGTCTCTCCAAAATAGGGCTCCACAGCCACATGAGGAAGTGTGCTCTGAGATGAACCATAGTCGATCTACGACTGAAGGAGGCCAATGAATCTTTCTTAAGATACAATCCAGTACAGAAAAAAAATATTCAGAAAATAAATACATTCATTTGCATTTTGTTAACATAAAAATTGTATGTACATTGTTTCTTACGATAAAATACAGTACAGAAAAAAAAATATGAAAAAAAAAGATTCATTCATCTGCATTTTTTTTTATAGAAAGCTAGACTAATCCTTTTCACACAACTTAGGGACCACAGATGTCCCCATTACCAACTAAAGTACCACAGATGTCCCTATTACCAACTTAAGGACCATAGATGTCTCCATTAAAAAATCAAGGATCACAGATGTCTCCATTACCAACTTAAGTACCACAGATGTCCCCATTACCAACTAAAGTACCACAGATGTCCCCATTACCAACTTAAGGATCATAGATGTCCCCATTACTAACTTAAGGACCATAGATGTCTCCATTAAAAAATCAAGGACCACAGATGTCCCCATTACCAACTAAAGTACCACAGATGTCCCCATTACCAACTTAAGGATCATAGATGTGCCCATTACCAACTTAAGGACCATAGATGTCTCCATTAAAAAATCAAGGACCACAGATGTCCCCATTACCAACTTAAGTACCACAGATGTCTCCATTACCAACTTAAGTACCACAGATGTCCCCATTACCAACTTAAGGACCACAGATGTACCCATTACCAAGTTAAGTACCACAGATGTCCCTATTACCAACTTAAGGACCACAGATGTCTCCATTACCAACTTAAGGACCACAGATGTCCCCATCATCAATGTTATTGTTGTGCACAAATCTTCTACTGAATCAAAAAATGAAACAAGACATTCCTTGAAATGAAAAGAGCATGGCAACTGTATGTTAATCATAGATTCTTTTAAAGTAATGTCTATCTTACCATTACCGTAAGTTGATGTTTTGACAAGCGTATAGTCAAAGTACCACACGGGGAAAACAAAAATGTTCTAGTGATGCTTAATATTCAAAAACTATTTAAAACGCTTTTTGCTACTCATTAACAAGGAAACTGTTAATGAACTATTCAAAGTTTAGATGTAAATTTATAGTTATTACAAATGCTCCTTCTTCCGTAGTGCTATTAGAGTATGAAACACAATTTAAGTCATTGGTTAACATGCATGACTAGATCGAAGCAGGACGTTTTGGCGCCGCCGTTTTGGCGACGCCGTTTTGGCCCCGCCGTTTTGGCGCGAAGGTCGTTTTGGCGCCAGCCGTTTTGGCGACGGGACGTTTTGGCGCGATATACATTATGTACGTTTATTGTATTATTTCTTTTAAAAGAATTATTCATATCTATGTTTTGCATAAGTGTTTGTGTTAAGACATATTTTTCACGTATTAAATGTAAATGTGTGTTTGTGTTTCACATCATTTTATTTAATAAACATTTTGGCTTGTGTATGTGTGTTTATTAAGAGGCACACTTTTATTTTCAAAAAAGTTTATTAAGATATTACTTTAAAATTTAAAAAAAAAATAAAAAAAAATGAAACAATGATAGATTAAAAATTGATGCAATTATTTGTTTACATTAACATTGGTTTATTTAATGACTTTGGTATGTAGACTTTGGGCCGCTCTCGGAATTAAAGATTAAGGATTATAAATTCGCACCTAGGGATGTCAAGTGGAGTGCTAGAAACAGATTATCGTCTTACGCGTGAGAGAGGGGAGGGGTGGAGGAAAGAGTATATACAAGGAGTGAAATGTGAGCAGAAAAGAGGGGGCGGGACAGGTGTCACATGTAATGACCATTCCCAAGGAGATGATCGCCAGACGCATGACGCCAACGACCAGTGCTCGGTGCTGGTCTTGTCTTCATTTGTTTAACTCTACCTGCGTCAATGCGAGATGTGTCACCCAAATCACCCCTACCCAATTTCTCAAAATATATCTTTTCAAAGTATCTTAGTGTCATGAATTTGTTTCTATCTATTGTCGCCCAGAGTGTTTGTTTATATTTGTGGATTCACGTTAGAGTTTGTACTGACCACATTCCGAGTCTTGATCTTTACTATGTGTGGAGTTATTGTCGTCATTCAGCGTAATAGAGCGTTTGATGTTTTGTTATATTACAGTGTGAGACTTAGCTAATTCGTATATTACACTAATGTCAAATAAAAAACTAAATCTTTTGGAAAGAAATCCAAAAATGTCATCCAGTGCGATTAGCAGAACTCACATATAGCATGTCATAACCATTCAGGAATCTGACTTATTATAGGCCTATATTCATGAAATAAGCAAAACCTTTATAATTAAAAAAAAACAACAATTCGCTGAACGGTGTTAGAATTCATACTATACATACAATATTATGGTAGAGTGAAATAAACATTATTATAAAAGTTACGTGCTTATTAAATTATCGTCAAATGATATCTCGCGCCAAAACGTCCCGTCGCCAAAACGGCTCGCGCCAAAACGTCCCGTCGCCAAAACGGCGGGGCCAAAACGGCGTCGCCAAAACGGCGGCGCCAAAACGTCACGTACCGGACTAGATACATGTCGCGTAGGACGTAATCATCTTCTTTTTTTGAAGTAAGGTCTGTATTTTATAAGATAAGATATTAACAATAACTCAATCTAAGTCGAGAGAAATGCTTTGCTTACAATAAAAAAGAAAGCTTTAGAAGTTTATCAACATGACAGAGTCAAAAGCTAGATAACTTCATAAGCCTTAAAAGCAGAATGAGCAATTGATTAACATCTACGGTTTATAAAGGAACGCTCTTCAATGTTTTGAAGCTATTATGTCTTACGGGGCCTTTTTTTTTTACCCTAATCATTTTTTTTAATCTTTATAGATATAGGTTGAGCATCATATTTTACTAAAAAACTAACTTAAAGTACTTTTAGAAAGATTTACATTTTTAGTTTATGTTGGGGAATATAATGAATTATAAGACCTATAAGACTTTTTTTTTTTTTTTGGGGGGGGGGGGGTAAAAGTATTAGAGCAGGAAGAATTTTACTTAAGAAAATGAAAACATTTAAACCTATCACACTTAGACAAAAAACGAAATGGGATGTGCGCTTTATGCAGATAAAGTAAAACATCGTAAAACACCTTGCTACCTTACTTATTCTGCTTCGTCTCTCTTGGGACACCAAGTGGTGCTGTAATTTAACTGTTTTTTGTTAGTACCACTATGGACGTACTCTTCTTGAAACCAGTCTTGTCCGTAGAGATAAACTGGCGCCCCACTGCTACCCTTACAGGTAGGTGAGTCATAGAACAATTGATAGCCGAGATCATTTTTTAAATGACGGTCATATTTTTTTTGAAGACGTCCTACTGAGATTTTCTTTTGAGGTTTCCCGTGAGGGTGTGATACAATCACCACCAAACGTTTGCTGTCATGTTCTTGTTCCAGTGCATACCTATCACGAATACCTTTCCACAGCTCATTAAATCTTTTGAACTTTGCTTTAATTTCATTAGCAAACTTGCTGTCACAGGTGACACATTCAATGAAGCACAAATCACCAGCGACGTTCCTCCAACGACACTTACTGACATTAAGTTGCTTAAACATTCCATCTTTTGTATCGTAAAACAATTTGCACTCGGATCTTCTTGCTTCCGAATCATCAAAAACGACGTGTGTGGCGGTGAATACTACAACGGTCCAAATTTCTTTTGGTGCATTATTCTTAGTTCCATTTATGCAATTAGAGCACAAGCAAGTTTTAATCTCGTTTGTATCTTGATAAACATCTGCAATTCTACCACTACCACTATGGCGCTCACCTCTATTATTGCCTTGAAATTGAACCTTAGCTTGTTGCCAAAAGTTTAGTCGCTTTTTGCTGCTAAAATTAACTGATATACGTACTGTGAAGTCAGCTATATAATTGACCAGTTCATAGAGGTCATCTTCTTGATAGCCTTCAGGTAAACTGTTAATTGTGAATTCTGAGGTTGTTAATTGGTTATTGTGGGGTTTGAGACAACCTTTTATACTTTCTTCTTTTTCTGTTTTATTGCCTTTTTCAAATACTGCAACTTCAGGTGTTCCTGTCAGCAGGTAACAAAGAATAATAAAGACTTAAAAAACGTATTGCTGAATTAAAAACAAATGTAAATAGATTGTGCGTGTGCGTGTGTATGTGAGTGTGTGTGTTTGTGTGGGGGATAAGGTGAATGTAGTTTCACGTTTAAAATTAAAAAAAAAACTGAACTACATTCTCTGAATTCCTTAATCGCTGCCGATAGGCTTTTTGAAGTTAAAACATTCTCAAATAATAAAAAAAATATATGAGGGAGGGAGAATTTTAGTTATTTTCCTTAAGGTTTTGAGGTTATACCGCATCCACCAGGATAAAAAAGAGGCCTTATAAGCTTCCCCAACAAAAAAAAAAAAAAAAGAAATTGAACAAGAACAAATGCGAAAAAAAAACAACATCCTTCCAAACGGAAGGGGGGGGGGAGGAGGGAGAATGATGAGTTTTAGACTTTTTACACTAAAGAGCTATACAAAATTTACAGGGCGCCAATTCAATTTACATGTCAGATATGAGTTTTTATCTTAAAACTCTATTCCAATTCAAATTATATGAAAAGTACAGTTACAGTTTTCCATGAGCACACCCTAGAGGGCGAAAATCATAGCCAAGTTTTTTTTTTTTTAAATAGGTTGCTCCTCCTTCTTCCTTGAAACTGTCAGGTAGAGGTTGAGCCTTCGGCTCCTTGAACTCTAGGCCAGCAAAAAGGGAACAAGAGCTCCCTCTCACAGGCCTGAAGGAGAACAGTGTACACTGTTCTGTATGTCGGGGTGTCAGACTCGGGGCTAGAGACCGCGAGCATCGGGACCCCTGCCATTTTCCTTTTCTATACCAGGCTAGCCGTGCAGGACACGCCATTTATGTAACGGCCTCTTGAGGAACGGCGCCTGGATTGTGACAAGGTTGTCGGAGCTTTTTTACAACTCCGCACAGTGCAATGAGGATGTTCTCGCACCCCCTTAGGCACCCCCACGGGAGTCTTGTTTTGCTACCCTTTAGCCTAATCGTTTCCTCCTACGATAGTTTCCACCCGGGCGCCACAATTAGGCAGGGTAGCATGCCCGGGTTAAATAGGTTAAACTCCTCACCACCCCCTTTTGTTCAATAAAGAACTAAAATTGTAGTAACCAGATTTCATGAGTGTAGTGTTTTGAGATTAATCCCCCATAAAATAAAAAAAACAACTTATGGGAAACCCTAGACACCATTAACGGAGCCAGAGATTTGTTTTATTAGGCTACTCCTCTTCCCGCTCTGCGCATCACTCAGTCTGCTAGTTCTGTCCTTGCTAGCCCATCTATGTCATCAGCTAAACGGCAAGTTAGTAATTCTTCTTCCTCTAATGCTAACAGTACCTTCATAGCCGTCGAGAGCATCTTCCACTATCCTTTCAAGGAAGATATTGAAAAGAGTTGGCGATTAAATTTAAATAAATTTTATTTTATACTTTAAAAAATTAAGTTGGTCAAACAAGAGGTTTTCATTTATGGCCAACGAGCTAGCAAATCTTTTCCCTAAGATATACATCAACTTTCAAATTTCTACAAAAATCGATCGTTAAAGCCGTTTTTGCGGTCCGTGTCAAGGTTCAATTTGTTTCCATTTGTTTACGAATGTCCCTAAAATTGAATACTTTTATTTTGCCTTGTATTCATATATTTATCTAGAGGTAATGTCTACTTTGTGTAGGAACCCTATACTGGGGCGGGAAGCAGACGGAGTTTAAATTGCCAAAAGTTCTGGACTTGTTGCGGCAGAAGCACAAACCATCAACTTTTACATATATTGTGATAGGCCTTGTCTTATAGTTTCTAATGGCTGTCTGACCCGACAGATTACTCTGGAGATGTCTGGGTTTCTTGTACGGGTGTATTCAATGTACTTAACTAACAAGTGACAAGACCTACACATGTAACAAGTAGAAAGACTTCAGTCCAAGCCGTTGTTGAACACAGATGATGATTTATTTTAAAAAATGAGCACGGTTTAGTCTCTGTCTTTAAAATCATGTTATCCCTATGAAGTCCTCACACCAACTGACTTTATGTACACAAATAATCTCTAACCCAACTAAGTCGTGACGTCGCCAAATGTCGCGTTCAAAGTCAATCAACAATGGTGTGTCTCTATACAAACTAATAATGCTAACTTAGTGTCTCACAATATTAGGTAATCTTTAGATTTGGATTGACTCAGGGGCGCAAAGAAAGTCCCGTGACTCAAAGTCTGAGTCCTTATCTAGATTTGAACTCTAAACCTTTAGTTTGAAAGCCAAGTCACCAGGCCCTTAGCCTTTAAGCATTTATTCTTATTCTAAATGTAAAAAAAAATTTAAAAAAATATTGGACCGACACTAAAAACCAATAGCTGATTTACCGTGATCGAACATTGAGAACCATCCTCCCATCTTTCAGACTACGATATCAAACTGCAACAATCACATGTAGGCTACAGCAAAAACAAAAATATAAAACTAAATATAAAAAAGAAAATGTATATATCAATTTTAATGTAGGATAAAATTATTAGAATATAAATTTAAAAAAAAAAGATAAATATGGATTCGATAACTACACAATTTTCTTTACATATAAAAAACGACTCTAAAATACAAAATAGGCTACTACCTTTTTCAAACCTTTTTTTTCTAGAGCACACTGTTACACACTTGATCAGTTCAGCCCTAAAGTTAATCATACACTATTGTTTAGAAGGGAAATAAAGCTACTGAGCTAGTTAACGGGTTCGTCTGAAAACAAAAATAAGCTCTAGCTTTGCCAACTATGAAATGAACTATAGTCTCCTTAAAAATTAGAAATTATTTTACAGGTTAGTAAGTATGGTGCGGGATTTGCCGTGTTAGGTAAAGTCGACACTTCGGTGTCTACAAACGTATCCTAGAAGTCTATCCTAACAGTGCGGGCCTTACATAATCGGAGGCCCTAGTGAATTTTGTGACCCCAATGAATAATAAAATAAAAAAAAAACTGCAAAAAAAAAAATATAATTAAAAGCAAAATGAAAAAATTAAAACAATTTATTTTATACGTAGTGTACTCCATAAAATAGCAATAGGCACAAGTTTGGCTATTTTTTTCTCCAAACAAAATTAGTGTCTTGCGCGAGTTTCCTCTCCTTCAGAAGACCTCGGAGGCTGCCTAGTTTGCCTATGCCAATGACCGGCCTTGATCCTTAAGTCCATTTTATATCTAGTTTGAAAGATTTCTTGAGTTAGATAGGAATGAAGATTACCGAAGCTCAGTTTACATCAAAAGAAATGCATTTTTAGCGGCCCCCAAAAGGGGAATATACCTTATTAGTTTTGTGTGGTCTGTCTGTTCGTCCGTCCCGTCTAGATCTCGTAAACTAGATAAGATATTAAAAATACATCATTTATTTTAGACCCTTCAAAGTTCTGATATAGCAGCTACTTTTTTCTTATCTAAAAGCGAAAATCAATCTTTCAAATTAACAATGCAAGCTATTTAAAAAAAAAATACACCATTTTTACAACTATTACTATTTATAGTAACAAACACGGGAGACACAGTATTAAATAAGATGACTATTTACCATATTTTTAACAAATTTATGACAACGGTTTTAGATTTTTCCAAAATTGTATTACTAAGTTAAATAATCCTATTCCTAAAAATTATCTTTATTTACAAAAAAAGTTTACTTTTTTTTCTAAAGAGAAAAAATCTATTTAATATGCATATAAATGGAATATAATTTAAAACAACAATTAAAAGCAGTGTTTCATATTATAGACATGCGCTATAACGCATTACCATACATCGGGAAAATTAACTAAAATGAAAAGTTTTATTTGTTGAGACCTTCAACGAAAGATTGGCCCTTTACAAAACATTTAGATCAATTAAATAATAATTAGTTAGGCCAGGTTCACATTTAACTTCACCTTTACCGATCCCTTAGTGCAGCGTTTCTCAACATTTTAAACTCGGCGACCCCTTTTTACAATCCCCCACTCTGCCGCGACCCCCCCCCCCCCCCCAACACAAACACACATACAGAAGAGTAGACAATAACAATCCATATTTTCAATGTTCTTAGGCGACCCCTGGCAAATCCTTAATCGACCCCCAATAGAGTTTGAGTTTACGTTTTTTGACAATGGTTAGCAGGCCATCGTGGGGTCCAATTGCTGTATTAATCCTGTTTCTAATTTCTTCATTCGTGATGCGGTCTTGTAAGTGACACCTAGGATTTAACTATATCTTCATATCAGCTCATCGAAAACATATGAATATTAACGATGTAATAATAATAACATTAATAAATCTCCGTATCCTGTGGTATCAAGTCTTTAGTCGAACAATACAACGGTATTGGTGACACGAGCACGTCTCTTCTTTTTGTATCTTATTCTAGTTGTTGATAGTTTGTAGTTCATAGGTTCTGATATTCTTTCTGAAAATTTTGAAACCTGACTTTTTAACAACCTTAGCGGAACTTTTAGGGGGCCGATTTTGAGTTTGTTTTTTACACACAAACTGTTTTTGTAACCTCGTTTTTTTTTTTCAATACTGTTAAAGTTTGACTCTCCCTTTTCCCCCATTTTTTCGTAGAAAAAATGTTTAGTTTAATTTTTTTCAGATAAGAGACAATACAAAATTTTCTAATTTAATACACCAGAGAGAAAGAAAGAAAAAAAAATTGATTTCTAGACATGCAAGAAATTCATTGTGCAATAATTATTGATAATCATAGATTTCTGTTATAGAAATATCTTTGGTAGAATATTCAATAGTTATTGAACAAAATGTTTAAATTTTAAAAATTGATTTTTTTTCTGTAAAGTAAAAAAAAAATGTACCAAATTTCAACTTGATTTCGAGAACGATTGTGGGAGAAATAACGTATACAATTATATAAGGAGAGAAAAACCACACATTTTATGTCATTTCTCTGAATACTGAAGAATTAATTGCCCTTTTCGGTAACAAACAAATAATAAATTACCAGTAATTACATGTCTTTGTCCTATAACTCACATGCAATAGCAATACAAAAGAAAAGTCTTAGGTGTCGACCAATACTCATATCAATAGCACAGAAAATACTTTTATAAATTCGTTATCAAGTTCTGTTCATTATTTTTTTTAGCTGGCTATTTTTTTTTCCTAGAACATGTTCCAAGTCAGTTTCGGTTCTTCTATGTTAAATTTGTGAGTGTGTATGTGTATGTTTATAAGAAAACAAAAGAGAGGGGGTACTAGTTAAATTGGTTCTTTTTGTGAAAAATCTTATCCGATTTAAGTGACCTTGTCTGAAAGTACAATAAACGTTTTAATCTATTTTAAACCCATTTTATCAAAATAATTTGTATTAGATTAGTATAATTCACGCAACACAATGATTCTCAAATTGTGTTTCGCGGACCCCAAGGG
Source organism: Biomphalaria glabrata (assembly GCF_947242115.1). Classification (NCBI taxonomy): domain Eukaryota; kingdom Metazoa; phylum Mollusca; class Gastropoda; family Planorbidae; genus Biomphalaria; species Biomphalaria glabrata. The sequence continues at coordinate 7,696,262 of NC_074724.1, read as the reverse complement.
ATATTTTGTTTATTTGTTTAAACGAGGATACCACAAACTCTGGTTACAAAAACATATTAGAAATTTATATCTGTATAGATATATAAATATAGATATAACATAATCAGTTCCACAGAAATAAATTTAACTTTAAATTGTAAACATCAATAATTTCAACTAAGTGCAAAATATAATATAAGTCCATTAGAAATATTCAGGCTCTCACTATATTACAACTGCTAAAAATTATTCTCTATACTTCCTTTTTCTCTCAGGACTAAGTTATAACTATTTCAGTATCGCGCTTTCCCTCTCTCAACCAGAGATTTTCCTTATTATTTAAGCACAATAGCTGTAGGGGACTCAAAAGTCACAACATGTCACAATGAGAACCAAACGAGGTTGTGACACTTGAACATATTTGACTATATAAATGTTTCCTGGGGTAAAACAAAAAAAGTTAAAAACCCTGTGCTGTACGATCTGGAATTGTCTAGTAGATTGTACGTCGCATTTGGAACACTAAGGTCAACAAAAGCGAACAAAAGCTCCCTTTCACCAGCCTGAATTGGGCGGCGAGTTCCTCCTTCCCGCCACCCTGTCCGAGGGGGGTGAGACTCGGGGTTAAACTCAGAGCTGGATTTTGCGTTCACTTCCAGTGGACACGGCTACTTCGGGCTCGCGCACTAGAGATGTGACCGAAGGCCGCACCACTGGGACCCCGTCGTATACATAGAGAGGCTAACCGTGCGGGACACGCCATTTAGGTAACAGCCCCTTGAGGGAAGGCACCTGGACGTTAAGAGATCGTTGCGGGAGCTCTTGTCCATCGCCTCACTGTGCAATGAGGATGCTTTCGCTCCGTCTTAGGCGGGAACCTTGTTTCGCTGCCCATTTGGCCTAGTCGTCCCCTCCTACGACCGTTTCCACCCTGTGGAATGTACACAATTGGCAAGTAGAAACATACACACATAATATAATAGATAATGGAAAATGGAGATTTCAGTTGGTCAATCCATAAACAGCAGGCTTGTTTGAGTGTATACGGTGTACAAGAGATGGAAGCATTGAGAAGCGAAATATTTTAATGAGCAAAATAAAAATGGTTGGCCCTGTAGATTGTAAAGCCGTTTCCATTGTGTCTTAAAGTAATGTTGAGCGTTTAGTTGACAACAGTGGTCTCGCCGTATGACGTCCTTGACATTGTTTATCACAAAGCTTATATCAACTGACTCTGTCTGTCAGTGTGTCCAAACTAAGTAATTGATGCACTTTATGTAAGCATTGTTTTGTCACAGTAATGTTTGTATAAAGTGTTTGTTTTGTCAATCTATTTTGAAGTATCATTACATCGACACTACATTTCTTTATATCGAGTGTTCTTCTTTTTTTTTCGGTCTCTAATTCATATTAACAGAATGTAAACGGAAGCATGAACATTAAAGTTTAAACAAAGATAATGTGATGAATTTATGGAATACAATCTCCAATATCAATACTCCAAAGCTCTTGATATTATAATGGTATAAAAAAAAAACTTTTTACGCTGTTTTCAGAGAGAGGAAAGTAGTTATAATGTTCTTTCTGAGAAAACAGTTATTTTTCTTATTTATTCTTTGTGCGTGTGTATGTGTTTAAAGCTAATACATTTCTAGACATCTGCGCAGAAGATACGGGTCGTTTTTTTCTAGCATACAAAGTTTCGGTTTCCGTTAGGGCAATAACAATCGTCTAAATTGTGTAAACAACAATAAAATTTAACACTCGTATTCAGTACATATTTATTGAAAGAATCAAGTGAGAATATTTTGTTACTTTTCGTTGTGTACAGAAAGAATTTAAAATACGAACAACAAAAGGAACATTAATTGGCCTATTAGAAATATGGCACTATATTTTTATGCCAATTAATAAAGAAGTTATTTCCCCAAATTAATGCCAGATGCAGATTAAAATCGGATGGTATTAGGGTTTTACTTAAAATCTCAGTCTTCACATATAGTCGAACCCAAGCCCCCTCGTTAATGAAGCCAAGAGAGAGAGTGAGAGAGAAAGAGACAGAGAGTGGAGAGAGAGATGAAAGAGACAGAAAGAGAGAGAGAGAAAGAGAGAGTGAGGGGGTAACAAAATAACTGAGCATGCTAGCAGAGGGATTTCGGAAAGAAATTCCAGAGCTATTAAACCAAAAGTAGAACTGCCATCGCTCTGTTCCTGCAAATCTTAGGAATAGTACAGCCTGGTCTCGATATCACTTCCTGTCACACTCTTCAGACAGAGGTCCGGTCACCAAAAAATAAATGGTGCTTTGAACTATCAGTAAGCTGAGATACGCTGATGCTGGTGAACCAAGCTCTTTCTACGAGTCACCTACGACTAAACCTATAAGGTCACGCTCAGATCTTCCGATAGTTCATCTCTACTAAATAGCAGGGCGAATATACCCAATTGTTTTTAATGTAGAAATGTACACAACCATGTGCCAGTTACAAGACATAAAACAATAAAATAAATTGATTAAGTAATAAGTGGTATTCAATTACGAGAATGTAAAATTGTAAAAAACGGAAATAAATCTTACATTATATATATATATATATATATATATATATATATATATATATATATATATATATATATATATATATGTGTGTGTGTGTGTGTAAATGTGGAGTCTGATGCGCATTGTTATTTTACAAATACTTTTTTAGCTTTTCTAGTTGAATAATCATGTTATTATTTTTTTTGGGGGGCTGCTAGCGTCAACTCTTTTTTCCTCTACTCCTCTCTCTCTCTCTCTCTCACTCCCCCCCCCCCCCAATTCTCATAGTTTACAGAGTCTAGGTCAATTTAACACATGGTAACATTTCCTTTCCTGTCTCAACGTGACGGCAAGGGCTTTAAAAAGTTTCGATCTTCTACAACTTAATGGAGGAGAGTAGACACCTGTTATGAAATAAATGAATCTTGTTCTTGTAATACATGGTAGTAATGTTAGTATATACGTGAAATGGTATCGTTCAAGTTATAATTAATTGTTACGTGAGTTATAAGAAGTGGCTCAACAAAAGAATACACTTTCATTGTTTCCTTTTTGTGGTGGTCATGAGTCACCAATACGTTTTACATTTTAAAGACCTTGTAATAAACATACTTTGGTAGATGTTTCTATTTGACCCTATGGATGCCACATGTTCAGAGGATATTTGGACATTAAATTCAATAACTATCACCGATGACTTGGAATCTGACGAACATTTTGACTACGGTATGTTCACATTTTCCTTTACACAATAGTAACTTAATTAAAAGTAGATCTATGTTTTAAATGCTAGGGCCCTAAATGATCATTGATTTATCACTAATTCTCCCACTTGACAAACAGTTGGCTGGTTATTATTTTCCGTGTGCCTAGGACAACTAAGCACCTTTCACGATCAAACTGAGGCGGTTAAATTATTTATTAGCAATTTACCCCAAATTTTTTTTTTTTAAAGCCAACTTATCAAAAAGTACAAGATTAAATTTTGGTTTCGTTTTTTAAGAACTATTTCAACTTTTTGTTTTGTGCGTACCAGAACTACCAGATTATAAAATTCAAGTTTTTAATTGGAGGAGGGGGGCGAAAGAGTGTAAAAATTTAAAAAAAAAATGGACAAGCCCCCCAAAATATCATAGTGCCTATCAAAAATGTAAAAATAACGGAAATGAGAAGTATAGTCAGATAGTGTAAAGAAGACTATTTGTTATTAAGTTAGTGGTGGAGGGGGGTTAATCTACATGCTGGTCCATGTTATAAATAAGAAAAAAGAGAAGAGGAAGGGGTTTCATGGCCAAATAAATTCTATATAGCCTGGGAGATCAAATCAACGGACGTATCCGGTGGGTAACGCTAGTAGAGGTATCATCATCTGTTTCTTGGTCTTCCAGCGCAGTCTTTCTTTTCTTGTAGATTTGAGCATCGTTGTTGGTGAATAAAAGTTTCCTAATTTTGGATCTTCTGAAAATCCACTTTTTTTGAAACGTAGATTCTATTTCTATTTTGTTGTCACTTTTTTTTTTGTCGACCGATGAAACAGAATTCGGTCTTTATGCGAACAACACATATCCAATAAGATTTCTTTTGGTACTTAATGATTCGATCTCAATAAGCAGCTAGTCCTATTAACCGATGTTCTGATAAATTGAGATGGACCGTATTTTGAATGTGGGAATTTTCCTCTAGGGAAAAAGGGAGTCTTTCATTTTTAATAGATAGAAAAAATAGACATTTTTCTTATTTTTTAAATTTTTTTTTAGTTTTCATTTTTTTAAACAATGTATTTCAGGTACTCACGAAACTTTAGTCCTAGAGACTCAAGACGAAGCTGAATTGGCTGTCAATAAAAACATTTGCCGAAAAAAGCACAACCATTATTATAATATGTCCGAGTTTTCAGAAAAAAAACTTCCCCCAAAATATCGCCATAAAGAATTATTGCAACTTATCCAAGCCATGGCAGAGCTAACTGTCAGAATAGAAGTAAAAAAAATCAGTAATGACAGGCCGAAGAATTGGCAGGGTCAAGAAAATGTTAGGTATCCTGGTCATGATAGGAGAGGAGAAACAGTCTCTTCTTATGGTAGTGGACGGATAGCTGACGTTTACCAGGATGCTAAAGAGAATATTACTTGCTCGTGCAAGAAGTGTTCAAGCAGTGACAGCCCTGATAATTGGATCATCTGGATTTTTACAGCGACTCATGTTGTTTATGACACCCACGAAGCTAAGAATTCAGTCTGTAGACTTTTCTTTGACACCGATGACACCGAATGTAAATCGAATTTCACTGAAATTGGAATTATCAAAAAATTATGGAACAATGAAACTGGCGATCTGTGCTTGTTAGCTGGAGCCACTTGTGACACTAATCTAGCATTACAGATACAAAATGCGATAAAAAAGTTGAATGAATCGTGGCAATACATTCACGAAAATCCTGTGAAAAAGCGACGCAAGAAAACGTTGGTCATTGTCGTGTCTCACCCCCACGGTGGTCCAAAGCAAATCTCCAGTGGCTATTTGAGAAAACGTAATGCGAAAGACTTAGAAGACGATGACGGGTTCTTCTTCACGTATACTGCCAGGACTTGCCAGGGAAGCAGCGGAGCCCCTGTTTACGTTTATGGGCAAAATTGGTTCGTTGAGGAAATAATGCACAGCGGCTGCAATAATAATTTGAACTACAGCACCGTTTGGTGTCCAGCGACGTCAACCTAAAGACATCTGGCAAACCTTTTTTTTCAGAAGACTCATTTAGTGGCAATGAAAACTATATGCATTCTCAATATACATAATTTCATTAAGCTTTTAACATTTAAGTTTACTGAATTTAATTGGATTTAAATCCTCCCGCGACGTTCGGCGCATTGAGCGGCAAACTGTCTCCACAAAGATCTGTCACTGGCAATGCCTGGAGACTATTCCAACCTGGTGTCTACTGCTCTGAGGTCCTCCATGTAAGTTTGTCTGTACGATGACGTCCCTGTTACGTTTTCCTCGTATTGGCCTCCATGTCATCACGACTCTTGGTCTGCTTATATCATTCTGTCGGCTGACAGGTCCCACTAACCTAATGCGATGCTCGATCACAGCCTCATTTAGTGGTAGAGTCCCAGTTCGGCATTTATCTTTTTGTTTGCGACCCGATCTCTGTAACTGACTTGTGATAAATATTCATCTACTTAACACAATCGTCATCCCAACAGCAACATATGCATGCTAGACATGGAAGTCGTCTGCCAACATTGAGAAAAGACTAAATGTGGCAGAACAAAAATGGCAAAGACGAATTTTTAGAAGTCAGAAAATTTATGTACATTTTTTAAAAATGTGTTCATTTTTTAACGCCTACAATAAAACTACTATATTGCTTATTAATATCGAGGGCTAATATCTAGCATTTCATTACTCTTATTAAACGACATAAATCATCTTATTCACTACAAGTTGTTGTTTTTTTTATATCATATGTATTTGTTTGTTTAATAAATATTTTGAAGAAATTTAGTTTTAATTAAAATGTATTTGTTTCGTCGAATTAAGCAAATCATAAAAGGTATAATGTATTCTTAGCGAGATTTTGGGTATAAACAACAATAACAACAAAGTATTACTACTAAATATACATAAACGTCAAGTCATATGTAACGACATATATAGATAAGCTACAAGCCAATCAAAATAAATGTTTGTTTTAGTTCTGTTTACTATATATTCATTTTTTACAATGGACCTCATCACCAATCATAAACAAACAATATTTAGCCACGTGATTCTCTATCTCTTCTATAAAAATTACGATCCAATTTTTAATACACACAGGCTATCACGTGACAGTTTTTTTCGTACGTTTGGTGAATGAGGTCCGTTGGCTAAAACAATTATCAAACATTTTTTTTTCTAGAAAATTTTCCATGTCAGTTTCGGTTCCTCTAATGCAAGAATTGAAAGTGTGTGTGTGTGAAAGAGAGACAGATATAGAGATAGAGCGAAAGACAGAGAGAAAGACTATTTGAATTGGGTCCTTTTGCAGGAAAATACGTGACCTTGACTGACAGAAGAATAAGTGTTTCCACCCGTGTTTACTCTGTTTATTCCATATCAAAAGAATTGTTTCTTACAATAAAAAAATAAACAACACTTTTAAATAATTCCCGTATTGTGTAATACACAGTGCCAATGGTTGCTCTTTAATGATATCCATATATAAAGTACAACCTAAGATCACATGGAATGAAACAAGACAGCGTGTTAGAAGACTAGCAAACATCTTGCTTAGTATTTTGTTATGTAAAGGTATACACATCGATTGATTATTGTCAGAATGTGCATAAAAACTATTTTACAACATTAATATTGATCTTGTCTAGTTATCATTACGAAGCAAACAAATATGTGCGAAACAAATATGTAAAGATATATAACATAGCCGTTAAAGTGTTATCACTGTTCTTCAATGTTACAACTTATAACCCTGGTCTATTATTTTCCAATTATACATAATTTTAAATTTTTGATATTGGGATCGAAATAGCCGTTTGTCAGTAGTATCAGTTTCAATATGTTACAATGGAAATGTATGCTAATTTTGTTCCGAACTTGTAGATCCGGATCTAGCTATAAAAGCCACTTGGCTATAGATTATTCAATAAGATTCATACACTTTTAAAATAGTGGGGCCACTATTCACGCTCTTTAGTGTTAAATGATCAATAGATGTCGGCCTAGATCTAGAATCTTGTCTCCACACGTCTTTAAAGCAATGAATAGTACGCCTAACCTTTTATTGCCTAGGCTGAATGAAAGAAAATGTCCACAAAGAGAGGGTGTTTAACCTTGAATAGTTTTTTTTTGTGTGTTCTTTTAAGCTTAAATAACCCAGACAGGAAAGTTCACAAACAGCAAGTTTAAGCACGTGACGATGACGATAAATGGTTCTGCACGTTGCTCGATTGTCGCTTGGCGTGGCATCGAGATTTCTAGGTAGATTCTATAGGTCTGAAAAATAGATCTACTATCTGTGTATGTGAAGCATAAACCAGCTGTTAGTGTGACTGCTGGTGTAAAAGTCTACCAGAATGATAGTTTGACAGTTTATCTCCATGACAGGTCATGGCTGCAGAGGCAGAGGAGCTGGAAGATGACTTTGACTACGGTAAGAGAACATTTTAAATATTTACTTCATTAAAAACAAGTAAGCTATAAAAAGCAGGCTCGGTGGCAGAGCGGTACAGCGTTTGGCTTCCGAACCGGGGTCCTGGGTTCGAATTCCGGTGAAGATTGGGATTTTAAATTTCGGGATCTTTAGCCGCGTCTGAGCCTACCCAGCTTTAATGTGTAACTGACATAAGTTGTGGAAAAGTAAAAGCGGCTGGTTGTTGTGCTGGCCACAGGACACCCTATTTAACCGAGGGCCACAGATAAGGATGAGATCACAATGTCTGAATGGGGAACTTTACTTTTTTAAATTTACTTTTTTAAAGTATAAAAAAAAATATCACCAATTATTATGATACACTCATGGAATCAATTTTGTACTATATGAAGTCTAAGAGTAATACATTTTCGCAACATTATTAGGCAATTGGTATGTTTATATCATTCTTAGTACGCTTTGATACAATCACTTTTGAGGACCAGTTAAATTAAAAGGGGTTGGTGATAGAAGGTTTCTGAGCTGCCTTTTCCAAAGGTCACAAACAATGTAAAACCAAATTAAATTTGCTCCCATCTAAAATTGAACTTAAGAAAAACATATCCGCAGAGCACAGTTATGGGGTAGAGAGGAGAAACGATAGCTACATTTAAGTCTTGTCCTCAGCGCTGGATGAAAAGGGCTTGGAATTACTTAAATAGAACTAACAGTATCGGATTTTGACTTGAAAAGGCCCTGAGTTATTAGAGATATGGGGACTCCTTTATGAACTTTTTTTTTGCTCTCTCTCCAAAATGATTGAAATATTACTGTAACCATTTTTATGAGCCGCCATGCAAAGCAGGGGCACGAAAATGTGGCTTATGGTGTCTGTAGGTAAATCCAGCAAAAAAAATGTGGCTTTTGATGTCTGTAAGTAAATCCAGCAAAAAAAATGTGGCTTTTGGTGTCTGTAAGTAAATCGAGTAGCCAAGGACAAGACTTGATTTCAAGTCTTATTTCCCCTCTCTTCCCCCGTAACTGTCCTATGCGCATATGTCGCTTCATTTTGATGACTAAATACAATAAATATGAATATACGTGACCCTGTGGGACCAAGTAACAAAGGACGTTTGGGCCACGAGGCCTTCATCAGCTACAAAACAAACAATAAAAAAAAAAAAGACAAACAAAAGTCAGGTTTAATAGGCTTGGTCCCGGAGGGTCACATATATCCATGATCATTGTAGTTTATATACAGTCGTTCAGCCCTCAGCAGTATATCTTTATTTTTTTTTTTTTGTTTTGAGTCTTTAAACTAAATAAGTAGATTATTTTATTCTCTTTAAATATGTGTATCTTTGTTTTCTTTCTAATGACAGGTACACACGAGACCTTGATTCTCGAAACTGGCGATGAAGCTGAACTGGCAATAAGCAAAGCGTTGTGTCCAAAGTCACATGATCGTTTTGTAGAAGTCGATAGTTTCACGAACAGAAATCTGCCATCAGAATATAGAGAAGACGGTGAGACGCTTGTTGATCTTATACGAGCCTTGTGCGACCTAACGGTGAAGATCGACCTTAATTATGTTACCAAGGACAGACCAAGCATCTGGAAAGGCATCAAGAATTCCAGTTACCCCCTGCATGACAGGCGTGGGAGAGCAGTGTCGTCGTCAGGAAGTGGAAGAGTCGCTGACGTGCGCAAGCTGGACAAAGAAAGCTTCCGGTGTCCTTGTAAGGAATGCTCTGACGACATAGGAAGACAAAACTGGATGATTCTGGTTTTCACAGCCACCCACGTGATCTACAACACGGAAGAAGCCGAGAAAGCAGTTTGTGTTGCCTTTTTTGATAAAAGGAACACTGGGATTAGGTTCCCCTTGGTTGAAACTCAATGGCGCAATGAAACCGGAGACCTGTGTTTGCTGGCAGGTGTCACCTGTAACCCTGATTTAAAGACGCGCCTCTGGGATGCTATCCTCAAATTTAATGCTTCATGGAAGGAGATCGAGAAACGGTGCGAGGAGTCGAAAGAGAAGCGAAAGAAGAAGCTGGTGGTGATCGTTTCCCACCCTCACGGCGCCCACAAGCAAATTTCTGTCAGCAGCGTGAAAGAGGAAAGGATTAAACATATTAACAATGACACGGGGTGCTTTTACTCCTATAAGGCCAGCACGTGCCAGGGGAGCAGCGGGGCGCCGGTGTACATTTATGGACAAAATTATTTCGCTGATGAAAGAGTTCATAGTGGCACTGTCACTGACAAAAGTTTAAATTATTGCACCACTTGGTGTCCTAAGAAGAAACAAAATTGATGAAACAAATATACAAATATTCCAATACATTTCTCTCTCTTCTTCTCTCTCTCTCTCTTCTTCTCTCTTTTTCTTCCTCCCTGTCTTTTTTTCTTTCTCCTTCTCTTTTTCCCTTTCTCTCTTTCACTCTATCTCTTTTCTCTCTCTTTTTCTCTCTCTTTTTCTCTCTCTTTTTCTCTCTCTTTTTCTCTCTCTTGTTCTCTCTCTTTTTCTCTCTCTTGTTCTCTCTCTTTTTCTCTCTCTTTTTCTCTCTCTTTTTCTCTCTCTTTTTCTCTCTCTTTTTCTTTTATTTACCTCTCTCTTTTCTTTCCCTTTCTCTCTGTCTTTTTCTCTATGTCTCTTTCTCTCCCTTTCATTATTTCAATCTCTTTTTCTTCTCTTCTTTTTCTTTTTTTTTCACTTCCTCTTGCTTTCTCTCTTTCTCTCTTTGAAGCTCTGTCTCTTTCTCTCTCGCAATATATATCTATGCTATAAAGCAAAACGTAAAGCGTATGTCTGTATGTATTTCCCTCAAAGAAATAAAAAAAACGTTTCACCAATCTTTATAAAACTTGACATAAATGTTCCTTGGGTACTAACTGGAACAGCAACGTATGAAAAGTAGCCCTAAAACAAACTTAAGACCCTTAAAAAAAAGTTGCCCAACTCTATAAAAAGTATTACTATTTCATGGGTCTAGTTCATATAGCCATGTTTACATGAGACAAGACGGATAGCGAAGGCTCCACGCTTGCAGAAAGAAAATCTCCGAAGCCTACATCTAACTCTGGATCTAACTCTTGATCTAATTCTAAGATGACAGATCTACTTTATACTTTAACACATGAACATGCAAAATATAGTCCATTTATTTCATATTTAAATCAAATTAACCATTAAATTTGTGTTTCTAACGCATTTTTACGCTATAACTGCAACTTAGCCCAATAGCTCTATTCTTAATATCACGCGCTTTTAAATATAGATATATTCACAAGTCAATGTTTTGATTAAATTTTTGATTTAGGTCGATTAGCAATTTTTAGCTCCATTCATAATATTTTTATATTCATGCATTTGCTTTACTTATAACATCATTATTTGTTTAATTTTTTCTAATACACTTTATAAATTACTACTATATCAGTGATAGCCAAGATAAGACCCGCGATCTGTGGGCAATATCTGGCTAGTATATACATATATATTTGTGGCATTATAGGTCAATACTAAAATGAGCATGTATTTATTAAACAAGCTTTTTTTTTTTAAACCTGGTATTGAAATAAAATGATAAAATAATAAAATTTGACAAGATTGTTTTTATTTAATTTCTAAACATTATAGCTTACCTGACTGTATATGTTCTTTATATCTGAGTTTATAATGCCTACCAACTTCAATTTTAAAATCTTTAAATTTTTATACTCTGACACACTGTAAAACTATTTTGGGCCACCATATGCATAGATACATTTTTAGTTAGCCATAAAAAAAAAAGAGAAATTTATATAAAATCGAGATAATAGCATAACAGAATGAGACAAATGTTCCAGAAACTTAAAGTCGGGACGAACGAGCGAAACCTGACCCTGTAAAGCATCACCAGAGAATGCTGACCATGTTCTTCAAATAATCTTCGAATCTGCATACTATAGCAAGAGGCCCAAATAAGACTTTGGACCCAAAACCCTCCTAAAGAAGAAAAATTATACGGAGAACTGCCTGTCTAGAAACCCCTGCGCGGTTCATCTCAGATACTCGATTACTGATCTGAACCATCCGACTTGTAAAATGAGAACGAAGAAGAGTAAATCTTGAAGAACATAAATACTTTTTATTTATACTTTGGAAAAACTTCAGAACATGTATAATGAGGTCCATTTAAAAAAAGAAAGGTAGCTGCTCGAGTCTGAATTGGAACTTGAGATTTAGAACCTCCAGGATGGAAGTCTGACGCGTTGGTATTGACCAATTTTCGCTGTTTATTTTTATTTTTTCATTTGGGGCCAACAAATGAACTTCTCTTAGGGTCTCAAATTATTAAAGACCTGCCCTGGTTAATGACACTATACACATTTTTGTGTTTGCTCAAACAAAGAGATCTCAGACACAAATACACTTAACCCTTTATATGAATTTCAATGCAGTACACAAATACACTTAACCCTTTATATGAATTTCAATGCAGTACACAAATACACTTAACCCTTTATATGAAATTCAAAGCAATCCAATTTATTTTCACAACAGTACATTTTCATATTAATATATACGCAAAACCACTGAAGCGCAAATCAAACTTAAATTTTTATTTAAAACCAACAATTGGAATACAAATATCACATTAGAATGCACTGAAAGCAAGAGGGACATAATACAAAATGCTTGAACAATAGCAACACATGGTTAAGCTATCTCATGAAACACAACAAAACAGACTGAGACTATCAAACGAAACACAACAAACATGAACATCTTTTAATATTCATCTACATTTTATATTACAATCTTTACTATCTAGAGATTAAAATACCATTTGAAAACAAACATAATTAAATCATAATCATACAACAATCATAATTATAAAATGCCATAAGCCATCACAAATATACCAACATCGTTTGTTTACACGCTCTGGCAGAGCACCAATCGCATCCCCTCTTTAAAGGTCCAATCTTTTCATACAATTCCTATCTGTAAAAAAAAAACTACACGAATTTTCAGGAGCGATCCACGGATTACTAACAGGTCGAAATAGATCAGTGTAAGACTCATTGCTAGTTGACTAACCATCTAGGTTACCACCTAGCCCAAGATCCTCTATTTGAATTCTAGCATATGAAATGTTTGTTAAATGTTTTCCACGTTTCAGATGTCCCTTCATAGTTGCAGATAATTTACTTCCTGGTCAAATCCTCCAGAAGGACGACGGGGGATGGGAGCGGGCAGGGTTTGAACCAGTGACCATCGATAAATCCGACCAGGCAGCCATCCATATATAGGGGTATTAGAATGTTCCCACTTGTGAACGATAGTTATGCTTGCCTAGGATGTGGCAAGATATGTAGGTCACGGCTGAGGCTGCGTATGCACGGAAAGTACCGCATTCCTCATTGATCTTCGGACTTGAAGACAAGCCTTGTTGTTGTTTTTTAAAACGCTTTCAATTAATACAAATGAAATGTGGACTGAATGTTTCGGGCTAGAGCTGTGACAACGAATTAGCTTTTAAAAACTTAACTACAACCAAATATCAACTGATTGGTTTCTTGGAAGTCTAAAGAGTTGTTAAGTAGAACAGAGCTATCAAACTATAGCCCACCCACAACCTCTTGCCCATGATGTGATGTTGTCTGCCCCTTGAGAAGCCTGCCCATAGTTAATAATCTCAGAATCTATGTTTTTAAAATTGCTCAGAGCGATGTGGTCCAATCTCTTTTGTGGACCCGTAAGGCGAGTTGGTATCTGGGAGAAGGTTTCGGTGCTACCTTTTGGAGAATAAGAAAACACAGCGTCAATCCTTTTGAAACAGTTCAAATACAGATAAACAAGGTGAGATGTTAAGCATGTTTCACTTTTGAAGACCTAAACATTTTTTTATACAATAACTCTATTCAACTTGTAACTTCTTGTAAACCAAAACCTGTGTTCAAACTTGGTGGGTGGAAGCGATTCTTTTAAAAGTCTCTAACGATTTACCCAAAAATTTGACAGTTGCTTTATGTCGTTCGGAAAAGAATGACTAGCTCGTTGGCCACACTGGGAAAACTCTAGTGTGGTCATTATAATATTTCAGTTAAAAATACTCTTCGGGAATTTTATTTGGCGTTAGTTCAGGAAAATTTTGCGCATTGTCTTGTTGGAATATTTATTATAAGGCGTAGTAGATCTGATCATTCACTTATCCATAATACTTTCTCGGTGGGTGGGGGGTCTTGGGGCGGGGTATAAGTGTTCCTTTTTTTTAACATCTTACATTCATTAGTAATTAGGTAAAAAAAACGCTTTATAATTTGTATAAATCAGGCATAGCCTTATAAAAAAAAGTATTTTAATGTTTTTCTTGTAACAATAAACTTAACAAAAACAAAACGTTAATATTTTTCATCGGCAGGTTTTCTTGGATAGAATTGAAGATAGCTTTCGTCTCCTTCTGTCATAATGTATTCCTTATATTCAATAAATTCTCTGTCATCTTCAAGCAGTTTCGGTTTTCTATTACTTCTGATTAGAAACAGGTCCAAATTTTCACCTTCTTCTGTATTGGAGTTTACTAGAAGATCATGTTTCACCTGCAAGGATAGCAAGAAAAAAATAATTATAGAACTTTAATTCGTATAACCATTTATTAAGGAAAACGTCTCAAGTTGATCATTAAAAGGTTTAGGACACTTAATCTTAAAAGTGCGAGACTGGAACTTAACCTTAATGGTTGAAGAATGCTAAACAAGATCTTCTCACCAACAGAGAAATGTCCTATCTCACGACATAGATCTCACAGCATAAATCTCACGGCATAGATCTCATGACATAGATCTCACAGCATAAATCTCACGGCATAGATCTCATGACATAGATCTCACAGCATAAATCTCACGGCATAGATCTCATGACATAGATCTCATGGCATAAATCTCACGGCATAGATCTCATAGCATAGATCTCATGGCATAAATCTCATGGCATAGATCTCATGACATAGATCTCACGGCATAGATTTCATGACATAGATCTCACGGCATAGATTTCATGGCATAAATCTCATGGCATAGATCTCATGACATACCACTCACGGCATAGATTTCATGGCATAAATCTCATGGCATAGATCTCATAGCATAGATCTCATGGCATAAATCTCATGGCATAGATCTCATGGCATAAATCTCATGGCATAGATCTCATGGCATAGATCTCATGGCATAGATCTCATGGCATAGATCTCATGGCATCGGTCTCATGACATGGATCTTATGGCATAGACCTCATGGCATAGATCTCATGGCACAGATCTCACGGCACAGACCTCATGGCATGGGCGTAGTGAGGTAAACGTTCGCCCGAGGCTAGAAACTTTATTGGTGTCCTCCCTCGGCCCCCCATTTTTTCATGAACATCACATGGGGATATAGGCGTATAAATATAAAATATAATATAATACAAATAACGTTAGAACCTCACTGAAATATCTACAATATTTTCGGCGCCTCACCGCGTGTGGCGCCCAGCCCCCTGAGGATGACGCATGGGTTATCGAGCCCTTTGCCCCTCCCATCACTACGCTTTAATCTCATGGGCAACCAACCTTATATCAACAAAGATATGACCGAACATTTCGGGACATATCTTTAGATAACAGGAAACAAATTCCATAAAGACAGCCATAACATTGAGTTTGAAGAGAGGAACATTAAAATAGGCTCATCCGAATTTAACAGGCCACACCTTTTTAGACGACCTCAAATCCATGGGAACTAGCAGAAAACTGGCTGTGGGTGCCGTTTGTGACCAGTGTTAGTGGAGAGAGCTAGACGCCCTATGTGCTAAGTGCTGGAGGGTCTAGGTCTAAGTGAAGTAAATAAGCATTAACTCTAACTCTCCGTATTATTTTCTATGTTCCGAAGTAATTATAAATTTTTCCCATTTGTATTTCACTAGCCTGTTAGGGTTAAACTTCAGTAATGGTTTTCTTTTAATAAAAAAATGTTATAATTAGTATAAATAAATGTATGCCCTTTTTATATAACACAAATTAAAGTTTACAAACCCAAAAATTAAGTTAATTTAATGGGGTGAAATCATTGATGGTATCGTCAATCCGGAGAGAAAGAGTTAAAGCTTGAATCGTTGATCATAAAGAGTCACAAAGAAAGAGAGAAATCAACAAAGATCAATGTTTATATATCTAAGTTAACTTACAGAGTTCCCATCATAATGTCAGAAAAATTGCACATTTGAAAGATTGAGTTTTGAAAGGCGTTAATAATAATTTAATGTCATTGCTTGAAAGGCTTCTTGACAAGAAAGATATGTTAAAATTAACAACGTTGTCATCAAAATATAAATAATCAGGATATAAAACAGTTACAGCCATGCCAAATTTAGAATAGAAAAGACCATAAGCTATTTGACATATGGGGGCGTTTGAATATAAGTTTATAAGTCCAGATATTAGGCTATAGGTAAGTGCTAAAAATATTTTTTTTTTTTGGGGGGGGGGGGGGGCGTATCTATTGTTTATGTTACCAATATATATATATCCAGCCCTGGTTGGAACCTTTTATCATGCAATCTAAACTAAACTGAAGGATTTATTTATGTACTAATTTATCTTGGCAGCTTGATAAAGTAGCTTAGCCTAAATGAGACCATGGCATGTCTCGTCGCATACCAACAAAAATAAATGTCTTCAAAGCAGTGGTTCTCACTCTGAGACCTTGGTGTTTTATAGAAGGTCTCCCTCATACATTTCTATGAAACGAACCTGCGCTCCGAAATGGGTATACGTCGGCAAGACTACAATGTAAATAAACATACAATATATTTAGCTGGCAGGCATTATAGTGGCACTGTTTAGCATTAGACAGATGCGTGGGGATGGACACTTCTCCCGCAATGATATAAATTATCTATCCCGCACGAAACACCGCAAAAGCAAGTGAAAGTGGATTTTTTTTTGTCCGGCACTTTTCTGGAAGGAAAAGATTAACTTGGACGCCATTTTGCCCTTAACGGCGGTGTTGAAAGCAGCTAGCAGCACATAGTCTCTGAAAGAGGCAGCTGGAGAGCTCCAACGAAGGTCCCTGACACATATTTGAGGCCAAGAGAAAAAGCCGTTGCCGAAGACAGGCTCAGACGATGACAAGAAAATTTAAATAGACCCGTGGCGGAAAACGGCTTTGTTAGCATAAGATCAAAATTCAGGTCGCAACAGGATTTGCGTACTCGTGTGAAACACTGCATTCATTGTTTTCAATCGTAGACATTGTCGTTTGCTGTGTTTATAGCGAAATAAAATGAACTTTTAAAAAAGTAAGTTTTAACTATGGGTTGTCAGAAAAACTTACTGACTAACTAAGTATGATGGCTGCCTGGTCGTGCGGTTTGCGCACTGGACTGTCGTTCCGATTTATCGATGGTCCCGAATTTAAACCCTGCCCGCTCCCATCCCCCGTCGTCCTGCGGAAGGTTTGGACAAGGAAGTAAATTATCTTCAACTCTGAAGGAACATCCGAAACATGTAAAACATTTTTATAAACATTTGTTTTTTTTTTCTTAATTCACTAATTGACTGACTGATTGACTAATTCACTGACAGATGGACTAATTGGATGAATAGATTTACCTCTTTGACAGTTTTGCATATCCCATCTACTATGATAGTAATGGTAGTCATTCTAGGTGGAAAACCTACTCTTATATCTTGTGAGTTCCACTGCGATTCTGAAATTCGATACTGTTTTCTTTATATAATATTTAATTGTATAGAAATAAATAGGTTTAAAATGGGTCTTTAAAACAAAGGAAAGTTTTGACAAACTATATATTCCTAAAGTATATTTAAGAAAAACACAAAATCCATACATCCAAAAAAATAAGAGTTGTTTCTCTCTTATGTTTTGTTTAATAAAAAAAAAGCTTTAGTTTAGTCTCATGCATTACGATACAAACAGGCAGTCTCAATTTTCAAGGCGATTGAAACAGAAGATGTATTATTTTACAATGCCTTCAATTTCAGAAAATTTGTTCGTGAATAGTGCTGCACTGTTTATTGTTACTTTTGTTTTGAAGAGCTATACAATCTACTCACCAAATTGAAAGTTGTCACGGCTTGACTTGGTGACACAACATCCCATAGTACTCTATCTACTGTTGTAAAGATTCAAACATAATAATTATAAGTATAACTCTCGCAAGATGTGAGAATATACTTTATATCAATCCTTAATGATAAGTTAATGTA
Source organism: Biomphalaria glabrata (assembly GCF_947242115.1). NCBI lineage: Eukaryota > Metazoa > Mollusca > Gastropoda > Planorbidae > Biomphalaria > Biomphalaria glabrata. The sequence goes on along the minus strand of NC_074724.1, from coordinate 7,678,345 downwards.
AGAAATATGTATACAGTTAATTGGAATTTTCATTTTTACAAAGCTTATATTAAAACTCACTCAGTCTCCGCATCACTTTTGAATTAACGTCTGCATTATATAAGATAAGATAAGGATCAATTTAAAACTTTACACAATTATTGAAGCTAGCAATTCTTCAATTAGTTGCTGGTAATTAATTATTTAGTTTGATAACCACAAGGGAAATTTGTCCATTAGTAAGAGTATGAGAGAGAAAGTACATGGGACTATATTACTATGGTTACTATGGTTACTATGGTTACTATGGTTACTATGGTTAATATGGTTACTATGGTTAATATGTTTGAAATGGTTACTATGGTTAATATGGTTAATATGGTTAATATGGTTAATATGGTTACTATGGTTAATATGGTTACTATGATTACAATGGTTACTATGGTTAAAATGGTTAATATGGTTACTATGGTTAATATGGTTAACATGGATAATATGGTTACTACGGTTAATATGGTTACTATGGTTAATATGGTTACTATGCATGTCTAAATGCGTTTTTTATAAGTAACGTCTATATTTTATAAGATAAGATAAGAAAAAGAGGAAAGAGAACAAGGTAGATATGGAGGCAAATAGGACAGAGACAGAGGCCACTGGTATTTTTAGGTTGTAGTAACAGATAGAGACTCTTGCATAGCTGACTTTTGTGTGAATTTGCACATTTCGCTCTTTGACAGCCAAGTTAAAAACAGGTAGCAGCAGAAGGTCTCTGAAAGAGGCAGCTAGAGAACTTCAACGAAGGTCGCAAACACACATTTGAGGCAAAGAGAAAAGCCGAAGACAGGCTCAGGCGATGAAAAGAAAATTTCAATAGGCCTCTGGCGGATAACAGCTTTGGATTACACAAAATATCCAGGTCGCAACTGGGGTTACGTAATCATCTGAAGTATTGCACTCATCCTTAATCTCCATGATTGTCAACTGCATGTACAAAAGGAATCTGGTTGTTCGTACGGAACAGTGAATCTGTACCCATTGCTTTCGAAGCATTGTTTCGAGTTTTGATTTTAATTACTTCTGTCTTATCGTCATCCAGACTGAGTTTATTTAAATATTTACTTAATCATTAAGATGAGATTTTAAAATGAGATCTTACTAGATTATGTTGTTGCTATACTTTTTAGCTCAATTAAATCTGAATAATGGCTGGGTCTGAAACTTTTAAATACTTTAAATTAAGCCACAGGAAATACAAGCGCACCGCTGTTCAATACTGCATAATGCTTGACGTCTTAACTAGTCTTTCAATAAAAATCATTCAATTTTGGTACAGTATTTCTGCCATATTTGTGACCTAGTATTTGAAACTTTATCTCCACTAAATCGAAACATTTTTAAAATTATTATTCTAAATGAATTCACAAAACAATCAATAAGTGTAAGTAGTTAGTACCCTCTTTAAAATGTCATTGAAATACGTATTGAACGGATTTGTCATAGACACAAAAGGTTCTAAAGATGTTACCTCCCCTTGATCAGTAGGGGGGAAAGTCTCATAGATTTTTGAATGACTGTTCAACACTTGACGTTGTGCTTGGGACAAGATCATTGGACGTAGGAAGGCTAGAAAAGTGGTTTCGAATGACTTAACAAGTTGGAACACACATATAAAGACTTTTATGAGAGGGTTTCATTTTGTTTTGAAAGGGGGTAATCCTTAGAGTACTAGGTAGACTCAAGTCATAGATATGCACATATTGATTTCAACGATGTAACTGCTACACATTAAATTTTTAAAAAATAGTTTGTTAATATAAATAAAATCCATTATAGTCTCTTATGGTATGAAAATTAATATTAACGATTTTTAAAAAAAATTCTAAATAGTATTAATTGGTTAAAATTATTAAATTATAGCTTTTATAAAGCTCATCCACGCTACATGTAATTCATGGATGCGATTAAATTTGTTTTAAATCTTTAAAATCGAAGATAGATATTATCAAGCCCAGTCCTCCAGAAGAAAGGAAGGAGATGGTGGCGTGCGGGGTTCGAACCCTAGACCATTGAGAGTGCAGAGCGTATACTACAAGACTAGCAAGAAATAAAGCCAATGCAGAAAATTATAACTTACAAAGTAAAAAACAATAACACATTTTTTTAAATTACTTTTTAAATAAACAAATTCGATACATTTTTTAACATTTACAGTATACAATGTATTTTTGACCGAGTCTAGACTACAACTGAATGATCGACATTAATGAAAGGTCTTTTTCGACGTTATTACCTCCACATGACGTGTCGAATTTATTTTTACATCCAAATGCGGACATCGATTCTGTATTCATTTACCTCATTAGCCTTGTCAAAACAACAATCTTAAAACGTGGACTATTGTAGAGTAGGTCAAGGGGAACTTGAGGCCGATGATGTGTACTTGTAGCTGCTGAGTTTACTTATAGAAGGTCAGAGGTTACTTTCACCGCACTGTGGCACAGGCTGGCAAGGAGTATGGAGCTCGTGAGATTAAATCTTAAAAAAAAAAAGATTGTACTTTCGAATGCATGACATAAATAAATAAATAAATATATATATATATAAAGTGTCATGCTTCTTCTATCTTCTTTCTTTGTATTTAATTAAAACAGTGAAAAGAAACAATACAGAGCGTGTTTAGCATGCAGGTCGTATAGAGAGTGTCCGCTCTTTATAGTTTCTCAATAATTTCTCTAATGCTTTGTTTCCAATACTGTGTTCCGCGTAACCCTAGTGTTCCGCGAGGCCTGAAAGATGTTCCGCAAACTACCGGAACAATTAACTACTAGGCCATCACGTGAATTAATCTCTCTAAAAAAATATAAGCAAAGTGTTCCGCTAAATATTCTGATAGAGCGAAACGTTCCGCTAAAGAGGAGGCCTAGGAAACACTGCTCTATTACAAAACTCAATTAAATTCTTCATGTGTATGTACATGTTTTTGGTATATGCTTGTGAAAATGTCAGGTTCATGGGTATCACATTTATATATGAAAATAAAAGTAGTGTTTTAATGCTTCTATTATATTAAATTATTAAAACTTTCTTTTAATTTCAATATAAATAAAACAACAAGATAGCATTGAAAAAAACAAAAAAAAAAACAGATGAACAAATTTTTTACCTTTCGTCCAGGAAATAGCACACACTTAGCGCACATTAAGTCTGACTGGGAACATGAATACAAATGTAAATTGTACATATCGAAACTTGTTTTGTATCACTGGTTACACCGTGGTTACGGCCCTTGTTCCTTTTACAATAAGTTTTCACGGGAAATAGTTAATAACCTGAAATGTATTTAAATAGGCTTTAAAACAAGGAGCTATTCTGAAGTTTAACTATGTTAGTGTTACAGTGGTACTTATAAAAAAAAAAATGTTTTCCGGCCTAGACTCTACAAGGTTTTACTCGGAATTAGCATAATCGATTTGGTTACGTTACAGTATTTCAAAGGATCATAGAAGGATACCGAAACTTTATTTCTAATCTATAAAGATTTATTAAATGTATATATATATATATATATATTATATAGCGCTACTTTCATGCTTATACCATGCGCTTCCAATCTCATTTGTGGACCAGTGGGATGGGGGGGTATCTAGGAGTTGGTTTTTGGTGTTGCTTTTAGACGCTCAATAAACACAACTCTGCCCGAGTCGGGTGTCGAACCTCGAGCCCCTTTCTAGGTAGACAAGTTCAAGTTCTCGACCACGCTTCCCACCATATAAACATAAATATAATATGCATAAATAAATATGCATTGAATCCCATTTTTATTGTCAATTGCAAGGGCAATAATATCAATAATCACACAATTTAATAAATTATATAAGGAGATGTCTTCGATTCCGATAATTATGAGCTCAATATTATACTTTAAAACGCAGACCAAGTTGCAACTTGCATATTTTGCTAGGTTTGATACAAATAAACCTTTTATCATTAAGATAAGTTATATAAGATACGTTTTATTGATCCAATCAAATGGAAATTCAGCTTGACTACTATTGAAAACCTCAGCGTAACTACTGTACAATAACAATATAGATGCAAACACGAACAATATTTAAACACGAAACATATCGTCGTCTATGTCTTTCTTCGGGAAAGGCCCTTATCTAATTTTTAACTCTGTATCAAGTGAGCTTCGTGCAAGCTCTACGACTGTTTCTGTCCAAAGTCTGTTACTGCCGGCAGCTTTACTATACGCCAGTGATAGGTTGATCCTTATAGTGTTTCTGGGGAGGTGCCTATGTTAAGTCGACTGAGTTGATCCTTATAGTGTTTCTGGTGAGGTGCCTATGTTAAGTCGACTGAGTTGATCCTTATAGCGTTTCTGGTGAGGTGCCTATGTTACGTCGACTGAGTTGATCCTTATAGTGTTTCTGGTGAGGTGCCTATGTTAAGTCGACTGAGTTGATCCTTATAGTGTTTCAGGTGAGGTGCGTATGTTAAGTCGACTGAGTTAATCCTTATAGTGTTTCAGGTGAGGTGCCTATGTTAAGTCGACTGAGTTGATCCTTATAGTGTTTCAGGTGAGGTGCCTATGTTAAGTCGACTGAGTTGATCCTTATAGTGTTTCAGGTGAGGTGCCTATGTTAAGTCGACTGAGTTGATCCTTATAGTGTTTCAGGTGAGGTGCCTATGTTACGTCGACTGAGTTGATCCTTATAGTGTTTCAGGTGAGGTGCCTATGTTACGTCGACTGAGTTGATCCTTATAGTGTTTCAGGTGAGGTGCGTATGTTAAGTCGACTGAGTTGATCCTTATAGTGTTTCTGGTGAGGTGCCTATGTTAAGTCGACTGAGTTGATCCTTATAGTGTTTCTGGTGAGGTGCCTATGTTACGTCGACTGAGTTGATCCTTATAGTGTTTCTGGTGAGGTGCCTATGTTACGTCGACTGAGTTGATCATTATAGCGTTTCCTTGGAGGTAACTTTGTTACGTCGATTGACTTAATCATTATAGCTTTTATGGGGAGGTGCGTATGTTACAACCACTTTAAGGTCGGCAAAAAAAAAAAAAAAAGATCGCCCTTGTCATGCGGTCATCCCCATACAGGAGATGTATGACCTATCGCATATATTGAACGGTAATGAATTACTCTATAATGTTCAAATCGGCTTGAAGGAGAACTTTTATTTAAAAAGTAGTCTTGTCAAATCTTGCTCATTACGGAGCTTATACACCTTTGATGGACGCCTTAGACAGAGAACCCACATGCCATACATTGGCCTACAAGAGTGTTGTCACATGTTATTGACATTGATTTTTTTTTTTTGGTAGCCGGAGAAACCCTATTCCGACCTACTCCAGACTTACTATGACCAAAGGCGCTGTTTGCTTTAACCAAACATTTGTTGTGAATTCTGAGATTTTTAATTTCTGGATATTTTGGGCGCCTCTGAGTCCACCCAACTCTAATGGGTACCTGACTTAAATTGGGGAAAGTATAGGTGGTTGGGTGTTGTGTTGGTCATATGACACCCTGCTCGTTAATCGTGGGCCACAGACACACATTATCTGTCCTATAGATCGCAAGGTGTAAAATAGGAACTAGACTTTTGGTAGTAGGAAGAAGAAAGAAACATAAACAATGTAATTTTTTCTAAATCATTTCCTCCTTTCTAAAGGTTGACAATCTCTGATTCTATTTAGTTCTTGTAGTGATTTATTGTTGCAACGATTCTTTCCAGTGAGCTTTGCATGGTCCAGTATTTTGTATTAAAAAGCCCAGCTAATGACTTCTAAGTACGACCTTTTGTATACACGCTTTCTTCTTTAGCGTCATAAGAGCATAGTCATGATTGCCTGAATCAGCCGGAAAAAAATATATATATATACAACTTAGCACAGTTTAATGATTAACACATGGACACTCATAGGTTGTAATTATCTCCATTAAAAAAAAAACACAATAGTTGTGTTTTACTGTATTGCCTCAATCCTGCTCAGAGAATTTTTAAGAGCTTAATAAGCTTGCGCTGAACAATACCACTCTTTACATCAAATGCGGTCCACGGTGGAAAAGAAGTCTAAGACTTTCATTCCTATTAAAAAAACAAAACAAGCAAACCATTTTTTAAACAATTAAAAAATATCTAAGGGAAATACCTCGCTAATACTCTGATGAGTCCGCACAGACACACAGAGGTAGAGGTTATTTCCATTATTTGATATATAACAAAATAAAATAAACTTTATTACCAATAATTAATTGATTAATTGGTTTTGTTTTTTTCCCTCGTGTTTTGTTAATACAATAAATCGTTGTTTAAAGTTTCAACTTGATATGACTATGGGTGTGGGAGAAAACAAATTAATCAATTAACAAGACAATGTTTCCCAAACTGTGCTCCGCGAGGCAGTGGCGTAACTAAGGGGGGGTGGAGGGGGGGGGAGAATTTTAAAATCCCACCGGTGGGGCCCCCAAATGGGTGTCCAAAATAAATTTGTAAATACATAAATTAATATATTTAATTGACAAATAGTGTCAACAGGTGTCTTTTTTTTTCAACATTTATAGATTAAATTTATCACAAAGACTAAACCTAGATCTAGGTCTATCAGTACGTTGACTTTGTTGACATTTTAAACATATTTTTTCCCATGGAGATCAAAGTTTTTTTTAAAGTTAGTTTTACATTTTAAACATTGTTGCCACGAATAAAACTGCATGATATACTGCATGATATACTGCGAATAGATCTAAATGGCGAGTATTTTGTGGCTACACTAATTAACATTGAAGCAAAATGTACAGAATCGAGTATAACAGATCTAAAAGTTATTCTTAATAATGCTAAAATAGTCCATTATTCGGGTTTGGCGTCTATAATTTCAGAATTAAACTTCACACTCGAGTTATTACCCCTTTATTCATCTTTCCTCCATTCAATGGAAACTCCCTTTTTATTTCCATCTAATCCTTTTACTTTCGCACAAAACATAAACAACAAACAATGACGTAATATCATATAGTATTAGCACATCATTCCTTTTGAAGTTATTATCACACCCTTCCTTTTAAAGTTCTTAAGAGTGATATCTACTAGCAGGGCCGGCCCTAGCATTTGCGGGGCCCTATGCAAAACGGATCGCGCGGGGCCTAGTCTGGGTAGGGATAAGCATAATGTCAAAATTATTTTTTTTTATTTGAAAATAGGCCTACTTTCGTCTTTGCAATAAATTTTTATCAAATGAAAGCTCGCAATGCCACTTTTTATTTATTGGCACCCCAAAATGTCAATTTGGTATATTCTTCAGGAGATCTGAATAAATTCAAAAAAAGTTCAGGACTTTATCGCATATTTTGCCTTTTCATGAGATTTCCTGGAGGCCCTGGAAAATCAGGATGTCGCGAAAACCCTGTTAATTTATTTACGTTATAATGGTTTAATTTAATACTTAGAATCAGCGCGGGGCCTATCAAAGCGCGGGTCCCACTGCGACCGCATAGGCTGCAGTGGCCTAAGGCCGGCCCTGTCTACTAGAAACTTTAACAATTCGTCCACTTCTGATCGTCTTGACTGGCACAACAAGTTCTCTAGACGTTGGTCTATAACTGTCTGTTTCGTTTGTTCCAACAGTTTGCAGTTCATTGTCTTCATCGGTATCATAGTACCCAGAGATGTCTTCAGCGTTTTCTTCTTATGTTTTTCCATCGTTTGTCTTTATGATGTAAGATCTGGGTGCTGAGTGTTTTTTTTATGACAACTGCTTTCTGCCATGTTTGACCTAGACGAACTCTCCTACAGAATAATCTTTAGGTAGTCTTGCTTTTGCATCGTATTTCACTTTGCTTTTCATCTGTCGTTCGTTGAGTAATGTCTCTGCATTTTCAGCTACCGATGGTTTCAATAGTTTGGGATCAGTTGGAATGATTCCCTGAGTCTTCTACTCGTCATCAGTTGTGATGGTGAATACGGCAGTCCACTTATCGGAGTATTTCTATACTCGAGCATAACGAGATATGGATCTTTCCCACTTTTGTATGCTCTGAATCCTTTTGCTTTTGCACAAAACATAAACAACCAACAATGACGTAATACCATATAATATTAGAACAGAATCTTCTTCATGCATGGGAAAATTAAGAATTTTTTGCCTATCTTGAATTCTGGTCAAAGCTCCTGTGCCCAATTAATATAGTTCAGAAGAAACTACAAAAGTCTGGACTGCATATACGGGAAGCTGCTAAAGAAATTAGTACCCTTTCATGCTTTCTGCAAAATGATGAGAAACTGACAAAAACCCAATCCATCGAAAAAGCAAAAGAAGGTAGTGAATACTATGGATTCCCTGTAATCAAAACAACCAGAAGAAAGAAAAGTCTTGATGGGAAGTTGAGTTCTAATGTAGGACTGTCAATAGAACTGCAATTCAAACGTGTTGCGACAGAAGTGCTGGACAGATTTCATATGGAGATGAAGGGCAGATTCCAAAGGCTGGAAAGAAAATGGATGCCTTTGGGTTTCTTCTTGAACCAAGACACCTGTTAGATGAAGACTTGCTTATGACAAACTGTGCTACTTTTGTTGTTTGTATGATGAAATAAATGGAAAATCGCTTTTTCAATGATGCCATTGATGCACGAGCACTTTTCATCAACAAACCAGTAATACAATCTCCAATAGACATATTGAGGAAACAGGCTTCATATGGGAATTACGTGTGCTCAAACTTTGCAACCTCCTCCGAATACCGGCTAACTCAGGCCACTTCCATTACGTCATGTGAGAGATCATTCTCAAAGCTCAAGTTCATCAAAATCTATCTCAGGAGCACAATGATGCCAGAAAAGCTTATCATGGCTTTAATGTCAGTGAAGTCACAAATACTAGAAAGTATCGATGTAGATGTTGTTATAGATGTCTTTGCTGCACAGAATGCACGACGTGAAGCGATATCAATTGAGAGTTGTCACTTGTGCATTATTTAACTAATAAACAACGGTATTATTCATTAAAAGACTCTTGATTACTTTTTGTTCAGTTTACTGATATACTGAACCAATTTGATTTTGGGCTTATATATATTTGCGTACATTATCTCATGTCATATGTCGAATGTCAAAATACAAGGGGCCGCCAAAGAGGTCAATCCCCCCGGGCCCCCAAATGCCTAGTTACGCCCCTGCCGCGAGGCCTGAATGTGTGTTCCACAATCTACTGGAATAATTAAATAGTAGGCCACCACGTAAATTAATCTCTCTCTAAAAAAAAAAAAAAAAAGCAAAGTAGACCTACTGGGTTGATTACTCTAAGGATAAAGTTTCCTATTAGAATAGTATTTTCCAAACTAATATTTCAAAATCTTCTCTATAAAAAACAAATAACTAATGATCACATATTAATGAAAATAAATGGTTACAATTTATCTTTGACCATGAATGATTGTGTAAAGTTTCAACTCTATCCGAAAATGGTAAGTGGAAGAAATACTGAGTACAAGATTTGTATCAGACAGAACAAAATGTATAAATCTTGTCTTAGAAAAAAGAAGATCTTTCCAGGACACAGAATATTAATCTTTTTTTTTTATTATAATAACTTTCTTTTATCTGAATGAACGTATCTCTCTCTCTCTCTCTCTCTCTCTCTCTCTCTCTCTCTCTCTCTCTCTCTCTCTCTCTATATATATATATATATATATATATATATATATATATATATATATATATATATATATATGTGTATACTTATCATTCTCAATATTATATCTAATGATATTATATGCATATTTTTTTGTTGTATGTTTTTGTTTTTTATGGAGGCTCCTTTAATGGATGTGCCCAGGAAGTGTGGCACAATCCGCGCTATCGCGAATCCGCCACTGTTTTACATACATCTCGATAATTATATTTAAACTTTAAAACATGTTGATATTGCATTAACTTCTTGGAAGTTCATATTTACCATCTCTAACTGCATTCATATCATAATGATAAGGCTTGTCTTCGAGTCCGAAGATTAATGAGAGATGCAGTATTTCCCTTGGCTACTCAGCCCCAGCTGCGAACTCATCCAGCGCAGGCATAATCATTGTACGCCAGTGATCGATTTAGATTTTCTTTTCGCCGTCTACGTCTGTCATCAGCAGCGGATTGTCTTTTAATCTCTAATGTGTATCCCGCGGCCTTTGTAAGTGAACACCAGCTGTCTCGTTCTGAGGCCGCCTTCAGCCGGGTGCTCTAAGCATATAGAGCTAATTTAGCTAATATATAATGTATCAAATCCATGAAACTTTATTCTTTAATCAATAATTCTCTTACATAGACTAATAAGTTTGTTCTTTTTTTTAATCTTTGCTATAATTATGTAAAAAGTATACCATAGATTACTTTTTTATTTAATTTAATCAAGAATATTCAAGAATGAGCAATATCGAACAGGTGAGTATCAATTTTCAGTTTACATTACGAGGTGTGCAGTGAAGTAGGTCAAAGGCTCAAGGGAAACCACTGCAAAAAACCTTCATGCTTTTGTCAACAGGAGAGTAGAATGAAATACTACACAGTTGTGTATCATTATGTGTAACTGTGTTTGTGGAATGTTTACATGTTTCTGATGTTTCTTCAGTATTAAAGATAAAATAGATATCTACATTCTAGTCCAGGTCTCCTGCCGGACGACGAGAATAACAGCGGTCAGGGTATGAACCAGGGACCATCGAGACCATTCGAAAGAGATTCCAGTGTTTTGATTATATCACACGGCCAGGCTGCCATATGATATATTAATATTGTCCAGGAGTTCATTTGAATGTGGTGATATCTGAGTTTGTATTCATGTGTAGATCTATACCTTAAGGGAAACTAAAAATTGTGAAATTGTGTGCGCTACAAACATTTTCTAAATGTAAATAAAAAATGAAAAGATCAAGATCTAGTTAATATATATATATATATATATATATATATATATATATATATATATATATATATATATATATATATATATATATATAATCCAGGTCACCGTCACAACTGGGACATTTACCTATAGACCTAGACCTATTCTAGATCATTACACACGTTGACACAATGTTGGTTGCACTAGATTTGGTAAGTTCAATAATGACTTACGTTCTATGATATTGATCTAGCTAGTAAAAGAAATAATCCATTGATTTGAGTATCCTCGTTTATAGGGCGACTATATCAATCTACATCTACTGTTGATGTTAATGGTAGAGACTTGAACTAAATGCTATTTAATTTGTATAGCAATGTGCATATATTATGTAAAAATTTAGCAGGTATAAAGTGCAATGTTTTCAAAAAGTTATTTGCTTTCATTATCAACGCCTGAATTGAAGATTGAGAATTGTAAGCTCTAAATTTATTAAGATGAGTAATCAGTAATGTATGCAGAGCACACAATGCAAAAAGTCATTATTGCCAGAGTTATAACTATTCCAGTTCTAGATCCAATAAACAGTTAATTGTGTTGTTTTACTGCCTATGAATTTAACTACATGTCTATATCTCTAGAATAGTGTTTCCCAAACTGTGTTACACGGACCCTTAGTTTTTCATGTAGCCTGAATAGGTGTTTCGCGAGATACTGGAATAATTAACTAGTAGGCAACCACTTGAATTAATCTCTAAAAGATAAGCATAGAGATACGTTAAATACCAAGAATGTGCGAAGTGTTCCTTTAAGGAAAAAGTTTGGGAAACCCTGTTCTAGAAGACACCAGGTACCAGTTTTGTTTTCACACAGTATTAGACTTGAGGACTTTTCCCTAAGCAGATCAACGCTCTTCCTAAACTTCAACGTCGGTTGTAAATAAAGCGGACGAAATTCAACGCTTTACACAATGTTGAACTGTTAATTCGAAACAAATACACAAGGTTTTAGAGTCCCGGGTGTTAATTTTAGTCGTCACATGGAAAATGCCAACAACGCGAGATAATGCTTCAAACTAAAACAATAACTTCATACTAAAACAAAAACTTCATACTAAAACAATAACTTCAAACTAAAACAATAACTTCAAACTAAAACAATAACTTCAAACTAAAACAATAACTTCATACTAAAACAATAACTTCAAACTAAAACAATAACTTCATACTAAAACAATAACTTCATACTAAAACAATAACTTCAAACTAAAACAATAACTTCATACTAAAACAATAACTTCATACTAAAACAATAACTTCAAACTAAAACAATAACTTCAAACTACAACAATATCTTCAAACTAAAAAAAAAAAAAAACTAGACAAGAATTGCTGTGTAATGTGAATGCAAAGGCATACATTGAAATTCTCCAGGAAGGCATCAAACAAGTAAAATATAAAAATGAAAAACGTATGCAGAGTTAAATTGTAATTAATTATTTTGAATCAATTATGTCATTCATCTTAATATATATTTATATAGTGCTCTAAGCTCCTCATGAACTCACGGCAATGCTATTTGGCCTACGTCTTGGGTTGACGACACGTTAATATCTGGAAACCGTACCGGTCTGTACACTTGTGGAGGTCCGCAAGGTGATGTCCAGAAACATTGTTGATAAGCCCGCTTTAAGTAATGGACAAAAAACATCTGATCAATAGGACTTCAGGCTGATCTGTCAACTGGTAAACGCAGCAACACAATCATTAATTATAAACAATTTTGGGTCTTCGCTCTTTGTAATGAACATCAAAAACTGATCTTGTTTTGACCACTCGCTAATGCTCCTATATCTGCGACTATGAATTTATAATTGATGAACTCCATCGGGTATATTACAATGAACAGTGTAAATGATCATGAACTATATACAACTTCTCCATAACCTTGACTGCTCAAACGTAGACGTGGATGCGTTAACCTGTTTGTCTTGTGTGTTAGTGTACATAAAGTGTAATCTGAATAAATCATTTAAAAGAGAGAGAGAGAGAGAAATAGAGAGAGAGAAAGTGTTAAGAATGAGAACATAAAACCTTGTATCTAAACATACATGTATCTTTCATTTTCTTCATTTCTGTCTGTTTTAGAATTGACTTTTGTTCCTGCTAACAATTTGTAATAATGGGTCTCGGACAAGCAAAATTCGATTATGGTAAATTATTGTTTTAAAGTTTGTACTTTATTCATTCAATTATTTATTTATTTTGTCTTTTAATCCTTGCATGCAAATTGAATTTAAATGTGATACAATTTTATTGCTCGTTGTTTGATAATTATTTTATTATTGTGTTAATGACATACCCCCAAGTTTGAGAGACACTTTCTCTGACCAATAGCCACTTCATAGCGATGTTTTGTTCTCGCAATATCATTCATTGAATCCATAACTAGTAATTAGCTACCAATTATTAACATTTGCACATAATAATTTCCATTTATTTCTTATAATACATGTTGCCACTTTTAAACATTTCAATACCGTGTCATCATGTCATGATAGAGTGGTGGTCAGTTTGTGTCTTCTGGAAACTTTGGAGGAAGACGAAAGATGGGGAGGGTCATTGAGTTGGATGTTCATTAGTCAGATTTCTTTGATTTTAATATTTAAAAAAAAACAATTAATTAAAAGCTTTTATGTAGCAATGTTTTATGTTCTATAGTTCAATCTCTTGTGGAACTGGAGAGGGGGGTGGGGGGGGGGAGAAGGTTTCCGTGCTGCCCCTCTTTGGCGCCCAGCAAGCTCAACTCTGCTCGAGTCATGATTCGAACTCAAGCCCCTTGTTAAGGTAGCCAAGCCGTAACCAAGCAGCGTTTGCCACTATGAACTTCACCGTTATTTTGAGATTGTGTTAAATTTTTGAAACTCATTCTGTTCAGTCAGTGACTTTTTCTAAGTTGAGCAAGTTTGTATAATTTTATCTTCCTATTGAGGAGAGAATTTTTCAATTTTTGGAGGAAAAATTAGTAAGTTTCCGAAAATGGAAATCTTCAAGAGATGGGAAGTGCCATTACAAAAAAAATGCAAACCTAATTATTCTTATATAAAAATAAAGCATTATGTGTGTCACTGTGTCACTATATGTCTATAGTATGAATGTGTCAGAACGATACCATATAAAAAAAAGTCCTACAGTAATAAAGTACTTGACTCTGCATAAGTTCTAAATATGAACATATTAAAACCATAGAAAGTAAATTAAAATTTTGTTATAATAAAAAATATAATCCTCTCTTGCTAATCTATAATCTCCTCTCTCTTGTCACTCTCTCTCCCACTCACTCTCTCATTCAATCCAATCATCCTATAACAACATTCATCCATTTCTCTATCCAACTTTCACTTTCTTCCTGCTACCATTTTTAACATTTATCCACAATCCATTATATCCACTTCTTACATCTATCCACTCAATAACCTATTTATATCTCCTTATTCACACATTGATAGTTTATATCAATATGTCAATTCTTGTCTCTCAGGTACTCACGAGACGGCTGTGTTCAAATCCGATGACGTTGCTGAGGCAGAGATTCAAAACAACGAGTGCCAGAAAAATCACTCCAACTACTTGGAGGTCAAAGGTCTTACTCTTGATTCTTTACCTCAAGGCTACCAAGAACCAGACTTGTTAGAGCTGGTCAAGTCGTTGGCGTCGTTAACAGTTCGAATCTCAGTCATGTACAGCAGTCTAGAAAGAAGAAAGTTTTGGCAGGGGACAGAAGCCAGCTACCCGGGCTATATTTGTCGTGGGAGTGACACGTGCCTGACCGGAAGTGGTCGAATCTGTGACGTATATGAAGATACAAAATATGAGCTCACGTGTCCGTGCTCAGATTGTAAGGAACCAATGTCTGGTTCTGAAAGGCGAGCTGTCTGGCACATCTGGGTCTACAGCGCCACTCACGTGGTATACAACTCAGTCGAAGCGGAGAAGTCAGTCTTTAAATTATTTTACGACACGAGTGAAGGGAAAAGAAAAACTTTCTACGGGGTCAAAGTGCTTTGGTCGAATATTACAGGTGACCTCTGCCTGTTATCTTGTGTCACATGTGACAAAGAGCTGGCGGATGAGCTTGACCAATCATTAAAAGGACTCATATCAATCTGGAAGCGGATCAGAGAAAACTACAAACGAGATAAAACATTAGAAGATGATGCTAGGAAATATAAAGACCGGATTGTAGTGATAGTGTCCCACCCCCACGGAGGACCTAAAAAAGTTTCCTTTGGTCAATTGCATAGTAAAGAAAGGAAAAAAATCGGAAGCGATAACGGCTGGCATATTAACTATCTGGCCAATACGTGTTCTGGAAGCAGTGGTGCCCCAGTGTATCTGTACGGAATGGATTGGTTCAAGTCTGAGTATGTTCACAGTGGTTCTAATTCTGATGTGAACTATAGCACGACTTGGAGTCCTGAAGAGAAATAAGCGACCTTTTAAAACGTAGATCAACTTTTGTTTTCCTCAGAAAAAACAACAAAGACAATACTGTAATATAGACATAACAAGTCATATAGCCTAAAGACATTATAGTGTTAGGGCAAAGTAATTGTAAATATATACCATTTACAACATATTTTTATTCAATAATATACATTTTTACCATCTGAGCTGTGAATGGACCTTGTTTTTTTATGACTTTATAAAATTTAGCTCTAGCTATGAAGGGGGAATAACCCTTGATGGATTATTGTGCCGATGTGCCTAAAACCCAAAACATCAAATATCATTTTTGTCTAGTATATGTAGTTTTAATTAAAAAACTATGAAAATTATGAATTATTATTGAAATACAAATACGTTCAATGTCTCTTAAGATTTATGAACGTTCAATGCACGCTGAAGAGGAGAATGAACTGTAAGGTGGTTATCCTACACAATAGTTCTAGAAATAACTATACATATACTTAATAAAACCACAACACTTGGGAATATATATATATATAAGAATTTTTTTTATGTTACCTAAAAGCATTGAGGGAAAAAAGATTTCAAAAAAATATTTTTTAAGCTAGCCTGCAAGAGGTAAAAACACAAATATATAGGTCTAGACCCACAAATAGCATCTTTTCTAAATGAATCAAAAAGAAAATGACCGCAAATATTTTACTTGAATCCTCATAACGTAATTAGTTAATTTTCATTTCTTCAAACAGTAACTTCTGACATTGCAATGAAATGTTTTGCAGCGCAGCTCGAGTTTACGAACGAAATTTCAACTCAAAAGGAAAAAAAAAACAAGGTTACAAAGACAGTTTGTGTGGAAACACAAACTCAAAATCGGCCCCCGAAGTGGACCACCCAGGCAGGCTTCATTATTGTCAGAAAGAACATCCGAATGAAATTATATCAAAGACTAATGACAGATATGAATGAAGAAAGAAGGTTGACAGATCTTGTGTTGTGCCCCAGCGGTCCAGCAGATCAAAGGATATGTGATGTCTAACTTATAATGCATACTAAATAGATTTTTTTCTCTTTAAAAAAATAGTAAACATTTGTTCATGTGTAAATATAGTACTTAGTATAACAGAACTTACATATCTTAACAATACGAATATAAAAACAAAAATTTTTGACAAAAAATCTACAAACTTTTGCATAAATGTGTTACAAATATGGTAAACGGTTATATCTCCTAATAAATAGCCTCAATTGTTAGAGTGTTTAATAGTTAATTGTTGTAAAAGTGGTGTATTTTTATGAAAAAAAATTCTTGCATAAGTGATTTAAAAAATTAGATTTTTCGCTTTCAGAAAAGAAAAAAAGTAGCCGTTGTGTCAGAACTTTGAATGGACTAAAATATTGTGATGTCGGATTTTCACTATCTTTTCTAGTTTACGAGCTCTAAACGGGACGGACGAACAGACGGACAAACATTTCACACAAAACTAATAGCGTCTTTTCCCCTTTCGGGGGCCGCTTAAAACAGAAAAGAAATGACGCAAATGTCTGGGTTTTTTGTTTTTACTATGTTAATTATGACAAATGTGTGAGTCAATGATAGGAACTTGTATAGGTGGATGGGACATTCAAAGAGGATATGGTTTACGGTTTCATAAGGATGGCTCAGTGTCTACAAAGCGGGAGTTGTGTCGAGTTTATTTTGTTCAGATGGTTATTTAACAGAGGTGTGTGTCCTGTTTTTAGTTGGAATATTGTAGATTGTTCTTTGCGAGGGAGGAAGATAGTCCTAAAGTTGCAAGTACATAGTCATAAATTAGTATGTATATTATACAACATTGTCAATTCCATATTGTATTTATTGTATCTCAGACAGACAACATGCTACACTACTTTCAAGAAGAAGACCTACCTGTTTAAAATGTTTTTTTAGAATAGTTTGTCATTTGAGCTCTCTGTGTTTGTAATGTTATTACAGCGCCTTGAGCCTACATTTTGTTTGTTAACAGCACTTTATAAACTATTATTATTGTATTAATAATGTTCTTTTGTATTCCTGTGGATTTTCTGAGGGTTTAAGTAACATTCCAAAAGGCTAGAAAAAAGAATATTTAGCCCATTTCCCAAAATTTGTTGCACCAATATCCATTGTTGCTTTGTTTTTTTAAAATAATATTTAACATAAGAATAACTGAAGTAATGAGCGTCTGTTATTTCGATTGATACACAAGATTGATATAAATAAATGTTAATATTATGTTGAGATAGTGTTATATGAACTGTGCGTTTAGATGGTATTTAATAAAACAGTAACTAAATCTCATGACGTTTTTGATTGTTCTTTTCTTTGTTTCAATTACTTTTTAATCTTTTTTTTTTGTCTAACAGCTGCTCTGCATATCTAAATCACAATATATACGTAATAGTAACTTCTAAAGATGAAATTGATATTTTCAGAATGGAAATACATCCAATCTATGCAATTCTTCTTCGACCATATTTTTATTTAAGAAGGCTCAGATAAGTAGTCCCAGGAGACAAATTGCATAATGTAAACACAGGAACCCATCGCAGACATTTTCTTCAGGGTGTTTTTGGGCCCTGTAAATTCCAGGCCTCTTAATAGAGTATTAAGCTTTGAAGGCATGATCAGCATTCTCAGGAGCAAACTTTACAAGTCCATATTTTTTGTAACACACTCAATGCCGTACCCTTGTATTTAATCGATGTGGTGTATACATTGTATGTTTTGTTTTTCAAGGCTGATAATGTATTGATAGGGGATATTATTTTGGTTGGTATGTAGTTTCTTAGATATATCTCGTTATACCCTCCTTCTGTATGTGGATCATCTCATAGAGATGAGGTAAATTAATAGGGTATTAGTTATGGTCGGAACGATGTTCCCCAACCAGCAGTTCCCCCCTCTTCAAGAAGTTTATGTATTCAAAGGAACGGCAAGTGTCGATATACATATTATATTGGCCATTGTGCTGTCGACGTGATACGCCTAGTAACATGTCTTTAATCGAAGGGAAAAAATGTCTCTTGAGAAGCTTAAGGTAAAAATGTATTTATATAGAGATCCACGTCTACGGTCTATATTTATAAACGCAGGCGCTATCAGTGCATTAACATCGATCTAGAGCGCTAGTGGTAAAGCTATACAACTAGAAGTGAACATGAAAAGAGTTTTCATTTGCAGTCTACGAGACGTGGAAGAAAATAGAGTCAACGCGTTAATTGAAGCTATGCAACGTCCTTGACCTTCCGTTTAAACCAGCTACACATGTGTTTATGTGTTGTTGCGACCACTGGATACACAGAAGCAGGATACAACCGCAAGCATTTTCATTCATTGGAGTGACCTACATTTGTAGCTACATATTTCAAACGTAAAATGTAAGGTCCTGCGACATAGATCTCATTGATCTTGTTTTTTTTTTTTTCAAGTCATTGAGAACTATGAACAATTGTAGTCAAGGGAAAAACTGGTTTCCCTTTTCAAAAACATTAAAAATTCAACTGTCAATGTAAAGATTACGCAGGTATGTACTTATTTGTTTGTTATTCATAAAGCTAGGTTTATTCCTTAGCGTCTAAAAAAAAATCAGTAGCTTTTGTTTACATCAGTACATGTTGATGAGTAGACAATTACTAATATCTAATTGTATCTAAAGTAAAAATCTACTAATTGGTTTTTAACTTATCAATTCTCTAATAAATAGATTAATTTCTGTACGCATTATGTTTTTGATTTAGTGTATTTCATTTTTTTATCCAAAGGCATGTACTGTATAGATATTTTTAAATAAATGATTAAAAGGGGGGATAACTGTACTTTATCATTAGCTGTTTTCCTAACAAGGTTGTTCCCCCGGTGTTTACAGTGAAGTTCCCCTTTCAGACCTCGCTATCTATAGGGGAGATGATATAAAGGTCATTGGTTTCTGTGGCCCACGGTTAACGAGGGTGTCATGTGGTTTTACTTTTCACCAACTTATGTCAGGTACCCATTAGAGCTAGGTGGACTCAGAGGCGCCCAGAGATCCCAAAATAAAAAAAACAATGCCAGTCTTCATCGGGATTTTTCACCCCATATTCGGAAGCTATGCGCTTAACCACTCAATCACCGTGCGTCAGTGTAAGTTGTTTTGATACCCTTTCTTTCATGTATGTCTCAAATTTAATTTGGAAAGTTAATTATCAAACTTCTTCTTCTTCGTTCTCTATTATAGATAAGGTTGCGTGACAATGTGTTATGCGCCAGGAGGCCCACTGACTCCGGCTTCAGTCTACTTTTCTTTCTGGGTGTGCTCCCATAGCCTTTGATCATCCAATCTCATCTGCAAGAAAGCAGTTGTTTTATTTCGGAGTTGTCTCTCCTATATGAACTGCTATCCCTAGCTAACGAGTTTCATCTACCAGGGTTTAGAGTTTAAGCGCCCTATACTTGCTTTTTGTAATAATTTCCCTTGATTTTTAAAATGTTTTAATTAAGTGAACATTCTAACCACTGCGATACCTCAGCTCATCCTCCATGACTGCGAACCAGTTGGTCCACGGCTAACCCTTGTATCTATCCGCCATCTTCGGACGCTCTTGTTAGATGATGGTAGCTCGCCCAAGAATTATCAAACATGTTTTATATGTAATTATAATGAATTATAGAATTTAAATATAAGTTAATTATTTGGGATTTTACTGGAAACCCGACAACGTGAGACAGTATCCACAATGCAATACTTTTCAATTGACCACTGAATCAACATTATACCAATCTCAATTTGAAATGAGTTAAAAAAAAAAAAGAAGCAGTCTATTTGACTGCATAAGTTCTATCGTTTTAAATCATAAGTATTTATACTTCTACAGCCAGTACAGCGTATTTGTAGTAATTTTATTATTATTGTAATAGCCGATTTTCTAATATTGTTTTCAATATGTTTTTTTAAAAGTTGATAAATAAGATAAATAGTTTTGCCGATGGAGTGCATGCATCTTTGGTGAAAGAAACTAGTACAGAATATTGTATTAAATTATAGTATAGTATAGTATAGTATAGTGTAGTGTAGTGTAGTGCTAGTGTAGTGTAGTGTAGTGTAGTGTAGAGTAGAGTAGTGTAGTGTAGTGCTAGTGTAGTGCTAGTGTAGTGTAGTGTAGTGTAGAGTAGAGTAGTGTAGTGTAGTGTAGTGTAGTGTAGTGTAGTGTAGAGTAGTGTAGTGTAGTGTAGTGTAGTGTAGTGTAGAGTAGTATAGTGTAGTGTAGAGTAGTGTAGTGTAGTGTAGAGTAGTGTAGTGTAGTGTAGTGTAGTGTAGAGTAGTGTAGTGTAGTGTAGTGTAGTGTAGAGTAGTGTAGTGTAGAGTAGTGTAGTGTAGTGTAGTGTAGAGTAGTGTAGTGTAGTGTAGTGTAGAGTAGTATAGTGTAGTGTAGAGTAGTGTAGTGTAGTGTAGTGTAGTGTAGAGTAGTGTAGTGTAGAGTAGTGTAGTGTAGTGTAGTGTAGTATAGTATAGTGTAGTGTAGTGTAGAGTAGTGTAGTGTAGTATAGTATAGTGTAGTGTAGTGTAGAGTAGTGTAGTGTAGTATAGTATAGTGTAGTGTAGTGTAGAGTAGTGTAGTGTAGTATAGTATAGTGTAGTGTAGTGTAGAGTAGTGTAGTATAGTATAGTGTAGTGTAGTGTAGTGTAGTGTAGTGTAGTGTAGTTTTGTAAAGTATAGTATAGTATATGGCTCCTTCTATCACGGAAGGCAATGGATGCGCCCAGATCTAATAGGTCTGGTTTACGGTACTCATCTGGTAAATTATCTAGACAGATATTTACAGAGAAGATGACGCAATGCTTCAAATAAAACTATGGAAAGTGAGGGAGAGAGAGAGAGAGAGAGAGGGGGGGGGGATGGGAAAATGAGAAAATGAGGGTGAAAAAATGAGAGATTGGCATAAACAAATTCACGTTTTTTTCTTTCTCTTTTCAGTACTGACCACACAATGAACTCATGGGTCTGTTCCAAACAAAATTTGATTATGGTAAGACCAGTACAAATTTTATTTTTATTGTTCTATTTTAATAATATATATTATGCTTAATGACCTAAAGCAGAACAAACGCTGGGGGGTATCAGATTAAATTAGTTACTGTAGAGGGTGTATCTGCAATTAGTTAAATTTAATTAGTTATGTAACGATGTACGTGCATGACGCCAAGGACGTAATCATCTTCTTTTTTTGAAGTACGTCTGTATTATATAAGATAAAAGATGAGCGATAAGTTACAGTAAATTAGTTATTCTAACGATGCGTGTGCGAGTTGTAGTTAATGTATCTCCAAAGTACCTTGATAAGAACCTAGATGCTATGGTTTACTGTCTTGATAAGAACGTAGAGGCTTGGGTGTATTGTTTTGATAAAAACCTAGATTCTTGGGTGTACTGTATTGATAAAAACCTAGATGCTTGGGTGCATTTTTTTTTAAGTAACATGTGTTTGATAAGATAAGAAGCTGTCTTGATAAGAATCTAGATGATTGAGTGTTCTGTCTGGTGTACTACAATTGCGAGAATAAATATGAATCACACATCGTCACTAAAGGGTAGATACAAAATAACTAAGTCCAAACACGTGACATCTTTTAGCGTACATTAGAGGAGCTCTTCTTTTCATCAGTCTATACCTCCAAAAACAACTACTAACGTTTCTTCGTTGTTACCTTGGAAACTAACACAGACTCTCCATTACACAAAGTTTTATTAAAATTGTAGTATACGCACCAATTAACTGAAAAAAAAATAATTGTTTGTTTGACAGGGACCCATGAAACTGGTTTTCCGAATGCAGATGACGTAAACAGTGAAGTTGAACTACCTGATAACTGCCATAAAGATCACACAAAATATTTTCTGGTGACCAGACTCCGTCTCGAGAATTTACCAGAAGTGTACCGGGAGCCAGACCTGTTCGATCTGATACAATGTATAGCAGAACTGACTGTCAAAATAATTGTAAAATTTTGCAGTGCAAAGAGAAGACAGTATTGGATGGGGACAGAAGCAGAATACCCTGGCTACAAAGATCGGGGAGGCAAAAGTCGACTCATTGGAAGTGGTCGAATATGTGATGTGGTAAAGGTCGAAAACGATGAGATGAAATGCCCTTGTAAAGATTGCAAGAAGGCTAACACTGAAAAGCGTGATGTCTGGAACATACATGTGTTTACCGCGACTCACGTGGTCTATGATTCCGAGGAAGCAATACAATCTGAAGTTAAAATTATTTACAATAGTAGCGACAAAAAGGAGCAAATGTTTCACGGTGTTAAAACGATATGGTCCAATGCGTTGGGGGATCTCTGCGTGCTGTCGTGTGTGACCTGCAATCAAACGTTAGCCACCCAACTGCTCCAGACAATCAAACAGTTTAATATTCTGTGGAGTCGCATCAGAGTAAACTACAAGAATGATAAGAAATTGGAGTCCAGACAGAGAAAATACAAAGATAGGATTGTGGTGATTGTGTCTCATCCTCACGGTCGTGATAAAAGTGTTTCCTTTGATAAATTAGAAACTCGTGTAGGGAAACGGATTTATCTCGACAGAGGCTGGCATTTAAACTACAAGGCTAGCACCTGTACCGGAAGTAGTGGAGCCCCAGTTTATCTCTATGGAATGGACTGTTTCACTACGGAGTATGTTCACAGTGGCAGTAATGGTGATTATAATTACAGCACTACTTGGTGCCCGAAATAGAACTTTCTGAACTCAAAAGTTTTTGTTGATTTCATTGTATTAAAGGGAATAGTTTTGTTATTATTTTTAAAAAATCTAAAACATAAAATAATAATAGTAATTGATCACTAATAGCAGAATGTTCAGCCTTTTCAGAATCTGCCTACCTAGGTCGCCATAACCAAGTTTCAAAGTTAATTCACCAACACTTGGCTTTCACACATACACACGCACGAACACACACACACACATATACATGTACATATATATATATTGTAAATATATACAAATTAAAACAATAAATATAATAACTCAAAATTAAAGTGTTGTTACCATCCATTTTTTTTTCAATTTCCTCCAGGCGAGTAAAAATTACTTTTTTAAAAACTATCATACATTAGTTATTGGGGACCCCGGTTCAAATCCTGGTGAAGAGGGGGATTTTTAATTTCGGGACTTTCGGGCGCCTCTGGGTATACCCAGCTCTAATGGGCACCTGACATTAGATAGGGAAAGGTGGTTGGTCGTCGTGCTGGCCACATAATACTCTCGTTAATCGGGCCAAAGTATCAGTTGGCCTTTACATCATCTGCCCCATAGATCGCAATGTTTAAAAGGGGAACTTTATTTTTTACTTTACTTACTAGAAATTATAATTAAAAAAAAAAGATTTCAGCTTCTTAAGGGAGGCATCGCCTTTTTATATAATTTTTTTAAAAAATTCCAATCGTTTAACAACTAATTTTCTGCACTTTAAATTTGGGAGAGGGTAAGGGCATATGATATAACTATCTTTTACCTCTGGCTTAAAAGATTAACCAAGAACAGAAACTCTCCAAATGTAAATTATCTCAGAGGTATTAATTAAATCTGGGAATGTGAAACTCTGTAATGTAAAGATTCATTTAGAATATTAATATAAGTATTTCAAAACAAAATATTTTAATAATTATTTTGAACAAATGTTCTCCAGCAAAATAGCAAAGCTTGTTAACGCTATCAAACCTATAATATGTTTTGATTAGTCGAGTCCCAAACCGGACATCACATACATACGAGCATGTCAATTTTGAAAAACAAAAAGTCATCTTATTAAAATGTAATAGTTTATGGTGCGTTTTATTATGAACTTACCATTCATCCATTCCAGTGGCGCTACAGCCCATCGAGAAATCTGGCCTGCTTCAAAACATCCTTCTCATTCAGATCCCTCTTATGAACTTACCAGGGCTTTTAAATTGCTGTAAGGTGCAGCATATATCCACAATAGATCCGATGAAAGCTATTTAACCTGTTACGCCTTAACAGACGGCGTATCTTGATAAGGCAACTGCTGTTCAACGATGATGCGGCACTCATATCTCATTCACAAAAAGGATTACAGAGACTTGTGAATGCTCTGGCAGCTGCTTGTCAAGGGCTTAACATAACAAAAATCCTCTTCAAGACCGAAATCTTGGCACAAGATACCGGCGGTACATATTGCAAATCACACACTTACTGTGGTGCAAGAATTCACATTCTTGGGAACGACAATAGCCAGAAACTTAGATTTAGAAAACGAGTTTACGAAAAGAATAGGAAAGGCTTCTGCAGCAATGGCAAAACTCTCCAAGCGCGTGTGGGAAAATACCAAATTGACTACGGCAAACAAAATCATATTTAACAATGCCTGCGTTCTGAGCACATTTCTTTATGGCCGTGAGTGCTGGACAACTTTAATGCTTCAAGAACATAAATAAAATAACTTCCACTTACGCTGCCTGAGACGTATACTGTGCATCTCTTGGAGGAATCATGTCTTCCACCAGGACGTATTGAAACGGGCCAATATGCACAGGATCTATGCTCTTCTTACACAGAGAAGACTACGCTGGCTCGGTCATGTCACTCGCATGCCAGATGGAAGAATCCATAAAGACATCGTATACGCTGAGCTTACAGAAGGAGTCAGAGCCATGGGCCGCCCAAGACTAACATTTAGAGATGTCTGCAATAGAGACATGAGAACCACGGGTCTCGACTGAACAACATGGAGACTTTATGTGCTGGTACAAACTTTGCCGAAAGCAAAAGAAACGAAGCTGCATCAGTCAAGAGAAAGAAAAAGAAAGCTGACCTGATAGCTAGTCACCTGGTCCTAGGACAGATGCATATACATGCACGAACTGTGGCAAACAGAATTGGCTTGATCAGTCACTCTAGACTCTGCCCCATCTCAAGACGAAACTAAAGCAAGTTACTCATCTGGGCGCATCCATTGTCTTCCGAAACAGAAGGAGCCATATACATGTATTATGGAGTCTGTATTCCTGTGATTTAGCTAATGTTATGAAATCATTATGAAAATATAGAACTCACAACTTCTGCATCAAGTTTATTTCTGTATTTAGACTTGACTGTAGAAAATCATATTTCATACAACTGTTGGAAATGGAAGAGGATGTCTCGAAAAAATCTCAAATAGAACAGAATGGCTGCAAACATTTAATCCAGAATTCTTTAGGTGACATTGAAAAGAAATCATATTTAGCTGCCTTGCTATTGATGCAAAGCTTGTAATAGTATCTTTATTTGTAATATATAACCATGAATCATACAGTGGGTTACGATATATACACACTGTGTACCAAACATTGAAATCCAGCAGTATTTTTGAAGACATCCCCTTACTTTTCTAAAAATTAACTAACATTATCAATTACATCATGTGCTGCAGAACTAATTTCAAGAAGTTTGCATAGAAACTAATTTTTTTAATCGCTATTGTGTATATATCTTAAGAAAACTAGTAATTGTGAACAATTTACTACGTCTGCGGATTCATCACACCGGATGCTAAATATTGGAAATGGATAAGATATCATATTTCCGAATTACCTGATTGATAATATCAGCAGAGATTTTTTTTTTCCGTGAACAGTGCCATTAAATAATGAAATTGCACTAAATATAGTAAAGAATTCGGCTCCAATCATAACTCGAGCAATGTCTTTAGCTCCTGGCAATATTATATCCTTGGTATTGGTGTGAGGTTTCATAGCTCTAGCAATTCTGAGAGCCACCAAATTAAAAATGTGCTTCAAGGGCTGCTATATTTTACTTATGCTACTTGCCACCAGGCTGGATTTCTTGACTCTATAAGCCTTCAAAATTAAATTATGTCCTTGTCGGCAAAGCTCGGACGTTTGTTCGGCCTCACACATATGGCAGCGAACTGCGAAAACTTCATTACAAATGACGCACCCTCACGTTTTAATGTATTTTATTGATGCTTGACGATAGTTTTCATAATAGGCTTGATACACGTTAAATACGTATTTTAAAAAATCCCAAAAAACTTGCGATGAAAAATTCATTTAAAAAAAAATAAATTCCGACTGTCTTAAACGACCCCTGGCAAATGATCAAGGGGTCGCGATCCACAGGTTGAGAACCCCTGCTCTAGATCATCTATCGTTTCATATTTGCATTACGCTTGGCCCAATTGTAATTTCATCATCCTCACTCCGTAGCCACAATCAATCGTTAACTTTTTCTCACCGTAACCTTGGAAACAGGCACACATGAGGGGCCTGCCTTAGGCATAAGCAAACAGGACTCATACAAAATTATTTAGAGAAGAAATTGTTAAACATGTGCCCAATGATACTACTAGCGACAACTAGCCTGACTAGGTTTGAAATAAATTGTGAAATTTTTAATTTTTTACGAAGTTTATTTTTTTTAATTTAATTATTTTGGGGGGGCACCAAATTCACTTCACCTAGGACCTGCTACTATCTAAGGCAGGCCCTGCGCGCGCACACACACACACACACACACTTCATAAGAGGCCTACAGTTGAACTTAACTTCGCTTGCCAGCGTGGACCGCCTGGGTGCAAAGGGACACTGAACTACCTAATTTGTTTTACATCTGATTGGCTACGTTCGCAGGAGTATTGCAACTAATTGCAAGCGATCAATTACTGTTTCTATTGACATAGTAAATATTTGAAATAGAATCACGCGAAGCATCGAGTAAAAGCGTATTTAGGTCTAGATCTATAATCTATATTTATTCACGTTCGCATCGATCTAGAGGCCGAGTCCTAGAGTCCTAATAATAGCGGCAACTGAGGAGTGGTTTTAATTGCTGTTTCTTGTTGTTCTAGGCCAGGGGTCGGCAACCTTTAGAGTCGGAAGAGCCAAAAATTAGAATTTACAAAATTTTAACTTTTTTTTAAAGAGCCACAATGTTTTTTTCTTGCCAACAATAAATAGTACTTACACACTTTTTTTAATGAAAAAAAAAAAGAAACTTTTTTATTCCTATATATATAAGTAATGTTTTTTTAACAAAAATTAATTTAGGAAACAATTAAAACAGTAAAACATTTACTAAGAACACTAACTTGTACTTCAATAACAAATATATGAGCACACTGGAGCGATGGCTCTGCAAGGTTTTAGAAAGTCTGGATACATTTAGCTAATAGTTCATTTTTAGTTTCAAGCGCGGCTCTAAATTTTAATTTTTTAGTTGGCTTCTTACTTTACTTTTAATTATATTTATGCAAGAGAACGCTTTCTCGCACGAATATGTCGGTCCAAAGATAGCACTCCAAATGCCAACTTCTTCACCGGACTGTAAGCAATCTGGAAGACTATTCAACTCATCAACTCGCGGCATTCCTTTTAAAGCTGTCCACTCGTGTTACGATGGCTACATCAGTTCTGCACTTCCAACTCTTCCAACTTGATTTTTAACTCTGTAAATTTTCCTCGCCACAAACCTTTACTTTTTAAATCGATCAATTGCAGATCTAGAGATCTGTTATCAATTCCAAAATGAGCAATGTGGATTTCGTTACTGTTTGTGTTGAGAGGATTTACTTGGAATGACAGAATGGTCGGTTTTGAACTGCTCAAATCTATCAAGAAATTCATCTTAGATTTTTTTTACAACTGTGCTGAAATAATTCGTGTCAAAAGTTGCACTGATTCTGTTTTAGACATTGAAAATGAAGTAACTAGCCGCTCTGAAATATCTTCGGAAAAAATATTTTTTCTTTAAAACAAACGAATTCTTCTATCAAACCATAGATTGGATTTTACTTTCCTTGCAGTTGTAGATTCAGCTCATTTAATTTCATTGTTTTATCCACCATAAAGTAATTTTTTTGGAACCATTTGTTGTTCTCTATTCAGGGTGATTAATGTCTTTATCATTTAGGAATGTATTTATTTCATTCAAGCACAAACCAAAACGTTTTAAACTTTGGAAAGCCATTGCACTTTATTGGGAAGAAAGAGACTCAATTTCCTTCAAAAATTCTTTAAACTGACTATGGTAGAGTGCATTTGACAAGATGCTGTTAACAATCTTGATCACCAAATTTATGACGTCAACTATTTCGGCTGAAAATATTTGGGCATAAAGCGCTTCATGGCTTGGTTTATTATGCAGTGAAACGTAAGAATTTCATTGTTTATTTTGCTCCGAAGCATCGATGTTGCCCCTTTATTTTTTCCTGTCATGTGACCCCATCAGTTGCTATTGACACGATTTTAAATAAAACGAGCTTAATGTTTTCAAGGTATTTTTGCACGGCATACGTGCATCTTCTCCTTAGTTTGTCCAGAGAGCGGTAGCATTCCCAAAAGTTCTTTTGGACATTTGGGAATACATATACCTGACAAAAATAGGCAACTTTTGCCGTGTCTTTATGTCGAAATACCCATCTATAGCAAGTGATAAGACAGAAGAAAGTAGAATATCTTTCACCTGCAAATATGTTACATTTGAAAACATGTTAGCTATTCTATCTTATACTGTTTTAGTAGATTGTGGCAAATCTTTGATTTTTTTAATTTCATGATTTCTGTGTGTTTTTTTTTTTTTTGTAAATCACGAGACTGTTTTTTCAGATGCACGAAGGAAGCAGTCTTTGACAACTTTAAATTGTTTGCATTTTTGTGCAATTTCTAGTGGTACCGCAAAGCTTTCCATAATAGCATTACTTGTAGATTGCTTCTAACTTTTAGAAGATAATCGCTTTTAACTCATTTACTTGAAACAAGAAACTATACGTCCCAGCCAAAGCGAGTGGCGAAGATGCCAATTTGTCTTGCGTCGAAAGCGAATTAAAACCTACTTAGAAACATCCGACGATGACCAAGAGCTTCTGATGTGCTGACAACAGTGACGATTCGTGTAATGGGGGAGGGGTGTGGTGAAAAGCGAGCACAATTGGCTGAGAGATATATTCGGTGCCTAATCCTAATTCAACGATTCGAACTTTTTCAAAACAAAAAATTCCGATAACAAAAGAATATTGGGGTATGGGACTAAAGAGCCGCAGCTTCACATCCAAAGAGCCGTATGTGGCTCGCGAACCGCATGTTGCCGACCCCGGTTCTAGGCAAGCTAAAAAAAATAGGTCCAATGTGAATTAAAGTATGACAATGACCTTGACCTTATTTCCAACAACTACACATTTGTAAACACGCGTATTATTGCGACGCTGTGAATGTAGGAAAACACAGAAGCGTGGTATAATTTCGTGCGAGAGACAATACGTTTTCTTACAATGTGTTTTCATTCAAAGGAATATAGTTAAATAGACCTACATTAGTGTTTGCACATTTCAAACTAGCAATCTAAGATCCTGTAATATAGATCGATTTTCCCATCGATCTAGATTTAGATCTTGCATGCTTTAATTCTTAAGATTCCAGAACACTTATGATGTTAGGCTAATTATAATTTAGTCACGTTTTTTTTTTAAAGACATTGGAAGTATGCCTGATGAAGTAAACATTTCACAGATTTTTTCTTATTTGTGGTTCAGTACTAGATCTAGGTAACTATTTAATCTTCATTTATACACTTGTATTTTTCTACTTGTTCTGATTAGTACTGAGTGACTGAGTGGTTAAGCGCTTGGCTTCAGAACCTGGGGTCCTTGTTTTGAATTTCGGTGAAGACTGGGATTTTCACCTTCGGGATTTTTAGCTTGCCCCTGAGACCACACAACTGTAATGAGTACCTGACTTTAGTTGTGAAAAGTAAAGGCGGTTGGTCGTTGTTTTTGGTCACATGACACCCTGCTCGTTAACCGCTGACCAAAGAAACAGATGACCTTAACATTATCTACCATTTAAATCGCATGTTCTGAAAGTGGAACTTTACTTTTGCTATAATATCTTTGCACGTGACTGAATATTGGGCCTACTAAAGTCTATATACATGAGTATTTTGTTATATTTCGTAAGATCTTTGAGGAAGACTTCGACAGTTTTATTTATCCTTTTTGAAAATGTGTTTAAGTTCCAGGTAAAATCAATAAGCAGACTTCTCACTCTAACGAAATATCTTGAGCTTTTTTCTTTCCTTAGAAAGCAGTGTCTACTTCAGTGCTGTTGACGATTGTTGACTTGAAGCACCAAGCTACTGGTGGACAACTACACAGCTGTTGGTGTATTTAATTTTAACTTGTAAAAAACTTGAACTAACTTGAATAACTTCTTAGTAAACAGTTCTATATTTAACTTGTATTACAATATTGACAAATTCAATTTGAGATGAAATGAAATAAATATAGTAGACATAAGTAATAATATGAAATGATATTTTAACTAAAATAAATTTCACATAAAAACATGTTATTTCACTCTGGCATTCTAGATTTCTTTTTAATATTCCAGACAGCTGATGACAATACCTCTTATCTTGCATCATTCACACTACATAGCCACCAACCAATCACTTGCTTCTTCTCACCGTTACCATAGAAACACACACATACACTCCATAATATTCAGGGATTCCAAAAGTGATCTCTAGTCTTATTGACAAAGTCTAAATTGACCTCCTGGGGGCTACGACGACCCCTAAGGGATCCACGTAAAAAAAAGTGTGGGGTCTACGATAGTGGGTGTCTTATTGAAGCAGACTGAGACTTAAGTATCATTTCTCATTTAGGGTAGCCTATTGACTTTTATACACTGAAATTGTATTCCCTATTAATGCAATGATCTCCAAGACAAGTATAATATTAAAACTGGTTCCTTAGTTAATAATTTCAAATTTTGTTATAAGAATTGAATATCTCCATAATGCATAATTCGACATCTAATTTATATAGTTTTATTTTGTTTATATAAAACTTATAGTAGAAATTGCAGAATTAAAAAAGACAATTTATTGAAATGTGGACAAAACAGTGTAGATAATTTAAATTATGTCTTTTTCTCTTTCTTGTCGATCAGGTACATACGTTTTACCATTGGTGTGCTAAAGATTTAAATAATGACGTTAAAAAAACATTTTAGGGGGAAGAACATGTAAAATAACGTCAACCTGGAAAAAATATAAACAAAGAAATATATAAATATATATATATATGATGGGCTAATAAATTATAGTAAAACAGACACAAAATAGAGCAGTGCGATTCATAACAAACGAATATTCACATTTGACTAGAGTAACACCTTTAGTAAAATCACTAAATTTAGAAAGCCTTCAGGACAGAAGGCTCAAAAGTAAAGTAGCAATAATACATAAAACACTGAACCATAATCTTCAAATACAAAAACAAAATTTAATAAAATACTCTGAAAGACACAAAGATAAAGGCACATTCCTCGTCCCATATGCTAGGACAAATTTGTACAAATACTCCTTCTTCCCTAGTGCTATTAGAGCATGGAATGGGTTGCCTGAGCTAGCCAGGAAAACCAGTGACTTGGCAGAATTTAAGTTATTGGTTAATATGCATGACTAAATGCATGACGCGTAGGACGTAATCATCTTCTTTTTTGAAGTAACGTCTGTATTATATAAGATAAGAAGAAACAAAATTGATAAGAAGGGGAATAATCTATGAATATAACATGCCTTTTACTCAACAGAGTTACTCTCCGGTCTACTCCTGTATTTGTTTGTTTGTTGTTTGTAAAATGTGTTACATGTTTCGGATGTTCCTTCGGAGTTTAAGATAGATTTGAAAGAGTGGGACAGAAAGATAGAGAGCTAGGGGACAGAAAGATAGAGAGCTAGGGGTCAGAAAGATAGAGAGCTAGGGGACAGAAAGATAGAGAGCTAGGGGACAGAAAGAGAGATGCACAAATACGACTCTATGAAAATGGATGTTTTTTTTCTCTTTTCAGGAATAGAGTTTGTACTAGCTACCAGTATATCTAATGGGCCTCTTCCAAACGAAATTTGATTATGGTAAGTTTATTCAAAATAAAAACAATTCTAATTATTTTTTGTCCAATTAAAAAACAAATTGACAAAATAATTTTCTGTTTGATAATCTAAATCATACTTCCTTAGTGCTTATAAGAGCATGGAATGGGTTGCCTAGCCAGGAGAACCAGTGACTTAGCAGACTTTAGGTCATTGGTCAATATGCATGACTAAATGCATTGCGCGTTGGACATAATCATCTTTTTTTTTGAAGTAACGTCTCAATTATATAAGATAAGATAATACATTTAATATGTGCTGTAATAATAAAGTTTGACACAATTTTCTAAAGCTACAGGAGGAATCACTAGCAATTAAAAGTTCTTTGTTTTTTTAACATTTTTAAAATTTTACAATTTCGGGCATCTGCCTCGTCACATCGCCCCACGCCACAAAGTGAGGGCGCCCACTGCATAAATAGGACAGCTCTATTAAACCATTGGATGTCATGCGATGCGCCGAGTGTTTCTTCCATCATGTGTAGCTTTCCCCCCCCCCTCCCAAGTCAGCCATGGCCTGGAGGCAGTATCAAGAATAGTTAACCCATACAGTACAATGTTGTCGCACATGTATGTTTTTCACGGAGGTTTCTAATACGTTTTACTTACAGTTACCTTCTTCAGTTTAGCGTCGAAGCAACATGCGGCATGGCTGCATACGCACCAGGGGCGTAGCTAGGAATTTTCCATCGTTTTGGGGTCGGGGGGGGGGGCTCTTGACCTCTTTGGAGGCCCCTGCAATTGCTTAATATTAAATTTTCAATGTAAATAAAAATCATTTGCGGACATCCCTCAAGTGGGGGCACGGGGGGGGGGGGGAATTCTCCCCCCTCCTCCCCCCCATCCTATCTACGCCATTGATGCGCACGGCATTTTTTCTGAACCGAGATCCGGGTAACTGATGTAGGTCTCACACCCGGCTCTCACTAATTACTGGCTAGCTTTCTGAGTAACATATTTTCGCGCATAACCACCGCGGGTTATACAGGTATTTTTTACAAACGAATGACAGCTGTGCGGGGTATTCAATGGCGCGGGGTTTACAAGATGTATCTTATCCATAAACATAGCATAACAGAAACTATTGTCGTATACGTCACATACCGGTGGGTATGTATAGCTTCTATAGTTGACTGTGTGATTGTGAAGTGTACATTAAAAAGTTGTATACACATCTCATTATTAACCTCAAGACAACAAATAATAACGATTCGTGTAGAGAATCTTTCATATGCATGCAATCAGTTGTCAAGCTGTGCACATGCGGGGTATATAGATGGGATTTTGTTGTACTTATTTTGTAATTTGTGTTGTGTATAAGGGTGCGCCGGATAAATGCGCGAAAATACGATAACACTAGCTCCACCGAGGCAATTCTTTCAGCACTTATACACATACAACAACATAAATACACTCACACATATGTACTGAGATAAATATACCAACATACGTGCACTAACATAAATATTTTTACATACATTCACGCATAAGTTTCTAGACATACCCTGATATACACACACACACTCAAATGTAACACATATTCTCGCATACATTCACTCAATCCTTAACCCTTCATCTTCCCTTAACCCCTACTCTGATGGACCGTTGGGGCATCATAGAGGATCTGTTAACTGTCTTTCTCCATTCTTCTGCCTTTTGCCTTTGATAACATCCATTTCAATGAGAGGCCTGTCCATTTTTTATGTTGTCTTTTCATCGCTTTCTCTGTCTGCCTTTTCTTCCTTTTCCTGGAACTGTTCCCCGAAAAAAGGTCTTTGCGAGCCCTGAGAACCTTGTGATAGAGTTTGAGATTCCGTTTTCTTGACACCATCGTGTGGTCTGATCACTAGACTAATCTCCGAACCGGAGACCGCGGTTCGAATCCTGGTGAGGACTGGGATTTTTAATTTCGGGATCTTCGGGCGCCTCTGAGTCCACCCAGCTCTAATGGGTACCTGACATTAGTTGGGCAAAGTGAAGTTAGTTGGTCGTTGTGCTGGCCACATAACACCGTCGTTAACCGTAGGCCACAGAAACAGATCATCTGCCCTATAGACCACAAGGTCTGAAAGGGGAACTTTACTTTTTTTTAAAATCTATTTGTGATGCAGCCTTTGTATGTGATACCTAGGCTCTTTCTGTAGCATCTCAATTCCATTAATAGGATCCTCCTCTCTAGTTCTGCAGTCAGTGTCCAGGATTCTCAAGCTTCAAAGAAGCGCATCAGTCTGATTTCCATGTTGAGGGCTATACCTTTGTCTTTCCACATTGTTTTAAGTTTTGCAAGTGCTGCTGTGGACTGGAATTATGTTCAGTATTTCTGGTTAGATTTCTTCATCTGAGACAATATGCTGTGCAAGTCTTGCCTATGCTCATCACCAACTCAGCTATCTTTTTTCGACTCCAGCAGAAATAACCTGCCCAGTGGGCAGCAGAGCATTCACCAGCCACGAGGATGCACAAAACCCCAGTGCAAGGCCCTCAGCCCCCTGGATGACAAAGGAGGTCATCATCGAACCACGATGGACGAACTATTTATACATATCTTTTTTCTGCACTTAAATAGTACTAAGGTTCTCTGGCAGTAAGATAGTTCTTAAAAAAGTAACTAGATCTTACACAATTATTATCATATAGCCCGACAACTTGTGATGCTGATGTATCCTTACCAATACGTAGAAAGTATAAATGCTTTATAATAGGTTTTAATTTTTTGGTTCTGACTTGTATTAAAAACAACAATATTTTCACAATTTTTTTCTTTGACAGGGACACATGAAACTGCCGTCTTTAAATCAGATGACGTCGCGGAAGTAGAAAACCAAAAACGCGAATGTCAGAAAGATCACACAAAATATATTCCAGTAAATGAGCTTCTTCTAGAGAAATTACCAGCAGGCTATCGCGAGCAAAATCTTTTCGATCTGATTCAATGCATGGCAGAGCTGACAGTGAGAATAACTGTCAAATTTTGCAGTGCAAAGAGAAGAAAGTATTGGATGGGAACAGAAGCTGAGTACCCGGGCTATAAAGATCGAGGAAAAGAAAGTCGACTCATTGGAAGCGGTCAAATATGTGATGTGTTAAAGGTCGAAAACGGCGAGATGAAGTGCCCTTGTGATCATTGTAAGGGGGCTAACTCTGAGAAGCGAGATGTCTGGAACATTCACGTGTTTACCGCGACTCACGTGGTCTATGACTCCGATGAAGCAGAGAAATCTGAAATAAAACTTTTTTACGAAGGTAACGATGGCAGAGGAAATAAAACATTTTACGGGGTTGGTACTATCTGGTCTAATGCAAACGGCGACCTCTGTGTGCTGTCGTGCGTGACATGTGATCAAAATTTAGCTGCCTCTCTGCTTCTAACAATTAAACAAATTAATATTTTATGGAAGAGTATACGAGAAAACTACCAGAATGATAAAAAGGAATCCAATCAGAGAAAGTACAAAGACCGGATCGTTGTTATTGTGTCTCATCCTCACGGGGGTGGTAAATGTGTTTCCTTTGATAACTTAGACGGTAGAGTATGGAAATGGATTTATATTGACAACAGGGGCTGGCATTTAAACTACAAGGCCAGTACCTGTACCGGAAGTAGTGGAGCCCCTGTTTATCTCTATGGAATGGACTGGGACAAAACTGCGTACGCCCACAGCGGATGTAACGGGGATTGTAATTACAGCACAACTTGGTGTCCAAAATAAATGTTTCCAATGCCAATCGTCTCGTCGGCCTGTTTTCGAATCAAAAGTTTCGCTATTTTTGTAATGGTTTATAATATAATTGTAATAACTATTGTTATTGTGTAGAACTTTTTCTTTCTTTTCATTCTTCTTGTTATTGCCATACTAAGTTATATTCTAATTGAAGCAAGCATTTATGTACATATTTAGTGCGCTATTTAAAATAAATAAACAAAATGGTTCACCATCTATATCAAGATATTTGTTCAAGTATGTAGCGATGTAAAGCCAGATAACAGTTATATTTACAAAAATAAACACTAAACACTTAACACTGACCTGCAACTGTAATAGGCTTTGCTCTTGTATTTGTAAAAAGCTCTCTGACTTAGAGTAGGAAAATAAAGTGTTGCAGAATTGTTATAAGAGAGCCATATGAGTTTGTCATTTTAATAGATGTTTGTTGTTTGTAGTTTACATTTCTATACGCTTTGGAAGTGATCACAGCTATTTAAATATATTATTTTTATTTTCGTACAAAATAATATACAATAAACAACACAGGTCAATTTTTTTAATTTTTTTAAGTTCCTATAATAAGAAAAACATAAAAAAAAAACATTTTTACAAGACAATACAGGGCCTATTACTTAAGGAGAGATTATTTTTCTCTTAATAACTAATGAATGTTTAAATTTGTAAAAAAGTACATTTTTAACCCTGCCCAATAATCCCCTGCTGTTAAGTGAATGTATAAATCTACTAGACTTTATAATATTGTAATGATAGATCTTTCGATCTAGACTTAGAAGATGATGGCATAATGTTCCTGAACATTAATTTACTGTTTTATTTACTCTTGAAGGAATAATGACTACATGTGGAAAGTACCGTTCAAAATAAATATTTTCATGTTCTTTGGACAAATTTAGTATTTTTTTTTACTTTTAACAATTATAACGGTCAAATTAGAGCTTTCTCAATATGGCTAACCAGCTAGTAATTCTTTTCTTAGCGATATACCTCAACTTATAAATTTCTAGGAAAATCGTAAGAGCCGTTTTCAAGATCCGTGTCCAGGTTTCAAGAAAATTCTAGTTTAATAGAGGTTTTGTAAAAATAGTCATTCCTGCTGAATAGTCTTATATATTTGAAGTAGTCTTACTGGGTTTTTTCTCGGAAAATTGCCAAGCTTAGCTTACTTAAAGGAACGTGACTAACGTGACCCTCACGTGATCGTGACCAGAGGAGCTCATGCTGAACTCTAGACCAATCAAAATATTTAATTTGAATCCCATTAGAAGCATGCCGGGATTTGTTTTGACAGTTTTCAAATAGCTGAAGATCTCGTGCTGAACTAAACAACATTCGCTAGTAAGCATGCGCATGGGGGTTCCAGCTCTCGTCGCCGCATCGTGACGATCTCACGTCCAAACGTCCGAATGTGGAAGGGAGTAAATCGTGTTTGTAAAATGTTTGACATGTTTCGGATGTTCCGTCAGAGTTGAAGATAATCTACTTCCTAGTCCAAACCTCCCGCAGCACGACGAGAGGATGGAAGCGGGTAGTGTTTGAACCCAGCACCGTCGAGACAACCGAACGCCATTCCAGCGTGTAAGCAAAACCCAGAATGGTCATGACCACAAAAGAAAGCTACAATCTAAATTCGAGCCGATGTGAGAAATCCGTCTCCTTGACCTAAATATTATTCGGAAAAAATACTATTTTTGCCGACCTTAGGCATAGGCAAACTAGGTATCCGCCTAGGGTCTCCTATCAACGTATTGCTTTTCTTCTTCTATTTCATTTGGGACCACCTAATTCCATTATTCTAGGGCCTCCCATTATCCAAAACTTCCCTGTACATCATATCGGGTTGCTGCTATCATTAAGCAGTAAAATACGAACCGCAGGTCACAAGCCACACGCTACAGCTAGAATGTAGAAACCGTTTCTCTTGGGTGAAATTCTTATTTTATTTTACCAACATGGGCTATCCTGTCCATCAAAACAGTCTGCATGCAGAGTTAGAGTTTTTGGAAGGGGAAGGGGGAAGCAGGACTTAGTACAGATACTCTTGAAGGAATTTCGGATTTAAAAAAAAAAAAAAAAAAAAAAACAATTACATAACAACACAAAAATTGAAAAGCTGTATACTCTGGGCGGTCCTTCCTAAATGTCCCACCTCGCCTCCACCCAACAGTTCATACTTGGAAGCATAATGTTTCTTAGGTAAAGAGTAACAAAGAATTGAATGTATGAACTTTTTTAACAAACAGGTATCTATGTTTTAACCTAGAAATAGAGATCTACGTTTTAACCTACATATCTAAGTTATAACCTAGAGATGGATGTGGATTGGCTAACGTGTTTCTAACCAACTTATTTTCCATTTAAACTCTATAGTGCCCCCAACTTAAGTTCAACAGTTTTCAAGATGTTCATTATAAGGTCTTCCCCTTTGATTCTTGTCTTCAGGGGCGGATCGCGTTTCGATAAACGACGATAGTGTTCTTAGTAATCGCTCCATTCCCCCCCCCCTTTCATATGTTTATGCTTAACATCATGCACACAAAATATCAACAAGCATTGTTATTGTTTCTCTTGTCACTTGAACTCACGTGAAAGCATCCCTGACTGTCTATGTGCCTAAGTCTATAAATAAACTGTCCATTGATAATTACGTCATTCATTCAACGGGCTTCCTCTTGCACTGCCCTATATAAATGATGTCTCTTGAGTAACGTTTCACCACTCTTCTCTGATTGAGGGTCTTGCCAAAATCTCTTATTGAATATTTGCCGTCATAACACTAAAATGGGTGAGTATGATTTTTAATATAATATAATATACAAAGAGGATTGTATGTACCACATGAGCATCCGTAACCACAAGACACTACAGCATTTCGCATTTATTTCTACTTCTGATGTGTTATCTAGAAAAAAGTAGAAAAAAAAAAGTAAAGTCTCCCTTTTAGACCTTTGCGATCTATAGGGCAGATGATGTTAAGGTCAACTGTTTTTATTTGGCCAACGGTTAAAAAGCAGGGTGTTATGTGGCCAGTGCAACGACCAACCGCCTTTACTTTCCCCAACTAAAGTCAGGTACCCATTAGAGTTGGGTGGACTCAGGGGCACCCTAAAAATCCCTCAAAATTCCAGTATTCACCGAAATTCGAACCAGGACCTAAGGTTCGGAAGCCAAGTGCTTAACCAATTAGCCACTGCGCCCCCATCTGCAATCTAGAACTCATGCTTTATACCTGCTCTTCATGCAGATAAATGAGTACTTTTGTCTCCTAACTGTTGGTATCGAGTTCGCTAAGCTTCGTGCGTGGTTTCTATACATCATCTTATTAAAACTGCCTTCAATTAGATCAAAGTTCCTCTTTCAGATCTTGTGGTCTATAGGGTAGATGGTGTAAAGGTCATCTGTTTCTGTAGCCTAAGGTGAACGAGGGTGTCATGTGGCCAGCACAACGACCAGCCGTCTTTACTTTTCCCCAACTAATGTCAGGTACTCATTAGAGCTGGGCGGTGCCCAAATATCCCGAAATTAAAAATCCCAGTCTTCAACAGGATTTGAACCCCACAGCCTCCGCTTTTGGAATTCAAACACTTTTACTCTCAGCTACCGCGCCTTCAATTTGATCACTATACAAAATATCTTATGGGATGGACTTTGGTGGCATTCTGTGAGCATATTCAGGCCAGCTAGGGCGTCCACTACTTCTCTTAGCAGGACTTCCTCGTTGGTTATTGTATCTTGCCTCCTTTTTAAGGATTCGCCTTAAGCCACAGAGGCTGACGATGTTTATTTTTTTTTTCTGCCAAGAGTTGGCCGACCATGTTTCCTGAATAGCAAAAATGTTGGAAAATGTGAGGTCAGGTCAGGGGGGGTGACAGTAGTGAACATTAGATCACCACTTCCATTCAAATTGTAATGACCCACAAATGTCGTCAGACGATAATGTAATAGTTAAATAAAGCATGATCTGTTATAACTGGTTGTCATATTGTTATGTGTTAGCCTTGTAAATTTTATTTTAATTTGATTTATGATTTTTTTAGCCACATCGGAACAGAGGCGTAGCTAGGATGGAAGGGGAGAATTGGAGTACATCATCTTCA
The DNA here is from genome assembly GCF_947242115.1 of Biomphalaria glabrata. Lineage (NCBI taxonomy): Eukaryota > Metazoa > Mollusca > Gastropoda > Planorbidae > Biomphalaria > Biomphalaria glabrata. Next base: position 7,638,216 of record NC_074724.1, on the reverse strand, counting down.
TAAGTTTTCTAGACTTGGGGGGGGGGGGACTTCGTTTCCTTCTTTCTAATGTCAACATCTCTAATAGTGCGCAACCTCTGCACTATACTGAATAGCAGTTTGCATGGCAAGGTTATAACAATATTATTGTTACCTGTATGGTTTTGTCGATTAAACGTATCGAACTTATACTTAAGAAGAAGTACTAGTTATTAATTCATAGTAGTCAAGAACGTTGTGTGATCAAGTCAATATCAAGAACACAAACACATATAATCAGGACAGAAACATTGACGATAAATGTATTTTGATCAGATTCGGAATTACCTATATACATCCCAAGTTATAGCTTACAGCCCCCAAGAAATATATTGCATTTACATATAATAAATGGACTTATAAAGGGCCTCAGAAGAGTTCGTTATTTCAATTAGTTTAGGGTCTTTTCAAGAATTTGTACGGCAAGGTTTTGATTGATATATATATTTTTTTTCAGTTTCCCTCCTTAGACTTGTACTGCTTCTTGCCATGATACACAGTGTGATCGTATCGCACCCCTGCGACAGTTGTCCATCTTGCAACACGATAGAACATCGAACGCCTCTACATAAGTGTAACTGCGCGATGAATCACTGCCATGGAAAACGTTCCGTTGGAAATGTTCTTCAAAAGTTATTTGTTTCTCTGGAAAACAGGAGATACACCAGCTTGTCTAAACAGTCTACTTCCACACATGACCAGCCAAAAGAGGACTAAAGCCTCAGAAGATTGAAAGCTTTAAGAATAACATTTGTCAAGTCACATGTAAGACAAATGCAGTGTAAATGTGTAAATACAGAAATAAAGGAATCGATTTTTTAAATATCGTCTTTATATTATTTCGGTTATTACACACAGGGTCGGATTTAATTGTGTGGGGCTAGATTTCTTAAAAAAAAACACTTTTCTAAACCTTAAATAAAGAAATACTAATGAATACACATACTTATATCTAAAAGCAAGTTATATATTAAAAAAGAGTGTTTGTAAATTTAATCCACGTTTTCTTTAAAAAATAAAAATAATATGCATTTTTTAGCTTAAAAAAGTGTTTAGCTTTAAGTTTGTGAAGGGTACGGCCTTTGGTAGATGCAATGCAGTAGATCCGGGCTGTAACAAAACTACATATTCCGAGTATGCTACAACTACAAGCGGACACTTCAATCACGACATTGTTGTCACACGACAATTTTATGATTTAAAGTTTCAGCGTTAAAAATGAGGGAAAAAAATCCACTTAAAAGCTTATGACCAGTTGAAACTCCGATATATATTTATCTTTTGTTAAAGCTCGTTCATTATAGAGTTTCGAAGTTTTCGAAGTCTGTAGCCCCACCTGCCCTCCCTAAAATCCGCACCTGCTTACACATGTAGACTTTTATATCTTTCGTTTAACGTCTACGTATATAGCATTAACTCTTTCTCTCCTAACTGACGATACAAGCGATGATTCCACCAGAATGTGGTAAATAATTACGGAGAGAAAGAGTTAATTTAGACAAAGCTTACAATAAAATAAAGTAATATAAAAATCGTTTAAAAAAACAAACAAATATAATCTAAAGGTGAAGAACTCCGCCATTAAAACTATATCAGTCAATAATGTGCACATTATTTCCTTTTTATGATATTTAAAACATAAAATAAATGACCAAGAATTGATTAAAGTATTGAGTATTTTTAAAATTGTTTCATGTCTTGTTAGATACAATAAATAATTGCTTTAAGTGTCGATTTAAGAATGAAGGAGTCCCACATTCATAGAAGACTCCTATATGGTTAATTAAAGAAAATAAAACGATTATATGAGTCACTGTCTTTGGAAGCCTTCAGAAATGACCCTGCCACCTGGGAGACAGAAGCCCATGATCGAACATCATGGCATCACGCTGTGAAAAAATAGGCTAAAGAGAACAGCGCTGGAAGAAGAATAGCGCTAGAGAAAAAAATCAACGCAACTTAGCATAAACTTCATTTGAAATAACTTGTACATTGTGGGTCGAATATTCCAGACTCACATAAGTCTCCATCCATCCATCCCAGTGGCGCTACAGCCCATGGAGGGCTCTGGCCTGCATTAACATATCCTTCCATTCAGATCTCTCCTGGGCCTTTCGTCTCCACGCCCTAACCCCAAGCTGCTTCAGATCTGCTTCCACGTCATCTATCCATCGCATTCGGGGTCTGCCTTTGAGTCGCCTGCCTTTTGGTTTTTGCCTGTATACGATTTTCGCCCCTCTCCACATAAGTCTCACAAGCATCATATTTAGCCTAATCTCTGAATACTGAAGAATTAATTTCCCATCTTGGTATCAAACAAAATACTTGACTAATTGGGTAATTTTTGTTTTATTGATTCGGAAATAAATAACAGTGCTAAGTTTCAACTTGATCTGAAAATGGGTGTCATCTTATAGATGGGTAATTGGTCAGCTTGGTCTATGACCTTCCCAAAAGAGAAGATGATTGGTTGTGGGAGAATTAACGTTATCAAAACTTTTACCAGACAGACACGTATATAAGCGCTGTAAAAATAAACTTACAATAAATTTTGTTAGAGAAAAGATCTTGGCGATCTTTTATCACGCTCACATCCGCAGTAATTTGATTTTTAATACCACTGCCTGGTATGGCTATCTGAACACCAAAATTAAAATGGAATCCAGAGAATCCTAAATGCTTCTGGTAAAGTCTTTGCAAAAATACAACCCCAAATTGGATAGCTGTTTAATAAAAAACATTCACAAGAAAGATGAAAATGTTCTAGAAATTAAAAAAACAAGGTTACAAAGACAGTTTGTGTGGAAACACAAACTTAAAATCGGCCCCCGAAGTGGTCCACCTATTTTCAGAAAGAACATCCAAATGAAATTATATAAAAGACAAATGAGAGATAAGAATGGAGAAGGAAGATTGACAGATCTTGTGTAGTGCCCCAATGGTGCTGCAGATCAAGGGATAGGTGCAAGTGAATGCAAAGTTAGATGTGAACCTGGCCTAATTGGTTCCCCTTTTAGACCTTGTGGTCTATAGGGCAGATGATGTAAAGTTCATCTGTTTTGTGGCCTACGGTTAACGAGGGTGTCATGTAGCCAGCACAACTACCAACCGCCTTTACTTTTCCCCTACTAATGTCAGGTACCCATTGGAGCTGGGTAGACTCAGAGGCGCCCGAGGATTCCGAAGTTGAAAATCCCAGTCTTCACCAGGATTCGAACCCGGGACCCTCGGTTCGGAAGCTAAGCGCTTTACCAAGCCTCTCCTGGTCTTTTCAAAATGTAATTGTTTTGAAAGGACTTAATCTGATATTTAAATCTTCTGAACATTTGGATATTAAAAAATGTTCGAGAAAATTAAGTTTATAAAATTACTATTCGTTTTAAATTAGGTCTAACTTATAATGCATACTAATTAGCTTTTTCTCTTTAAAAAAACTGCTTGCATAACTGATTTTAAAAATTAGATTTTTCGCTTTCAGGAAAAAAAAGTAGCCGTTGCATCAGAACTTTGAATGGTCTAAAATATTGTGATGTCGGATTTTCAATATCCTTCATAGTTTACGAGATCTCCCAGTCTTCACCAGGATTCGAAACCGGGACCCTCGGTTCGGAAGCTAAGCGCTTTACCAAGCCTCTCCTGGTCTTAACAAAATGTAATTGTTTTGGAAAGGTTTAATCTGTCATTTAAATTCTCAAGTTTAAAACATAAACAAATGTTCAAGAAAATAAAATTTATAAGATTACTATTCGTTTTAAATTAGGTCTAACTTATAATGCATACTAATTAGCCTTTTCTCTTTAAAAAACTGCTTGCATAACTGATTTTAAAAATTAGATTTTTCGCTTTCAGGAAAAAAAAAAGTAGCCGTTGCATCAGAACTTTGAATGGTCTAAAATATTGTGATGTCGGATTTTCAATATCTTTTCTAGTTTACGAGATCTAAACGGGACGGACGGACAGATGGACAGACGGACAGACATTTCGCACAAAACTAAAAGCGTCTTTTCCCCTTTAGGGGGCCGCTAAAAATTACCCTGTGGGACAGGATTTAGTGATTTTACCATCACAAAAGAGATACAAGACACTGATAGCAAAAACAAGCAGACACAAACACTCTTTTGTCCCCTTCGAAATAAAAAAAAACTAATTAAAATTTAACGATCTGATTATAAACTTTTCCCATGTAAATTATGAGCGAGTCTGGTGTGAATGTATATCTTGGTTTTCTATAGTTATCACGTTTTGTTTGGTGTAATGAACAAATTGTAAGGCGAATTTCCTTATGGACATAAAAAGATTATTTTTATTATAATTCATGCTGTTAGAACTGTATCGACAGTTAAAAGAAAGCAAGCTTGCGTCAAATACACGAAGAGCCCCATCCCTTAACAATTGTATGTAACCTCCTAATTAAACGAGTAGGTTCACTAAAAAGTCTTTACTAATAGTAAGTGGAAAGACTTTAAAAAATTGAGGAGGGAAGAAGCACGCTACATACAGGCCTTGATGGCGAAAAGAAACTGGAACAGACACAAAATAAAGCAGTGAGATTCATTACAAACGAATATTCACATTTGACTAGAGTAACACCTTTAGTAAAATCACTAAATTTACAAAGCCTTCAGTACAGAAGACTCAAAAGTAAAGTAGCAATTATACATAAAACACTGAGCCATAATCTTCAAATACAAAAACAAAATTTAATAAAATACTCTGAAAGACACAAAGATAAAGGCACATTCCTCGTCCCATATGCTAGGACAAATTTGTACAAATGCTCCTTCTTCCCTAGTGCTATTAGAGCATGGAATGGGTTGCCTGAGCTAGCCAGGAAAACCAATGACTTGGCAGAATTTAAGTCATTGGTTAATATGCATGACTGAATGCATGACGCGTAGGACGTAATCATCTTCTTTTTTGAAGTAACGTCTGTATTATATAAGATAAGAAGATAAGAGTATTATAAAAGATCCTCATTAAGACTTTTTAAATAAATAATACCGTTGTTTATTGGCGAGATAATATACCATTGACAAACCTCAATTCATATCGTCGTGCTCTCTGTGCAGGAAAAGCCTCTATGACATCATCTAGATCAATTTTGTCTAGTATTTTTGACTCCACGTAATTAGCAAGATTACATGGCAGTGGCGTAATATTTAATTTAAAAACAAAAACAAAACATTAATGTGGGGGCCACTGGGGACATTCAAATTGCCCCCCCCCCACCTACGACACTGTCACTTACATTTGTTGTATGTAGTCATAGTAATACTTAATGATATGTACATCGCAACGATATTCATTCAGAATAGGCAAAAAGGACAGAATGTCAAGTCCATGAACAATTAATAAAGTTTTTCTTTTTAAAAAAAAGTCTTTATTTAATGTACTTAATATACAGGATGATTCAAAAAGAATGCACCGAAATGTTTATAAAAATGTTTTGTTTGTTTCTAAAAATTTCTTTTTTTTTTTTTACAGGTTTCAGAGATTCCTTCAGAGTTGAAGGTGATCTACTTCCTAGTCCAAAATTCCTGCAGGACGACGGGTAATGCACTGGCGTAGCTAGGGTGGGGAGGAGGGGGTATTTGAAAATCCACTAGAGGAGAGCTTCAAAAATAGTGTTTCTTACATTATATCTTAAATATTACTCAAAATGCAAGGGCCTCTAAAGAGGTCAAGCATCCCCCCCCCCGGAGCTCACAAATGATGGAAAATTCCTAGCTACGCCCCTGGTGGGATTTCAGCTGAAGGGTATTAACCTGGGACCTCCCAGGCAACCGAAAGACAGTCCAGCGCGCTTATCGCACGACCTTGTAGCCATTAACACTAAGCAATGCGCTTACAATTGTTTTATTGCAGCAGACGATCTTTTATTTTTCTACCAACATTGGCATAAGGTTGTCGTTCTTTATAGACAGATACAAGTTGCAGTGGTTATAAAATGAATGATCTGTTGGCATGTATTACCGATGTTTAAATAATGTAATTTATTGTTTGTAACGCAGTGAATAATTATACATACAGAATAATTGGTAACAGTTTATTATCATACGCTTAATAATTCTTTCCCCTTACATGACCTAGATTTGACGTTATTTTGTTATGTCATAAAATTATAAGGGATATCTTTATTAATGAATACTCCGATATATTTATTATCAGAATGTACAATACAAATGAGGCTGTATGATGCTGTGCAAGTTAATATAGTCTATATAAAGTAAACGAAAAACTGCCAGGCTGCATTCAAACTTGTTGAAAGATAAATAGGCTAAAGAAGAACCAAAAATGTCTTTACAATCGTTGTAAGAACTTATCCGATATTTTTTAAAATTTGTCTTTCATGTTTTTTTACAATACCTCTATTCCAGTGACAAATTCATGGCGAGAGGATGGAGGGAGGAACCTGGACAACTGATCTCAAAAACGGCTCTAACGATTTTCCTAAAAATGTAACAGCTGGTGTATATCGTAGGGAAAATAATTACTAGCTCGTTAAGCACACTGAGAAACTCTGGTTTGACCGTTATAATTTTTCAAAATAAATAAAATAAAATAAATAAATTTAAATTTGGCTATAAAATATAGCGTAGTTGGTCTAAGTGTGTCGATAACCGAGTTGTTTATTAAGTTTAATGTTGCTTTCAGTTCATTGATCGCTTATCAAAGATTTGATGATATTTTTATGTAAATCTAACCTAACTTAGGCCTGCATCTAATTACAGATCTAGGAGTAGATCTAGATCTATAGTAGATTTTATACGTTCTAAATCAGAAGTGTAGGTGGAACTAGTTCTGTACGTTTGTACAATGAAAGTACCAATAAATAGTTTTATATAGACACATCGTAGATTTAGCTCAGTGGCTAACGAATTTAGACCCCGAGCTGGCGTGCTGAAGTACAAGTTCGAAACCCGATTTGGGCTAATATTTTTTAAAATTTTTATGTTAAGCTGTATAATGGAAGCATTGACTTTTATTCAAATGTTTTTTTTAAACTCACAAGCCTACAGGTACATGCAAATTATGTTACCTAGAGAGGTTCAACGTTCTGTACTGTTTATTGTTCTGTTTTTAATGATGTCTTCCTTGTTGGTAATCCAACAATCTACCTATGTACACGTGTTTTATAGACTGTCTACTTTTAAAGAAAAGTGTATGTATCTATTAACAGAATAATGAAGCTGTTGGTTTGTATGGTCTGCCTGGCGATGTTCCTTGCTACGGTCACATCTCACAGAGTCATTATACGTGATTTGTTACGTAGACAAGATGTAAGTATAATGAAATAATACCATTTCAGTGGCGTAGCTTGGGTGGGAGGAGGGGGAGAATTTGAAAATCCCAGCGCTCCCCTGTTTGAGTGGGGCCCCAAATGAGTGTTCGAAATTTTTGTTTACATTAAATATTAAATATTACGCAAAATTTGGGAGTCCCCAAAGAGGTAAAGCCCCCCTCCCCCCCGGGCCCCAAAATGATGGCAGATTCCTAGCTACGCCACTGAATACAATACTCTTGTTTCTGGGTTGGTTTTTCATATATCTTGATTCAGAAACTTAAATAGCTTAGAAATCAATTTTTTTTAAAAAGGTAAATTTTTCATCTCTGACGTTGCAATCTCTAGGGAAGATGATGTAAAGTTCATCTCTTTTTATTATCCATGGTTAATGAGGGTGTCATGTGGCCAGCACAACGATCACCCACCTTTACTAAGGAAAGGCATTATAATATGCGGTTGATTACTGTGGTGTGTCGAATTTCTTTCCCAATAAAGAAATTCACTAGCCCCAACTCACGTATTTTTTTAGTGAACATAAGGCAAGGGTCTCTTTCTCAATAGTCACATTGGGCGTCCAATAGGTACAGCTATGTACTATTTATTAATTAACAAATATAATTAATGAAAATTTAAGTAATAATTTAGGTGTTGAAAATTACAATATTTTTGTTTCTTTTCTAACAGACTGACCTTATTGAAGGTGAAGAAAGTTTTGAAAGTGTAGGTCAACTTGTTCATTATAAACTTGACGACAATCTAAATTAGACTAAATAGAGGTTAGATCTAGATCTAGATAGAAATGTAATACTAATTTGAAAAAAATGCACATGTATGAATTATTATGGCAACAGCTATTTTCTGACAGCTTAAAGATGCATATTTATTTATTACGTATACGGTAGTATCACATTTAGAAGCGATCCGAAAGCAAACAGCATAATGTACTTTATTACCGTTAGGCTCTAGATTGGACAAGATCTACTAATCCTGATTTTTTAAGTCTAGAAATGATTTTAAGATTAATTGTGTAGAGAATGATCTGTGTATTATAGTATGTATGTGTAGTCTTGTTATAAATAAAAATATTTCATCATTTAGGTAGTTTTTTTTTCCTTAAAAAAGGTGAAATCCTAAATAGTAAAATATACTTTGTTAATAAATGTTATCTTATCATTGTACTAATTGCTAAAACTTACTTGAATATTATTTCTACCTAGAGGTTTTTCGCTAAATAGACTAGAACAACTTGCAGAGATCTCTCAAATGCAGAATACAGATTCTTTTTCTTTTTTTTTTTCCCGTATCAATAATGTTGAACGTCTCCACCTGTTCAAAAACACAAACCTTGTTCAGGCCAGATATGATGAGATCACCAAATGTTATGTCTAGATATAATAAAATGTGTACATCCAGTTATTGATTCTGTTTTTAATTTACATGAATGTGTAGCTAATCCACTATATCAGGGGTTCTAAACCTGTGGATCACGATCCCCTTGGGGGGTCGATTGACGATTTGCCAGGGATCGCCAAAGACCATAGAAAATATTGATTGTTACTGTCTACTCTTCTATTGCTGTATGTGTGTGTTTGGGGGGGGGGGTCGCGGCAGAGTGGTGGATTGTAAAAAGGGGTCGCTGGACAATATCGTTCCACTCTCTCTATTTGTCCCATACGATTCTAGCACGTTGAAAGGCCAGTAGACATGGGTCGTAATGACATGCTGCTAGAGACAACGTTAAACAAATCAACGTATCAGTAGTTTAATTTTATTTAGAACATAACGAGTGCTTGAAACAAAACGAAGTGTAGTTGTATCAATTACTATGGGTCAAGGATTTTAAATAATTAATCTAATTAAATTTGTTATAGACCTAGACCAATAACACTAAATATTTGCGATTATTATTTTTTTTTTTACAAAGCTTTTATCTACTCACTTTGTCTGTCTGTCTGGTAAAAAGTGTGTACACGTTTATTTCTCCCACACCCATTCTCGGATCAAGATGAAACTTTGCACAATTATGCATTGTCATAGTCAAGACATGAATCAATACAAGAAAACGTACCCAATTAGGCAATTATCTACTAGTAATTCATTATTATATTTATTACCAGTAAGGGAAACTAATCCTTCAGCATTCACAGATATGGCTACATTTGTTGGATTTAGCGCCCTTAAATAATTGTTAATGATATTTCTTCCTCACTCATTCTCCGATTAAGTTGATACTTTAAACACTGTTGAATACCCAATTATTCAATTAATTATTAGTATTTAATTATTTTGTTTAATATCGAGTAATGGAAATAACTTGTACATTATTGATCAAGAGGCTTTGTTATTGATCGAGAAGAACCTTTGTTAAGCGCTATGATCTCTGCTATTGGTCGAGATCATGGTGTACCTACACTCTGCTGTATTTGTCCATGTAGTGGCTGAGGCAACTTCTCCCCATTTTCCCGTGCTAGCAAGTATGATTCCGAGGGAGAACGGAAAGATCCGATTTCGCACGATCATCGTCGATAGAGGTTTTAGCTATTAAGCTCGACTCGTGACTCGAATTGCCGCTCGTAAAACGAACAGAAATTTCACTCTCGAAGCTGCTCTTATCTCGAATTACTCGTATGTTGAGCAGCTCGTATCTCGAGGTTCCACTGTACTTTATTTACAAGAAAAAAAGTTTACTTTTATTTAAAAAAAAAAAAAAATCTATGTAGTGTGCATATAAGCGGAACATAATTTAAAACGAAAATTATTAAGTAGTTTTTCATATTATTGTGTGAACTGCATAATCGCAGTACAACTTTAACACACTAAAGTAAAGGAAGGGGAGTTTTTTACGGCATTTTAAAATATTTCTTTTCAGGCTTTAAAAAAGAGATTGACCTTTTACAGAACTATTAGATCAATTAGATAATCAGTATTTAACATCAGTTAGGCCAGGTTTGACTTTCCACTTCTCCTTCACTTTCTCTTTCACCTGTCTCTTGGTCTGCTGGAACGTTGGGGCACCACACAAGATCCGTCAACCTTTTTTTTTCCATTCTTCTCTGCCATTTGCTTTCTGAAAATATTGAAACCTGCCTTTTTACTTGCCTGGGCGGACCACTCCGGGGGCCGATTTTAAGTTTGTGTTTCCACACAAACTGTCTTTGTAACCTTGCTATTTATTTTTTATTTAAATCTTCTCGCTATTACTGTGTGTTTAAAGTAAATGTAACAATATAGTTTTTGACTCAACTCTTAAGACAATTACAGAGGAACTTTTGCACTGCCTTGTCTGACTCTTTAAAATGAATTAAAATTAATTTTGTAATATTTTAGACTTATGTTCAGCCCGACAGTCACACCATACACATCCAGTTGTAATAATATTAATTGTAATACATAGACACACAGTAATACTCAGTAATAATTCAGTAATTGCATTCAATAATTAAACAATTCAAAGTATAACCCCCAACCCAGGCTCATCAGTTTTAAAGATGTTCTTTATAAGGTCACTCCTTCGATTCTTGTCTTCATTGGCGGATCGCGTTTCTCTAACGACGCTCGTGTTCTGAGTTATCTCTCCATTCACACACACACACACACACCGATTTTTATGTTTACCATCACGCACACAAAATATCAACAAGCATTGTTATTGTTTCTCTTGTCAGATAAAATCACGTGAAAGCATCCCTGACTGTGCCTATGTCTATAAATATAGTGTCCATTGATAATTATGTCATTCATTCAACGGGCTTCCTCTTGCACTGCCCTATATAAATGATGTCCCCCGAGTAACGTCTCACCACACTTCTCTGATTGAGGGTCCTAACTGCTGGAGGTTGCGACAAACGATCTGTCTGACACCAAAATCTCTACGTGAATATCTGCCGTCATAACACTGAAATGGGTGAGTATGATTTTTTTACATAATATAATAAACAACGAGGATTGTATGTACCATAACCACAAGACACTGCAGCATTTCATACTTCTACTTCTGATGTGTACGCCATCTGCAATCTAGAAAAAAAGTATTAAAAATAAGTAAAGTCTCCCCTTTCAGACCTTTACGATCTTTGGGGCAGATGATTTTCTTTGGGCAAAAGTTAAATAGCAGGGTGTTATGTGGCCAGCATAACGACCAACCGCCTTTACTTTACCCAACTTAAGTCGGGTTGAGTCAGGGCTGCCCTAAAAATCCCCAGATTCAAAATTCCAGTCTTCACCGAGATTCGAACCCAGGACCCCAGGTTCGAAAGCCAAGAAGTTTTACCACTCAGCCCATCTGCAATCTAGAACTCATCCTATATACTTGCTCTCCATGCAGATAAATCAGTGCTTTTATCTCCTAACTGTTAGTATCTCGAGTTCTTCGGCGAGCTTCATGTCGTTCTCCCATACATCGTCATATTAATAGTGGACAACCTGTCTGCAATTTGATTAAAGTTCCCAGTTCAGACCTTTAAATTTATACTGCAGGGGTTCTTAGCCTGTGGGTCGCGACCCCCTTAGGGGTCGATTGACGATTTGCCAGGGGTCGCCTAAGACCATCGAAAATATGGATTGTTTTTGTCTATTCTTCTATTGCTGTATGGGTGGGGGTCGCCGCAGAGTGGGGATTGTAAAAAGGGGGTCGCCGAGCTTAAAAAATTGAGAACCTCTGATCTACAGGGAAGATGATGTCAAGTGTCAATATTCTTGTGTTGCCTTGATTGTGTATTATTAGTATACTTAAGGATGTCTTGATATTACTTGAGTTCGTACATTTCTTCTTATCTCTTATGACTACTGCTAGAGCACAACAGTTAATAATAATCACAAATTGAGCAAGTCTATATTCAGCAGACAATATATATTTATTTCCAATACAATTCAATAACAGTTCACTGGCGATTCCAGCCATAAAACAACTTGCAATATTTCACATGAAACTAAGTTTGCACAAATGATTTGTCGTCCAAAATAAATATCAAGTACACACATTATTCTACAGACCTAACACGTCTGTCTTCTGTGATGTACGTGGCGTCGACTCACTTCTTGATCATGTGGGGGTCTGCCCTAATCATGTGACCAAATATCCCATAAATCAATTGTTAACTCTTGTTTTTCTCGTGCTGCACCAGTATTTGTTTTATTCAGTGTTTCTCAATATTTCTCAACCAATACGTCACAGTATCTAATGGTGGTGTGACATAAAGGTCATCTCTTTTGGTGGCCTTAGGTCAAATACCCATTAGAGAAGGGCGGATACTGAGGAGCCCACAGATCCCGAAATTAAAAATCCCAGTCTTCACTAGGATTCGAGCCAGCTAAAGCGTCCACTACACTTCTCTTAGCGGGACATCCTCGTTGGTTATTGTATCTTGTATTATTATTGTATCTTGTATTATTATTGTATCTTGCCTCCTTTTTAAGGATTCGTCTTAAGCCACAGACCTGGACGATGTTTAGGGTTGTTTTTTTTTCTGCCAAATGGCCGAACATGTTTCACTACTGTATACAAAAAAAAGTTGGAAAATGTGAAGTCAGGGCAGGGGGGGGGGTGACACTTGTGAAAGTTTGGTCACCACTGCCATTCAGATTTGAATGACCCACAAATGTCGATTCACAATAATGTGATAGTTAAATATAGCATTATCTGACATAATTAGTTGTCAAATTGTTTCCAAGTGTTAACATTGAGAATTTCATTTTGATTTTATTATTTATTTTTTTGCCACAACAGAGGCGTAGCTAGGGTTGGGGGGGGGAGATGGAAGGGGAGTACATCCTCGCCATAATTTCTCTATACTTGTGCGGAACTTCGTTTCCTTCTTACTAATGTCAACATCCTTCACAGTCTAGTCTCGAATAGTGCGCACCTTCTGCACTATATCGGATAGCGGTGTGCATGGCAATGTTGTAACAAGTATAATAGTTACCTTCATCGTTTTGTCGATTTCACGTATCGAAGTCTTACTTAGGAAGCGATACTCGTTATTAATGTTTAGTCCACAACGTTGTACGATCAAGTCAAGTCAAGATCATTGAAGAATATAAACACGGTTAATTAGGACACATCTTAAGACAAAAACATTGACGATAAATGTATTTTGATCAAATTCGGATTTACCTATATGCAACACAAGTTAGGCCTATAGCTTACAGCCCCCCAAGAAATATATTGTATTTACTTATAATATGTGGATTTGTAAAGGGCCTCAAAAGCGTTCCTTATTTCGGTTAGTTTAGGGCCTTTTCACGATTTTTTACGCAAGGTTTTGATATATATATATTTTTTTTTTCAGTTTCTCTCTTTAGACTTGTACTGCTTCTTGCCATGATACACAGTGTGATTGTATCTCACCCCTGCGACAGTTGTCCATCTTGCAACAGTAAACACCCACGAATTCTTCTCGATCGGTGTAACTGCGCTATAAATAGCTGCCATGGAAAACGCTCGGCTGATGTCATTTTGAAAAAGCGATTATTTATTTCCAAAGACCTCTTAAAATATATTCTAGTTCCTCACTCGACCATCCAAAAGAGGAATGCAGCCTTAGAAAATTGAAAGTTTTACATATAACATTTGTAAAGTCTCATTAAAGACCAATGGAGTGTGCATGTGTAAATAAAACTATAAAGATATCGTGCTTTTACATTTCGTTTCTTTTGTTGTTTTTTTTTTTTTTTTTGGTTATTACACACAGGGTCGGATTTTAATTCTGTGGGGCAAGATTTGTTTTAAAAACACTTTTCAAAAGCTTAGATAAAGAAACATTAATGAATAAAAATTACCTATATCTAGAAGCAAGCTATATTTTTTTAAAAAGAAAAAGAGTATTTGTAAATTTAATCCAACTTACCTTTAAAAAAAAAATAATATGAATTTTATAAGTTGAAAAAATAGTTTTAATTAAGTTTGTGAAGGGTATAGCTCTTGGTATAAGCGATGCAATAAATCCTGGCTGTACCGGGCCTACATATTCCGAGCTGGCTACAACAAGCAGACACTTCAATCATAACATTGTTGCTACCCGAGCTAAGATTTAATGTGTTAGCGTTAAAAAATGAAAAAGAATGCTTAAAATTTATAACTCAGATATATTTCTCTTTTGTGTAGGCCTTTTATTTATGGAGTTCCCGAGGCTGTAGCACCGTCTGCTTTCTATTAAATCCGCACCTGCTTACAGTTACACACGTAAACATTTAATTCTTTCGTTTAATGTCTATATTAGTATAATTAATTAAGACAAAGAATACAATAAAAAAAAAAGCATAATCTAAGAAATCGTTTTTAAGATAATCTAAAGGGGAAGAACTCCGCCCTTAAAATTATATCTATCAATAATGTATTAATTATTTCCCTTATTTGATATCAAACAAAATAATTAATTACCAAGAATTAATCGACTTATTTGGGTATTTTAAAAATGATTCATATTTATGTTTTGTTAGCTACATCAAATAATTGCTTTAAGTATCGACCTAAGAATGAAAGACTCCTACATCCCTAGAAGACTCCTATAAGGTAAATTAAAGAAAAGGAAATGATATATAAGTCACCCTAGAAGTGTTTTGAAAGCCTTCAGAAATGACCCTGCCACCTGGGAGACAGAAGCCCATGATAGAGCAACATGGCGTCACGCTGTGAAAAATGGGCTTTAAAAAAACTACAGAAAACAAGAGAAAAGCGCAGGAAGAAGAAAAGCGCCATCAAGGCAACTTAGCATAAAGAACTTGTTCAGTGTGGGTCGAACATTCCAGGCTCACATAAGTCTCACAAGCATCATATTTAGCCTAATCTCTGAATAATGAAAAATTAATTTCCCTTGTGTGTAGCAAACAAAATACTTGACTAATTGGTTAATTTTGTTTTATTGATTCATGTATTCTCTTCAGGCAATAAATAATAGTGCAAAGTTTCAACTTGATCTGAAAATGGGTGTCATCTTATAGATGGGTAATTCCCATCAGCTTGGTCCATGACTTCAAAATAAAGAGGAGATAATTGGTTTTGGGAGAAATAACGTTATCAAAACTTTTACCACCCAGACACGTTGAGTTTATATAAAGCTTTGTAAAAATAAACTTAACATTAAATTTTTAGAGAAAAGGCCTTGGCGATGTTTTATCACTCTCACATCTTCAGTATGAGTTTTAATATCACTCCCTGGTATGGCAATCTGAACACTAAAAATAAACTCCAGAGAAAGCTAAAAGCTGTTGGCAAAAAGCAAAACCCCATTCGGGCAGCTGTTTGATAAAAACATCCATAAGAAAGCTATAAAAGTTCTAGAAATTAAAAAAACACCGCCAGAATAATGTGATTTTACCATCCCAAAAGATTTACAAGACACAGATAGCCAAAGACAAAAATAAACAGAAAACTATTTTGTCTCCCTGGCAGTTACATCGCTAAATAAAATTTAACGATCAGATATAAACTTTTCACATGTAAATTATGAGTCTAAGGTAAATGTAAATTTTGGTTTTCTATACTTATCTTGTTTGTTTGATGTAATGCACAATTGTAAGATACATTTTCATATGGATTTAAAAATTATTATTATTTTTTATGCTCAAATTCCACCTCGCCTTGCGCTGGGTTAGATGGTTTAGTATTAGAATCCCACCTAAAACAAACAAAATCAAAGCAAAACTTCCATGCTACGCCCATAGGCCTATATATATATATAGTGACGGATTTTTTGCTTTGCTTTTGTTTATTTTAGGTGAGATTTTAATTCTAAACCATCACTTGCCCCAGTACAGCCGAGGTCTTTTTTTTAGTTTAAAACCCCTTACCAGGGGGTTTGAGTTTAAAACCCCCTACAAGGGGTTTTAGCAGTTAAATCCCCCTCTTCGATAAGACAAAATCCCAAAAAAATGCAAACGACAATCCCCAAATTCCAAAAGCACAGTTAAGGAAGATTTTGATTTTAAACCCCTCTCCAAAATTTACGATAAACCCCCTCTTCAATATAAAAAAAGCAAATTACACACTCAAAATGTTGGGATTTTGAGTTTAACCCCCCCCCCAACCTCTTCAGTAGGTTTTAAAGCTTAAAAATACCTCTTCAAGATAAAAAAAGCTTATTACGCAGTCAAAATGTTATGAGAGTAGCTAAAATGGTTTTGACTCAGTTTTGAGTTTAAACTCCCCTTCAGAGGGGTTTGAAGCTAAAAATACCTCTTCAATATAAAAAAAAAGCAAATTACACACTAATATTATTTTGTGTAGCCAAGCCAATTGGGGTGTTTTGAATTTAAACCATTCTCCTACAGATGGCTTTTTTTTAAAGTTTAAAACCCCTTCAGATGGTTTTGAGTTTAAAATCCCCTCAGAGAGCATTTGGAGGTGGGAAACCTCTGTCTTCAATATTATTCTAAAGCAAACTACAGTTATCAAATTCTATGACTGTAGCTTAATTGGGTTTTAAATTAAAAAAAAACAAAAACTCCAGAGATTTTTTAGTTTAAAACCCCTAATAGATGATTTTGACGATAAAACTTCTCTTTTCGATATAAAATCTAAAGCAAACTACAGTCACCTAATTCCAAGAGCGTATTCAAGAGAGGTTACTGTCAAATACCAGTTTTGGAACCCCTGTAACATTTGTTGACTAGTAGTCATTTGACTATTCCGTGCAGTTAGCACGAGATTTTGCTTGGTCAAGTAACTGACCACGGGGTGAACACCTCAGTTGATGTTGGACTCTTGTAGAGAGAGGAGCGTTGTAATCTCCTCGAATGTGAAGTATAAGTATAAAAATAACATTGATTTGTGCGCATTATTTATTTCATTGGATTAATTAAGTGAGAAACTGGATATATAATTTGTGATGGCTGAAGTCGGCCAATATCTTTTGTGAATTATTTTATGTAATAAAAACCATGTCTGCTGAACTTGAGTCTAATAATAATTCTAAATGTTGAGGTCGGAGAGTCCAGTACGTTAGTGTTCTTACGCACCTGCAAATCTAGTGCGTGTGTGAAAGTATTTAGTTAAGAAGACAAAGAACATTATAGTAGTACCAGAAGAGGTATCTACAAAACACAAAGGCATACTAATTCAAGACCGTCCAGGCCTATACCAATATCTAGGCCGTGACATATGGTGGCCAGTAAAGGTGTCTTAAAAGACAGCGAGCCTGCACTTCTCAAGTAAATTGTAGATCGCCTGGCGCTAGATTACACCAGAACATATTTTTTCTCAAGATGGCGTCAAAATAAGCATGGACTAAATCCAGCTTGCTCTTAAGATCTACAAGTCAATTAAGATATTTATAAGACACTACAGTTCAAGCTATAATAAAGTAAGCTATAAAGCAACATCTGTCTAAAAGCCAGTTCTAAGAATACAACTAGATCTAGTAGAGCTAAACGGCTGACATTCTGGGTCAAGACGCATGGCGCCACAGAACACACTTGCCTGCCCTCCATCGTCTAGATTCCAACACATGTTGACATGCAGATCATCTCTAACTAGGTCATGAACTCAATCAAAAACTAGTTAAACATCAACACCAGTTACGGAATTACATGCAGACTGAGCCATTCAATAACGTAAATAGCTTTGCCAAATCTATTCCACATCTGCATGCTGAGATTCATCAACTACACCATCAACCCTGTGTGAAACCGAGAGCAGAAGTCAACTTGTTTCTAGAGCTACCTGTGTGAAACCGAGAGCAGAAGTCACCTTGTTCCTAGACCTACCTGTGTGAAACCGAGAGCAGAAGTCAACTTGTTCCTAGAGCTACCTGTGTGAACGAAAGAGCTACACCACTCAAGACATCGTTTGATGACAGATACACCGCCTCATTATCGAGTGCTCGCCATTATTCATCATTGGCACACTCAGTCTCTTACATGGTCACTACCATTCAAGTCTTGTAGAAAGATTGCCTTCAATTGAGACATTCTTCTACTTATGGTCAATATTTTTTTTCAGCATACTGATAGATATCCGTATTTGATGTTATTGATTGGGCTACTGAGGAGTTATATATATAGCCTAATAGACAGGTACCCGCACAAGTTCTATTATCTTATTATCATTCCAATAATTGTATTATATTAATTGGAACTAACAGAAGCCCCTAGTAAGTGATTATCTTGGATTACCTATGTGTCCATTCCCGAACCACTGTGGATTATAATTTGTATTACCTGGCAGGACTTGTGTTAATTGTAAATTGGAGCATTTGAGCCATCTTATGGGATATAACTGGATTATTTTATTACTACTTGGATGCTCATATTGACGTGTATTTTCAATTGGATTACTTAATGTTACCTTATTCAGAGATTATTGAACTACTCATGCTGTATTTGTATTTGACAAGCTACAAGAGAGAAGATTAATCTACACTAGTCTACAAAGGAAAGAGTATGTAAATTGTAATTAACAAATTGAATATATATACATATGAGTAATAAAGTACATTGATTTTGCTTTGGTATAGCAGTAATTGAAGTTGACTATTAATAAGAGTTAGTGATTGATAACTCTTTTATCTACATTGATCTTCATTTTTCTAAGTGTTTTCAAGGTAGGCTGGAGAGGGACTATTATATGATTTCACATTTAATAGGATCTATTAGGGAGCATCCTATCTGTTCTTTTACCTTCAATAAGACCCAACGCGTTTGAGGTCATCCTTGTTGGTAGGATGGTACTACATCATATCAGGAATTATTTATTAGTTGTTTTAGTCTTGCTTGTGTACTTCTCCACAGTACTTTCTTTGTATTTATATTGTTGTTTGTCTAAAGTCTTGTATCTACATATTTGTAATTCTCCTGTCTTATTTCTTCTTTTTTATTGATTGTGTTGTCATTCATATTGTTTATGTGTTTGTCCTTTTTATACATTTGTACATATATTTCTTCCTTCTTATTAATTTATTTTTTTTTCTATTTATAACTGGCATAAATAATAGCCATAAATACTATTTCATATTGAGAAATATTTGATCTCAAAGTAATGGTACATTGAAATATACTTGAGCTATTTGATTTGTGATTAATATTGATTTCATATATATACAATTGATTGAATTTATATATATGACTATTAGGAAAGTTCATTGAACTTATCATTCTTTTTGTAAAAATATACTGTTAGATAACTCACACACATTTTCTAGTGTGATAACTGTAACATATCTAATTTTTTCAACTATATACTTTGATTGATTTGTTTCCTTAACTACTCATTGGACATAAGTTTATACATTAACAATAACCATGGCATCATATGATAAAATTCTTGAGTTAGCCAGAGAAATTGAATTAAAAGGGGATAAGAAAAGGGAATTCATTGAAAGGGAGTTGGAGGAATTAAAAAAGAAAGAAAAAGAAGATAGGGAAGAAAAGAAACAAATAGAGATAGGGAAGAAAGAGCTGCTGAGAGAGCTCATCAAAAGGAACTTAAAGAACTAGAAACTAAACAAAAAGAATTAGAGGCCAAACAAAAAGAAAGTCAGGACAAAGTAGAGTTAGCTAAATTGGAAGTAGCTAAAATTAACCCCAACATTCTTACCCAGCAAACAAGTAGTAAACCATTTATTTCCAAATTTCATAAGTTTAACATTAAGGAGGAAACATTGGAAAATTACCTAGTTCAGTTTGAACATATTTCATTTACTTACAATTTAAACAATGAGGATATGGCGAAACATCTTCTAGCCAATCTATAAGGAGAGTCCCTAAACATAATAAGTACACTCACACCTGAACAGAAAAAGGACTATATAGCTGTTAAGACTAGACTTTTGGAGCATTTTGGAAAATGTGAAGACTATTATAGGAAACTTTAAAAAAAAATTAAACTAAACAAGGATGGGGACTTCAACAGGATTATCTTTGATATGAAGGCCAACATGCTTAAATGGTTAGAATTAGCTAAATGTGACACAAAGGATCCAAATCAAATTCTAGACATGATTCTAATAGATAATGTACGGACTAATGTTACAGATTTAGTGTTCACTTTTCTTAAAGAAAAGAAAGTAAAAACAGAAACTGATCTCATTACTAATCTAAATCTTTTTAATGATAGACATCCTTGTCATACTATGGACAAAAGAGAGATCCATCAATTGGCTGCAACAGTAAATACATCTAACAACAATAATAGCAATGACAAATTTAGATTCTCTAACTCAAAAACTTGTTTTAATTGTGGTAAGAAGGGCCATGTTAAAAGTCAATGCAGACAAACTAATACTAGCAACTTCAGATATAGAAGCTATACTAATTACCACAACCCTAGCAACTACAATCAAAATAACTACAACGATCCTAGTAACTATAACCAAAATAACAACTAATATAGAAACTACAGATCAAACCAGAGTGCAAGCCCCAGAGAAAGAAGAAGCCTTAGAAATAACAACTTCCAATACAATAACTACAGTACCAATAGACAGTCAAGGAGAGATACATATAACCATCAGTCTAACTATAATACTAACTATCACAGCAGAAATAGAAATGATAGAGGCAACCGCAGTCCAAATAATAACTATAGCAATAATATAGTAATAGTCATGGCAATAGGGAAGAATTAGTGGCCTACATGCAGTACAATAAGTCAAAGTTAAACCTATACCCCTCATACGTAAATGGAATTAAAGTAGAAGCCCTAAAAGATACAGGAAGCAGTGCCATATTAATAAATTAAAAACTAGTAAAACCAAATCAAAAACTTCCAGAAAAGATCAAACTGGTATATGCTAATCAAGAAAAATTTGATATATGTGATACAGCCAGAGTACACTTAGATACCCCATGGATAACTGGAGAAGTAGATGTTATTGTTTTAGATACACCAGCCAAAGATTTAATAATTGGTAATGTTAATGGTGTAAATGATATAAGTAAAGAAGAAATTAGGGAATGGGCAGCAGAAAAGGTTGAAATTTGTGAACTATGTGTTGCACAAGATACAAGTCCCACTACAAACCTTTTAACTAATGCTGACAACATTATTAGAGTAGAAAATTTATCAGGATACACTAGATGGCAAACGATCATGAGAGAATTTGGCAATGTAGCACATGTTAAATGGGTAGATATAAGAACTCAAGATAGATCAAAATTACATTTGTACACTTAGACACAGTAGAAGATTGTTATAGAATTATTAAAGCATTTAGTAACAAGTTATTTAGAGGAAGATATATTACCGTAAGCTATGAAAATGTTTAATACAACTAAAAGAACTATTGACAATGATATTGTACATATTAGTCAAAGTATTTTAACTGAGTGATTTCACAATGTAATTAGAAACAACTTGACATTTTTTCAATAAGGTCAACCTGACATTTTTTTCTTGATATCATGTAACTAGATCATGACATATTTTTGTTACACTTACTGATACCATTTTATTGGGTCATGATGACATTTTTTTCTTTTTATTAATGCTATATCACTATCATTTCATAATTAATTGTATTGAATATATTTATCCTAATTTGACAAGAATATAGAATATGATAATGACTAGATGTGGTAATAGTGTATATGATTAGTAAACATACACAGTAATGTAAACAAGCATATTCTAAACAACAGTGAACTACTTGAACTGTTAAACTGATTTTTTTGAAAAACAACTCACAAATGTAAATATTATTGATTTTCACACTTGAATGCTATCATTTTTTTTATGCTATTGTACTTCAACTACCATATATGTGTGCTATTAATAACAATCATAGACAATGTCAATATAACCTTGTACAATGGTGACATAGCTTACAATGATATAAGGAATACTGAACACAAATATACTTGTATAGATGTATGTAAACTCTCTTGGGAACTACTTGAATAAATTCACTTAGTGTGTCAAATGATACACATTTATATTATATAAATAATTGGATGTAAAATAACATAATTTGTTTCTTCTCAGAATTGAGATGTCAATGTATGTTAACAGAATGAGCACATAGCAATTAAACATGTTTATGCAAAATATTTTCAGTATAATTGTAAATAAATGATCTATTAGTATTATTTAATTATATTTCTGGAGACTAAATCTTCAAATTGTATTGATTTTTTTTTTATAATATACTTGTATGTGGAACTATTAATGATTGAAATGAATGACATAAAATTGGCACTTATGTATAATTAAGCAAGTAGTATTGAAGTGACTAATTAGATAAAGCTTGACATGAATAATTAAGCTACTAGACATATGTATAGTGATGTTACTATCATATGTACTTTTGTCAAAGATTTTTTGTCAAAAAATCTTTTCCAGGGGAATAGGCGTATGTCACATACCAGTTTTAGAACCCCTGTAACATTTGGTGACTAGTAGTCATTTGACTATTCCGTGCAGTTAGCACGAGATTTTGCTTGGTCAAGTAACTGACCACGGGGTGAACACCTCAGTTGATCTTGGACTCTTGTAGAGAGAAGAGCGTTGTAATCTCCACGAGTATGAAGTATAAGTATAATAATAACATTGATTTGTGCGCAGTATATATTTCATTGGATTAATTAAGTGAGAAACTGGATGTATAATTTGTGATGGCTGAAGTCGCCAATATCTTTTGTAAATTATTTTACGTAAATAAAAACCATGTCTGCTGAACTTGAGTCTATTAATGATTCTAAGTGTTGAGGTCGGAGAGTGCAGTATGTTAGTGTTCTTACGCACCAGCAAATCTAGTGCGTGTGTGAAAGTATTTAGTTAAGAAGACAAAGAACATTATAGTAGTACCAGAAGAGGTGTCTACAAAACACAGAGGCAGACTAATTCAAGACCGTCCAGCACTATACCAATATCTAGGCCGTGACAGTTACACATTTCTACCAGTGGCTGAGCTCCTTTAATAAAGTGCAGTGAATAGTGATCTTTAAAATTTAAAAACACTAAATTTGGCTCAACAAAGATGGCTAAGACAGATTTTAGGAGTCAGTTATAGAGATCGGGTCTAAATCAAGGAAATCCTATGCCGAACTGGGAGTCGACCCCTTAGTAAGATTGTGGCATGGCGGGACATGTTCTCCGACAAAATGAATTACGCATAATAAGAGTTGCGATGACATCCTAAAAGTACAACTTGGCGCCACACATTCATGGAGGTCCTCAGAGCAGGTGGGAAGAGGCTTCAGACATTACCAGTGACAGACTTTTGTGGAAAGAACTTGACGGCAAGTGTGCCGAACGGTGCGGGAGGGTCTAAGTCAGTAAGAATAGGACATTATGTTTTTGAAATAAAACTTTTAATAGCAGGAAAAGGCACTGTAGATACATCAGAATATGCATTTTGTTGGCTTCCAATACCAGAAATAGTGCTTGGCAGCGTGGCTCCGTCCCGCGCTGGGGGAGCTCACAGCGCTCCCCCAGACCCTCTTGCTGACAAAGGCGAAGAGTCTACATTTTTTCCACTAACTCCAGGAAGAAATTCTAGGGTACAATAAACGTCTTCCGAAAGAATGAAAGGTCAGAATGTAATAAAGATTATGTACACACACATACACACATATAAATATATATATTTTTTGCGGGGTGAGGGGGGGGGGGGCTATGAAAAGGGGGGGGGGAGAAAAAAAATCCCCCCCCCCGCGGCCTGTGGGTCTAAGTTTGTGTTTACTAGTCTAGTGGATTGGATTTAAATGCATGTTAAACCATAGACTATATATATACAGGACTGCCAACTGTGTGCACCACACCTATATTATTCAATTAAATAAGTCCCGTACACCGAGGCGTCCTTGGTTGCAGTGTAGTGTTAGAAGAATAACTTCTGGTGAATTCGTTTACTATATAAAGAATAACATCACTAAAGATAAACACTACGTTCAAAATGTTTCTTAGTCATAATTTTGGTAACAGTGCGATAGAGATAGCCAGATTTTTATAACAACAAAATCTGATTTACCAACTTAGAAAAAGAGCATTTACATAGATAGTGTTCTAACTAGTTTATATATATAATTAAAAACCCATTAAGCACTTTTTTCCAAAAACAAACTATAGTAGTGTGTATGGCCGTATATGTAGATATAGTTTATAGCCATAGGTCACTAAGTCTGGGTCAAAGTTTACATGTTTACTACGTGTACAATTAATTTTTATTGAAGTGATGAAAAGAGAAATATATTATCCAAGCTGGCATCATCATTCAAACATCGTGAATGTCATAAAATAAGTTTATACCGGAAGTACCTCGTCTCACATTGTGGAGTTGAACGAAACTTATGCTTAGTTACCCTTAGTGTTGGCAGTCCTGTATATATATATTATTATATATAGTCTATGGTTAAACTTAACTAATGATCCTTTTTAAGTTTTTTCTCTTTCACTACGAAAATAAAATTAGTTTTGCGAAAATGGGTTTACCCAAAGCCGATACATTCATATGTATTAAATAGATTAATAGTACAATTAAAACGGGTTCACCTGATTTGTTAAATGAATGGGATTATAAAGTGAACAATTAAACGAAATAATTTTTAGCACTCGATTAATGGATGAATATAGGCCTATCTCAACACGGCTTCGCAGCTTTCGTAAACGAATGTATTGAAAATGCTTCAGAAAACTAAATTTGAATTTTAATTTGATCAAAATATGAAATGAATGGACTATAATTAGTATGTTCATGTGTTAAAGTATAAAAATATATGTGCGAGGAGAAGTTATATCATCTTAGAGTTGAATTAGAGTTTTAGACTTAGGATTAGAATGGATTTAATGCAAATATGTGTAAAATTACGGTATAGTCCAGTGATTCCCAAAGTGGTCTATATAGACCCCCAGGGGTCTATGAAGACTTCCAAGGGGTCTACGAAAGGGAAAAAATAAATTGGGGGTCTATGAGATGTCCACGGGGGGTCCACGATAATAGATTTCATTTAAGCAGGTCGTGACTTTAATTTTTACATCCCATTAATGTAATTCTTTCATACACTACTATATGATTTGTACCTTATAGTTAATTTAATCCTTTATCTATTTATGCTGCTATTCAAATGAAAAATTGTTGTATTAAATGTCACTACTTATTTTAATAGCTTAATTTTGTCTACAGGTAACTAACGTTTAACAAAAAAGAAATGTAGATTGTACAGCGTTGATTATTTAAATTTGGATTAAATCCTTCCTTGTCAAACAAGCGGTTGCCCTGTGCATTTGTAAGACGATATATAACCAGTTACGCTGGAGGATCACCCAAGACAATGCAACCATAGCAAAAACGATATAGATTTTAAAAACTTTGAAACACTCAAAGATAGAGTTCAGAATAGACCCACACAATCTCTCATCGACATCATATAGAGAAGATGATGGTTTGTAATCGTCGGACAATATCTCTTTACTTATAGCAAAATGGATGCGCAGTGGCTGAGCGGTAAAGTGCTTGGTTTCCGTACCGGGGGTACCTGGTTCGCATCCCAGTAAAGACTAGGATTTTTAATTTCGGGATCTTTGGTCACCTCTGAGTCCACCCGGCTCTTTCGGTTACCTGGCATTAGTTGGGAAAAGTAAAGGCGGATGGTCATTGTGCTGGCCACATGACACCCTCGTTAACCATAGGCCACAGAAACAGATGACCTTTACATCATCAGTCCTATAGACCACAAGGTCTGAAATGGAAAATTTACTTTACTATAGAAAAATACAGAAAACACTATAGGTAAAACATTGATATTACCAGCCGCTGTTGTTTAAAAAACTGTTTTATACAAACCTACTTCTGATATTATTAAAAGAATTTCTTTAAGCGACACTACAGTTCAAAGGTACATCGGTGACATGAGTTATAAAATTAAAAGTTTCTTATGTAATTCTTTGCAAACAGTTTGGGATCAATGCGTCACAGACTCTGACAAGGCGTAGCGCTGTGTTTTATAAACTGCCTAAAGGTCGCTGGCTCCATATTTTTCCTAGTTGACGCACGAAACCTTTCCCATGTTTGGATATAGTTGTACGGCAGCAAAGGTTTAAATGTAGTTTTCTTACTGCTAGGTTGGTAGCAAGCTAAGGCTAATGAGCCCTTCCTGCTTACTGGTTTAGACACCAATTACTCGCCCTCGCCCCTTCTCCTGTTAGTGAAAAAAGTTCCAGGGACCCAATATTTGAGTCACACGTAAATGATCAAGAAATACACGAGAAACTCTTTGCAAAAACCTCTACAATGATACATAAGGCAAATTAATTAATATTTAATGTTTGAAGGACTACTTCATGGAACAGGAAATTGTAATATGAAACATAATATCCGTAGCAACGAATGATATAACTGAAAAAAAAAAGCATTTCCATTGTGTTTGGTGATTCCAGCAATACATATTAATTGTTATTGTAATGGATTTAAAATGTTAATTTTATTAATTAAAAAAAAAAGATCTTTATAACTTACTACGCAGCTTTAAATTACGTTTTCAATCATCAACTCGCTACAGTTAGAAATTGGTTTTAAAAAAATTGATGAATTTGCAAAAATTTCAAAGTCAAGCAGGGGGTCTACCGAAAACCAGAAAACATGGCAAGGGGTCTACGAGACAAAAAAGTTTGGGAACCACTGGTATAGTCTAATGAAAGAATGTTCGTCAGGAAATATGTAGTCACAGATATAAGAATCTAATTTATGTAAAAAATGGTTTTAAAACACAAATTTGAAGGTTAATTTTATTATGTAATGAAATCAATGGACCTTCTTTTGTATTTTCATGTGTCAAAGTAAAAAACTATCTGCGCAAAATGTATTTCTTAAGAAATAGAGCATTGCTATGTAAATTGCGTAGATATCGTTGTCCTTAGGCAGTAATTCATTTGTAAACAAACATGTTATGTGAGATTACAAGATGATGCATTTCCATAAAAAAAAAGTGTACAATAAATAAAAGTCCGTTTCATTAATTTGAATTTGATGCTTATCATTTAAAACTATTTTTTTAGCCTGCTTTAAGTCATTGTCAACCGTTAAATCTTCCTGTTTCTAAAAAAAAAAAAAATTCAAAAATTGTATTTAAGAGCTTAACAAAACGAGCTATAACAACTCCCTTTTGAAATGCAACGAACTTCAGTTTACAAGAGTCTAACATCTTTCTCATCATTTGTTTCACAAAACTGTTGAAAGATGAGCTTATTTTCATCATGGGTTTGTATTTGATTAGCAATTTTGATAATAAGATTCCAATATAAATGAAATTGTGGGCTAAACCTTTCTTAAGATGTTGCCTGTGTATCATAACTCACAAGGTGAATAGTGGATAGAGCAGTTCTTTAATCTTTATTACTTATGAAGCCATTGTGTCGAACCACTGATATATGTATTACCAGACAATTTTGAAAAAATATTTCATCACTAACAAAAAAAATATGTTTTTTGTAACATATGTTTTGAAAAGTTTTTATTTTAGTTTTAATTAATTTTCAAACAATTTTCATTTTTCAATTTTTAAACAATATCATAAGACTTTAAAAAAGCTGTTTTTTTATTTTTTAATATTGACTGGAAAGTAGATTTTTATAATTGTTCATTGTTCATGAATATTCTTTCATTTTTATGGCTATTGCTATATGTTCGTGAAGCCGACTTGGTTTCCTTTTCTCATTTAAATGTGCCGTCATTCAAAGGAGAACATATACTATTAATCTAGTCGCAAATTACTAAAACTGTTAATGATATTCCATTACATACCAGCGAGTTTTAGTACAAACACTTTGTCAATGTCTTTTGTTTAAAAGAAGGTTAAATTATTCTATGTCAATGTTAGCTTTTTTCAATTAACCTATACACATCAATATATTCACTTATGTTGATAAAATAAACTATAATATAAAAGGCATATTACTCGTGATTTCCTAGCGTTAATGTAGCTTTCAAATACATATACGAAAACAATATAAATCGATTAATGCTTTGTATTTCTTCTTAAGTGGGGCTTTAAAATAAGATCAAATTAGGGATGATAATCCATTGATATATTGATTTCTTTATTAAACATGACCTGTATGTTTATAATAAAAAAAAAACTTTTTTTTTTTTATTGACAGTATAATTATAACGTAATGTCTATTTATATTTTATTTAAGGAAATGTATTTTTCGTGTAAAATACCATTTACATGTTCCTACATGTTTATTACAAACAAGCGGATCAGCTATAAAATCTTATAAGTGCAATATTTAGCCATTTATCTAGACGCGTTCAGTATCTAAACCTTGTTGTATAATACTGTTGCTCCATTGCAATTGACATATATAAAAGTAAGTAACTAAAAATAATATAAGCTTCATGTTATTGTTCAACACATTTTTAAACATCAAATGTTTCTTTTGCTCCACTCGCACGTGGACTCTTTACATTAAAAATGAGTCAAATATATATATTATCAAAATTATTTTTCTTAGATAGTAGTCAGTCACACGCATACATATCAGCAAATTAAATTGTTTAAGTATATCATAATACACATTTTTTAAAAATCTTTCAACTACAATAGTTAGAATAACAATATTGTTTATCTATCTATTGAATATGATTGTTACTTATCATAAAGCAGTGCTTCTCAAAACCTTTGCCCCTCCTTTCTCAACGTATAAGAAATTCATTTGCGCTCTTCTTAGCCTGCTGAGCTCTTGAGGACTGTTACGGTTGGTGCGCACCGTTTTGTGAATGCGAAGGGGTTCGAACGCGTGTTTAAAGATGTATGGGAAAGAAAGGAATTTTTTCCCTGCATTTTTACTATGGGCAAACATGTGATTAAGAATTGTTCGATTGTAGAATTCTAGGAATAAGTAAATACAGCTGTCGATTTACGACAAGGCGTCTACCAAGGACCTTAGCCTCCACAAACTAATTTTACAATACCACTATTCAAGTGAAAATCTCTTGAAACTTCGATCCATAAACGTGTACAGCAGATCTCCAAAACGGCTCTAACGATTTTCCTAGAAATTTAACAGTTAATGTATAGGCCTATCGCTGAGAAAAGAATTACTAGCTCTTTGCAGTACTCACCCACTCTAAATTCAAAACTCTGCTACCTGACAACTATACTCAAACAAGGAAAGGTTTCGGTTGTAAAACCCTGAGGGAGAATCGAGAGCCGGCGACCCTAAGGTAGTTTGCAGCCATGGACGCCCCCAGGATATTTTGCAGGGGGGTGCAAGCTGCCACCCATGACTCAAAGTCGTAGCCTCAACTTTCTTGTTATAATATTAAAGAAAAGAACAGCCCCTCCCCCCTCGTTCGGGCCCTCCTACCTAATCGATTTCAAAGGCACAGTAAATACTTCTTTTTCGTGAAATAAAAAAATAAGAAACTAAACACGTGAACAAAGTATTTACTGTACAACATTGTTAACTTTATCCGTGAGGCTCGTGCTTCCCTACCGTCGGTCAAACAAAAACTGCAAACGTTGACTGTGGCTGCCGAAACCGTCAATAACTTTACTAATGCACTGCTTTTCGTCGCGATGGATAAGCTGGCGATGAACGCTTATCTCGCAGTTCTGATATTCATCTTTGCATTGCAGCTCTTGCATCGTTTTAGGATTAAGACAAAATAAGTTGAGCTGACCATTATTATTGCTCAAAAAGCGAGACATAATGAAGAAACTTAAGAATTAAGATATATAATGTAAAGCCGTGTTCTGTAATAACTCTCAAAATCCAAACAAGTGTTTTTTTTCTTAGTGCGTCTTTCGACTGCGAATTCTCGGCAGCAGCAACTCAATATCCGATATCAAGTTTTTTTTACCAGCAGTTTTTCCTTCCTCAAGATGACACTGTGTTCCTCAGTATGGTCAAGGTGGTTTTTGATTATGCCATTAATGTGACTGCTGACGTGTTGTTGAGCGGACGCTATGTTAAGTTGGAAAGACTGCAACAACATGGAAACTTGTTCAGAACAGATGAATAATTGACGACAATGAAAAGACAATTCAGAATCAAGAGGAGGAGACATTTACTACACATGTGCAATTTGTTTGGTTTCACTTGAAGTCGTTTTTTCAAGATCCGCCAAACAGTCAAAGATCTCTAAGTTGAGACTTAAAGCTCGGATGGATTCATATTATTCAGTTCATTGTGTCTCACACAAAAGTGGCAAATTTAGCACCAACTCTATCGCTAGGGACAGTTACATGAAAAAAATCCTAGCCATCACGGGGCAGCCTTGGCCGAGTAGTTTGTCCTAGTCTAGACTGTACAATGGCGTTAGACACATGCAGTGCGTCTCTCTGAACAACAAGGAACTAAACCAATGAAGTCGAATACAATAGCAATAAACAAACCGAACACTCAAAGACTTCAGCTCAGTGCCTGAGATATCTGCACTAAAAAAAAACAAAAGCGATTTCTTGCCAGTGGTCCCTTTCCTACACACTATTGACTCTATAGATTATTGATTACCTAATAAAAAAAAAACAAAGTAATATCTGTGAGTGTGTGTTGACATGAAAGTATATAATTAAAAGTAACGTAATCTACACTTATTTAGTTCTAGATATAGAAGGAGTAGAGACTGAAAGCTTAAAATCACCTGTATAAGACACAATATGGCGGAGCAGGTAGCAAACATTGAAGGGTAAGTATTGCAATCTCATCCTCCTATTGATACATGTATTATTGCTGAGACAAATGTACTGATTTTGATGAGCTACTAATTAAAAAAAAAGAACAATTATAAATAATTTAAAAGGAAGACATTATCTTAAAAACATTCTAACCTTTGATTCATAGAGCTGTTTATTACTAACAAACTAGCACTCTCAACCATTTGATTCACTAGTGTCGATATCTTATAGTGCGGGTCAGGGGATAGTACATACCCCCTCATCCGAAAAATTCGCGATAAAAGAAATCTTTCAATTGTTAAACCATAATACAGTGAGGATGTCAATTAAAAAAAGTAAAGTAAATGTCATCTTTCAGACCTTGTGATCTATAGGGCAGAGGATGTAAAGGTCATCTGTTTCTGTGGCCTACGTTTAACGAGGGTGTCATGTGGCTAGCACAACGACCAATTGCCTTTACTTTTCCCCCAACTAAGGTCAGGTAAACATTAGATCGGGGTGGACTCAGAGGCGCCCAAAGATCCCGAAATTAAAAATCCCAGTCTTCACCAGGATTCGAATCCGAGACCCCGGTTTAGTCAGTCTATTATTCAGTTAGTCTATCATTCGTTTGTTGATGCATAATACAGTGAGGGTACCAATATGCCAGTCAATCGTTTTTTTTTAAAAAGCATAATACAGTAAGGCTATTAGTATGGCAGTCAATAGTTCGTTCGTTGAGCCATAGTGCCATAGTAAAATATCAATATGCCAGTCAATACCTTGTTTTTTTGTTTTTTTCCTTCTGTAGCTTAGGCATGGTAAGATTAATATTCAGGAACAATCTGAAAGGGTCAATGTTTAATTTCCATGTTGATGTGGCCTACAAAGCCAATGAAAATCTTCTTTACTATTTGGATAGATCGGTTGAAATTAACAAAGACTTAAGGTTAGAGTCTTGTTTTCAAAAACATTCAACGAAGAAACTTGAAATACTGATGTATACGTTAAAAATATTTTCTCCTTCTCTCTCTGCCTCTGTCTTTTTCTCTGTCACTGCCTCTCTCTCTCTCTCTCTCTCTCTGCACGTCTTTCTGTGTGCCTCTTTCATGTTTCTCTGTCATTCACTCTCTATTAGTCCTTTGCTGTCTCTGTCTCACTCTTTTTTTCTACCCGTGTTTCTCTCTTACTCTGTCTCTATCTCTCCATCTTTAGTAAATAAAAAAAAAAACCCAAATATTTATGAAATAATTACTATTCTTCTTTTAAAAAAATTACAAACAGCTTCACTGCAGAATTCTTTCCAGAGCACGACGGCTATATGATCACATCTATAAATAATGTGTCCGGATCTAAAGACGAAGAGACATGGTGGTCTATTCAAAAAGAGCCTGAGGGGATAATGCTTGATCGAGGTATTCCGCATAATAAAACATGACACTATGTAATCGAAACGGAATAAATATTTGCAGCTCTTATATATTAAATTCAGTGTAAAGAAATCTAAACATGATAATGCGGGGGTTCTCAGCCTGTGTCTCGCGACCCCCTTTTGGTTCGAATGTTGATTTATCACAGGTCGCCTAACAACTGAATTCAAATTTAAAACGATTCAATCTTGAAGTATAAAAGTTTTTCACTATTAACACTAACATAATGCAAAGTTACACCATTGCAGAATTCCATACTTATTTTGTTCTATAGTGTAAGTGTAAGTGAATAGCAGTTATGTTTATAATTTATAATACACAGTCGTTGTTTGTTAATGGAAATTTTTGATTATGGAGCTAATTAAAAAAGGATTACAAATAAAAAAAAAACACGTTTAAACAAGAAGTTATATTGGCAATGCTTTTTTTTAAAGGTATGTTTTAGCCTCAATAGTTCCGGTTTTACTTTAAGCTGGAATAGAAAAACTACAGTGTGTCATTTGTAACGAGTTAATGAAGTTGAAAAACTTGATAATAAAACTATAATCCTTTTAGATGATTACGTCCTACGCAATGTTAGGTATATATATATATATATATATATATCATGGGCGAAGCCAAGATTTTTTTTTTGGGGTGGGGGGGGGGGTGGGGGGGATTCGACCCCCACCCCCCCCCCCCCCCCGCGAAAAAAAAAATTTATGTAAATGTGTGTGTGTGTACATAATCTTTATTACATTGTGAACTTTTATTCTTTCGGAAGACGTTTATTGTGCCCTAGAATAAGTTCTTCCTTAAGTTAGTGGGTAAATTGAAGACTCCCCGCCATTGTCAGCAAGGGGGTCTAGAGGAGCGCTGTAAGCTCTCCCAGCACTATTTCTGGTCTTGAAAGCCAACAAATTGCATATTCTGAGGTATCTACTGTGCATTTTCCTGCTATTAAAAAGTTTTATATCAAAAACCTAATATGCTATTCTTACTGACTTAAACCCTCCCGCGTCCTTCGGCGCATTTGCCGTCAAGCTGTTTCCACAAAAATCTGTCATTGGTAATGTCTGAAGCCTCTTCCCATCTGATCTCAGGTCCTCCATGAATGTGTGGTGCCAAGTTGTACTAGGATGTCATAGCAACTCTTCTTATGCGAAAATCATTTTGTCAGAGAACATGTCCCGCATACCTCATGCGACGCTGTCACAATCTTACTAAGGGTCGACTCCCAGTTCGGCATAGCATTTCCTTGATTTAGACCCGATCTCTATAACTGACTCCTAAAATCTGTCTAAGCCATATTTGTTGAGCCACATTTAGAGTTTTTTTTTTCGGCGGATGACTATTCACTGCACTTTAATGAAGGAGCCCCGCCACTGGTGGAAATGTTTAATCTCTCTTGAATACGCTCTTGGTGACTGTAGTTTGCTTTAGATTTTATGGTCAAAATCTCTGAAGTTGTTTTGGTTATTTTTTTAATTCAAAACCCCATTTAGTTATGGTCATAGAATTTGGTAACTGTAGTTTGCTAGAGAATAATATTGATGATAGAGGTTTTCCACCTCAAAACGCTCTGTAGGAGATTGTAAACTCAAAACCATCAGGAGGGATTTTAAGTTTTAAAAAAGGCATCTGTAGGAAAGGGGTTTAAACTCAAAATCCCCCATTGGCTTGGCTACCCTCAAATATTTTTAGTGTGTAATTTGCTTTTTTATATTGAAGAGGTATTTTTTAGCATCAAAACCATCTGAAGGGAGGTTTAAACTCAAAACCCCTTTTGGCAACGCTCGTAACATTTTGAGTGCGTACTTTGTTTCTTTTTTTACATTAAAGATGTATTTTTTAACTTCAAACACTGCTAGGGGGGATTTAACCCAAAAACCCTTTGGCTACGCTCATAGATTTTAGAGTGTGTAATTTGCTTTTTTTTTTATTGAAGATGTATTTTTTAGCTTCCAACTCTACTGGAGGGGAGTTTAAACTCAAAACCCATTTACTGCACTCATAGAATTTTGAGTGTATAATTTGCTTTGTTTTTTAATATTAAAGAGGTATTTTTTACATTCAAACCCCGCTGAAGGGGGGTTAAACTCAAAACTGAGTCAAAACTCATTTAGCTACGCTCATAACATTTTGAGTGCGTAATTTGCTTTTCTTTTATATTGAAGGGGTATTTTTTAGCCTCAAACCCTACTGAAAAGGAGGGGGGGGTCTCAAAACCCATTTGGCTACGCTCATACAATTTTGAGTGTGTAATTTGCATTTTTTATATTGAAGATGGGGTTTATCGTAAATTTTTGGAGGGGGTTTTAAAATCAAAATCTTCCTTAACTGTGCTCTTGGAATTTGGGGATTGTCGTTTGCATTTTTTTGTTGTTGTTTTGTTTTATAGAAGAGGGGGATTTAACTGCAAAACCCCCTGGTAGGGGGTTTTAAACTCAAACCCCCTTGGCTGTGCTGGGGCAGGTGATGGTTTAGTATGAAAATCTCATCTAAAATAAACAAAATCAAAGCAAAATATCAGTCACTAAATAACATATACAAATCGGAGGAGGGGGGGGGGGAAGGATAGGCACCATTGGTAAATCGCTTGGCTTCCGAAGTGTTCCGGTTTCAAATCTTGGTAAAGAATGGGACTTTCAATTTCGAAATTTTAAAACCCCATTGGATCCACCTACCTTTAAATAATGGTAAATATTTTGTAATGATATAATCGTAATGTAATATATCTGTTTATCCACATTTTTACAGGAGTGTCAAGCTACACGCCTCAACGTGGAGAAAACATTTCTTTTAACTTTGAACAAGGTTACAATTTCGATTCACTGCATTAGTAGGCCTATTAATGAAATATTTTTCTCTAAATATAAATATAAATTAATACTTGTAACTCTAAATATAAATTTTAATTTATACTTGTAACTCTAAATATAAATATTAATTTATACTTGTAACTATTTTTTACAAAAAAGATTAATATTGTTTAATAGAAATAGAAAGAAAGAAAAATACATTACTTAAAACAAAATTGAGATACTTATTTATTTGCTTAACACAGTGTGCTTTATTTAAATAATTAACAACCCATGTATACCATGTATAGATTTACTCCCATTTCCAATTGAGAAAAAGAGAGAGAGAGCAAGTATTGAAGTTGATAGTATTAACTATTAAAAATTCATAAACAAATTAGGGGTGAAAAGTAGCAGCTCGTTGGTACAGTCTCCTTCCTGTCCTGCAGAAAGTAGAAAGAATATTTTGTACGAATTGTGGCAGAGTACGCATTTACAGTATTAGCCTGATTCGCTACACTTTTTTTTCCCGACTGGAGGTGATTCTATGAAGTTTATTTTTTTTTTTTTAATGCTCATCTTGCCATACCAGACAGTGATATTAAAACTTAAAAATATTGCAGATGTCAGCGTGATAAAACATAGCCAAGGCCTTTCCGCTAACATTGAACGAGGACAGTTTTCTCAGTAATCGTAACCTTTGCGCCTTTTTTTGCTGACATAATCAGTATTTGCAGTAAAAATTTTGTTTATTATCTAGGATAGTACCAAGGTATTTAAAAGGTTGCACTATTTCAATTATCTATTACCATTTCTTTGTTGTTGTTTTTTTACATTAATAAAAAAAAGCTATACAGTATTTTTCAATGTGTTCTATTTCTTTGAAATACTCATTTACGTCTGAGCTCTCTTAGAGCAGGGCAAGAAGAGCCGCATCATCAGCGAATTTTGTGAAGGAGCAAAAAGGACTATCGGATTGAAAATCATTGGTGTACACAATTAACCACAATGGCGATGTCACAGCCTCCTGGGGCGCCCCTATTTTAACTATGCGTGCATTTGATATTTCATTGTTTACCCTAACCCCCCTATAAGGTCTCTGGATGAAAATTTCATTAGCCCATACTACGGACTAATCTTTAAAGCTTTCATTTTTTTAATAAGTAAATAAAGTTGTATGGTATTAAAAGCTGATGAGAAATCAATAAAGAACAATCTTACATAAGTGTTTGGTAAGTCCAGATGTTTGTAGACACATTTTAAAATATTTAGGATGGCATCGTCTACACCTTTACCCTTTTGGTAAGCAAATTTGAAAGGGTCCAAATTACTACAAAGATCATTCAGAAGAAACGTTTCAACCAGTTTTTCTAAACATTTACACAATGGAAGTAAAGGAAACAAGTCTAAAGTCATCCATTTCCTTTGGATTGAAAACCTTTGGTACAATTATAGACCGACTTCCACACATACGGTATGTAATGGTTTAGTAACGAAATAGAAAAAATCTCTAGGAAATGTTCAGCTAGTTGTTTAGCACATTCTTTTACAATTCATTAGGACCACCAGCTTTCATTGGATTGACGTTTTTGTAATCGCTAATTCTAAATAGTTGTTAACAGAACTCTCTCTCTCTCTCTCTCTCTCTTTCTCTCTCTCTCTCTCTTTATATATATATATATATATATGGATGGCTGCCTGGTCGTGCGGTTTGTGCGCTGAACTGTCGTTCGGATTTATCAAACCCTGCCCGCTACCATCACCCCGTCGTCCTGCGGGAGGTTTGGACTAGGAAGTAAACTATCTTCAACTCTGAATGAACATCCAAAACATGTAAAGCATTTTACAAACAAACAAAAAAAAATAAAATATATATATATATATATATATATATATATATATATATATATATATATATATATATATAATCTTTATCTTTCTTTCTCTATCTCTCATTCTCTTTTTTTTTTCTCTCTCTCTGCTCTCTTTCAGTAATGTTTTTATTAAAGTTGCATGCGCTGGCAAGACTACTTTAAAAAAAAAAGATCTATGTCAGTGTATTGGCATAGAAAATAGTTTTATAACCCTATATATCGAACATTATTCGTGATACAGTTTGAATACATTGTTATGAGCCTATACATACGTACAATACGGTCTACGCAATTCCTTTTACCAGTGGCGTATCTAGGGATTAGGGTACCAACGGTCTTGGCATTTTTAAATGCTCCTGCATTTTGATATTGGACATCATGACATGAGATTATGTATTTAATAAATATTGATGTTCAAATTGGTACAGTATATAAGAAAAATAAAAAAAATCACTAAGAATTGGATGATGCCCTTGTTTGGCGAGTAAATGCACAATTGACAAATCTCAATTCAAATCGCATTACGTCGTGCTTTTTGTGCATCAAAGGCATCTATAACATCATCTAGATCAGGGGTGGGCAAATTACGGACCGCGGGCCACAAGCGGCCCGCCGAAGTGTTTTATGCGGCCCGCCGACACCTACAGAAATAAGGTGTGCCCAAAGTATATAGATATAAAAATACAAATGTTAAAAAAAATATCTATATAAATTATTGAAACTGTGTCATTATAAAAAGTTTTAAGTAAACGAAGATTATGCTTATTGGCTATACATCAATACACTCAATTCAAGACACAATGTCTGAGTGTTGGGTAGGCTTGGAACAAGATGGCAAGTGTAACAACCGATGAAGCTCGATCTTTGACTGGGAACCATAAACTTGAAACAGAAAGTTTGCACAAAGCTGCATATAATTTAAACGTTACATTAAATAATACAAAGGCTAAATAAACTTACTAGAGCTAGGCGAGTTAACCACGGGCAGTTCTGATTTATGATTAAATAATCCAATGTATCCACTAGCTTAGCATGGGCGAGGCAAAGGGAGAAGAATATAAAATCTCAAGGAAGAAATTGTTATGTTACTTGAAGGACATTGACTGTGACTTTGTTACCAATATTTCTAATGAAGAGTGAAAGACAAAATTTCATGTTTATTGTAGTATATATTTCAATTGTTTCTTTACTTATGAAATGTAAATACATGTTAAATCTTTTCAAACAAGGCCCACCCCTATAGGCAAGCAAAAAAAAAAAGTTTTTGGTCATTTTCCTTTGCTGAAAGGGGAAACTATTTCTATTGAAATGATTAAAAGTACAACACTTATTAAGAGAAGCTGATTCAGCTCCAGAGGACATAACTCAAAGCAAAGAGAAGCTCCAGTCAGCACTACCATGGGAGCCTTATGGGTGCCAGAAGCTGTATTTCCAAACTTCAAAAAAAACTTTGCTGCTGTTCACACTATTTGGGTACACATACATCAGTTCTTCTTCTTCGTTCTCATTTTACATGTTGGAGGGTTCAGATCAGCAATCCTATATCTGAGATCAACAGCGTAGTGGTTTCCAGATCAGGAAGTTCTCCGAATAGTCTTTGGAGAGTTTTGTTCAGGTCCCTTGATTTAGTATGCACCATTGAAGGACATGGTCAGCATTCTCTGGTGATGCTCCACAAGGGCAGGTTTTGCTCGTCCCGACATTTAACTTCCGGAACATAAATTGTCTCATTCAGTGAGCAAGCATTTTTTGTGGAAACTAAACGAATATAATCACTGGTCAATGTTGACTGACTGTAATTTGACAGCAGTCACACACATGGGTAACAACTAGTAAGCTAGTTTCAAAGTTCACAAACATTATGCACGAGTGCAAGAAGTAAAATATTGCACATTAAGTACAATTGTATATTTGTGGGGATATTGTGATATAAAAAGACAACAGTAATTTATAAAAAATCGTAATACAGTGTATATATGAATTAAAAGACATTCTACACAGCAAGCTTATCTTTCTAAGATATATATATATATATATATATATATATATATATATATATATATATATATATATATATGTGTGTGTGTGTGTGTGTGTGTGTGCGGCCCACCATTCCCAAACATTTTTTAATGCGGCCCTCGATACAAAAATGTTGCCCACCCCTGATCTAGATCAATGGTGACTAGTATTATTTTATTCCACGTAATTAGCAACAATACACTGCAGTGGCTTAATATTTTATGGAAAAAAAAACATTAGGACACTCATTTCCCCTCCCTGCTTCCATGTGGGGGCCCGTGGGGACTTTCGAATTCGGACCAACTCCCCCATCTCCAGCTACGTCACTGTTCTTTACATTCATTGTATGTTGTCATAGTGTTACTTAATATAGAACAACGCAGCGATATTCATTCAGAATAAGCAGAAATGACATAATGTTAAGTCCACAGAAAAATTAATTAATATTTTCCTGAGAAAAAAAAACGTTTTAATTTATGTAGGCCTACTGTTAGGCACTTTTCAGGTGTCTTATGCAAATAAACGAAATGGCGGTAACACTCAGTAAGTAATCCAATAACACCGGCAAAAGGCCGATCGACAATAGAAGTTAATCGAGGCGAATACTGAATGTCGAACAAGATTAACAGCATTGAAGGGAACCATCGAATGTCAGCTAACTCTATACGTCGTCCTGGAATTAGTATGTTTACGTCGGCTGATAATTCGTTCTATCTCTAGAACCTTTTCTTGTTTTACTAGTCACGTTATTGTCACTAAAACAAAACTTCCTCTATTTTCAAAACAAATAATTAATTCCTAATCGTGCCATAATAATACTCTGTATATAGGGTGGTTCAAAAGGAATTCACCGAAACATTTATAAAAAATGTTTTCTTTGTATGTAAAATCAGTAAAATGTTTTGTTTTTTTTTTTAAACTTGATTCGGATGTACCTACTAATTTGAAGGTGATCTACTTTCTAGTCCAAACCTCCCGCAGGATGACGGGTGATGGCAGCGGGCGGGGTATGAACCCGGGACCATCGAGACAATCGAAAGACCG
Source organism: Biomphalaria glabrata (assembly GCF_947242115.1). Taxonomy (NCBI): domain Eukaryota; kingdom Metazoa; phylum Mollusca; class Gastropoda; family Planorbidae; genus Biomphalaria; species Biomphalaria glabrata. The sequence continues at coordinate 7,598,237 of NC_074724.1, read as the reverse complement.
TCAAGCGCGAATATCACACGGCCATAGAGCCATGAACAATAAGTTATGCGCTTACAATAGTTTTATTGCAGTTGCCGATCTCTCTCTTTTTTTTTTTTACCAACATTGTCATGAAGTTGTCGTTCTTTATAGACAGATACAAGATGCAGTGGTCATTAAGTGTTGGCATGTATTACTTATGTTTAATTTATTTATTGTAATTTATTGTTTGGAACGCACCGAATAATTATACAGCACAATTAATAACAGTTTATAGCATGCGCTTAATAATTCAAGTTTCCTCACTTGACCAAGTTTTGACGTTATTTTGTTATGTCATAAAATTATAAGTGATATCTTTATTAATGAATACTCCGATATATTTATTATCAGAATTTACAATACAAATGAGGCTGTATGATGATTTGCAAGTTAATATAGTCTATATAAAGTAAAGATAGGACTGTCAGGCTGCATTCAAACTTGTTGAAAGATAAACAGGCTATAGAAGAACCCAAAATGTCTTTACAATCGTTGTAAGACTTTATCCGATATTTAAAAAAAAAATGTTTTGTTATTTTTTATTACAATACGTTGAAATTAAATCTACGATGTGTCAATATTGTTGTATAACTGAACTGTGATGCTGGTCAGTGTAGCCCCATGGGTAATACACCGACACATGCGACACAGGCCTGTGTTCTGAAAAAGGAATCATGTAAACATTCTAAGTGTATGTCAAAGGTGTTTTGGTTATCTGACTATGAACTATGTGTCAACGAGCAGGTCTGTACCATGATTAAACAGATAGGTGCCATGTAGGTACCAGTACCTCGCTGAACAAGACTGATGAAACGTTTGATACCATGATGAACATGACAGAAAATGATATTGACACGTCGTAGATGTTGCTCATGTGGCTAACGGATTGAGACATCGAGCAGACGGTGCTGAAGTACGAGCTCGAAACCTGACGCAAATTTTTTATTTTTATTTTATTTTAAGTTATGTGATGGAGGCATTGTTTTTTTTTCAAATGTATTTTTTTAATGTTGTTTTTTTCAAAAATGTACAAGCCTTCTGCGACATGCAAATTATGTTACCTAAAGAGGATCAACGTATTGTACTGTTTATTGTTCTATTTTTAATGTTGTTCTCCTTGTTGGAAATCCAACAATATACATGTGTGTTATAGAATGTTTACTTTTAAAGAAAAGTGTATGTAGCTATTAACAGAATGATGAAGCTGTTGGTTTTTATGGTCTACCTGGCGATGTTCCTTGCGACGGTCACATCTCGCAAAATCTTTGTACGTGATTTGTTACGTAGACAAGATGTAAGTATAATAAGATAACAATGCTATTTCAGTGGCGTAGCTAGGGTGATAGGAGGGAGGGGCAGAATTTGAAAATCCCCGCTTGCCCCCACTTTAGGGGGTCCCAAATGAGTGTTTAAAATTTTTGTTTGCATTAAACATTAAATATCGCGCAAAATGCTGGAGCCCCCAAAGAGGCCAAGCCCTCCCGGGCCCAAAAATGATGTCAGATTCCTAGCTACGCTACTGAGTACAATAGGCCTACTCTTGTTTATGGGTAGGCTTTCATATGTGTTGATTCAGAAACTTAAATAGCTTTAAAAAAATTCAATCTGATTATAAAGACTTATTTTTAAATAAGTAAATTTCCCATTTCTGACGTTGCGATCTATAGGAAAGAATGATGTAAAGGTTATATCTTTTTGTTGCCCACGGTTATTGAGGGTGTCATGTGGCCAGCACTACGATCAACGGCCTTTACTAAGGAAAGGCCTTAGTACTAAGCGATTGATTACTCTGGTGTTGTATTTCTATCCCAATAAACAGTCTGCAAAAGAGCTCACAGCTCAGCAGCAATAAAGCTGGCTAGAAGAATCAGAAGAAGAATCCCAATAAACAAATTCACTAGCCCAAACTCATTAAGTATTTTTTAGACACGATTAGATATAGTCTTTACAGGAACTTAAAGAAACAGTCTCTTTCTCAATGGTAACATTGAATGTGTACATATATGCTATGCACAGTTTATTAATAAACAAATATAATAAATGAAAATGCAAGTGATAATTTAGGTGATGAAAATTACAATATTTTGTTTCTTTTCTAACAGACTGACCTTTCTGTAGGTGGAGAAAGTTTTGAAAGTGTAAGTCAACTTGCTCATTATAAACTTGACAACAATCTAAATTAGACTAAATAGAGGCCAGCTCTAGATCTAGATAGAAATGTAGTAATAATTTGAACAAAATGCACATCTGTGAATTGTTAAGGCAACAGCTATTTTCTGACAGCTTAGAGGTGCATATTTTTTTTTTTAAGTACACATTTAGAAACGATTCAGACGCAAACTGCATAATGCACTGCATACTATTACCATTAGACTCTAGATTGGACAAGGTCTAGTAATCCTGATTTTAATCGTCTATTAATTTTAAGATTAATTGTTAATAGTAAGACGTAAGAAATCTAGTCTTTATCCAGAGTTCTTGTTATAAATAAAAACATTTCAGCTTCTAGCTAGTCTTTTTTTCTTTAAAAAAAAAAAAGGTGAAATCCTAAATAGTAAAATATACTTTGTTAATAAATGTTAATATAGCATTGTACTAATTGCTAAAACTTACTTGAATATTATTTCTACCTACAGGGTTTTCGCTAAAAAGACTAGAACAACTTGCAGAGGTCTCTAAAATACATAATACTGATTTTTTTCCCGTATCAATAATGTTGAATGTCTCCACCTGTTCAAAAACACAAAACTTGTTCAGGCCAGATATGATGAGATCACCAAATGTTGTATCGAAATATAATAAAACGTGTACATAATGTTACGTATGATTTTGTCTCGAGAGAAAATGGAAACCAGTTATTGATTCTGTTTTTAATGTGTGTGTTTTCAATGATTGTGTAGCTCATCGCCTGTATCGTTGTATAGTTGTCACGATTCTGTATACATGCAATTTTATGACAGGTTAAACAAATCAACGTATCAGCAGTTTAGCTTTCTTTACAACAAAACGAATTCTTGAAAACAAGAAAAGAAAAAAGAATTAAAAAAAAAAGCTTATACGAAATGTAGTTGTATCAATTAGTAATGGATCATGGATTTAAATAAATTCATTTAATTAAATTTGTAAAAGATCTAGACCAACAACAATAAATCATTGCGATTATTTTATTTTACAAATCTTATATCAACTCACTAATAAAATGAATGTATACGCTATTTCTCCCACATCCATTCTCGGATCAAGATGAAACTTCGCACAGTTATTCATTTAGATAGACAGGGCATGAAACATTAATATATTTCAGTCTTGGAATACTCTTATTGGTAATTCATAATTTTGTTTATACCAACAATTGAAAATAATAATTCAGTATTCACAGATATGAATACATTTGTTGGATTTAGCGCCCTTATAAATGTTAATTTTTTTCTTCCTCACTCATTGTAGGATTAAAAATGAATCATTATACAATACACAATTATTCAATTAATAATTAGTATAATATTTTGTGTGATATAGAGCAAGGGAAATAACTTGTACATTATTGATCGATATAGTTTTAAGGGCTGAGTTCTTCCCCTTTAGATAAGCTTTATTTTTGGTTATTTAAAGAATTTTAAAATATTTTTCTTGTTATCCCTTGTTTTTGTTAAGCTCTAGTTCACGCTTTTAGCTTGTTCAATACACTATGATCCTATCCTACTGCAAATACTGATTAAATCAGCAATAAAGGGCAGCAAAGATTCAGTGGCGTAGCTAAGGTATATGATGCCCAGTGCTGTAGTTCCTCGTGATGCCCTCCACCGCCCATCTAAAAAAAAAGTTCTTAATACAGGGGCCAAAAAAAAAAGATAGATGAAAAATTAAGACTACGTCGCAACTAACAAACCGCCTGCTTCAGGTCTAGTAGAAGAGCTTTCATCTGTTCTAGTCAATGACTCTTATAAGCTCATTAAAAAAAAAAAAATCTATCTTAGCGACTTCTTCTCTGGTGCACCAGCACGTTTTAAAAAGCGCTTAAGGCTAGTTTCAGTTATTTTGTTGAGGAAGTCCTAGCGGTGTGTTGAAGTCGATAAAAAAGTGTGTAAAAGGTGCAGTTTACCGAACAATGTGACTGAATAGATTTAGGCTTCAGCCCGAATTCGAGCAGATAATGAATTAACATGATGTCTATGAAAGACTACATAATGTGTACCCCGTCAGTATCCATGACAACGTAACCTCAACATTTGAAAAAATTTGATCCAGTTTTGTGATGTCAGGTAAACTGACGAAAAAAATCGAAAAATATTTGTCTCATTATCACCCAATATTACAATAGGTTCGGTTATGTATTTGTGAAGACATGTACGTGTTTGGTCTGGAACTAAGCTTAGTTCGGGCACATGTTCTCTCAGGAATAGGGTGTACTTGAATATTAATTTCACAAACCTCTAGAAATGAACTAGATTTAGTCTTGTTCATTTTTCAACTTGTTCGTGATGCCCATTACAGGGCCACATTCTGCTATTTTAGAGTCTAAGTCTTCAGTGATTTAAACAAATCTAGTCAACTTGATTCAACCTGGTTAACAGCGGACGTTTAATTTAAGAAAGAATATAGAAGATTAACAAAAGTAGCAAAAGTAAATACATTTCTAGCGAACATTTCAAATTCAGTATTTGTCATTGTTCAACTAAGAACAATGTGTTGATTTTATTGATAAAATGTATCATTAGTTTGATGCCCCTCACCTTTTGATGCTCCGTGCGGCCCGCACCACTCGCACATGGCTAGTTACGCCATTGCAAAGATTACGATTTCTAAGAAAATAACTCCGTTTAGTGTTAGCGAAAAGGCCTTGGCTATGTTATATCAAGCTCACATCTGCAATATTTTAAGTTTCAATATCACTGCGTGGATTGGCAATCTGAACATTAAAAATAAAAAAAACGTCATAGAATCCTAAAAGCTGCTGGTAAAATCATTGTCAAAAACAAAAATGAGCAGCTGTTTAAGACAAACATTCATAGAAAAGCTAAAAAGATTCTAGAAATATAAAAAAATCAACCCTTGGGTCAGGATTTTGTGATTTTACTATCATCATCACCAATAGCAAAGAGAAACAGATATAAAAGCCCTTGTGTTCCTTGCAATCAAATCATTAAATAAAAACTATCTGACAGAAGCTTTTCGCAAGTAAATTATGAGTGAGTCTGGTGTGAATGTATATTTTGGCTTCCTATAACTATAATGTTTTGTTTGGTGTAATGCACAATTGTTAGACAAATTTCCTTATCAATAATAAGAATTATTATTATTATATCAATTGTCTGGACCAATTGAAAACATGAGGAGCGGGGATTGTACGTAATGGTTTTAAAGCATTTGAAAAAAAAGGAGGGGGGGACTATCTGAATTCGAACTCGTAGCTCACGCTTCCTCTGGCTGTCGTGCTAGCCACCTTGCTAGTAAGGTACTTGCGACTAGAGAAGATTGTACAGTTACAGAGGGGCGACCTATAAAGGGGACTAATTCAGCTTATACAGCCATTTCCCTCAGGTACTCTTTCTTTCTCTTGTTGGAGATATCAAACAAAATAATTAATTACTGAAAGTTAATTTACTAATTGGTTAACATTAACTTTTTTTTTATTGATTCTTAGTGAAGTCAGGAAAAAGAAATAACTAAAATTTCAGTTTGGATGTCACCCAAAAAGCGTGTACAAGTATTTAATCACACAGACAGTCTAACTGACATAGTACATGTGGACTTCTTTTTACTAATTAATGATAGCCACATAGTTAACATTTTTCAAAATCCTTCTTTTTCTCAATTTTTATGTTATATTGTGTTGGTGTAAATTAAGAAAAGAAAGTTTGGAATATATTTGGACAAATGTTTGTAGCTGTTAATATTATTGTGCTCTTTCTATTTAAACCTAATCTTAAAGTTTAACAGTTGGGAAGATCACTGTTGTCTAATAAAATAATTCTTATTACAATTTATCCATGGTACCATACATGGGCGTAGCCATGATTTTCTTTCGGGGGGGGGGGGGGGTTTGGGGGGGTGAATGTTTTTCTCCCCCACCCCCCCCCCCCCGCGAAAAAAAATTATATGCATTTATGTGTGTGTGTGTGTGTGTGTGTACATAATCTTTATTACATTCCGACCCTTCATTCTTTCGGTAGACGTTTATTGTCCCCTAGAATAGGTTCTTCCATGAGTTAGTGAAAAAATTGTAGACTCCCCTACAATACTAGCAAAGGGGTCTGGGGGAGCGCTAGGAGCTCCCCCAGCGCGGGGCGAAGCACTATTTCTGATATTGAAAACCAAAAAAATGCATATTCTGAGGTATCTACAGTGCATTTTACTGCTATTAAAAAGTTCTATTTCAAAAACCTAATGTGCTATTCTTACTGACTTAGACCCTCACTCGTCGTTCGGCGCATGTGCCATCAAGCTGTTTCCATAAAATTGTGGACTCCCCGCCATTACTACCAAGGGGGTCTGGGGAAGCGCCAGGAGCACTATTTCTGGTATTGAAAGCCAAAAAAATGCATATTCTGAGGTATCTACAGTCCATTTTCCTGCTATTAAAAAGTTTTAGGCCTATTTCAAAAACCTAATGTGCTATTTTACTGACTTAGACCCTCCCACGCCGTTCGGAGCATTTGACGTCAAGCAGTTTCCATAAAAATCTGTCACTGGTAATGTCTGAAGCCTCTTCCCACCTGCCATGAGGACCTCAATGAATGTGTGGCGCCAAGTTGTACTAGGATATCATTGCAACTCTTCTTATGCGTAATTCATTTTGTCGGAGAACGTGTCCCGCAAACCTCATGCGTCGTTCTCTCACAATCTTACTAAGGGGTCGACTTCCAGTTCGGCATAGGATTTCCTTGATTTAAACCCGATCTCTAAAACTGACTCCTAAAATCTGTCTTAGCCATCTTTGTTGAGCCACATTTAGTGTTTTTCAATTTCGGCAGATGACTATTCACTGCAGTTTATTAATGGAGCCCTGCCACTGGTAAAAATGTGTAACCTCTCTTGAATACGCTCTTGGAATTGAGTGACTGTAGTTTGCTTTAGATTTTATATCGAAAAGAGAAGTTTTATCGTCAAAATCTTCTGTTGGGGGTTTTCCACCTCAAAATGCTCTGTAGGGGGATCTTAGACTCAAAACCATCTGGAGGGGTTTTAAACTTTAAAAAAAAAGCCATCTGTAGAAGAAACTCAAAACCCCCAATTGGCTTGGCTACGCTCAAATAATGTGGAATTTGCTTTTTTTTATATTGAAGATGTATTTTTAGCACCAAACCCCTCTGAATTGGGGTTTAAACTCAAAACCCCTTTGACTACGCTCATAGATTTTAGAGTGAGTAATTTTCTTTTATTTATATTGAAGAGGTACTTTTTAGCTTCAAACTCCACTGGAGCGGAGTTTAAACTCAAAACCCCATAGACTACACTCATAACATTTTTAGTGTATAATTTGCTTTTTTTTTTATTATTAAAGAGGTATTTTTTACCTTCAAACCCCGCTGAAGTGGGGTTTAAACTCAAAACTGAGTCAAAACCCATTTAGCTACGCTCATAACATTTTGAGTGCGTAATTACCTTTTTTTTATATTGAAGAGTGGGTTTATCGTAAATTTTAGACGGGGTTTTAAAATCAAAATCTTTCTTAACTGTGCTCTTGGAATTAGGGGATTTTCGTTTGCATTTTTTTTTTGTTTTGTTTTATAGAAGAGGGGGAGTTAACTGCAAAAACCCCAGGTAGGGGGTTTAAAACTCAAAACCCCTGGTAGGGGGGTTTTAAACTCAAAACCCCTAGTAGGGGTTTTTAAACTCGAACCGCTCTGGTAGGGGTTTTAAACTCGAACCCCCCTGGTAGGGGTTTTTAAACTCGAACCCCCCTGGTAGGGGGTTTTAAACTCAAAACCCCTTTGGTTGTGCTGGGCAAGTGATGGTTTAGTATTAAAATCTCACCTAAAATAAACAAAATCAAAACAAAAAATTAGTCACTAAATTCCGACTACCCCTGGGGGGGGGGGGAATTTCATTTCGGGGGGGGTTTGAACCCCAAGAACCCCCCCCCCTGGCTACGCCCATGGTACCATAGGATCTTGGTCACAGAGAAAATTCAAGAAAGTTTGGAAAATATTTGGAGGAGGAGGTTTATGGTAAATTTCGGAGGGGGGTTTTAAAATCAAAATTTTCCTTAGTTATGCTCTTGGAATTTGGGGATTGTCGTTTGTTCACTATCATAGAAGATAGGAATTACACTGCAAAACCTCCTGGTTTGGGTTTTAAACTGCAAAATCCTCTTGGCTTCGCTGGGGCAAGTGAGGGTTTAGCATAAAAATATCACCTAAAGTAAACAAAATCAAATAAAAATAATCAGTCTCTAAAGTCCGGGAGGATCTAAGTCTAAGTAAGTCCAAGACGTTTGGTTTAGGTGTTTCTAACGACACCATAGACCAGAGCACATTACAGCTTGGAAAACAAAACACACTTATAACGTACAATAAAGAAAATGATTAATTTAGTTTTCAAGTCTAAAATATTTAATGCAACAAAAGGTCAAATGGGAAGGGATTACAATGGCGTGGAGAATAATGATAATATAATTTCTAAAGTAACTTGTCTATGAATAAAGAGAAGTGAAATAATCAAATTATCGTAGTGACTGCTGATGGTACCAATATGAGTGCTCTATTGTTTATAATACTTGACTATTATGTTGAAGCGTTTAGTGTCTTCCTCTTAGGTTATTATGCAACTGCCTTGGTGATGTAGACCGTTCAAGTCCGTTAGCGTGTCCCGCGTTGGGAGGTGCTAGCTTCAGCTGAAAATTCGGGCTGAGATTTATGAGGCCAGTCGATGTTGTGCGTCCTCAAGTTGTGAGATAGGCAGCGATTGAGGGGAGATGAAATCAACAATGAAGAGGCAGGCTGCTGGGGCTGGGAAATGAATTCAGTAGTAGAAATGAGTACTCAGTGTTTGCTAAAATAGGGGGCTCCTTTCTCCAGATACGGAGATAAGGATATTTTTTTCCAAGATCTAGTATATAGTTGCAGTTTTAGCTATCAGTCCCAGCAAAGATGTGACTAATAGAAATTCAGAAACTGGAATTCTAGACGTCCAATTAATAATCAACAGGAAGGCTTACAGGAATTTAAAGACAGTAACAGAAAAAAGTAAAGGATCAGAAAAAGAAAACAGCTAAGCATAACAGAAACTAAAACAACACATTTCTCTTGTTTCTAGGTGCTGATGAGGTCTACGTGGGCTAGTCTTTCATCTATTCCTTATCCTGTTGGACCGTTGGGGCAGCACACAAGATCAGTTGACAGTGTTTCTCCATTCTTCTTTGACTTTTGCCTTTAATAGAATCTCTTTTAATGACAAGCCCATCCATACTTTTATGTCTTCCTATCGCTTTATCGCTTAAATGGTTACCAAATATCTGCTGGAGGTGAGTTGTGCAAACTGAGCGGAAACTATCTTCAGATATCCCTCCCTTAAAGGTCCACAATAGAAATAGGGCTATAGTGCACAGACTATATTATGGTCTGCATATGGTAGAGTACAAAAGTAGCTTTTGAAAACATTTGAACGAAAAAACTTAAAGCAATCAACGGCATTGACCAATATTTTTTTTAACTATACACATTCCTTTGTGTTTTTGTCGAAGGCGACATATTATGATAATGCACATAAGGCCACTATGTTAATGGTATGGGTGGTCATAAAATTAAGGCACAGTGTTTTGTTTTATTGTAATAGAAAGAGTAGATAATCATTTTTTTTTCCTTTCATCAAACATTCTCATAAAGTTGTCGTTCTTTAGACAGATGCAGAATGCAGTGGTCATACAAGCTGTAATCTGGTGACATGTATTATACATGTTTAATTTATAAATTGTAATTTGGTGTTTGTAATGCTGTCTGGATTTTCACTATTCCACAGAAGAATAGACGACAATTTATTATCTTGGGCTCACAAACATCACATTTTACCCCTTACATGACCTACATTTGACGTTATTTGGTTACGTCATAAGAATATAATCACCATTAATAAACAATTCGATGTGGTCCTATTTAAAATCAGCATTTATAATACAAATAAGAATGTATAATTACGTGCGAGGTAATATAGTCTATATAAAGTAAACGAAATTCGTCAGCCTGCATTGAAACTTGTCGAAAGATACATAAAGAGGAATACTAAACAAATTGTGATTTCAACTGTTGTAGGAGACATTTACATATCTTATGAAATTAACCTTTTAACATTTTTTTGTTGTCCATTGTTTTACAATATCTACAAGTCCTCTGCTACATGCTATTTATGTCATTTATAATGGCTTACGTATTGCTTTGCTATTTTTATTCTTCCTTATTATTTTCCATGTCGCAGGGTTCAGATCAGTAACCATATATCTGAGAAGAAACCGTGCAGTGGTTTCCAGATCGGGCAGTTCTCCGTATAGTTTTTCTGTTATAAAATGTTTGTTTGTAAAATGGTTTACATGTTTTGGATGTTCCTTCATAGAGTTGAAGATAGTTTACTTCCTAGTCCAAACCTCCCGCAGGACGACGGGGGATGGAAGCGAGCAGGGTTTGAACCCTCGACCGTCGATAAATGCAAAGGACAGTCCAGCGCGCAAACGCACGACCAGGCAGCCATCCATTATAGGAGGGTTTAGGGGCCAGAGTCTTGTTCAGGCCTCTTGATATAGTATGCAACGTTGAAGGACATGGGCAGCATTCTCTGGTGATGCTCCACAAAGTGCAGGTTTCGATCCTCCAGACTTTTAGCTTCAGGAACATATGTTGTCTCAGTCTGCTGTGCTATTATTCTGATTTTAAATAAATGTATTTTTTCTAGAAATGTATCTTTGTACATGGTGGCCAGAAAGTAGGTTTTCAGTGCCGAACTGTGTCCTGGAGAGACTTAAAGAATATTGCAATCCTGAAAGAAGACATTTTGAGCTTCTGAGAGATTTAATTGTTTATGTTTATGTTTGACAGGTATAAAGAATTTCCCGCTGTTGTGGTGAAAAAGTTTCACACAAATAGTCTAAATGATAACTGCAAACCTAATTTTGGGCCACCCTGATATTTTATAATGTTTCAATTTAATATATTAAAAGAAATGTCTCTTTGAACAGAATCATGAAGCTATTAGTTTATATGGTCTACATCGCAATGTTTCTTGTTATGATCAGTGCAAGCAGTGATGTACTTAGACAAGATGTAAGTATAATGAAGGAAATAGACATTTATGTTGCCTCTTGTGTGTTAGGTAGGAAAACTAGTTCAGCTGACCATTGTAGGCATATTACTTAGTTTGATACAGAAAGTTAAATAAAGTTGCAACATTTGTTTTCCAATTTTTTTCAAATTTTATACAACTTTTGGTATCTGAATAAGTTGCCCATTTCAGATGTGGCCCACGGTTAACGAGGGTGTCACGTGGCCAGAACAAAAACCAACCGCATTTGCTTTTCCCCAACTAATTTCAGATAACCCGTTAGAGCTTGGTGGACTCAGAGGCACCTTAAGAATCTCAAAATTAAAAATCTGTCTTCATCAGTATTTGAACCAGACACTCCCGGTTCTGAAGACAATTTTTTTTACCACTCAGCCGATTGGCTACCAGAAGTTTATTCTTACAAGTTAACGACTGTCTACAATACTTGTACGAATATAATTTTAGATATTGTATTTTCTAATGGGTTCTTTTAACGTTATGTATTTATATATACAATCGAGTCGTCATTACGTTGGCATTGACTATAGTGTTGTGGAAGAGCATGGACAATATACCATATAGTAATAAAGAAATGTATTAATTGAACATATAATTCATAATTTAGGTATTGAAAATTAACATAATTTGTTTGTTTTTTTAACAGTCTGATCTCAATGAAAGTGAAATTTAATTTTGATAATGAATGTAAGTCAACATTTGTACAACTTGTTTTATAGGCTTACTGCCGTCACAATCATCCATTGAAGCGTTCTTCCTTCTGTTATGGCCAACCCTCTTACACATTGTTGTAGCTAGGAATTCGCCTCATTTGGTGGCCTGGGGGGGGGGGCTCGACCTTTTTAGGGGCCCCTGCATTTTTGACATTCAACATCATGACATCAGACAAAGGAATAATATTTAATGTAAAAAAAAAATAAACATTCATTTGAGTGCCCTCCTCAAGTGAGGCCCGGGGGGGTTTTAAAATTCTCCCCCCATATCCCCACCATAGATACGCCACTGCTGTGACAAATAGTCTAAAACAAAGAAGTCATTTTAAATTGATTTTATGTAGCACATTATTCAGGCTTATAGCATCATCAATTCTTTTAGCAACGGTTTTGAAAAACATAGGATACGTGTAAATTCCGGTGTATACATATACATATATATTTTAGTTCTTAGCATTTCTTTTGTCAGTCTTTTAAGACTAAGATAAGTAAATAGTCAGATTGAGAGTAGTGATTCATTGTTAGGTATACCACTAAATTAACATTGGCATTATTCAATTTCCGAATGGTGTTTACCGTATTCACATGTAGTGTATATTTAATATATATAGAGAGAGTTGGCAATTAATGAATTGTCTCCAGCTTTCGCAAAGTATTTTCAAAGTGATAATTCGCTCGCGCAGACCAATACCGACAACAGACGCAGACGGCGAAAAGAAAATCTAAATCGACCACCTGCGGACAATGGTTATGCTTGCCCTCTATGTGGCAAAATATACATGTCACAGCTGGGACTGCGTAGTCACGGGAAAAACGGCATTCCTCTCTTATCTTCGAACTCGCTGACAAGCATTATCATTATTATGATTGTATAGCTTTGTCAAATTCGATGGTTACCTCTTTTGGACTACGTTAAAATAAGGCCGAAACATTATCCTTGACCTTATGGCACGCCTGAGTCAATTCTATTGCCTCGAATTTTCACATTGTATCTTAAGGTTCAGTAAATGGAAAATATATTTACTGTTAGCTAGTTCAGGAATAGCGCAACGGGAAGGTCAACAATGAAGGCAGGGTGTTGTGATTTAAACATTTTCTAGAATTATGTCCCCATGCAATATGTTGACTGTAACTTATTTAAATTACTCCGCCCCAAGCGGACGTATTGAGACGTGTATAATGGACAGCTATTGAACTATGTTCTTCTCTCAAAGTCGCCATCTATAAATATATACATTTCAGCAACTGATTTAAGTATCTAGCAAGTTGTTTTCTTTTCTGTGTCATATAATGTCATAAATAGTAAAATAGACTTTGTAAATAAATATTAATATATCATTGTATTAATTGCTAAAACTATTTTTGTATATTACATCTATCTGTAGATTCTGCACTAAATAGACTGGGACTAGATGCAGTTTCTTTCTTAAATATATAATACTGATTATTTTCAGTTTATTTCTGTATCAATAATGCTGAATGTCTACACATATTCAATAGCAGAAACCTTGTTCAGGACAGACAGGATGTCATCTTTTTCTTTTTCGTGAATTGTTTATTTCTGTATTTATAGATAATAAAGTGTGTACAGAGAATATTGCGTCCGTCTTATTGATGTGGGAATTTGGAAACCAGTAAATACTTAACTATTGTGTTTTAACTGATTCTGTAAATCATCGCCTGCATCGTTCTATTCTCTATAGGTATCACATAATAGTGTATGACGTTAAAAAGCCTATATACATTGTACGTATATATATATAAGCGTTTAAGCAGTATAATTTCAGGTTGAAACGAAACGAGTTATTAAATAAACAACACGAAATGTGAGTATTGTTCCATCAAAATCCGTCTTATTATCAGTTTTTAGGGTTAATTGTCTATGCGTAAAGAAAGTATAGCGTTTCAAGGAGGCTTGGAAAATATGTTGACAAATTAATTGTTTTGGTTAATGTAATGTATGGTCGTTCTATTTTATCTTCTCTTAACGTTAAGTCTAACGGTTAGGAAGTTTGCTGTAGCCTATTAAAAATGATTCTTATTACAATTTATCATTGGCTTAATGAAAAAAAAAATTATCAATACCTACCTCAAGAAGTTTCTTATGATTTGATGGCCAGACAAAAACTTAAATAAAGAACCGAGGAAAAAGAACACAGCAGCAGCCCATTGAAGTAAATATACTTCAGAAACGCTGCAGTAGGATAGGTCACACCCTAGGCAAGACTGCAGCCAACATAATAAGGCAAGCCTCACCCAAAGAAAGAGGAAGATAGGACGGCCCTGGAAAACATGGAGCCGCGATTTTGAAGTAGATGGTCAAGACATGGGGACAGTTGGAGAGACTCGCCCAGAACAGAGACACCTGGAGGAAGCTGGTTGGTGGCCCATGCCTCAGGCAGGACCACAGGCAGAGATGAAAAGAAGAGAGGTGACAATTTAACAAGCAAAAATGATACAAAGGCTGACAAAAAGCATAACAACAATATGCTATTACATGTGAATTTTCACTACGTTACAGACATAAAAGCGTATCCAAAGGGGGTTTTAAGTTTAACCTCCCTTCAATTTTGATTCCAAAAAATACCTTTTCAATATAAAAAAAAGAAATACACATTAAAAATCCAAGCCAATGGGAGGGGGGGGGTTGAGATTAAACTTCCCTCCTCTAGATGGATTTTTTAAAAGTTTAAAACCCCTCCAGATGGTTTTGAGTTTAAATTCCACTACCCAGAGTTATCAGGTTAAAAACCTCTTTCTTCAGACATAAAAGAAAGTCTATTAACCGCTGACCAGACACGATCTCGAATGATCAACTGTGACAAAGAACAAAGCAGCAGTCCATTGAAGTATATATCCTTTAGAGACGCTGGAGATGGATGGGTTACACCCTTCGCAAGCCCTCACTTGGAACCCCCAAAGAAAGAGGAAGAGGTAACGTTCCTTGAATACATGTCGGCGCGATCGAACGAACGATCTTACAGCAGATACGTTACCAAACAGGGCATAAACATTAAAGACGCATTCACAATCATTAGCACAACGAGGTGCTTTTTCTATATCAATTTAATGTTCTGTTAGGTTTGACAGTAGACTAACATATATAAACAATGTGTTGGAGCTAAGTAGTAATCAAGTTAACGATAACAATGAGCATACAACAAAACAAGACATAGGAAAACAAACGATAAATAATGACAGAATAAAGACAAAATGTATATTTGTTTTCAATCAAGAAATATTTTAATCATGGCAAACTATCTAAAAAAACAAAACCTATGTACATTAATGACTAGATTTTAATTTAGTTTATAATTTAAATAAAATGACTCTCAATATGATTCCTACTAATAAGACCTTATAAAATATATACATGCAATTAACCTATTTATAAAATAGGTTCTGGTTTATGATTTAAATTAAATACTTTTAATTTAGGTATATGGCGAAACGTTTTAAAGTATATAATTAATGTAGGAGATTATGGCTATAGTAGTGGTCTAGGATGGGAACAATGATTTTTTATTTGAATGCTGCTATTGACGAAAGCTAGTTAAGTATATAAATCATCTTGCGATACGATTTGGCTTATGGCTCGATATTTCAAATCATGAAATAGAAACAATGTGATATAAACTTTTCACATGTAAATCATTAGTGAGTCTTGTGTGAATGTAATAATCGGTTAGTTATAGTTATGCACAAATTGTAAGACAAATTTCCTTACGGACAATAAAGATTATATTATTATTATTATTACTATTATTATTACTATTATTATTATTATTACTATTATTATTATTATTATTACTATTATTATTATTATTATCATATGTCGACTATTTCGTCATATAATTGAGTGTCTTTGTCATCGTTTAATTTACGAAACGTTTTACAGAAAACTGGGGAAAAAAAGCAAAGCATATTTTTATTCAGGATTCTTAAATTTAGGTATATAGATAGATATGTAAAAGAATAAATTAAAAATTAAATTAAAATTTATATTAATTAAAAGTTATATTAATAACAAAAATTACCTTTATTAAAAGTTTAATTACTAGTAATATTCCAAATTGTGTTACAATTATGTTAAAAGTAAGTAGAAGCTGCATTAAAAGTCATATTAGATTTATTGTAAAAGATATATCAGATGTTATACTACAGTTATAGAAATGTTATTGGATTACCTACCGAATACACTACATCCAATAAGACAACTTAAAACAATTATTATGCTTGAAAAAGTTATCAGATTGATTGAGTCATGTGACTGATAAGTTGTTTTTTCTGATAAAACAGAGAAATAATAATTAGTGAAGCGAAATATATTATTAAAAAGAATATATCAATTTTAATGCTAGCTCTATTGAACTAGCTTATCTATCTATCTATCTATCTATCTATCTATCTATCTATCTATCTATCTATCTATCTATCTATCTATCTATCTACCTACCTACCAACCTACCTACCTACCTACCTACATACCTATCCATCCATCCATCCATCCATCCATCCATCCATCCATCTATCTATCTATCTATCTATCTATCTATCTATCTATCTATCTATCTATCTATCTATCTACCTACCAACCTACCTACCTACATACCTATCCATCCATCCATCCATCCATCCATCCATCCATCTATCTATCTATCTATCTATCTATCTATCTATCTATCTATCTATCTATCTATCTATCTATCTATCTATCTATTTATCTATCTATCTATCTATCTATCTATCTATGTTTGTGTATGTACTTTGACAAACATTAACTTGGCAAATGTCTATATAACATCTAAAATTGATCCCACCTGACTTGTGAACTAATGTAATATTCTTCATAAACGTTTTCCAGTCTTCCGCAGTCGTTAGACTAACAGTTAAAGTTGTAAGGTCTGAATTCAGAAGATCCTGGGGTAAGCGATATATATAATAAGTCTGGTAGATATTTTGGTCGTCTGCAATCGAATCTGAATTTAAGAATGTTGATGTTTCTTCAGCTGTTAAAAATTCTACAACCTATTGCTCAGCAAAAAAAAAAAAAAACAAACAAAAGTGTCGTTAATGATGTAATTAGAAAAGTAAATAAATAATTAAATAAATGTTAAAACGAAACATGTTTTTACAAAGCTTATATTACCTTTGTCTGTATGTATGTCTGTCTGTCTGGTAAAAAAGTGTGTACACGTTATTTCTCCACCACCCATTATCGGATCACGCTGATATTTCGCACAATTATTCATTGGCATAGACAAGGCATGAATCAATATAAAAAAGAGTAACCGATTGGACAAATAATTACTGTTAATCTATTATTTTGTTTAATAGCAACGAGGGAAACTGGCGCTTCAATATTCACATATATGGCTACATTTGTTGAGTTAAGTCTCCTTAAATAATTGTTAACGCTATTTCTCCCTCAGGCATTCTTCGATCACGTTGATACTTTAAACAATTATTTATCATACCATATAGAACATGAATCAATAAACAGAAATACTCAACTAGACAATTCATTATTGGTAATTAATTATTGGGTTTGAAATCGAATAAGGGAAATTACTTTTAATGGTAGATATAGTTTTAAGGACGGAGTTCTTCCCCTTTAGTTAAGCTTTATATTTTTTTAAAGAAACTTTTCTTTGTTGGCGTATTCTAATTCTTTATGTTTGTATTATTTATGTTTACTAACTATGTTCCGTACCATTCCATTCTGGATCATTAGCTGGCTTGCTACATTTTGATTAATTTTGTGTTTTACAGTACATGTAACGAAAACGTCCTCATCGGTATGGATCTCACAACTCCCTATGACACCTGTGTACAATATATATGGAAAAAAAAAAGTTAAATGTAATTTTTAATATATATATATATATATATATATCATGGGCGTAGGGGGGGGGGTTTCTCTGGGGGAGCGATGAGCCCCTCCGCCAAGCATATTTCCGGTATTGAAAGCCAACAAAATGCATATTCTGAGGTATCTACAGTGCATTATCCTGCTATTAAAAAGTTTTTTTTTTATAAACCTAATGTGCTATTCTTACTTACTTAGACCCTCCCGCGACTAAAGGGTCGACTCCCAATTCGGCATAGGATTTCCTTGATTGAGACCCGATCTCTATAACTGACTCCTAAAATCTGTCTTAGCCATCTTTGTTGAACCACATTTAGTCATTTTCAGTTCGACAGATGACTATATACTGCACTTTATTAATGGAGCCCAGCCACTGGTAGAAATGTGTAACCACTCTTGACTACGCTCTTGGAATTAGATGACTGTAGTTTGCTGTAGATTTTATATCGAAAAGGGAAGTTTTATCGTCAAAATCATCTGTTGGGGGGTTTTAAACTAAAAAAAAATCTCTGGAGTTCTTTTTTTTTTAAATTGAAAACCCCATATAGCTAAGGTCATATAATTTAGTGACTGTAGTTTGCTTTAGAGTAATATTGAAGAAAGAGGTTTTTAACCTGATAACTCTGGGTAGTGGAATTTAAACTCAAAACCATCTGGAGGGGTTTTAAACTTTTAAAAAATCCATCTAGAGGAGGGAAGTTTAATCTCAACCCCCCCCCCCCCCTCCCATTGGCTTGGCTGCGCTCAAAGATTTTTAATGTGTATTTCTTTTTTTTATATTGAAAAGGTATATTTTGGAATCAAAATTGAAGGGAGGTTAAACTTAAAACCCCCTTTGGATACGCTCATAGAATTTTGAGTTTGTAATTTGATTTTTTTTTTAATTTAAAAGGGGTTTATCGTAAATTCTGAAGCAGGTTTTTAAATCAAAATCTTACTTAGCTGTGTTCTTAAAACATGGAGATTGTAGTTTGCATTTTTTTGTTTGTTTTGTTTTATAGAAGAGGGGGATTTAACTGGTCGGGGGTTTTAAACTCAAAACCCCCTTGGCTGTGCTGGGTTAGATGGTTTAGTATTAAAATCCCAGCTAAAATCAACGCAAAAAATCAGTCACTTAATTCCGATACCCCCTCCCCCGCATTTCGTGGGTGGTGGGGTTCAACACCCCCCCCCACACACACACCTGGCTACGCCCATGATATATATATATATATATATATATATATATATATATATATATATATATATATATATATATATATATATATATATATATATATACGTAAGACAAGAAAAAGTTTGGTTGAATCGAAAAAAAAAATAACGCTATATCTGAAAGTATATTAGACACCCAAACCTAGACCCATAGTTGTGGTTGCTATCCAGCCCTTAACCCCCTTTTTTTTTTAGAATCGTGCAGGACGAGACCTGTTCTCTTAGATTCATGCTTTTCACTGTCCAAGCTACGCTTCGACTTACGGTATGGGAAAGAAGAGGAAACCCTACTACCCCTATCTCTTATTCTTTTACTGTCCCGAAATTGCTGAATTCCGTTTCGACATTTCTTGAAATCCACATGATCGTTATATGTATGGTGACATGCCTGCCTCGTAGCTCAGAATTTTTGAAGACTTTTTGAAAACGTTTTAAAGCCATTTTGAAGACTGAAGACTTTCTGAAGACTGTCTGAAGACTTTTAGAAGACTTTCTGAAGACTGTCTGAAGACTTTTTAAAGACTTTCTAAAGACTTTTTTAAAGTTTCTATAGCTCTCACTCATTGATTTTGTTAGTTACAATGAATGCATGCAATAAATCTAATAAAGTTAATATTTAATATATAATAAATTTAGCAATATATTTATAAATACGGGCTATAAATGATTTATGATAGCATTCATATATTTAAGGTGAAAAAAAATACTATATTGAGCTACATGTTTAGAGTATGAATGTTTATGGTCAATATTTATTAGAAGTACAATTTTGAAATATAAATCAATAAATCAATATTTTATTTATTGTTATGGTGTTTTTTTGTGTGAAATCTTTAATCGACGATGTTCAAAAATGCTTTTGTCTACGTCAGATGTGGAGAAATATGGAGATTACAGCTAGGTCTCCATCACCATTATTATTTGCACTCTTTAACCACTGGACTTGACGATAACACGTGTTATTCATTGTCACAGTCTCGTTTGGCATTGAGTGTTAGGGTTAGGGTTAGTGTGAGACATACTTCTAAAAGGACGTACTATTGGATACCGCTGTGATGCGGTTTATGTAACTACTATGAAGGATGATATTTTATTCCTCATTTAACCAGTGAGTTGTAACTGAACGCTTGAAGTTGCAGTATATTTTTCTCATTAAATAAAACGTTATTTTGTCTTCTGAATTCGGACTCAAGTCTATCTGTTTAAAATTATATTTGTTACGTAACATTTACATTTATAAATTTTATATCTACTTTCTCCGTCTGTCTGGTAAAAATTGAGTACACGCTCTTTCTCCCAATTCCCATTCTCGGATCAAGTTGAAACTTTCCATGATTATTCATTTTCGCAAAAGAAAACATGAATCTGTCAAATAATTGACTTATCTTATATAATACAGACGTTACTTATGAAAAGAAAATGAACTAATCAATTAATAAATTATTGGTTAGTAATTACTTGTGAATTGAAAAAGGAAATCTTACAGTATTAAGATATATGGATGAAAATGTGCAGTTCTTTCCCTTATATAAGCTTTGTTATTTTATATCTATTTATTTACATTGCTTCGTTTTATTGTTTTGGATTTACTGAGCATTTTTTTCAAATAAGAAGACAAGGAAAATCAAAGGGAAAAGACAGTTTGATTCTTACCTTCCGATATTAAAGTCGAAGTTATAATATCTGTCACTGAGTTATCCAATGGAAGATCCTGTTTCACCGTCACGTCTGCTTCTTCAGGTGCGGTATTAATTATCTCTCCATAGGCACATAACACGTGAGTTGCATTTATTGGTAGCTCTAGACAGTCTCTTGGAATGGAAGCCTCTACATCTACAGTATAATGTGGTAGCATTTTTTGTAGCGCTAGTAATAGTACACGTAATTTGTATAACATAGATTGCCTTTGAAAAACACATTTAAGGCAGTTATGGCGATTATAAATGTTAAGTATTATTTTCACACAACTTATTACGCTACGCACAAGCTTAGACATAACACATGTGTATATTCACTACACATGTGTGTGCAGATGTATATGTACTAGTTTTGATAAAGGTTTACTTATTAGTTTGTAGTGCAATGACTTGACTGCTCCATAGTTCGAGTCTTCCAATGTATTAGTAACGTTAGGATACATTGTGATGTCGATGTCCAAGTCCTTTTGAGTAAAAGTGGATAGGTCTATAGATAGGAGACAAGCTGAGCGGAAATACGAGTCGTTTCCTTCCAACATCATCTCGTGTCTGTACTCGGTCGTTGTTTGCTGCTTTATTGAACCCTAGCGAAATAAATAACGACTCAATATTATTAGGATAAGGAAATGTTAACAAGTTTACATGAACGTTAACCCTATTTCAAACATCTCTCAATATATATCTATATTATCTATATATTCTTTTCGTTGCCCAGGCATGCTGGACAAGCACGCACGCCGACTCTCTAACTATCCGTATTGCCCTTCGTTTCCAAACCATGGCCACCGCTTCACATATATTTCGTGGAGTCAACAGGCCTTTCAATGTAGTAAAAATTTCTGCATCGGGTAACTGTTTATTTCTATCAGTCGCATATTTCTGGGAAAATGTCATCGACGAAACTGTTGCTCTTGAACCTCGCAACATGGCTGTAAGCTTCGTTTGCGAACATTGGGATGACTATGGCGACGCCCTGCCCGTTGTTCTTACTCACGGAAGCACAGTCATACACTCTGCTCGACAATACGCTGCCTACATGGATACTTCCGGCGTTTCTGAATTCCTTCTTTTCATTCACTCACAGTCGTTTGCCCACACCCACCCCTTTTGTACATCTGTGTCTTTCAGAAAGTGTTCACCCATCACTAAATAACAGCGTATGCTACGCCTCGGAAAAACTAGTTATACATATTTCTTGTCTTTATTTTTTAAAACAATGTTTTCATTTATTAGCCGTAATAATTGTTTATGTTATTAAAGATATTCCATGTCTATTTGTTAGATACTAACCCTATTGTTTGAGAGCCGAACCACGCAAATACCTTCTGGAAATATTCCCAAAGCGATGCACTGTATGTCTAGTCTTCCTCCATGGACATAATTCTTACACGACACAGTTTTCGGTATCACTTAAAATGTGAAAGAAAGAAAACGAATGAAATAAGTTTTCTTTCGCGAAAATTTTAAATTTATAACATTTACACAATAACAGAGAAAACTAAAAAGGCTTGTCAGAAAAAGCCGCGTTCGCAAATCAAAGTTTAAACCTGTATGTGTAAAAGAATCTCAGGGTAGGTCTGAGAGTTTAATATGTCAAAAATTAAATATGAAAAGTGAAATTATTTCGGGTATTTTATCTCGCGATACTTAGTCGAGACCAGGGTTTCAATGTAAGTTAGGTGAAGGATCAGTTTTAAGACTAGTTGCTGAAATCTCGTTCAAGATTGTAAGTTTAAACTATGAGAAATAAGAAAGATGACTTAATCAGATTTAAGAACTTCGTTTTGTAAATCAACATAAGTTCACAATCATTTATCTTGAGGGAGATCCTAGAGAGTTCACCCAACGGACAATAAAAATCTATGCTACTTTCAGGCAATTAGTCTTTTTCCTAGGAATTCAATATATTCTTTTACAAGTTGGTTTAGGTCTACATGAGACTATGCTATTTAAATTATCTGAAACAAAGTTAAAAAAAAACAACTTTCAAGTTTATATAAATGACTTCGAGAAAATAATGTACAGTTGATAACGTTTCTTTCAAAAGGTACAATTACGTACCAAAAGTTTTGAGGTAACAGTTAAGTTCTTGGGATAGGTGCATTCTACCATTATGCAAATAGCTCGTGCTCCAGGTTCCTTGATCGCGCCGTGTGACATTGTGAATTGTGAGTTTAACAGAGAGTGTTCTGTCAATTCCTCTGAACACACCAGTCTGGACAGTAGATTTAAAATAGTCTATGAAGTGTAAGTCTGTATCGCCAATGGACACAACCACGTCATCTTTCATGATTTGAAACTCTGACAGGTCAAACAAGCTTGGTTGTACTATGAAGTCAAAGTTGTATGCTTTGTTTTCTTGGGCAGGTCTACACATTTCAATAACTGAAATTTTATTATAAATTAAAATTTATGTAATCTAAGAGATAAACAAATATAGGTTAATCTTACCTTACTTTCAAAATAAGAATGGGTGCACCTTTAGTTTCTTCTTTTTCCTGTTATATCCATCGCCCCCATACCGCCCTTATTGTGCCCAGCGCCCGCTACCGCCCCTTTGGCTCCCAGCGCCCCCCCAAAATCACGAAAACGCCCCCCATAGCGATAGCGACCCCATTGATGACCACTGATCTAGTTGATGTTATAAATGCCTTTGCCGCACAGAAAGCACGACGTGATGCGTTATGAATTGAAATTTGTCACATGTGCATTATCTCGCAAATTAACAACACTATTAAAATAGTTATTAAAATAGTCTTAATGATTTTTAGCGGCCCCCGAAAAGGGAAATAACACTATTAGTTTTATGTGGAATGTCTGTCCATCCGTCTGTCTGTCTGCCCGTCCGTCCCGTTTAGATCTCGTAAACAAGGATAGATAGTGAAAATCCGACATCATAATATTTTAGACCATTCAAATCTAATTTTTTTAATCCCTTATGCAAGCAGTTTTTTTTTTAAATACACCACTTTTACAACTATTCACTATTAAGAATAACAAACACGGGAGGCGCTTTATTAGGGGGGATGACGATGTACCATATTATTAACACATTTATGCAAACAGTTGTAGATTTTTTGTCAAAATTTTTATTTTTTACATTTGCATTGTTGAGTTATGTAAGTTTTGTTATACTAAGTACTATATTTACACACAAAAAATGTTTACTTTTTTTTAAGAGAAAAAATCTTTTTAGTATGCATATAAGTTGGGCAGAATTAAAAACAAATATTGATAAGTAGTTTTTCATATTATCGCGTGAACTGCAGTATTATACAGCTGCTATAGCACACTTAACCAAAGGGAAAACAAATTGTTTATTTTTAACGGAAATTGTTTTCTTGAAGAATAAGAGATTGGCCCTTTACACAACAATTAGATCAATTAGATATTCATTATAAGTCATTAGTTAGGCCAGGTTTACATCTAACTTTACATTTACTTTCAGCTATCCTTTGGTCTGCTGGACCGCTGGGGCACCACACCATATCTGTTAACCTTTTTTCTCCATTCTTCTCTGTCATTTGTTTTTGATAGTATTTTGTTCTGATAATATTGAAACCTGCCTGAGTGGACCACTTCGAGGGCCGATTTTGAGTTTGTGTTTCCACACAAACTGTATTTGCAACCTTGTTTTTTTTTAATATTACGTATATACTGTACCAATTAGTATTTAGACATATATATTTTGTTAAGTACAATATCTCATGTCATGTTGTCGAATGACAAAATGCAGGAACCCATAAAATGATCCTATAATCTCTAGCTACACTACTGCCACTACCAAGCGAAATGAAAATGTAATCTTTCTGGACTTAATAAGTTAAGAAATCAAGACCAAAATTTAGTAATTTTCGAAAAACCTTAGAATAAATTTGAGTACTTGCAAACTCGTCGTTTCATTATTCCTCGTTGTTAGCATAATGTATCTTAAGAATCATGTCTGGAAACATGTGCGTTATAAAACCGTAGCATAAAACATTATAACGCTATATTCATAATAGAAGCAAGTTTCAATAGAAATCCATCAAATAAAAACATGCACAAACATTAAGTGGTCTTAATATTGTTATTTCATGTAAAAAATATGTAATTAATAACAAGATAATAAGAATAATGTTCATAGAAATATGAAGATTGATTTAAATATATTCGCACAGACTTAAAATATTGTTATATTGTTTAAAACGCATTTAAAGTTTGTACAGACCTTGAGCCACAGAAATATCTGCGCTGCATAAGTAGACACAAAACAGAAGCACTTTCATCACACCTGATCAATTATAAGAACTCTGTGTAGACTTTATAAAACTCTGGTACCATTAAAGTGTAGACGAAGATTTTGTTATATCGATCGTTGCTGAAAGTTAAATAAACTTACAGGTGTCGGCACCTAGTTAAATTAGAAACAAGTTCTGACATCAGCTCCTTATTTCCAAGGGAAAAATAAAGCCTAGTCAGCTTTTATTATTATTCGCTTGTTCCCTTAGCTACTGGGGGGAGGGATTTCTATAGTAATATTATTCTCATTACATAATCATTGGAGTGCTTTCCAAATAAAGGTAATTTTAATTTAAAAATAAAGCCTAGTCAACTTTTTTAATTATTATTCGCTTGTTCCCTTAGCTACTGGGGGGAGGGGGGGGGGGGCGAAATCTCTATAGTAATATCATTCTCATTACATAATCATTGGAGTGCTTTCCAAATAAAGGTAATTTTAATTATGATCAGGTTAGAAATACAATTTGAAAGGTTGAGGTACGCCAAATCAGTTATTGTATAAAACACCAGTTGCTATAATTCAATTATACGAAGTCTATAAGGAGATAGTAATTTCCATTAGTAGTTTACTCTTTCCCTAATAATATATCATTCTATAACTGGCCCAAGTAAATTGATAATGAAATAGAATTTGCCTAACAAAAAATTAATTTAAAGATAGTGGAACCTCATTAACAAGTACTATCGTCATTGACGAGCCAATAAATTGGGGAAAGACAGATTTTGTTCTTATCTTACCTTGACCTCATATTATTTCATTTATGAAGATCAATACTTTATTGTTGGATTTTGCATCAACATTTTATCCAAGTGCTGCTTATGAAATTCGGTTGAAAATGTTTTTTTTTTTTTTTTAAATTTTAATTTCAAGCAAAGGACTGACCTAACACTATGAGAGTTAGAAAGCTAAAAGGGGTGCGTATGATAGGGTGGGCATGACAGGCCTACATTAGAAATGAAGAAAACTAGTCAGTACCTCAAATGACCTTAAATGACCACTCAACTAGTAAACTAGGACAGGAGTTGACAGGGCAATTTTGACTGCAATATTTTCATTAACTAAAATTCTTATTTAGGTTTAAGATCTATAATCTTGATTTTCTAGCGTTAATATAGCTTTCAAATACATATAGGAAAGCAATATAAATCGACTAATGCTTTATATGTCTTCTTAAGTGGGGCTTTAAAATAAGGTCAAATTAGAGGAGATAATCCATTGATCTATTGACTTCTAAATTAAACATGACTTATAAGTTAAAAGTAAAAAAAAAAATCAATATTTTTTTTTATTGACAGCATAATTATAACACAACGTAATGTCTATTTATATTTTATTTGAGGAAATTTATTTTTCATGTAAAATACCATTTACATGTCCTTACAAGTTTATGACAAAGCGGTTCAGCAATAAAAATAGTCATACATTAGTAAAGGCCTTATTAGTTTAGTAAGTAATGAAGTGATCTAGAGTCATTTAGTAATCTAAACTTCTTATGTTATGATATTGCTTCATTGCAATTCTCATATATATATTATATATAAGTAAGTAACTAGAACTAATTTAAGTTTCATTTCATGGTTCTATACATTTAAATTAAAATGAAAAATATACATTTTTAAATATGTAGTCTTTCATTTCTGTCCTTTGTTACCTTAAAAGTGAGTCAAATATATATCATCAAACTTATTATTCATAAATAGTAGTGAGACACACGCATTCATATTAACAAATTAAATTGTGTGTGTATATCATAATAAACATTTTTAAAGTAGCTTTCAACTAGAATAGTTAGAAGAACAATTTTGCTTATCAATCTCTTGAATATGATTGTTACTTATCATAATGCAGTGCTTCTCAAACCTTTACCCACGGCGCTTCTCGTCCTCTTTTCTCAACGTATAAGAAATTCTTTGGGCTCTTCTTAGCCTGCTGAGGTCTTCAGGACCGTTACGGTTGGTGCGCACCGTAGTGTGAATATGAACGCGTGTTAAAAGAAGATGTATGGAAAAAGGGGAAGCCAGAAACGGTATGAAAATGAAAAAATGAAACACAACTAGTACTGTGTGTTCTGTAATTACGATTACAATACTTTTTCCGTTACAAACTCATAGTTCTGTGCCCTTTTATTCATAAGAGTCTTATGCTCCAAATCCACGAACCTGAGATTAAAATTATTATGCTTTTAATAAGGAGAGCTTGGTCGTGAGGTTTGCGCGCTGGACTGTCGTTCGGATTTATCGATGGTCGAGGGTTCAAATCCTGCTCGCCCCCATCCCCCGTCGTCCTGCGGGAGGTTTGGACTAGGAAGTAAACTATCTTCAACTCTGAAGGAACATCCGAAACATATAAAACATTTTATAAACATTTTACAAGCTTTAAATTCCACAGTTTGCGTATGTGGCGACAGTGCGGAATGAAAAGGAAGGCAATGCCCGGGTACTCTACAAGAAGGGGCCTACACAAAATAAATAAAACATGTGCGAATTTCGACGGGTCAGAAACTTGTAATGTTTTTTTTTTCTAACTTTGTTTTTTCTGCTTTTTTACTACGGGCAAAATGTCGTGATTAAGAATAGTTTGATTGTAGAATTCTAGGAATAAGTAAATACAGCTATCGATTTACGACATTGCGTCTACCAAGGACCTTACCCTCCACAAACTAATTTTACAATACCTCTATTCAAGTGAGAACCTCTTGAAACTTCGATCCATAAACGTGTACAGCAGATCTACAAAACGGCTCTAACGATTTTCATAGAAATTTAACAGTTGTACATCGATGAGAAAAGAACTACTAGCTCTTTGGCAACACCGGAAAAACCGTTATAATTTTTTCAAAGTAAAAAATAAAAAAAAATTACATTTGTTTGGAGACTATATCTGGATCTTTAGCCAACAAGTCGTATTACAAAACGGTACAACCCGCAACCTTATATTCCCGTAATGTGCAAAGCATGCATGGGCGTAGCCAGGATTTTTTTTCGGGGAGGGTTTGGGGGGGGGGGGGATTTCCCCCAACTCCCCCCCCCCCGCGGAAAAAAATTATATATATATATTTATATATATATATATATGTGTGTGTGTGTGTGTGTGTGTGTGTACATAATTAATCTTTATTACATTCTGACAATTTCGGAAGACGTTTATTGTTTATTGTAGACTAACCGCCCTTGCTAGCAAGGGGTCTGGGGGAGTTTGCAGCGCTCCCCCAGCGCGGGGCGAAGCCCCGCCGCCGAGCACTATTTCTGGTATTGAAAGCCAACAAAATGCATATTCTGAGGTATCTACAGTGCATTATCTTGCTATTAAAAAGTTTATTTCAAAAACCTAATGTGCTATTCTTACTGACTTAGACCATCTCGCGCCGTTCGGCGCATTTTCCGGCAAGCTGTTTCCGCAACTCTTATTTATTGCGTAATTCATTTTGTGTGAGAACATGTCCCGCAAAACCTCATGCGACGATCTGTCACAACCTTACAAAGGATTCGACTCCCAGTTCGGCATATGATTTCTTTGATTTAGACCCGATCTCTATGACTGACTCCTAAAATCTGTCTTAGTCATCTTTGTTGAGACACATTTCATGATTTTCAAATTCGGCAGAAGACTATTCACACTTTATTAATGGAGCCCAAGCCACTGGTAGAAATTTGTAACCTTTCTTGACTACGCTCTTGGAATTGCATGCCTTTATTTCGCTTTAGATTTTATATCGAAAAGGAAAGTTTTTTCGTCAAATCATCTGTTGAGGGGTTTTAAACTAAGAAATCTCTGGAGTTTTTTTGTTTTGTTTTGAATTTAAAACCCCATTTAGCTACGATCATAGAATTTGGTGACTGTAGTTTGCTTTAAAATAATATTGAAGAGAGAGTTTTTCAACTCTAAACGCTCTGTAGGGGAATTTTAAACTCAAAACCATCTGGAGGGGTTTTAAACTTTAAAGAAAAAGCCATCTGGAGGAGGGGGATTTAAACTCAAAACCCCTTTGGCTACGCTCATAGATTTTATAGTGTGTAATTTGCTTTTTTTTTTTATATTTATATATTATACTTTTTAGCTTCAAACCCCAACTGGAGGGGAGGGGGGTTTAAACTCAAAACCCCTTTGGCTACGCTCATAGAATTTTGAGTGTGTAATTCGCTTTTTTTATATTGAAGATGGGGTTTATCGTAAATTTTGGATGGGGTTTTAAAATCAAAATTTTCCTCAACTGTGGTGTTGGAATTTGGGGATTGTTGTTTGCATTTTTTTTGTTTTGTTTTATAGAAGAGGGGGATTTAACTGCAAAAACCTCTGGTAGGGGTTTAAAATTCAAAACCCCCTGTAGGGGGTTTTAAACTCAAAGCCCCCTGGTAGAGGGATTTGTATCTCAAAACCCCCTGATAGGTGTTTTTTAAATCTCAAAACCCCCTGGTAGGGGGATTTAAACTCAAAACCCCCTGGTAGAGGGTTTTTAACTCAAAACTGCCTCGGCTGTGCTGTGGTAAGTGATGATTTAGTATTAAAATCTCACCTAAAATAATCAAAATGAAAGCAAAAATCAGTCACTTAATTCCGTCCCCAAGAACCCCCCCCTGGCTACGCCCATGAAAGCATGACTTAACGTAAACTAACGGTAAAAATATATATAAATATATTTGAAGACATGTATGAACATTTCAATTATCTAAATATATATAATTCTCTTCATGGCTCAACAGTTTGGACACCAAGAAGTAAAAGAAAGATCACTCTTGTATTTCTGCAAGTCCATTACAGTTAGCCCACAAAGCGGAGGGAGAACAAGTAGTAAGTAGCAGGGCCGGACTTAACCATTGTGACCAAGAAGTCATCGAAAGATCACTCTTTTATTTATTTTTACCCCAAGTAACGTTTCTTGGCGTTCTGAGCTGCCTAAATTCATCCTCCTGGCGTCGGCAAACGCACTGTTCCTCACTCATAGTATTTACGTATTTACGAAATACATTTGTAAGTGATTTACTAAAAACAACGTCTCCAACATAAAATATTTGAGATTCGGAAACATTGGGTTTTTTTTAAAGTTGTTAATAGCTTAACATAGAAGCATCATTATTTAGTCCCTTGGACGGTGAATAGACCTCCCCAGCCACCAACACATCACACATCACACACCAACACAAGGATGGCTGCCTGGTCGTGCTGTTTGCGCGCTGGACTGTCGTTCGGATTTATCGACGGTCGAAGGTTAAAACCCTGCCCGCTCCCATCCCCCGTCGTCCTGCGGGAGGTTTGGACTAGGAAGTAAACTATCTTCAACTCTGAAGGAACATCCAAAACATGTAAAACAAAACATTTTACAAAACACATCATCAAGACGTTTCGACACTTTGTCAAGGTTTACGCCCGCATGCAACCACCACAGTTTATAAATATTATATTCAACAAAGAGGTAAATTAATTATAGAGTTCCGTTCATCTGTTACAATTAGTTTTGTAAAGGGACATTATCACTCATTAGATATTCTAAATATTGGATTACAATTGATTTTCTAAACTATCTTGCTAAATATGATCTCTTACATTTGAGCAGGTATTTGATTTCACACCATGAAGTTCATTACGAGTATATTTCTCCTTGTGATAATGTCTCCTGCAAACGAAGGTAATTTAATAATTCGATTACAATTAAATAAAATAAGCTGTTAATAAATTTGAATACAATGACATTAGGTCCCTTGATATAGCTTCGTCCTCAACCCCAATTCACAAGCCATTACACTTGTGTATAAATATACTGTTTAAAATTATTATTACAAAGATTAAATCAACGCACTCTGTCAGTCAGTGTGGTACAAATATTATACGTTATTTCTTCAACTTCCCAATTCTCGGATTCAGATTCATAAAGTTCACACTTTGCACACTTATTTATTTCCCGAACAAAACAGGAATATCAATTTAAAAAAAAACCGATTTTGGCCATATATTTTAGGTTGCGTTTTTATACAGTAGTAAAAAAAAAAAAAAAAAAAGAAAGTGTTACAATTTGCACAAAATAATTTTTTTTCTTACTATTTTTTTTATTAAAAAAAATAATTTTAGCAAGCCTCTAGACTCTAGACGAAAATTTTCACACTTTTATAAATCATTTTAAAACAATATTTAGAAGTCTTAAATGCGAGTTGGGTTTGGATATAGCAATATCGCAGACTATCATAGAGTCAAACGTAAGAAATCAGGTAAAGACTGTTTTTTTTAACTTCAGAATTTGTATACCGTCCATTCGTGCACCCAATTCTAACGGGCCCTTGACGTAAATTTGGGATATTAAAGCTGGTTGATCGATGCGATGGCCACGACAACCTCAATAAATTGTCGGGCATAGAATTAGATGAGATTAACAGATTAATATTATATGTAAACATATTTGACAGACCGACAGCCAGACGAGTCAAAACGTATACGTATTTCTTTTTACGGCAAACGCTATAATAATAAATACAGATGATTCGAGACTTTTTAAAGGGACTATATATACGTGGAAGGCATGTTGCCACGTGAACAACTGTGCTTTTAATTATGGACATTAAAAATAATTTCTATTTCTATTGCTAAGTTAGTACAGTTCACATGATAACATTAAAAACTAATTATTAATTGTTGTTTTAAATTATGTCCTACTTATTAGTATAGTATACAGATTTTTTCTCTTTAATTTAGCAATACAAATGTAAAAAAAAAAATAATTTTTGACCAAAAATCTAAAACCATTTGCATAAATGTGTAAGTAAATGGTAAATGATGAGCTCCCTTACTAAAAAACCTTCAGTGTTTGTGTCGTACTTCAACATGCTACATTCAAAACTTTATTACACTGAATGACAAACAACTACACACATACTAAAGATCATAACACGAAATAAAGTTAGTACACAGTACAACAAATGTAAACATATATTACTTGCATTATCCTATGGACTAAATTCACGACAGTTTGTTACTATTAATAGTGAATAGTTGTAATAATGGTGTATTTTTAATGGAAAAAACTGCTTGCATAATTTATTTAAAAAATAGATTTTTCGCTTTCAGAAAAGAAAAAAGTAGCTGTTGCATCAGAACTTTGATTGATATAAAATATCATGATGTCCAATTTTCATTTTCTCTTCTAGTTTCTTAGATCTAAACGGGACGGACGGACAGATAGGCCACAGAAAAGTAATAGAATCTTTTCCCCTTTCAGGGGACTCTAAACGTCATAAGTTGTGATTCAAACTCCTGTAAAATGTTGGATTTTTTCTTTTTATACATTTTTTTTTTACTTAACTAGTTTTTGTGAATTAAATGGCAAGGTCGGAGCACACATAATTCCAATTGGTTACTCTTATTTCGGTGGCCGTTAAAAAAAACAGAAGTTTTGTATTTATGCTTCATGTATAGACTGCGTCCTTTTGCTAATGCCCGACCTTGGCCAGAGTGCTGCGATGTGTTTTTATTGTGAGTTAGATTTGTTCAAATATCAGTTTATTTCATCTTATTTTTGGTTGTTGTTGTCTATATTGTAATAAAAGATTTATTTAAATGTTGTATTTTTTATTGAAATTATTTCAAGTTTTATAAGTTAAATTATAATACACTTACATCGGTTTATGTGTCTAACAGAAGTTTGGCGCTATAAATGAACAATCGTCAAAACACACACACACACAAAAGTTAGGTGCCCCTTTCAGACCTTGTGATCACGTGGCCAGCACAACAACCAACCGCCTTTACTTTTCCCAACCTGATGTCAGGTACCCATTGGAGCTGGGTGGACACAGAGGCAATTAAAATATCCAATTCTTCTCCATGATTCGAACCCGGGATCCCCTGTTCTGTAGCCGAGTGCTTTGTCGCTCACTGAGCCTCTCGTCAATACAATGTGTCTGTAAAAGTATTAAGTAAACATAGCATTCATTCATTGAGTTAATTTCCTAGATTTACAATAACTTTTTAGACGCCTGTATTTTATATATATATATTGAGCCTCGTTTAATTATTATTTTGTTATTTAACAGGTGTATTTAAGCAGTTCCCGAATATTATTATTAAACCCTACAATCAACAAGACAGTGAAACGTATTGTTCAGAAGGACTAATCAGTGGTCAGGATACGCTAGTCATGAAGGCTTCCGTCATCTTTCATCGGATACCGAATGACTGGGCACATTATTTGAAACTGTTAATAGTAACAGCCACTGAAACCTTAGTACGTTTATACATTAAAATGAATACTTTTCTTAATATACATACTATAGTTTATCATAGTTAATTGGCTAGCACAACAATCGACTACCATTATACTCATTAAAGGTAAATGGACTTATAACTACCTTAATGATTCCGTCACTCTGGATCGCTTTCTTTACCAGGTTATTTGTTGTTGTTTTTTTCCCTTCCTAAAAATTAAAAGAGCCTTATGTACTAATTTATTTATTAGGCTACTGAATAATCTACATTTATTTTTAATCATTAAAAAAAATACGAATACATTTTTTTTTTAAATCTTTTTTTTTTAAGAAACAAAGCTTATCTGAGGTCCAACCCTGCAAACTGCCATCCATCCATGCCGTCAAGCAGTAGGTTTAAATTAGGGCGTATTAACTTTCTTCGGTGAAGAAAAGTTAGAAACATCTAAATTTCTTCTTTCACGGGCCTTTTTTTTTTCTTCACTAAAACCCATTTAGTATATTTTAAATAAGAAAAACATTAAAAAAAACTTAAAAAAAAAGAAAAAAAAAGATTATGCATAGTGTAATTGTAACAATAAGTTTGGATTAGTCAAGTAATCAAATTTGTATTAGATCTAGACTAACAAAAATAAATCTGTGCGATTAATAATATTGTTACCAACTGTTTTTGTTTAAAGCTATTTCATGCTTTTAGTTTTCTCATTACACTTTGATCCTATCACCTATCTGGACCAGTTGGAAAAATAGGTGATGGGGAAGAGGAAGACAAGAATATTTGGGTGCATTTGACGGCAAATGTTTTTTTAAAAGCATTTTCAGATACAAAAAAAAGGTGGGGGTAAGGAAATCTTGGCTAACGCCCCCTTAGGCAGATCTGCTTAGCCACTCTATTAGTACTTATGACTAGAGAAGATTGTACAATTCTATATTGTTTGTTTTAATTTAGTGGGCCGACCTATGAAGCGGGCTAATTCAGCGTATACTATTACTTCAATCAAGTACAATTTATTTCCTTTGTTCGAGAACTATTTCATCATTCTCTTTAAATAAAAAAGCATGACAACAGTTCGTCCTATTGTATCACTCCGAAAACTCTACACACACTCTACCTAGCATCGACTTTATTATTTTTTGCTTAAGTATATTTGCATCACTATTTGTTTCATGAAGATACATATTGTAGGAAAATATTAAAAACTCACTTTCTTAAAAAGCAAATACTAACCCTATTTAATACTTATTTGCATACTTTCTCAAAGAGCATTTACTCAATGTATTTATTTATAGCAACCTTACTTTGTGGACTTGACGCAATCTTGTTACAAATGGAGACACTCTAATCAGGGATGTTTTTGTGAGGGACTTCATGATAATGTGTATAATGTGACTTGCAGATTTCAAGCCACACCTAGTCTGAATGAAGCCCTTTTTTATGGTGAACTTTATCACTATCAGAAACCTAAAGTCCAAAGCATTCCAGAAAAGTTTCCTAAAATTTACGGTAGTGTATCTAGCGAAAATGTCTACAGGTTTTTTTTTTTTTTTTTTTTTACAAATGTTATTTTTAAAGGTAAAGTTTGTTAAAGATTAAACAAGTAACACAAATAAAAAAAAAATAATCATTATTTATGTAGCTGATGACCTTTTGTAACATCGATTATTTCGCACTTAATAACTAATGTATAATTTATTTAAAAAAAGACAAAAGAAGTAAAATTTGTACCCTTCCCCGTTCTCCCTTACCCCCTTAAAAACTCATAGTTCTGGCATTATAAGTCAAAGTAGAGCAGCGGTTCTCAACCTTTAAAGCTCGTCGACCCCTTTTTACAAACCCCACTCTGCCGCACCCCCCCACCCCTCACACACATACAGCAATAGAAGAAAAGACACTAACAATCCATAGTTTCGATAATCTTAGGCGACCCCTGGCAAATCGTTAATCGACCCCCAAGGGGATCGCGACTCACAGGTTGAGAACCACTGCATTAGAGTCAGAGTATAGAAGATTTTAGTTTCATGATAGTAGTCTAGACTGGAAAATATTTTAAAGCTACATTATTGATCGATCTAGTTTAGGATATAGTATCGTTTGATCTAGTTCGAGATACTTTATTGGTAACGTAGATTGATACATTCATTACATTGTATAAGTATTATATACATACGTAAATCATCACAAATGATTTATAGTAGTTCAGATAATTTTTAGATTTTTACTTAGGACGGTTGCGTAAAATGTTTTTTTTCTTTTTACTTTTTCTTTAATTGAAAACTTGACCACCAACATGTTATCCAAATAGACCATATTTAATGTTAAGATGATTTCATTTTTTAAAGTCAAAGCAATGAAACCAGAGTTTTCGCTCTGTAGTCAAAAAGGTAATAATATTTTTTTCAAAGATATATATTAACTGTCGAATTTCTGGGACAATCATTAACGCCTTTTTCAATATCTGTATCCACCCATGTTCCATTTTAGGTTCCACCCATGAATGTCCACGCTAAGAATAGGAATTATAATGATAAAAAAAAATCTTGAAATTAACTTCGCTGCAACTTTCAATTGCAACAACATCTTTAATGTTTGTATTTCAGATATTTCACAAATGAGGTTAATGGTCAATGAGTTGGAAATCAACAACTTTAACAACTGCTCTTTTCTTATGGACACCAAGAAACCGACTATTTTTTTCTGCTGCTCCAACACACCCTGGCCTTGTGTAACTCTTATTAAAAGTAAAGGCAACACCCTAGCACAAAGTGAACACTGTGTTACCTACACTAGCAACCACCCACCAGAATCAAAGTACACTCTAGGTTATAAAGTCTGTAATAACGAAAAGAAATCAGAATTCTTCATCTGCAATGTTTCTAATGGTAAATTAATGCTACTCTAATATCGCATTTCATAATTAGAACATGAATTTATATTATACAGTAGCTACATTTAAATTATAATAAATTCTACTTTTCTTTATTATGCTAAATTTATAATAGTACTTATACTGAATTATAACAAAATAAATTGTCTTTTGTTTTCACAGCTTTTCCCTTAAGTGCTTACTCAGGTTCAATCATCTTTGTTTTAATTTTGAGAAAAGTGTTTATGACAATTTTTACATAAAGTCTGGTAAAACAAGGAATACTAACTAAACGAATTTCAAAGGTATTTTTGAGACTGTGATCATTGCATTAATTATAGGCGTAAAGTGAGCTGTCAGGTATTAGATTTTAAAAGAGAAGTGGATTTATTTTTGCATTTAACTATTGTTTATTTGATGAGGTGTTGAATTGATACCTTATGTATGTTTGCCTTTGTTAGACAGTGAAATAAATGCTATTGGGCCATTGTAAATTTTTTTTCGGTTCCAGACATAATGCTCTGCTATGATATGCAGGGACTTTTATATTATTTTATTTACCACTTAGTTTGATTTTGATACATTTATATAGATAGTATTCCTATAATTTGCTATTTAAAGATATTTTTTACTTGTAAAATCTGGCATACAAGGCTTTGATATGTGTCCCGAAGATGTAGGTATTGGCAGTATTTCACTTATACACGCCAACTAATTTTAGGCTTGCCTATTCTGCAACATCTGAAGCAGAAAATCCTTAGGCCGTTGACTTCGGCGTCTATTTAAGTTTTCCCTTCTACTTTTGCACTTGTCTTTGTGACGGTGTTTTCTTTGGGCCTCAAAAGTGTCTACAGTGACATTCTTGAGAGCACTTCATCTGTCTCTTTCAATGGCCGTGGACTGCTGCTTTTCTTTGCGCCAGTGATGACAAAATGATGCTTGAAAATCTTGGATATAATATTTTTTTATTAAATGTTTCTTAAAGACTTTTTTTTTCAACTTTGATGTATAAAATATATTGACAGAAATGTAAAATACAGGTGTGGGCATGGTTTGTTAATTTATCTTTATTTCTCTACTTTGAACAAATAAGTTTAATTTAAAGATTCTTATGCTTTCTTTAGTGAGAAACGGATTTAGTGCTTATATAGTGCACTCAAAAAAAGAAAGACAAAATTAACTAAATTAAAACTATTTTATGCATACCTTACATTACAATGAGCACGATTTAAAATGTATTGCCTAGTATATTTTAAAAAAAAACAAATCATGTCCTTTTTGCAAACAGAGTATTCTAAAGTTGTTGGTGTCAGAGAATAAAACACATTGATTATTTTACTTTCATACCCTGCCAAAAGATCATATTTCATTTTGGTGCTTCTATGTTACACATTTATATTATATATGAAATATATTTCAAAAAGATTAATTTATTAAATATTGAATGAGCTTAAATGCATTTCACGTAATGTACAAAGATAGTTTTGGGCTGACATTTTTAAAATTTGAGTATCCATTCAGATGTTATTTATAGAAAAATAAAGTGTAACGACTCTTTGTATCCGGGCTCATTGCAATCGCTGCTCAATACGACGCCATCACCCAAAGAACCTGACAACCTATGCTCCAAAAAACGTAAAAATTTAATGACCATTAAATCAATTTCAATACTGTACAATTGGTAACTGTAACACTGACTGTACAAATGCTTCAAAGTCAATATCCATACTGCCATATAGACTCTGCACTGCCGTATCAAATTGTGCTGACCGCCTCCTACTGGACAAGTATAAGATTCAACTGTTCCGGACAGACTTAACATTGGACTTACTGTACCGGTTTGGATCTTAAGTCGTGACTTCCTCGATAACGAATTGTGAAGTGGCTTGACACCTTCGCTTTTGTATTGCGTCCCCAAAGACCTTCTCGATTCTAACAGAAGATATTCAGTTTTTCTCTGGATGATCACATGACCATATTCGACGTGAATCGCGTGGGTAGAATTCACAACACAGATCTTTCCTGAAAGTCTCCGCGTCGCTACCCAAGATGGTTGGCCTCTTTTCTAGCTCTGGCCTGTTTTCATCCGTGTCCGCTGATTAAACACACACACGATTACCCTTGTCCGCGTCTACATCATAGTTATAATAATATATTTATGTTTGACCGTTAGTTGTATGGTGGTTAGTTCAGGTTGTTAGATCGTGGTACTGATAACGCGAACATTGTGGGCTTAATTCTCATACAAACTTTATTTAGGTCTTTATTTATCAATGATCCATTAAACTTTAATGAGAAAAAATAAATAAAATTAGAGTACGGTTAGTCAACATTCTGTTTACCACACAGAATTTTAATGTTATCTTTGTCAATTTCGTGACACTCTGTGGATTTCGAACTAGGGGACCCGGGTTAAAATCCTTGTGAACTCCTGGAATTTGAATTTCTGGTTCTTTAGGTCGCCTCTGAGTCCACCCAACTTTAATGTGTACCTGACGTTAGTTGGGGAAAATAAAGGCGTTTGGTCGTTGTGCTGGCCACATGCCACCTTCGTTAACCCTGTGCAACAAAATACAGATGACCTTTACATCATCTGCCTTATAAATCATAAGGTCTTAAAGGGACACTGTCTATTTTGACACTTATGTGATATGTTTATATTTTTATTTTAATTGTTAAAAAATTATGAAACATACAATTTTAACGTTCTACCCTACTGCAGTCAACAAGTTGTACTCGCTTTACTTTTAGAAGGAAACCAAAATGGTCACACAAAAACGACAGACAGACAAGAGAAGTTAAATAAATTGCCAATAAAAAAAAGTATTCTAGAGTTTAAACATTTTTAAGCTAGTCAAAAATGTCTTCACTCAAATTGTTGATATTGGTGTTATGTATATGTTTATATTTTGTTGTTGTTGTTTCAATTTTTTTGTAAAGATGACACCAAATTATGAGGCTTAAAAAGTGCAATTAAAAAAAAATTTAATTCATCAGTGTTTGATCTTTATTTATCTCCTTAAGTGCATCAGAAAGTCTTTGTTCATTTTTGTATTCTGAGTTCTCGTCTTATCAATCCATGTCGTTAATTCTGTTCAAAACTATGCACATCATTAGTCTAGTTTTCTTCCATGGCGTTATTGATGATCTTTTGTCAAGGACAGAACACACAAAAAAAATATCGTGCATACACCCAGATGCCATAAAGCAGGGATTTTCAACCTGTGGATCGCGACCCATTTAAGGGTCGAATGACAATTTTCCAGGGTTCGCCTGAGACCCACAGGAACAAAATACTATTTTCTCTAAAAAGAAACTTGACACTGTAAAAAATCTATTGTTAGTTACTATTTTGTTTTGTATTTTGTGTACTATCATTGGTATTTACGTATAGATGATTTTAAAAAAAAACTGAAACAGAATCATTTCTAGCATTGTAATCGTCGCAGCATTAACATTTGTAACAGTTTCAATGACTGTCAAACAAACGGCTCATCGAAATGCAAAATTGCGCTATTGCAGAATCAAAGGTAATGTTTCTATGGCGAAAATGTACCCACGTTATTAAAAAGCACACCCGTTTATTACCCAGTAATATGCCATTATATTATTGTAGATTATATTTTTATAATGAGATAACCCAGTTGCATCCATGGCGCGAAGGGGGTTCAATGAACCCGGGCCCACGACCATTAGGGGCCTAGAGACGCTGGTGTTGGAACCAGTTGGGGCTTACATGAGAACTTGGGGATGATATCAAAGTGAAAAGTAATTGCAATTTTGTCAAAAAAAAAAAAAAAAAAAGATTATAGAGCGTGTAACACGTTACACGAAGCTTTCGATTTGTCGTATTCCTTTTATTGTAGACTGACTAACTAACGTGAATAGCAATTATACTTTCCATGAAATAATAATGATACTCTAATACTTTAATGATATCCAAAGGAGCACAAATAATGGCATCAATTTCAATAGATATTTAATACACAAAACACAAGTCCAGGATAACAGAAACAACCGATTACCAATTTAACTCTATCATACAGGAAAACTCATTCAAAACATCACATTCATGTCTGGGGAAAATAAACAAAGGCATATAACTCTTTCATACTTAAATAGTAACAAAGAAATAACACATTTGTTCTCATCATACCTGCTCCTGACAAAATTCAATTAATAATAATTTACCCTTGTTTCGCGGATTGCATTTTCGTAGAGTAAGTTACTACTTTCACCAGGTTTCTGGTAATGGCCATCCATTTCTATGATTTATGGTTAACGAGGATGACATGTGGACAGTACAAACCCCTTTACTTTTCCCCATCTAATGTCGGGCACACATGGGAGCTCGGTGGACTCAGAGGCATCCTAAAAAATACAAGTAAACACAACTCTGCTTAAGTCGGGTTTAAAACCTCGAAGCCACTTCATAGCTAAGCCAAGCTGTGTTCAAGCGTACTTAGCCTTTCGCCCACGCTTCATAACTTTTTTTTCTTTATGCTGTTGTGGCACGATTTGGATTTTGGCGGGAAAACTTCTGGATTCGGAATGTAAACACTAATGACTTCTGACAAGCATTTAGTAATGTTGGCGTTAGTATCTGAAGTAGAGATTTAGCTTGATGACATTCGACGACTCTTTTGTTATTCTTTAACTTCTTGGTCGACATTCACTATGAGCGTCAATTAACTTATATTGTGGGTCTTTAGTCTGTGTTATTTCATTTTTGTTATTTGAGTGTTACTTTGACTTATCTGCCTAACACACAGCGGAAGTATTTCAGGAATTTGGGGAGCGGGGGTAGAGAGAGTTTGGTCAAGAAAATATTGATGTGTTGCACAGAAAAATGGAGGGAACGACAATGACAGTTGGGTCTATATGGATAGTCCTGATAGTCACGAAAAAAAAAATTGGCACAGCTGCTAAATATTCAATTTACTGTCCTCGTCCAATGTTAGTGAAAAAGCATTAACTATGTTTTATCACACTCACATCTGCAATATTTTAAGTTTTAATATGACTGCATGGTATGGCAAACTGAGCATAAGAAATAAAAATAAACTCCATAGAATACTAAATGCTGCTGGTAAAGTTATTGGCAAAAAACAAATCCCATATGGGCAGCTGTTTGAGACAAACATCTATAAAAAAAACTAATAGATTCTAGAAATAAAGAATCACCCTTTGGGTCAGGATTTTGTGATTTTACCATCACAAAAGAGATACAAGACACCGATAGCAAAGACAAACAGACACAAACACTCTTTTGTTCCCCTGGCAATCAAATCATTAAATAGAAACAATTTGATTTAAACTTTTTCCACATGTAAGCTATGAGTGAGACAGGTATGAATGTACATTTTTTTTTTAGTAACAATGTTTTGTTTGGTGTAATGCACAAATTGTAAGACAAATTTCCTTATGGACAATAAAGATTATTATTATAAAAGAACGAGTATTCATTCTCTGGCGAAGCCAGGGTCGAATTTCGTTAAAGGGAAACAAAATTCATCGCAGTCCCTTTATCAGTTTCCACCGAGGAATTTTCTGGTGATGTGGCAGGTCTGCAGAAGTATCACCCTCTGACAGGCAACGAGAATGTTCCTAGGAATGCCAAGGGCCTTAAAGGTATCTGTGAGGTCAGTTGTTATTATCCCCTCGGCTGATATGACAGTGGGGTATATTGTTGTTTTAGATAATTTCCATAAACGCTTAATCTCCAAGCCAAGGTTCCCATATTTTCGTTGTTTTTCCAGCTCTGTTTTTTTGTTAATTTTGAGATAGTGGTACGGCGATGTCAATAATGGTAGCGGCCTTTTCTTTTTTAGCGATGAGCAGCTAATCAGGGCGATTAAAATCTACCGTTTTGTCAGTCAAGATAGGCCTATCACAGTACAGTAGATGATGGATAGACTCGAGTACCTCTTGTGGTGAGTATTATTATTATTATTATCAATATTATTTGTATTATTATTATTTGTATTATTTTTTTAATTATTATTTTATTATCATTATTATTAAAATTACTCAAGGATCATTCTGTTTCTTTCATTTTCAAGTTTTCCTAACATTGTCGCGGCATACATGTTCTGTTTGACTTTGCGTCAATTTGTTCAGTATTAGGTCATGCTCAAAGTTTCGATTGATTAAAAATTATTTAAGAATTTTAATAACAGAAATCAAAGTTGGCTTCACTTGGTGTTCTTTCAATTGAACTAGAAACAGCAACAAGCTAATAATAGTTGCATTAGTTTCTAACTTTGCTTTTTAAAAGGCCAGAAATATTTAAGTAAATAAATGTTAGATCAATAGTTTTACACCTAGAAGTATTTTTGTAATGTAAATGTGTACAATGAGAAAAGAACTTATATGTTTGTTCATTGGAAACACATTTAAGTCGTTTAATTCTAAGACGTTTTACCAACATTGAATTTTAAGACACTATCACTGAATCAAATGTAATGACATTATTACTTATTTAAAAAAAAGGTACGCCTATTTCATTGGAATGTCATTTGATACCGATAAACTCAAAATACTCAATTGTTTTGGCATACACTGAATCCTATTGGGGGAGGAGGGGCCCACCAAGATATTCTTGAACCTGGGCCAATGTGTACCTTGCTACGCCACTGAAATAACCTTTAACATATAACATTAGCGAAAACACAGATAAATTTACGGCTGGGGGGTCGCCACATAGTGAAAAATTGTAAAAAGGGGTCGGGGAACTCAAAAGGTTGAGAATCACTGTTCTAAAATTTCCACCACCTCTCGATACCCTAGTTAAAAATAAATAACTTTTTTTTTGAATACCAGATAATATCTGCGAAATGAAAATTTAACACAAGTAGTTTTAAAAGACTTGACTTAGTCCTTTTGCTCAGTGGAGCAAAAGGCCGTATTTGACCATCTGACTTTGTTCTGGGCAATATCCCTCAGTTGGGTCCATGTCAATCCTGCCTCTTGGTCTACCACTCTCCTTTATGTTTGCTTTGGCCACCCAGTCTTTCTCTTCCCTTGTAGGTTTCAATTTAAAGACTGTTTTCTGTTGTTCTTTGGCGTTGTGTTCCCAATCCATCTTTATTTGCGTGGTTTGATTTCTTGTTCTATTTTTGTTTGCTATGAGTTATTTCTCACTGGATGTAGTTTGAAAATTTGTTAAGCAATCTGACACCAATTATATTACGCATATAGGCACAGACACTATACCCTCGTCAAAATGATTTTTTGAATCTTCACCTCCATCTTATCTCTGCCTGTGGTCCAGTCTGAGGCATAGGCCACCAACCAACCAGTTTCTTCCAGGCGTCTTGGT
Source organism: Biomphalaria glabrata (assembly GCF_947242115.1). Lineage (NCBI taxonomy): Eukaryota > Metazoa > Mollusca > Gastropoda > Planorbidae > Biomphalaria > Biomphalaria glabrata. Next base: position 7,554,798 of record NC_074724.1, on the reverse strand, counting down.
TCCGAGCAAGTCTCTCCAACCGAGATCAATTATTATAGAAGGCCTGAACACTAATCTAAACGTAATAACCTTGCAAGAAAAATGACTCATACATCCAGAACAAAGATATGGACTTGGCTATGTTGACTTTTGTATATTCAGATCTTGTTGGTATTATTAGACTATGTTTATTTAGTAAACTGTGTTATGTTTGACTTGGTTAGTCTTCTGGTATGTTGAAATAATCTCGCTAGAGCATTCTATGTAGACAAGAGAAAAAAATGTTTTCTGCTGAAATAGTTTAACAAAAGGGTGGAGGGGTAGTCAACCATAAGCGTTGTTCCTATATGTATATCTACTCCCAACAAAGATAAACAAACAAAAATTTAAAAAATCTACATAATTAAAGTTAATGCAAATATATATATATATATATATATATATATATATATATATATATATATATATATATATATATATATAAAAGAAATAAAATGTATGTATACTAGTATATATATGAACGATTTTATTTAAATTTTAATTTCAATTGCTTAATTATAAGAATATGTTTTGTTTCTAAGGTTATGAATTGATTTATTATATTACAACGATAACTAACATTCATCTTAATTTTCATTCTCTATGGCAGGACTATGTAAGATTTATAATGTATTTTTACATGATAATAAAGTGCCTATTATGCGCTGTCGATTACTTCGTAGAAATGGTTGTCTTGATCATTCTGGCGTTTCCGTAACCTTCTACAGATGACTGATAAAAAAAAGGATGAAAAAAAAAAAAGGGAAACAAAATGCACATAGCTCGGAATTCTATTGAAAGAAACAAAAGAATCTAAATCATTGTAATATATGAAATTTATTTCGACATATCATTTGCAATGAATATATATATATATATATATATATATATATATATATATATATATATATATATGTAATATATATGTATGTATTTAGACAATAAATTATAATAAAGTATAAATATATAAACGCAAAAAGTGTCAGAGTTTTTTGCAAGATGTATTGTACCTACCAAGTTTATGTACAACGAGTCCTAAGGACACAAGCATTACACAAGTTAAGCTAATCGTTACAAATGCGTGCTCGTTAATTAAATCTGTTGATTCAGAAGATTCCTCATGAGACGTCTTATCTGACAAAGAAATAATTTAAAAAAGATATTAATTTCCTCTCTCTCTTCATTTCCCTATCTATCTATCTATCTATCTATCTATCTATCTATCTATCTATCTATCTATCTATCTATCTATATCTATATATCTATCTATCTATCTATTTCTATATCTATATCTATCTATCTATCTATCTATCATATGTGCGTGTATATGTGATTGCATAATGTGTGTGAGTGGGTTTGTGTGAGGGGGATTGTAAGGATACATTATTTTTATAATACACATATGTAATACAAATTGTAATTTTGGATGTTGAGAAAGATATAGGTTAAAAATTAACTAGGATTAAAAATAGTTGCAAGTGTATAAAGAAAAGACGATATATTCCTATGTAAAATGATGAAAGTTATTTTTAATAAGAAAAACGTCCTGTAAAGTGTCTAATGTTTGATGATCGAGCAGCTGAATTCCAAATCGTATCATAATAGTATGTAGATAGATGTGTAAAATTCAAGCTTTTTAAAATTTCATTCTTGGAACATCTAATTGTAGCACACACACTTTATTTAGCTCTTAGATAGGGTAACTTAGTTCCTTCTTGATTCTCACTTGATGTTTTGGTAATTATCTCTAAATCGTGACTCGCAAGCTGAAAAGCGAGCAGCTGAAACTTGTATCTGAAGTATACGAAGTAAACTGTGTTGTTATGTCAAAATTAGCGTTGGAAGTTTGGTCTTGGCGGCCTTTGCATTAAAGTCATCCTGATAAGTTCAAGTAAACAAATAGGCCATCAAAATTGTAGTGTTCACAAGTGTCGAGCCAAAACCTTTGAGTTCCTTGACAAAAGGAAAGGTAAGGAGGCATGGATTAAATAAAACCCTCTGTCCGGGAGCACATCAACCTTTTAGGCTCGGTGACCCCTTTTTACCATCCCCCACTCTGCCGCGACCCCCCCCCCCCCCCCGCCAACACACACACAGCAATAGAAGAATAGACAATAACAATCCATTTTTTTCGATGGTCTTATGTGACCCCTGGCAAATCGTCAATCGACCCCCAAAGGGGTCGCGACCCACAGGTTGATAACCCCTGTGTTAGAGTCTAGATTTTCAATCGATCACCTCGTTTTTGTGGTAAATTCTACATTTAACAGCCTTTAATGCCAATAAACCAGTTTACATTTTGGTCCAATGTTTTCAGTTTATGTGGAATTCATTAGAAACTTTTTGAGAAGCAGAAAATAGGTGTAGGCAATATAAACTCCGTGGTGCAAATGTTAAATACCAACCTTCTGTTACTAATTTCGTAAACAGAGTGCTCTCTAATGGAAGGTTCATGTTCACCGTCTTTTGTTCTGCCTCAGGGGTAGTATCAACGAACTCTCGTACAGTACATAAAGTGTGTGTTTCAATTCCGTGTTGTTCTAGATAGAGAGATATTTTTAAGATGAAGCAAAATAGGCTGCACAAAAAATATAATAATATTAATAGGGGATAAACTGATAAGGAATTCATCAATTATAAACATACACATCTGGACAACATGGTTTAGTGATTTTTTTTACAAAACTCTGGTAAAAAGGCTGTACGCGTTATTTCTCACACATCCAATGTCGGATCAAGCTGAAACTTCGCACAATTATTTCGTTTACCTGACAAAAAAAAAAAATAAGAATAAAAAAAAAACACAATATATCAAGTATATCAAGGGAAAATAATCGTGTCTCGAGACTTAAAAATGCCACTGATTAAACTGTATGACTAGATTGAGATTGACACATGAAATGATTTAATTATCTTCTTAGTTGTTGTTTTTAAAATTAACATCTGTAATCTATAAGATAAGAAGACATGATTTGTTTTTGTCAAACTCAGCCTTGGAGTCTTCCGAAGGGAGGGGCAAGAGTTGGGGGGGGGGGGGGAGGGATTAGTATTCTTGAACTCTTTACTGTCTCTACTTTCCTACGCCTCTGAAACACATTTTTTTTTGTTTTTTTTCGCTTTTTATCATCTCAGACCAACGCTTCACTACATTCCAGAAGAACATTCAGGCAGGCCCGTTCAAAACTTTTGTAGATTGGTTTGCCATTTTTACTATCGTGTTTTTAATTGTTATTTTATAAGAACGCATTGAGCTTGACGCTTGTTAACAGCACTACATATAGTACTATAATTTTATTATTGTATCTGCAAAGCGAAAAATGAGAATTTTTATCAGCTTAATAAAATCATCTCACAAATGCTGCGGGACAAACATTTGAGACTCAAAGAAAAGCCATAAGTGAAGACGGTCGCCAAAGACGGAAAGAAAACTTAAATAGATCGCCAACTTACAACGGCTTTGTCCGCACGAGATGTGGGGAAATATCCAGGTCGCAACTGAGTTTGCTTAGCCAGGTGAAACTCTGCACTCATCTTCTATCTTCGGATACGAAGACATTGACATAATTATAGGCCTAATTATACCATCGCATCTTTTTTGGTCACACTAAACATTGTATTTACAATTAAATGAAATGAATTACCTATTAGGTTGTAGTGCAAAGACTTAACTTCTCCATAGTTCAAGTCCTGCGGTGTGTTAGTAACATTTGGGTACATTGTGACGTTAACGCCCAATTCCTTTGGAGCTAAGTTCGAAATATTTATAGATATAAAACATGTTGACCGAAAATAGGAGCTGGTATCTTCCAAGAATGATTCGTGTGTGTAATCTATACGTACTAGCTCATGTGTTGAATCCTTTTTAAGAAAAAAATAAAAAGCTTTTCAATCATCAACAGTGAAGAACAAAAGTTTTACTAATTATAATAAACTGCATCAGTATATATCATGGGCGTAGCCAGGATTTTTTTTTCCGGGGGGGGGGGAAGGAAAAATCCCCCCCTCCCTTGCGAAAACAAAATTATATGTATTTATGTGTGTGTGTGTACATAATTTTTATTACATTCTGACCCTTCATTCTTTCGGAAGACGTTTATTGTGCCCTAGAATAGGTTCTTCCATGAGTTAGTGGAAAAATTGTAGATTCCTTGCCATTACTAGCAAGGGGGTCTGGGGGAGCGCTAGCAGCTCCCCCAACGCGGGGCGAAGCCCCGCCACCAAGCACTATTTCTGGTATTGAAAGCCAACAAAATGCATATTCGGAAGTATCTACACTGCATTTTCCTGCTATTAAAAAGCTTTATTTCAAAAACCTAATGTGCTATTCTTACTGACTTACACCCTCCCGCGTCGATCGGAGCATTTGACGTCCAGCTGTTTCCATAAAAATCTGTCACTGGTAATGTCTAAAGCCTCTTCCCACCTGCCATGAGGACTATGAATGAGTGGCGTCAAGTTGTACTAGGATATCATTGCAACTATTCTTATGCGTAATTGATTTTGTCGGAGAACATGTCCCGCAAACCTCATGCGTCGCTCTCTCACAATCTTACTAAGGGGTCGACTCCCAGTTCAGCATAGGATTTCCTTGATTTAGACCCGATCTCTATAACTGACTCCTAAAATGTCTTAGCCATCTTTGTTGAGCCACATTTAGTGTTTTTCAATTTCGGCAGATGACTATTCACTGCAGTTTATTAATGGAGCCCAGCCACTGGTAAAAATGTGTAACCTCTCTTGAATACGCTCTTGGAATTAAGTGACTGTAGTTTGCTTTAGATTTTATATCGAAAAGAGAAGTTTTATCGTCAAAATCAACTGTTGTTGTTTTTTTTACCTCAAAATGCTCTGTAGGGGGATCTTAAACTCAAAACCATCTGGAGTGGTTTTAAACTTTAAAAAAAAAAGCGATCTGTAGAAGAGGGGTTTAAACTCAAAACTCCCCATTGACTTGGCTACGCTCAAATAATTTAAGTGTGTAATTTGCTTTCTTTTTATATTGAAGAGGTATTTTTAGCATCAAACCCCTCTGAATTGGGGGTTTAAACTCAAAACCCCTTTTGGCAACGCTCATAGCATTTTGAGTGCGTAATTTGCTTTTTTTTTTCTTACACTGAAGATGTATTTTTTTATCCTCAAACCTCCCTGGCGGGGGATTTAAACTCAAAACCCCTTTGGCTACGCTCATATATTTTAGAGTGAGTAATTTGCTTTTATTTATATTGAAGAGGTACTTTTTAGCTTCAAACTCCACTGGAGTGGAGTTTAAACTGAAAACCCCTTTGACTACACTCATAACATTTTGAGTGTATAAATTGCTTTGTTTTTATTATTAAAGAGGCATTTTTTACCTTCAAACCACGCTGAAGTGGGGTTTAAACTTAAATCTGAGCCAAAAGCCATTTAGCTACGCTCATAATATTTTGAGTGCGTAATTAGCTTTTTTTTATATTCAAGAGGGGGTTTATCGTAAATTGTAGAGGAAGTTTTAAAATTAAAATCTTCCTTAACTGTGCTCTTGGAATTAGGGGATTTTCGTTTGCATTTTTTTTTGTTTTGTTTTATAGAAGAGGGGGAGTTAACTGCAAAAACCCCAGGTATAGGATTTAAAACTCAATACCCCTGGTAGGGGGTTTTAAACTCAAAACCCCTGGTAGGGTTTTTTAAACTCGAACCCCCCTGGTAGGGGTTTTTAAACTCGAACCCCCCTGGTAGGGGTTTTTAAACTCGAACCCCCTGGTAGGATGTTTTAAACTCAAAACACCCTGGTAGGGGATTTTAAACTCAAAACCCCTTTGGTTGTGCTGGGGCAAGTGATGGTTTAGTATTAAAAATTCACCTAAAATAAAGCAAAAAATCAGTCATTAAATTCCGACTCCCCCCCTTCGGGGGGGGGGGGGATTTCATTTCGGAGGGGGGGGGGTTTGAACCCCCAAAACCCCCCCCTGGCTACGCCCATGGTATCTATGTATAGTATTATTACATACCTTTGATAATCTAACTACGCATAGAGCTTGTGGGAATGTTTTATGAGTGTTGCATCGAACGTCTAGTATTGCACCGTTGAGTTTAGCCTGACACCAAATGTCTTGTGGTTGGACTAAAATTATATAAATCGTGTTTTAAAACAAACAAATGTAAATGCTTGTTTAAAAATTGTTACAACATGAAAAAATGGCAATAAACTTAGCAAAAGTATTGATTTCAAAATAATCATAGTCTATAACAATGGTCCTCAACCTTTATAGCTCTGCTGCCCTTATAAAACTGTTCACCACAATATTTCGATCATAGTCGTACGTTTTTTTTTTCATTGGCCTGTGTAAAATGTATATTTAAAACAAAGTCCACATTGTAGGTTTCTGAATCTTTTCTCTTACTATTGCAGCATTACTTTTCCATAAAACGTAAGATGTATACACATGTTTTAAAGAGCGTGGTATGTCAACAAGTTAATAAGTGTGGGTCATTCTTGAATTCATAAAATGCGTATAACAGATGAATAACATCATGAACTTCAATCTTCTTAAAGAAAGCTCAATGTGTTTTCTTGATTTTTTCATTTATTTATTTAAAAATTTTAATCATTATCCACAAAACAAGATTTTTGCATCACAGTTTAAATCAACTAAAAGATGACAATGGATAAACGGGCTAGATTCGAACTTCAGATAGTCGTGATGACAGCCAAAAGAGCGGGGAGACATTACGACATAAATGCAGAAACGAGACAAAAAGTGAAAGTCAACTCAAAGTTGTCAATACTTTACTAAGGATAAAGTTCTTTTTTAGCGGCCCCCGAAAGTGGAAAAGACGCTATTAGTTTTGTGTGAAATGTCTGTCCGTCCGTCCCGTTTAGATCTCGTAAACTAGAGAAGATATTGAAAATCCGACATCACAATATTTTAGACCATTCAAAGTTTTGATGCAACGGCTACTTTTTTTTTCTGAAAGTGAAAAATCTAATTTTTAAAATCAGTTATGCAAGCAGTTTTTTTAATGAGAAAAAGCTAATTAGTATGCATCATAAGTTAGACCTAATTTAGCAAATAGTAATCTTATAAATTTAATTTTTATGAACATTTTTTTTATTGCGGATTTTTTTTTTTTTTTTGAGGATTCGAATAAGAGATTGAGCCTTTTTCAAAACAATTAGATCATAAGACTTAGGCCAGGGGAGGCGCGGTGGCTGAGCGGTAAAGCGCTTGGCTTCCGAACCGGGGGTCCCGGGTTTGAATCCTGGTGAAGACTGGGATTTTCAACTTTGGAATCTTTGGGCGCCTCTGAGTCCACTCAGCTCTAATGGGTACCTGACATTAGTTGGGGAAAAGTAAAGGCGGTTGGTCGTTGTGCTGGCTACATGACACCCTCCTTAACCGTAGTCCACAAAAACAGATGAACTTTACATCACCTGCCCTATAGACCACAAAAACAGATGAAGTTTACATCACCTGCCCTATAGACCACAAGGTCTGAAAGGGTAACTAGTTAGGCCAGGTTTACATCTAACTTTACATTCACTTTCACCTATCCTTTGATCTGCTGGACCGTTGGGGCACTACACAAGATCTGTTAACCTTTTTTCTCCATTCTTATCTCTCATTTGTCTGATATAATTTCATTCGGATGTTCTTTCTGAAAATATTGAAGACTGCCTGGGTGGACCACTTCGGGGGCCGATTTTGAGTTTGTGTTTCCACACAAACTGTCTTTTGTAACCTTGTTTTTTTTTAGATTTTTAATTTTGATTTTCGCAAGACATGGAAAGGCAGTGAGAAAAAAAGTAAATTACATGTTTGCTTTTACTGTTTAATGCATTTAGTTCGAGAAAAGGCATTTACTTACCAAATGTTTTCAGATAACAGTTGAGCTCGGGAGATTGATACAATCTACCATTATGTAAATAATTGGTTCTCCAGTTTCCTTGATCGTGCCTTGTGACATTGCGAATCGTGAGTCGAATCGAAATCATACCATCAAGAACTCTGGAAACATCAGTTTGAGCAATCGTCTCGAAATAGTCAATGAAGGAGGAGTCTGTATCGCCAACGGACACCACCACTTCATCTCTCATTATTTGTAACTCAGACAGGTCAAAGAGTCTTTGAATCAATTGGAAATCAAAAGTGTAGGTATTGGTTTCTTGAGCAGGCATACACATATCAATAACTGAAAATGACACCGATGTTCTTAAGGAGACGACAAAGACTAAACCTATTTTTTAATGTTGAAATACTTTTAAATATTTTTCTATAGCGAATCTTTCAAGCTTATAGAATGCTTATTGTGCTATAGTTTGTAATCTTTTGTTTTTTGACTAGTCGGGGAGGGGGTACATGTGAGAATTCTGCCCATTAACAAATCTGCTTGAGTCATGATGCGAGCTCGAAATCGCTTAATCGTTAGCAATTCATTTCAGCCACACAATTAGATGTTTTGTAATGAATATTATTACAATTTATTTCCACTAAAAGTTTCCTTAACAATTTTGTGATAATAAGGCGGAAAATTTTAATGGTCCTAATATGTGATATATGTTTTAGATCTTTGTTATTGGTCAACCGTAAACGTGACAGCTATTGTAGCAAATATCATGCCGAAATACTTGTCTTCCTTTTTACATAGCCTACATAAACTCACTATGTCGGTCTGTCTGTCTGTCTGTCCAGTACAAATTTTAAACACGTTATTTCTTTTACTTCCCTTTTTTTTTTAGATCAAGTTGAAACCTTGGACAATTATTTCAAACAAAACATGAATCAATCAAAAGATTAACCAATTAGTTATTGTAATAGTGTTAATTGATTAAAGTTGTTTTACATCGGAAAGTGCAAATAAATCTTACAATATTGAAATATATGACTTTAAAAATGAACTTTTCCCCTTCAAACAAGCTTTTGTTTTGTTTTAAGCATTTTTATATGCTTGTTTCTTTATAAATTTAAGGAAAAGATTTCTAAAGAACAACAAAAAAGGGGTTGTTTACATTGTATTTATAAAGAATCATATTTTAACAGGGATGACAATCTCACCTAACCGCACCGGGTGACACCGACCCAAGCGACGCCACTGGCTGTAGCTATTAATGCACTTCTTAAACGAATCAAGAGAAATGTATAACAAACCTTGACTTACAGAAGGATCTGTAAGGTGAGACAGCACATAGAGCATCAGCGTTGAAATTTCAATAAAATCCATCCGTGTAGTCTTTATTCTAGTCTTATGATTAGGTGGATATTATAACAGTAAAAGGAGTCACGTGTCATCAAGAAGCTCAATACATTCCTTTGATTTCCTACCAAGATCTTTTAGGACTGCCGAGGAGAGCAAGATAGTTGTGTCAGATTACAACAAAACGTTACATATCTACAAATCGATAATATTAGATTGTTTCTATTGACGATACAAGTTTAGGCAATGGTTTTTATTTCCTAGAAAAAAATGTGCTAAGATTTTAATATACATTTGGATATTTCTTTGAAAAGTTTTTTTTTTTATTTTTCAGTCCTTATCTTATTCAGTATCTGTTAGTTCCTAGTTACTGTAACAATATTTATGTAACATGCTATTTGCTTCTAAGCGTCCAAAGTAAAATAAAACTTACAAATAATAGGCCCCTATAGTACAATAAGACAAATTACTATAGTAGTTTTGATTAATTATACAAAGTCACTCTATATGGTATTTACATAAATAGATATATCATCATTAGATGCTAGAAGCCAAGTGGTCTGAGTGTCATATGAATATTTAGCCACAAAATTCATGATATAAAATATAATACATAAAGTTATCTACTTACATTATCCATACGGAATACACAAATATGTACACAAATAATGCAGTATATAAATGCAAATATATATATATATATATATATATATATATATATATATATATATATATATATATATATATATATATATATATATATATATATATACAACTAAGTAAAATGGTTCTCAAGCACTTTACTAAGTTACATACCACCAATCCAAAGTGTAAGAAATAGGGGGATGAAAATATGTAGAGCTCAAGCAAGAGATCTCAGCAGGTCTTGAGCGTAAATGAAATCTCGGACTGAGAAGTTTGTCCATTTAAAGATGGGTAGGAGGTGGAACAAGGGCGGTGGGGCGATAAGCGCAAATGTGATGTAGACTATCAGGCGTCTTCCATAAAGGATTCCCCGCTTGAACGAGGTGAAAGTTGACATTGAGTGAATTAAAAGACCAGGAAATCGGTCGGCTCGCGTCCCCCTTTCTTCCAGCCCAGGTGGTCAGCGAATGTGAAGGGGAGATTATTAGATCAAGGGAGATTACACCCTGACACTGGCTAGCGCTAGTAGACAGAGAAACTGGCCCGAGGCGTTTGAGCTGAGTGGGCTCTTAGAAGTGACTTGTTACTTCAAGTTCTATAAGTTAAAATATAATACGCTTATAGCGGTTTAGTTGTCTACTAGCAGTATGGTGCTACACGTCAACGGCCGTCAACACCATCCACCAAGAAAGGTGCCAGGCACTTTAAGAACCTTTCAACCAGTGTTTTCTTTATGCATATAATAAATAACTACCACTGAAGGGGATTTTTTTTTGTTTTGTGGTTAGTTTCAATCGATTTTCGATTCCTGGTCTGACTGATATATATATATATATATATATTAACGTTATCTTTATTTTTAGTCACAGTTTTATTAATTTGGTTTTCGAGAAATATTTTGTTTCTCTACATGTTCAGGTAGCTATTAATTTTTCTAAAAAAATTTTTTTATACAAATACTCGTCATCTTTCCAGAAAGCGGACGCACAATTCTTAAAGAGTTCGTGAGTAAATTGTAGTTGATTTTTAAGGTATTTTTTATAAAAGATGTATGTAGGGGAAGCAGTTGAATATCACAATATTTAATTGCTAACTTATTGTTTTTTTTTTTTAAAAACAGATTGCAAACTTAAGATGAAATCGTATAAGAACAAATGTCCAGTACGCCTGCAATCGGTTTTAACAATCTTCTCTCTAATCATCACTCAAGGTATTTATAAAATTACTAAATATTTAATAAATGTTTCGAAATTTATGGAAAAAGTTAAAGTAAACTAACACTGCAATGTTAAATTGTTATTGTCATAAATCTAATTAATGTAAACATAAACTGACTCCTACGGCTTTTTATATTCATGTTGTTAAAGTGTTTATTTACAGGTAAAATGGAAAAAAAAACATTCAAGTAAATGCACCTTATAAGATATCATTAATATCGAATAATCGTTTCGTAAGTAACAAGTTACAATGAAATATACATGAACTTGACTTTAATTAAATATCCTTTAAGAGCTTTTGGTAATGTTCAAAATCAAGAGTCTATAGTTGTCTATACCTATACTTTTTGAAAGAAGTACTAGATTCTTTCTTATCCAGTTAGACATATTCTGTCTATTTTGCTACTGCTACAGGTACAAACTGTTTTCATGCCATATAAGCACTGGCTAAAAATATTATAAGTAGTGGTAAAATGCATTGACTAGTTCTAGATGATTAGCCACAGTTCTTTTTTTTTGTGATGGTACGCACCGGTACAGCGTACCGGCACCTATTCAGTGTGGGGAAAAATATGACTTTTCTTGTATTTTAATGTTTATTATTAATTTATTTTATTATTAATTTGTTACATTTTTTTTAAAGCAATCCATTAGTGAGTACTGGCACATGATTAGACGTTATATTCAAATATAACCAAGAAAGAAAATAATTAAAATTATAATTAATTTACCTACTAATAATGGATGACAATCCAATTGACAAAGATTAGAACATAGCATCTAATAAATGGAATAAAGAGAATAAATGTGTAGCCGATATTTGTTTTTAAATAAAACATCCTAGTTATACGTATGTATAAATGTACCAGACTTTATATCTAAATATAAATTAAAACACGCAATATATAGATTTAGAGGACGCTGAACAAAATATTCGTAAACATTAATTTATTGCATTCTCCCACATTAATTAATAAAGCCTACATTTGGAAATACATTAAGACGTATCATTAGTAAAAGATACATATGTTCTAATTCTCTTGCCATATTTCACTTATTTGTTTTATTATAACGATCAAACTAGGGCTTTCCCAGTATGTCCTACTAGCTAGTTATTGTTTTCCAAACGATATACATCAACTATCAAATGTCTGGGAAAGTCGTTAGAGCCGTTTTCGAGATCCGTGTCCACCCAAGTTTGTGAGTGTTCCACACTTAAAGGTTTTCAGTTTATGGTTTTCATGCGCATCAACGTGGGTATCTAATTCTAAAAGAGTTTAACACTGTTAAGTCATTAATTTTAATTGAATATTCAGACAGCTGTATGCTCTAATGGCATTAGGAAAGGTGATGCACTTGTACGAATTTGTTCTAACATATGGTTTAGAAAATTGCTTTTTAATTGCGTCTTTCTGAATGTTTAACATTTTTTTTTTGTTTTTGTCTTTTGCCCTAAAGTGTTTTTCTATATTGAATAGAAGTATTGTAAAGATAACTACGACGATACTGACAGTGGCGTAGCCAGGAATTTACTGTCATTTGGGTACTCATTTGGCTTTACATCTTTGAGGGCCCTTGCATTTTCAAATTCTTCCCTAACCCTAGCTACGTTACTGGATACTGACAATTCGGTAATCTTTTATTAAAACAGGTGGCGGTGTGCATGGCCAGGACATCGTTATTAAGCCATACAAGCAATCTGAAAGTAAAACCAAGTGTCATTATGGGCTTATTAGTGGCATTGACACAATAGTCATGAAGGCTTCAGTTACATATTGGAACAGTAACCATGAATATGCTCTAAATGTTCAAATGTTTATAACTAAAGACAATAATACTTTAGTAAGTGTTCACATTAAAATAATGAACTGCTTATTTTAAACGTACAGGCAATCAGAGTTAATATTAAAGTAATACTTTTTTAAACTGTTTGTCCCTTTATCATCATTTATTGATTAGTAAAATACATCAGTAAATGTAATTACAATTAAATATAATTGCTTGGTCAGTGGTTCTCAAATTTTTTGACCCAGGCACCGCGTTACATAGTCGAAACAATCTCAAGGACCCCTAAATGAAAAACTATATAAATGTATAGTATATAAATAAAAAAACACACACATTTTGATCGAGTGTTAATTAAAAGTATATCATTTGTTTAAAATAAAATCTTAAAACAAGAAAAAAACTAAAAAATACTTTAAAAGAAAAGGTTATACGAAACGTTGTTGTATCAGTTAGTTTGGATCAGATTTCTAATTAAGTATGAGATAGATCGACACAACAACAAAAAATCTGTGCGATTAATAATATTTTACTAATTGTTTGTCGTATTTTTTTCACCGCTTTTTCATGCTTTTAGCTTTCACAATACGCTATCTGGGCCAGTTGGGAAAACGAAGGAGGTAGGGGAAGAGATATTTGAGTGGATTTTACCGTAATTAATTTATGAAAGCATGTATTTAAAAAAATCGAAAAAGGAAGGGGGGAAACTTTGTGACACAAGCCTCCTCATGTCTCGTACTATGAAATGACATGAAATGATTTTGATGGAAAGTTACTTGCAAAAATAAGAAAGACTGTTGCTAATTTTAAATTTGCTCATATTTTTAGTGCATAATTCACCAAGAAAAATTCTGCGCAGAGCAAATACAGTTCTAATATGCCATAAGACCGGTTTCAGTCGCTCTCAATTTTATTTGTACCCGTATTTTAAATCATCGACAGTTTCTGGATGAAATTGCACACCAATCAATTTGATTGTGTTTCCTACTACACAGAAGTCCGCTGGCTCTCATGTCAAAAAGTATTGAAGAGATTTTTTGCACTGCGTGAAGAAATAGTATTGTTTCTGAACATGAAAGGTGAACCTGTTAAGCATTTCCAAACTGACGAATGTGTTCAGGATTTGGCATTAGCAGTTGATCCCACTGGTCACCTGCAAGACTTGAATTTGAAACTTCAAAGTAAAGACAAAATGGTCACAACTGCGTGTGGTGATGTGAAATGCGTTAAAGCAAAATTACGACTGTGGATAAACCAAATGTCAAGAGAAAATCTTGTTCACTTCTCAACGTGTCAGGAACTAAAAAGATAAAATACAGCTACAACATTTGGTAAATATCTCCTTCACCTGGATTTGTTAGTAGATGCTTTCAATGACCGTTTTCGTGACTTGGTTTTAAGCAGATGAAAGTAAAATTAATTAGTCCTCTAATAGCTTAATGTTTTTAAACATTTTAAGATCTTTGTCAGACCATGCTGTGCGTTGACGCCTAAAGTCTTGACTATTTGTTTTTAAAGTTATCATTAAATAGTACATTGGAATATTTATAAATGCGAATTATGTCGTAATATCTAAATAACATTGAATACTTCTAATTTTTTAGAAGCATTACTCTGTTGACTTGAAGAAACATTGTAACAAAGGGAATAACTTAAATGAAGGATGTTTCTGTGAAAGTCTTCAGAAAGAAGTTTACACTGTGACTTGCAGAATCTACGCTACGACGGAGTTGAGTGAAGCCGAATTGCATGGTGTCCTTTATACATATACCAAATCTAAAATCAGAAGTAATGTAGAGAAGTTACCCAAGGTTTACGGTAGTATATATAGTCAAATTGTCTTTTTTTATTTTTTTTATTTTTTTTTATTTTAGATATATGATTTTAAAATAGGTTTTAATTATAAACTAATAAATATATCCCAAACTACTTTTAATAGTTTTATGGCCAAATCAATAAATCAATTTATATTTCAAATGCAGCTAAGTCTTTTGATGTTTGTATTTTAGATATTTCAAAAATAAGGATTACGGTCAATGATGAATATATTCAGAACAAGAACAGCTGCTCTTTTTTAATGGATAGCCAGAAACCTTCTATATTTTTCTGCTGCGACGACGCTCCATGGCCGTGTGAAACGTTTATTTATAGTAAAGGAATCAGGATGGCTCAAAAGAATCATTGTGTCACATACACAAGCAACGAAACTCCAGAATCAAAGTACACTCTAGGTTATAAAGTCTGTAATATCGAAAAGACTTCAGAATCTTTTATCTGTTATGTTTCTAATGGTAAATTAATGCTACCTCTAGATCTCATTTCATAATTTAAATACAGAATATATAGTAGGCTACCCTAAAATTATAATACATTCTTCTCTTTTGTTATGCTAAATCATAATGTATAATACTATGTTCATTTTTGGGTAAAGTGAAAATGATTCCGACTCCATTATCTATATATATATATATATATAATTCTCTTCTTCCCTCAACAGTTTAAACAAGAAGTAAAGGAAAGATCACTCTCTTACTTCTGCGGAGTCACCCCACGAAATAACAAGAAAGGGAGGGGGGGGGGGAAGAACACGCGCGCTGGACTGTCAAACCCTGCCCGCTCCCATCCCCCTTCGTTATGCGGGAGGTTTGGACTAAACAGTTAACTGTCCTCAACTCTGAAGGAACATCCGAAACATGTAAAACATTTTACAAACAAACATTTTACAAACACTAAATAGCAGCGCCTGACTTAAGCATTTCGGGGCCCTATTCGAAACGTATTTCGCGGGCCGAGTTTGGGTAGGGAAGCGGACAATAAGTGAAATTTAGGAGTTTGAATTAGAAAATAAATTCGTCTGTGAATTTTATTCATTCTTTACTACATACAGAATTACTTTACGAGCCTTGCGTGTAGCAAAGTCATACAGTCATAATAATAAATATGTTTCCTACATAGATCCCGCTCAATAGCAAGAATTACCAAATGTTTCAATCTATCTTTGAGAATTGTTGACCTCAAGTAATTCTTTATTAGTTTGAAGCGCGAGAAGCTTCTTTCACCTGATTACACAATTTCGGGAGATTTTCCCAGAGGTCCTGGTAAATCGACAGAAGGGCACGGGAAATCTGTTTTTAAGTTATAAAATGGTTTAATTTAATAATGTATACACCTTGGATTAGAGCGGGTCCTATGAAAGTGGAGGCCCACTGCGGTAGCATAGGTTGCAGTGGCCTAAGACCGGCCATGCAAAATAACGGCGTATGCTACGCCGCCGGTCGACTAGTTTCTTATGTTTCAAATGGTATGTAAATTTGATTAACACATATCGTTACATTTTTAGAACATATATCCATTTATTAAAAGACTGAAAATACTTTTTCATATTTTGTTATAAAAGCAATATATGATAACTTATAAATAATACACTATCCTTTGTTTCCACAGCATACTCGAAAAGATTTTGTTCAGCTCAACTGATATTAATCTTGGCTTTGAGCATTGTCTTTCCTGGAATGTATTTATAATGGTTGATCAGATATTCAAGTTCTTTGGGCATTTTTAAACACTTTCTTTTAAAAACAATTTAATCCACCCAAATATGTACAAACATTTAAAATTTAGTTTAAAAAGAATGTGTGCACTGATTAATTATGATGCAATTACGTGTGCATTTTTAGATTTTGTTAGTCTTTTTAATAAAGATGCCCTTTTTATCATCCCTCTATATTCGACAACTCCTTTAGGCACCACATTGTAACAAAATTTTAACACAGATTACAATGTGAATAAAAGGCCTATTACATTGTAACACATTAGTATGTAATTCTATATCTATCTATATCTATCTTCTATCTATCTATCTATCTATCTATCTATATATATATATATATATATATATATATATATATATATATATATATATATATATATATATATATATTAGTTTGTGTTTGTGTGTGTTTTCTTATAATGTTAAATATCCAATATATACATTATATATGTATATATATATATATATATATATATATATATATATATATATATATAAATTATATATATATATATATATAGTTCCATATGGTCATGTATTACTACAGTATAGTCACTACATATGGAATGATTTTATTATTTGAAAAATTGTACACATTCTAAAACATATGCAACTCGATTTTTAAGGCAGCTATGTTTTATTTTTTAATGAACTATATATACCTATATTCAATAATGCCGTCAGCGTTCTTGTTAATATCTAGGCGTTAGAGGTGTTCAGACATTAGAAATATTACAAAATCAAATGTCTTTCAAAAGGGCAATTATATTACAATGATTTAACTCTTTCTCTCCGTAGTTTTTTTTCCCCACGTTTTGACTGAATCCTTAATTTTTTATTTAAAAGTAATCGACAGCAGAACATATCTGTATAGGAATTTTAATATTAATATAATTTTCTTTCTTCTTCTTTGCGATGTTTAAAAGGTTAAGGCAGTGGGACTTCAACAAACGAGAATTATAAGAAAAAAAGAAAACTCGATATTAGTGCTGGAACTAATGTCTTTCAAAAGGGCAATTATATTACAATGATTTAACTCTTTCTCTCCGTAGTTTTTTTTTCCCCACGTTTTGACTGAATCGTTAATTTTGCTCATTACTATGTCACTCCCCTGTTATAATAAAGCTTCAATAACATTTTCGTTTGTTATCAGAAAATATTTTATTTGGTCTAGAATTCAAGGGGAACGCATTCTCTTATTATAGAACACAAGGAAAAAGTTTATACAATCAAACAAAAATTTAATTTATTGAGGTCAACTCAACGATGGTATCGTCCATTTAGGAGAGAAAGAGTTAAATCTTGGGAATTAATCTTATTGTTATTCAATCGGGTAATTATGTTAAAAGAAAAAATATATTTTCGTTTTTACTTTTTGGATCTTATTGTCTTTCCAATGGGCATTTAAGGAGACTCCAAAGTTCAGTGTTTGATCTTCATGTCTACTTCTATAATTCACTAAGTGTTTCGTACTTATAAACTGTGCAGGTGTAAAACGCTAATCGATTAGCTTCTTATAAAACTCATTTGAATTCACTCTTTCAGTCTTTCTGGTAAAAGTTTGAACACGTTATTTTTTCCCACACCCAATGTCGGATCAAGTTTAAACTTTGCGCAAATATTCATGGGCGTAAACGTAAGCAAGGCACGAATCAATACAATCAAATAAACCAATTAGTCTGCTAATTTCTGTTAATTAATTTTTTTGCTTGATACCAACAAGGGAAATTATCAACAGTTGATGTTCACTTTTCTTATCTTCATTTTCGAATTTAAAACTAATTGCTTTAATATTTTACTATCTGTAAAATGATTGTTGCAATTTGATTGTTATTAAATCCATTAATTATATTCACCTTCGTCTTAGGCTTTTTCTGTTTTAGAGATAGTACATAACGTTATTTTAATTATAGACATATCTTAAAAAATCAAAGCAATACAGAAAGTGAGACTCACAACATATATAATTAATAATGGCATTATTATTAATGTTACAATGGAATCGACTGAAACTTGTATAACAATGCTGCAATGTCACATCTGACAAAAAGTGGTTTGAGTGCTGGGACAAATCCCAAAAAACTCGTTGAGTCTGGGAGCGCATGAGGCGCCTTGACCGCACTTACCCATGTATTGGTTCGAGACGTTTTGGCGCAGGGTACCTTTTGATGTAAGATATTCTGACTATAATTTATGAAAAAACAGCCTTTATAATAAAGTTATTTCACTAAGCCTTATTTTTGTATGTATAATATGTATGATTCAATTCAACCCCCATCCACAGAATGTTTTTTAAAATTTTTTTGATTATTTCATGAATATGTGACAGATTTCTACCTGAGACTCTGGTAATATTATGCTTCCCTATTCCGAATAAATTAAATGCGATTTATGCCAAACGCATTAGATTACCAGAGACATTTCTAAAAAAATATTAGAATTATCTAAATGTCTGTAAAAGGTGAGAAACTTTTAAAAGATAGATATTAATTGATAAAATTAGTTTGGGTAAGTGTGATTTAGGTGACAGATCTTCTCTAGGCACAGATAAAAGCAAACAACTTAATACAAAACCATACATCATATATTAATTAAATAGCTGGATATATCAGAAAATAATTAAAATAAATAAACCATTTTTTGTGTAAATTAAAAATTGCTTTGATGTTTTTCTCTATCATTGTTTCACATAGTGTCAGACCATATATCAGAGTAATTACTTAAATATTTTTGAAAATAAAAATGTTCCATTCATAAGCAAACGTGCAAAAGTCAACATAGGTGAACCACAAACACACATATACGCGCAATAGATATTGTATCACATTTATTAATTAGCAGAGTGTTAACTATGGAGCTGTGGATGGGTAAACCCATTTAGATCTTATTACAGAAAATTATCTATAGTTTGCTTCAACTGCATAGTATTAGTATGTAAACAATAATCCTATAAAGACGTTAAAATATAAGATCTCATAAGAATGAACACATATTATTATGCACTAAGAGAATAGAGCTTATTCCTTGGCATAACGTTAAAACAATGTTTGCCGATTGCGTCGCAATCAATGGCTCCAACTTTCTTAGAGATTACAGTATACACAATCAGTGGCGTAGCATCCACGGCGCGAAGGGGTTTACTGAACCCGGACCCACGACCATTAGGGGGGCCAACAGCCTGTGGCGTAGCAGCAATGGCGCAAGGGAGTTGATTGCACTAAGTCCCATGACTCTTGACCAGTTGAGGCCCACGTGAGAACTTAGGGATGACAGTAATGGAGTAATACATATGTGCCATGTAGAACTGAAAAGCTCCTTCAAAATATCTTAAACGCTGCACGAAACTTTATATTAGTTTTAAAACAAAAAAAACTTGTTTTCAGCTAGAGTTACTGCACCAACGGCATGGATTACTTTAAAGTAAATATCTGCTCTCCATCAGGTTTAGTGTAAAGGTGGCTAGCCCTTACTGTACGTTTGAGGGGACTATTGCTGCCATTAATGGAAGGAAGAGAGAGAGAGAGAGAGAGAGAGTGTTTGGTTTAGAAAATATTAATGTGTTGTACAGAAAAATAAGCAAAGGGGCGAAGTAACAATACAATAAGGTCTATATGGATAGCCCTGGTGGTCACAAATTAATATTTCGACACATCTGCTAATGATTCAATTTTCTCGAAGGTTTATTTGTTTCTTTTATTTTGCGTATTTAAAATACATAATTTTATCATGTCTTTGTTCAAGTGAGCTTATTTCATTCTTATAACACTGTTACACTTTGCTATTAAAATTGACAGTGACCTGTCAGAGCCTCGATGGCGTCCCTCCTCGCCGCTTTGTGGCTCGGGCCGGAGGAGGTGGGTTCACTGTACAGTTTTAAGAACCCTTTCCTATGGTTCCTGTTTGTTTCCTCACCGGTGGTGAGGGAAAGGTCTTTGGAAGTGAAGACACCTTCAGAGAGGAAGCTACCACCCTGGAGGAAGAGAAAATAAAAGTGACCCTTTATTGGGTATCACCTGCAATTTCTAAAATTAAAAAAGAAGGAACGTTTCAATCAAATTAACTCCCCCCCCCACACACACACACATTTTTATGTTTAACATCATGCACACAAAATTTCAACAAGCATTGCTGTTATTTCTCTTGTCACTGGAAATCACGTATAAGCATCCTTGACTGTCCGTGTGCCTATGTCTATAAATAAACTGTCCTGTCCATTGATGATTACGTCATTCTTTCAACGGGCTACCTCTTGCACTGCCCAATATAAATGATGTCCTTTGAGTAACGTCTCACCATACTACTCTGATTGAGGCTCCTACCAGCAGGAGGTTGCGAAAAACGATCTGCACGACGCCAAAACTCTACGTAATCTGTCGTCATAGCACTGAAATGGGTGAGTAGGATTTTTTCCATAATATATTATAAATAAATAAATAAATAAATATATATATATATATATATATATATATATATATATATATATATATATATATATATATATATAAGGCTAGTCTTCGAGTCCGAAGATTGGTGAGGAATGCAGTATTTCCCATGGCTGCGCAGCCTCAGCTGCTACATATTTTGCCACATCCAGGGAAAGCTTAACCATTGTCAGCATTGTGGTCGATTTAGAATTTCTTTTCGCCGTCTACGTTTGTCCACGGCATCGGATTTTCTTTTGGTCTCAAATGTGTATCCCGCGGCCTGTGTGAGTGACCTCCAGCTGTCTCTTTCTGAGGCCACATGCTACCAGATGCTCTCTTCTATGTCATCTAAGGCAAGTTAACTAACCGGGGACCGGGGTTCGAATCCTGGTGAAGACTAGGATTTTTAAATTCGGGCGCCTCTGATTCCACCCAGCTCTAATAGGTACCTGACATTATTTGGAGAAAAGTAAAGGCGGTTGGTTGTTGTGCTGGCCACATGACACCCTTGTTAACCGTAGGCCCCGAAACAGATGACCTTTACATCATCTGCCCTATAGACCATAATGTCTGAAAGGGAACTTACTTAATGTCAACATCCTTCTCAGTCTAGTCTCTAACAGTGCGCACCTTCTGCACTATATTGAATGGCTTTTTACTTAATAAGCAATATTCATTATTACTTTTTGTTTTGTTTTTCAGTTTCCCTGGTTAGACTTGTACTACTTCTTGTCCTGATACACAGTGTGATTGCATCTCGCCCCTGTGACAGTTGTCCATCTTGCAATACGAAACACAACACAAGCCTTCTAGATCGGTGTAATTACGCTATAAATAGTTGCCGCTGATGTCATTCTTAAAAAGCGATTTGCTTTCTTCAAAGACCTCTTTAAACGTAATCGAATTCCGCACTTGACCATCCAAAAGAGGAATGAAGCCTCAGGAAATTGAAAGTTTTACATATAACATTTGTTAAGTTTCATTTAAGACCAATGGAGTGTACATCTGTACATACAACAATAAAGAAATCAAGCTTTTAAATTTAGTTTCCTCTGTTGTTGTTTATGTTTTTGGTTATTACACACAAGGTCGGATTTTAATTCTGTGGGGTGTGATTTTTTTGAAAGACAATTTTCAAAAGCTTAAATAAAGAAACACTAATGAATAAAAAATACTTATATCTAAAAGCATGCTATAGTTTAAAAAAAAAGAGTATTTGTAAATTAAATCCAACTTTCCTTTAAAAAAAATATTATGAATTTTTATAAGTAAAAAAAAAATAGGTTGAAGTTTGTGAAGGGTATAGCTCTTGGTAGATGCACTGTAGTAAATACCGGCTGTACGGGTATTTACATATTCCGAGCTGGCTACAACTACAAGCGGACACTTCAATCACAGCATTGTTGCTACCCGAGCTAAGATTTAAAGTGTTAGCGTTAAAAATGAGAAAAAAATACTTAAAATTTTACAACTCGTCGAAACTCCGATATATTTCTCTTTTGTGTTGGCCTCTTATTTATGGAGTTCCCGAGGCTGGAAACTTTTAGTTCTTTTGTTTAATGTCTACATTTATATCATTAATTAAGACAAAGAATACAATTAAAAAAAACAAGCATAATATAAAAAAAAAATTTAAGATAATCGAAAGGGGAATAACTCCGCCCTTTAAATTATATCTATCAATAATTTACACATTATTTCCCTTATTTGATATCAAAACAAAATAATTAATTACCAAGAATTAATCGACTTACTGGGTATTTTAAAAAATGATTCATGTTTTGTTAGCTATAAGAAATAATTGCTTTAAATATCAAATTAAGAATATTGTAGTAACTCCAGTGGCGGACCGAAAGGATTAATGTGTGTGCGGCCTACTGACACAAGAGACTAAGGCGAATGACACAGGTCAATGGCTGTTGGACAAGGGACATTACTGCTAGTATGCTAGTACACGCAAGTTTGACCCGTGTTGTGGTCATGTGACCGAGAGCCTTTACGGTCGAGATACAATGTGTTACAAATGACAGAGGAGTCCAGGACAGCAAGGCAGTAAGGACCGTGTGGTCGGACCTTGGGAGTCCTCGAGAATGAAGTTAGTGTAGCCAATTGTGTTGATTTGGCTGTTGATGTATTTGTAATTAAACTGCCCCAATGTTTATTGAAACTCTTGTTGGTTGTCAAGTTCTTGTGTTAGATGTGCTGTGTTGTGTTTAGCAGTGTTTACAGAAGGTCTGGTTGAGAAGATCGTAACAATATGAAAGACTCCTACATCCCTAGAAGACTCCTATATAGTAAATTAAAGAAAAGGAAATGATATATGAATCACCCTAGAAGTGTTTTTGAAAGCCTTCAGAAATGACCCTGCCACCTGGAAGACAGAAGCCCATGATAGAGCAACATGGCGTCACGCTGTGAAAAATGGGCTTTAAAGAATTAGAGGACAAAAGAACAGCGCTGGAAGAAGAAAAGCGCCAGAGAAAAAATCAAGGCAATTTAGCATAAAGAACTTGTTCAGTCTGGGTCGAACATTCCAGGCTCGTATACGTCTCACAAGCATCATATTTAGCCTAATCTCTGAATACTGAAGAATTAATTTCCTTTGTTGGTAGCAAACAAAATACTAGACTAATTGGGTAATTTTGTTTTATTGATTCGGAAATAAATAATAGTGTTAAGTTTCAACTTGATCTGAAAATGGGTGTCATCTTACAGATGGGTAATTGGTCAGCTTGGTCTATGACCTTCCCAAAAGAGAAGATAATTGGTTTTGGGAGAAATAACTTTATCAAAACTTTTACAAGACAAACAGGTAGAATTTTTTTTAAGAATTGTAAAAATAAACGTACATGAGATTATTTTTAGCGAATAGGCCTTGGAGATTTTTAATCACACTCACATCTGAGTTTTTAATATCACTGCCAGATATGGCAATCTGAACACTAAAAATAAAAAGAGACCCCAGAGAATCCTAAATGCTGCTGGTAAAGTCATTGGTAAAAAACAAAACTCCATACTGACAGCTGTTTGATAAAAACATACACAAGAAAGATAAAAATGTTCTAGAAGGGTCAGTATTTAGTGATTTTACCCTCACAAAAGAGATACAAGACACCGAGAGCAAAGACAAACATCAAAACTCTTTTGTCCCCCTAGCAATTAAATCACTAAATAAAATGTAACGATTTTATATACATTTTTCCCATGTAAATGATGAGCGTGTCTGGTGTGAATGTATATTTTGGTTTTCTATAGTTATCACGTTTTATTTGGTGTAATGCACAAATTGTAAGACAAATATCCTTATGGATATTAAGAATTATTATTATTATTCTTATTTAAGCAATTAGATTTGTATGGACAATTAAAACAAAGCAAGCTTTCTTTAAAAGCACGAAGAACCCCCAAACCCTATATATTGCAAGTAACCTAATATTACATGTAGATTAACTAAAACATTTTTACTGATAGTAAGTTCGAGGACTTTGTAAAGATGGAGAAGGAAAATGTTTGACATGTTTCGGATGTTCTTTCAGAGTGGAAGATGATCTACTTCCTAGTCCAAACCTCCCGCAGGACGACCAAGGATGGCAGCGGGCAGGGTATGAGCCTGGGACCATCGAGACAACCGAACGACAGTTCAGCGCGCATACCGCACGACCAGGCAGCTATTAACAGTAAGAAATACGCTTACAATAGTTAAATTGTAGCAGAGGATCTTTTTTTTTCTCTTTCTGCCAACATTGTTATTTTTTCTTCTTCTTCTTCTTTATTGTCATTGTTCTGTTGGAGTGTTCAGATGACTAGACCAATACATGAGATGAACTGCGCAGTGGTTTCCAAATCAGGAAGCTCTCCATATAGTTTTCTTTCTATTGGGGTGATTTGGGGCCAATGTCTTATACGGGCCTCTTGGTAAAGAGAGCAGTTTTGGAGGACGTGGTCGGCATTCTCTGGTGATACTCCACACGGGCAGATTTCACTGGTTCCAATTTTGAGCTTCCGGTACATGTGTTGAACATATTCATGAAGTTGTCATTCTTTATAGACAGATGCACGATGCAGTGGCAATAAAATGAATGATCTGTTGGCATATATTACAGCATCACTTATGTTTAATTTATATATTGTAATTTATTGATTGTAATGCAGTGAATCATTATGCAGCACAATGAATAACAGTTTAATATCTTGCGCTTAATAAATCTTCAAGTCCCCTTACATGACCTATAGGTTGAAGTTATTTTGTTATGTCATAAATTTATACAGAATATCTACATTAATGAACAACTCGAGATATTAAATATCAGAATTTACATTACAAATAAGAATGTAGGATTATGTGTTTAAAATGTGTTAGTTAATATAGTCTATATAAAGTAAACCAAAACCACCAGGCTGCATTCAAACTTGTTGAAAGATAGAATAAAAATGTCTTTACAATCTTTGTAAGAGCTTATTCCATAGTTTTTTTTTATTTTGTCGTTTATATTTATTATAATATTTCTATTCAGGTCACAACTTCATGGATATCGGGTTGAGGGAGGAATCTGGAACCTGGGCAAGCAACTCAAAAAAGGCTCTAACGATTTTCCTATAAATTTAAGAGTTGACGTTTCTCTAGAATTACTAGCTCGTTAAGCATACTAGAAAAACTCTGGTTTGTCCGTTATAGTTTTTTTTTATTAAAAAAAATTAAAATTAAATTTGGCTATAAAACATGGCAAAATTAGAGTAGTGTGCCAATAACTAGGATGTTCATTTAGTTTAATGTTACTTTCTGTTTATTGATCGCTTATTAAAGCTTTGCTGATATTTTTAGGTCAATATAATCTAGATTTGGCCTGCATCTTTATTCTAGATCTAGGAGTACATCTAGATCTAGACTAGATCGAGTTCTATATCAGAAGTTTTGGTAGATCTAGTTCTATATAATGAAATTACCAATAAATAGTTATAAATTTACACAATCGTAGCTTTAGCTCAGTGGCTAGCGGATTGAGACATCGAATTGACGGTGCGTAGTACAAGGTCTATCCAGGACTTGGGATTTTTTTTTTTTTTTTTATTTTAAGTTGTATGATGGAAGCATTGTCTTTTATTCAAATGCATTTTTTTAATGTTTTTTTTAAATTACAAGCCTACTGCTACATGCAATATAGTTTACCTAGAGAGGTTCAACGTATTGTACTGTTGATTGTTCTATTTTTTGTTAATGCTGTTTTCCTTGATGGTAATCCAACAATATACACGTGTATTATAGAATGTTTACTTTTAAAGAAAAGTTGATGTATCTATTAACAGAATGATGAAGCTGTTGGTTTGTATGGTCTATCTGGCGATGTTTCTTGTGACAGTCACATCTCACAGAGTCCTTGTACGTGATTTGTTACGTAGACAAGACGTAAGTATAATAAGATAACAATACCACACTCTTTGTTTCTAGATATTGTAGCCCTTTTATCTATCTTGATTCAGAAACTTTAAAGTACAGACTTTGTAATCTATAGTACTAATGATGTAAATCTTTTTCTGTGGCCCACGTTTAACGAGAGTGTCATGTGGCCAGCTCAACAATTAATTACCTTTTCTTTTCACCAACCAATGTCAGGTACCTATTAAATCTGGGTGGGCTCAGAGAAGCTCAAGGATCCCAAAATTTAAAATCACAGTCTTCATCAGGATCTGACCCGAGACCCCAGGTTCGGAAGCCAAACGCTTTACCGCTCAGCAACCAATATTAGTTTTTACAATTTGAACCACAGCTCAGGGGCATACGCTGAACGACTTTAAAAATTTACTTGTCATCATCATCATCATCATCAAACTTCATTTGAGTGACTGCTTGAGAGGCTCAAATCCTCTCTTGCAAAAGCCATGGACAGAAACCCTGCTGTCTTGCGTAGTGCATAAATGTCGCCATACAGGTCGAGAAATTTGGATTTCCCAGACCTGTCGAGACGGAGATCAGCAAGTCTGGGGAAGTCAAACAGAATATAAGGCAAGGTTTCCCTTCTTCCCCGCAGCGGGGGCACCATGAATCGAAATTTGACCATTGCCGTGAGAAATATGAGCCAACAGGACAATGGCCTGTCCTGCACTGTGCTATAATAGCTTGCTCAGGCCTGGACAGCCTCCACCACAGGGAAGTGCGGTCAGGGCACCTCATGCGCTCCCAGACTCCACGGATTTTTGGGACTTGTCCCAGCACTCAAACCACTTTTCCATTTTTGGAACGTTTACTCGTCTTCCTTTCAACACTACACTAACGCTTGGACAGCATAACAAATAAATAATTTGGTCATATCATTTATGTGCAAGTGTAAGTCAACAACATTGAGTCCTTTGAACGCAATGCCCTCTCCTGGCATCTTTATTCACTTATCCTTAAATGGCTTACAACAAAAATTCCAAACTAAATATTCAGAATAATTGCAATCTATAAGGAAGATGAAGTAAAGGTCATCTCTTTTTGTGGTCCATGGTTAACGAGGGTGTCATGTGGCCAGCACAACGATCGGCCTCCTTTACTAAGGTAAGACCTTAATACTAAGCGGATGACTACCCTGGTGTTGTGTTTCCATCACAATAAACACATTCACTAGCCCAAATTCTTAAGTATTTTTTTTTACTCGAGTAGATATGGTTTTCACCGAAACGTAAAGCAAAGGTATCTTTCTCAGTAGTCACATTGTGTGTATAGAGTTTTCCATCCTGCACAGTTTATTAATAAAAGGTGTTAAAAATTACAATATTTTGTTTGCTTTCTAACAGACTGATCTTTCTGAAAGTGAAGAAAGTTTTGAAAGTGAATTCCATGTAAGCTAACACTTGTACCACTTATCACATATGCTCATTATAAACCTGACGACAATCTATGTCAGACTAAATATAAATGTATTAATAATCTGAAAAAAATGTACATCTATGAATAATTAAGGCAATAGTATATCTTCTGACAGTTTGGGAGGTGCATATTTATTTATGAAGTGTACGATAGTATCACATTAAGAGGCGGATAGGACGCGAACAGCAAAATGTACACTATTAACTTTAGGTATTACAATTGACAAGGATTAGTTATTCTGATCATATTTGTCTAGTAATTATAACATTAAACGTGTAAAGTGAGACATACGAATTCTAGTCTAGAACTAAATATTGTGATATAAATAAAAACATTCTAGCAACAAGGTCTTTATTTTTTCTTGAAAAAAAGTTTAAATCCTAAATAAAATATACTTTTGTAATTAAATGTTAATATTGCATTTTACTAATTGCTAAAACTTACTTGAATATTATTTCTACCTACAGGTTCAACGCTAAATAGACTGGAACTACTTGCAGAGATCTCTAAAAATACATAATACGGATTTTTTTTCTGTATAAATATTGTTGAACGTCTTCACCTTTTCAATAACACAAAAACATGTTCAGGCGAGATATGATGTAATCACCAAATTGTTTGTTTCTATTTCAAAAGATAATAAAATGTGTACATTATTGTACAGAATACTGCGTAGGCCTATGTTTTTGTCTCGAAAGAAAATGGAAACCAGTTATTGCTTGTTTTTAATTTGTGTTTTCAATGAATGTGTAGCTCATCCTCTATATCTATCTATTCTCTATGTTTGTCCCATACGATTGTATCACGTGAAAAGGCCAGTAGACATTCTTCGTAATGACATGCTGCTAGAGATAACGTAAAACGAATCAGCGTATCAGCAGTTTAGTTTTATTTACAACATAACGAGATACTGAAATAAAAAACAAACAACTTTGAAAACAAAAAGCTTACACGAAGTATGGTTGTATCACTTTTCTTGGTGTAAATTATAAAGTGAGAATCAAGGAAGTTTGGTAAATAAATGAACAAATGTTTGTAGTCTTTTACATAATCTTGCTCTATCTATTTAACCGTCTTTTTAATTAAAGTGTGAAGTTTGGGAAGTTTGCTGTAGGCTTATAAAATAATAATTATTACAATTTATCTATGGCAACATAGGGACTTGGCAGACCAATCGCAGAGAGCACACAAAATTCATTCTCCTGAGTCACTATTTTAAGGGTAAATAAACAAGTGATTCTCCTACAAAAACAAATTGAAATTAAAAGGATGAAATTGACACCCAGTTAAACAAGAATAACTTTTAAATTAAATAAACATTATTTCAGTGCACTACAATGCTTTCAAAATTACTTTTAATCACCCTCTGTTTCTGCAAGGTATCTCTGATATTAAATCGTCGAACCGAACAGATATTTTAACTAACAAAATGATAAGAAAAGTAGACATACTTAGATTCTAAGAGTATGAAGATATTAATCTATATTTTGAAGTAAAACTTACAATATAAAGAAAAGAGAGTAGTCTATACATAATTTAATATAAAGAGTTTGAAGAGAAAAGAGTACTTATTAAACTTATTTAATACAAGAAATATGAAAAGAGAAGCGTAGACGATACGTTTGCTTCAGTCTTATGCGCCGCTGGGGCGACTTAATTAAAATCAATTAATTATTAAAACAATATAACTTTGGGGACGTTTGATCATTGTGGAGAAAGCTTGCCACCCAATGCGCCAAAAGGCGAGGAAGGATCTAAGTCAGTCAAAGGCGTTTGGTCTACTGGTTTATAACGACACCATTGACCAACGCCCATTACATGTTGGGAAATATAATGCATATGTGGAATACAATAAAGAAAATGGATTACTTTAGTTTTAAAGTCTAAAATATTTAATACTGTTACAAATGAACAGTGATATGTAGAGGTCAACGTATGACCCCGGCGAGATGACACAGCAGCTAGTGTTCCCTGGAATCTACATGTACAAACAAAGACAGGATGTGACGTGTCCACACGTGTTGTTCCAGGGGACGAACAGATCTAAGTAGGGGGACAGTTACTAATGAACAGTGACAGATAGAGGTCACTACGTGTGACCCCGACTTGATGACACTGCAGCGAGTGTTTTCTGGAATCTACATGTATAAATAAAGACAGGATGTGACGTTTCCTGACATGTTATTCCAGAGGATACTAGGAGTGTTTGTGCAACTTTGGAGAAGCGATTAGGGACTCTATTTAAGCCAGAAAGTTAATGTGAAAGTCAGTCGTATGGAGTCGTGAGTGAGCCGTTACAGTCGATACAGACTATGTAAGACGTGTGCGGCTCTGTGGAAGAGAAATGTGTACGACTCGATGCAAGTTAACTAGGGTAGAGTTAACTGGAGTGGACTACTGTCGTTAAAGTCTATACAGCAAACTACAGTGGACTTAAGCCGTTACAGTCGATACAGTCGATGTAAGACGTGTGCAGCTCTGATGTGGTAGACTTGAGTACGGCTTGGTTCAGCTTTGGGAGACCTGGAGCGACACTGGGAAGTGTGTCGTTGGTCTGTTCTGTGGAATACGGCTCGATGCAAGTTGAGAAGAGATGAATAGCAACGAAGTGAAGAGATGAATTGCAACGAAGTATAGCTAACTGTAAACTGACAGATATTGTACAGTCTTCTACGCTACATGTTACAGTAAGAAATTGTTAGAGTTAATAGTCATTAAAGTTATATGAAGCTGAAAGTTTAGTCGTCAAGTTCTTTGCAGTGTTTTTATTTGTGTGCCAACTAATACATCTAGCCAGAAGATTCAGAAATACGTAACAATACAATAATGGTCAAAGGGATGGGATTACAATGGTGTGGAGAATAATGATGAAATTCTAAAGTTACCTGTGTAAGGATAAGATAAGTGAAATAATCAAATCATCCCATTGACTGCTGATGGTACCAGAAGAAGAGTGCACTATAGTTTGTAAGACTTAACTCCAATGTTCAAGCGTTTAGTTGCTGTCCTCTTAGGTTCTTATCCAACTGTCTTGGTGATGTAGACTGTTCTAGTCCGTTAGCGTATCAGCGTTGGGAGGTGCCAGCTCCAGCTGAGAATTCTGGTTGAGATTAACTCTTTCTCTCCTAATTGACGATACTATCGTTGATGCTTAATTCTATAAACTTTATTTTGTGTTATATAAAAAGAGCATGCATACCCCTTTAATTCTGCACCAAATAAACATTTTCTGATAACAAACAACAAAGGTATTGAAGCTTAATCCTAACAGGGGAGGGGGACACGGTAACGAGCGAAATGAAGAAATCCGTCGAAACGTGAAAAAAATAATTATGGAGAGAAAGAGTTAAGGAGGAAAGTCGATGTTGTACGTCCTCAAGGTGTGATGGACGCAGCGATTCCGGGGTGAAATCAACAATAAAGAGGTAGGCTGCGGGGAATGGGAAATGACTTCAGATGTAGAACTTAATACTCAGTGCTCGCTAAAGTAGGGGGTTCCTTTCTACAGACACCGACATAAGGATGGATATATAGTCTAGTATATAGTCGCAGTTTTAGCTGTCAATCCCAAAAACAGAAATTCAGGAACTGGAACAGGAATTCTAGAAGTTAAAGGAATAAACAACAGGAAGGCTTACAGGAATTTAAAAACAGTAACAGGAATGCGTAAAAATCAGAAACAGGAATCAGCAGGTGTTTTGGGCCGCGATCGGTTTGAAATATATATTTAAAAAATACCGATCTTAATAATCTAATTACACAAAACAGCATTGTGTTATTCTCAGCCTTAACCGTCAATGAGACAATAAGTAAGGCTTACAGGAATTGAGATACAGTAACCAACAGGTTTTTGTGACAGCAATAGGGCTGAAATAATATCCTCTTTTGACAAAACAGCAGTGTGTTTATTCTAGGGCAAAGCTGTCAATCAGAAAATCACATATGGTCAAATTGAACAATGCAATTCAATCAGATCAGACCAATACAAGCGAAGGGAGCGACAATAATTCAGCAGGGAAGAGAAACAGAACCATGAACAATGGATGGTGCTAAGCGACCACGACGTCGTTGTTAACATATGGCCTTCGGCCATAAACAATGGAATGAAACTTAACAAAACAAATGCACAGAGTGCCCGTTCAAGAAGTTAAACTCTTCTATAAACGTAACAAACAAGGGGAAATAATGCTGGAGGTTATTTTCTAAGTAAAGAATCACTGCGTTAGGAAGATCAAGACGATGCTAATTGTAAATTGAGCAATGTAGAAATAATAATGTCGATATCTAGTGGACATAAGTAAATGCAATAAATTGATATGCACACATGAAATAAATAAGTCTAAGTGAATAGAATAAAAGAGCGAGATAAATAGAATCTGTAAATGAACGCCTTTAAACGTTCTACAGTGAATGGAGCGATGACTACCTCCTTGCCCAATAAAGGTGAAAATATGAAAGTATGTGATATCACTTGATTGGTCAAGATAGACAATGCGACATCCGGTTAAGATAAATATCCTCCAACCTATCCGCCAACAAGATCGTCAGAATACTAGAGGTTATGTGTGTCTTGCGCTAAGAGTCCAGACGAAGGAGAAGGGATGTGTCCAGGTAGGATTGTCTTTTCCACCTTGCAGGATGAAAGGATCTCATATCGTCTCGCGCTACGGAGTTGTCAACAAGGTTGATAGATATCATACCTAGACTAATAGAGACATTGCCCAGATGATCAAGCTGACAAGTTAGAGCATGGAATGGGTTGCCTGAGCTAGCCAGGAAAACCAGTGACTTGGCAAGACGCTTAGGACGTATTCTTTTTTGAAGTAACGTCTGTATTACATAAGATAAGATAAGGGTGAATGATAGAAAAATAGGGGGGAAAGGTAGAAAATATGAGGACTTTGGTGCTAATACACATTCTTTTCATGGCCAAATAAAATAATTAATCTTGCGTGATTTATTGATGTAGATTATTTTTGCTCAGTTATAGTACTAACAGTTACATAAATATATTTTATTTTGTTTTTGTAAATGCAATAAAATGTATTAATTTTTTTAATATGGCGCGTGATGGCCGAATGAAAATCTCCAGGCTTTTGGGTCATAGGTTTCTCGAGTTCTGGAGATCTTACTGATGCGTTTAAAAAACTGAAATAAAACATTTAAAATCAATGTTATATAAAGCAATAAATGTCTTTTTTTTTTTTAAAAAAAAACTTTGAAGTGTAATGTATACCCTATCAGGTCCTAGTATTTTTTTTTATTATAGCAACTATACACATTTTAAAGCTATTTTGATCAAACATTTACTTTGGAAATATTAACAGTTTCACCTTTATTGTACGAGAGTATTAAAGAATGCATAACAATAAGGCTTGTCTTTGAGTCCGAAGAATAATAATGAACGCCAAACAGAAAATAAAGTAACAGATTTCTCTTATTTCTTGGTGCTGATTTAACTATCCATTAGTCTGCTGGACCGTTGAAGCAGCACACAAGATCTGTTGACCATCTTTCTCTATTCCTCTTTGTCTTTGCATTTGATAGAATCTCTTTCAATGACAGGCCCGTCCATACTTTTGTCTTCCTATCGCTTTTGTTCTCGAATGCTTACCAGGGGGCTTGATTTCCAATACAGACTCGCGCTGAGTTGTGCAAACTGAGCGGAAACCTATGCCAGATACCTCTCCCCTAAAAATCCACAAAAGAAATAGGACTTTATTGCGCTGATTATATTTTAGTCTGCACTAGGTATAGGACAAGAGTTATTTTTGACATTTGTTTAACTGTACATAATAAGGCGTGTCTGTCCGAAGATAAATGTTGAATGCTGTATTTCTCGTGGCTAAGCAGCCCCATGTATGACCTACATATTTAGCCACATTGTCCACTGGTGGTCGATTAAGATTTTCTTTTCCCCGTCTGTCCTCTGCTACGGGTACTCTACATTTGCCTTTGTGTTTTTGTTCAAGGCGACACAATAATAATAATAATAATGTCACGCATTTCACCGAACAAAACATTATAACTATAAAAAAAAACTAAATGTACATTCACAAAAGATTCACTCATAATTTATATGTGAAACGTTTATGGCAATGAGCATATGGCCTTTGTGTTAATAGTCTGGAAGCTCATAAAATTAAGGAATAGTGTTCCGTTTTATTGCAGTGGAAAGGGTAGGTAATCATTTTTTTCTCTTTCATCCAACATTCTCATAAAGTTGTCATTCTTTTGACAGATGCAGAATGCTGTGGTCATAAAGGGAATAATTTGTTGACATGTATTATTTATATATATTGTAATTTAGTGTCTGTAATGCTGTCTGGCTTTGACTAATAGCATAGCACAATGGTCGTCAGTGTATTACCTTGCGCTCACAAACATCACATTTTACATTTGAAGTCCCCTAACATGACCTACATTTGACGTTATTTGGTTATGTCATAAAAATATACAGATAATCATCACTCATGAACAATACGATGTAGGCCCCTTTTAAAATCAGCATTTATAATACAAATAAGAATGTGCAAGCTAATATAAGCCTATATAAAGTAAACCAAAATAGTAAGGCTGCATTTAAATTTGTCGAAAGAT
This sequence comes from Biomphalaria glabrata, assembly GCF_947242115.1. Taxonomy (NCBI): domain Eukaryota; kingdom Metazoa; phylum Mollusca; class Gastropoda; family Planorbidae; genus Biomphalaria; species Biomphalaria glabrata. The sequence continues at coordinate 7,520,541 of NC_074724.1, read as the reverse complement.
ACATAAAGAGGAATATAAAAAAACAACTTGTGGTTACAATAGTTGTAGGTAATTGTTTCATATATTTTGAAATTAACCTTTAACATTTTTATTGTTCATTGTTTACCAGTATCTACAAGTCTACTGCTACATGCTATTTATGTTATTTATAGTGGCTTAACGCTTTGCTAATCTTCTTTTTCTTCTTCTTTATTCTCATTTTCCATGTCGCAGGGTTCAGATCAATAATCGTATAACTAAGATGAACCACGCAGTGGTTTTCCAGATCAGGCAGTTCTCTGTATAGTTTTTGTTCTATAGGGGGTTTTGAGGCCCGACCCTTGTTCTGGCCTCTGATATAGTATGTAGCTTTGAATGATAGGATCTGCATTCTCTGTTGATGCTCCTCAAGGGCAGGTTTCTCTCGTCCCGACCTTAAGCTTGTCTTATTCTGTTATGCTATTATTCTGATTTTAAATACATTTCTTTTTTTTTACGGCTAACTAAAAATGTATCTATTTACATAGTGGCCTGAAAGTAGGTTTACAGTGCCGGACTATGTGTCAGAGTATCCTTGAGAGATTTGGAAAATGTCGCAATGCTGAAAAAGGACATTTTGAGCTTCTAAGAGATTCAATTGTTTTTGTATATGTTAACAGCTATTAAGAATTTCCCGCTGTTCTGGTGACGAATTTTCACACAAATAGTCTAAGTGATAACTGCAAAGCTACTTTTGGGCCACCCTGATATTTTATAATGTTTCACTTTAATATGTTAAAAGAAATGTCTCTTTAAACAGAATCATGAAGCTATTAGTTTATATGGTCTACATCGCAATGTTTCTTGTTATGATCAGTGCAAACAGTGATGTACTTAGACAAGATGTAAGTATAATGAAGGAAATAGACATTTATGTTGCCTCTGGGTTTTAGGTTGGGTTCCTTCTAATCTAGTGCAGATTATCATTGTAGGCTTTTACTTAGTTTAATACAGAAACTTAAATAAAGTTGGAACACACTTTAAAAAAATAATATTTAAATATATACAGCTGCCGATTTCTGAGTAAGTTTTCCCTTTTAGACTTTGTGGTCTATGAGTCTATAGGGCAGGTGTAAAGGTCATCTTTTGCCAACGGTCATGTGACCATAACATCGACCAACTTTACTTTTCCCACAGCTATTATCAAGTACCCATTAGAGCTGGGTGAACTCTAAGGAGCCTTAAAATCTTCAAGATCCAGAAATTAGAAATCCCAGTTTTCATCAGTATTTGAACCCGGGTCTTCCTGTTCGGAAGTAAAGCGAGTAACCCCTTCAATGTCACTGTAGAAATTTATAAAAACACGAGTAAATTCGAAATTTGGCCACCGACAACATCTATTCCTTCTTCTTTTTTGTTTTCTCTTCCATTAGTTAACATCGATAAGAAATAGTTTTCTTCAGAACTTTAATCAAGGATGTCTTTTTTTTTAAATTGTCGTCATTATGTGTGCATTGACTATGATGTAGTGTGTCTATAGTACATATAGTATGTTGCAATAAACATGTAATAATTGAACATATAAAACATATAAGTTATAATTTCGGTGTTGAAAATTAACATATTTTGTTTGTTTTCTAACAGACTAATCTCAAAGAAAGTGAAAAAGTTTTCGAGTAATGTAAGTCAACACTTGTACAACTTGTCTTGTAGGCTTACTGCGGTAAATAAATCATCCCTTGAAGCATTCTCCCTTATGTTATGTCCAACCCCCTTACACAGTGGCGTTCCTAGGAATTTTTCATCGTTTGGTGGCCCGGGGGACGTAGGGCTTGACCACTTTAGGGCCCCCCCCTGCATTTTTGACATTCGAAATCATAACATGAGATATTGGAGTAATATTTAATGTAACAAAAAATAGTTCGAACACTTATTTAGGGCCCGGTGTATTTTAAAATTCCCCCCCATCCTCCTGCCATAGCTACGCCACTGCCCCTACATCAGGATTTAAGTTAACTTAACGTTTTTTTTTTCTGTGACGAAATGTCTGAAGCATAGAAGTCATTTTAAATTAATTTTATATAGCACATTTTTAAGGCTTATAGCAACATCAATTCTTTCAGCAACAATGTTTCAAAATTAAATGCGGGAAAAATTTCGGTGTATATATATATATATATATATTATTATTATTCTATTTCTGAATGGTATTTACCGTTTCACATGTGGTGTATATTTTGAAAAAAGAAACAAAAAAGAAAAAAGTTGGCTAACTACTGAATTGTTTTCAGCCTGCGCAAAGTATTTTCAAAGTGATACTTGGCTCGCGCAGGCCAATACCGATGACAGACGATGACGGAGACATGAAAATCTAAATCGACCACATGCGGAAGTCAGATGGTTATGCTTGCCCTGGGAGTTGCAAAATATGTATGTTACAGCTGGGGCTGCGTAGCCACGGGAAATACTGCATTCCTCACTAATGACAATCGATGAAAATCATTATTATTATTATTATTATTATATAGCTTTGTCTGACTCTTTAAAATAAATACATTTTAAAGGCGAACTCTCACGTGGAACAATCAGCAGTGGAACCTTCTAGGCGGAAGTCAGATTGATTTCTGCGCGGTTGTATTCTCCTGCCCCCTTTCAACTACGATGCTTACCTTTTTTTTTTGGACTACGTTAAAATAAGGCCGAAACATTATCCTTGACCCTATGGCACCCCACAGTCAATTCTATTGCCTCGAATTTTCATATTGCTTCTTAAGGTTCAGTAAAGGAAAAATGTTTGTAAATGTTTGTAAAATGTTTTACATGTTTCGGATGTTCCTTCAGAGTTGAAGATAGTTTACTTCCTAGTTCAAACCTCCCGCAGGACGACGGGGGATGGGAGCGGGCAGGGTTTGAACCCTGAAATCCGAACGAAATCCGAACGACAGTCCAGTGCGCAAACCGCACGACCAGATATTCACTGTTAGCTAGTTCAGGAATAGCGCAACAGGACAGGACAACAATGAATGCAGGGTGTTATGATGTAAACATTTTCTAGAATAATGTCCCCATGCCATAAAATGGCTGTAAAGTATTTAATTTCTCCGCCCAAGCGGACGTATTGAGACGTGTATAATTGACAAATATCGACTTATGTTCTTCTCTCAAAGCCGCATGCTATAAATATATACATTTCAGCAACTGATTAACAATATCTAGCAAATTGTTTTATTTTCTGGGTAATGTAAAATCATAAATAATAAAATAGAGTTTGTACAAAAAAACATTTATATAACATTGTAAAAAGATATTAATATAGCATTGTACTCATTTCTAAAACTTTGTATATTGTTTCTATCTGCAGATTCTGTGCTAAATAGACTGTAACTAGATGCAGTCTCTCTCTAAAATAAATAATACTGATTATTTTTCGTTTTCTTTCTGTATCAATAGTGTTGTACCCCTTCACATGTTCAATAACAACAAACCATTTTCAGGCCAGATAGGATGTAATCACCAAATTGATTGTTTTTATATCAAAAGATAATAAAATGCATACAGAATAGTCCGTATGTTTTTTTTGACGCTAGATGATGGAAATCAGTTAATAATAATAATAATAATAATAATAATATTTTTTTTTTGTCCGTATGGAAATTTGTTTTACAATTTGTGCATTACACCAATCAAAAAAGCATTAAAACTATAAGAAACCAAAATGTACATTCACACCAGACTCACTCATAATTTACATGCGAAAAGTTTATATTGGATTGTTTCTATTTAATGATTTGATTTCCAGGGGAACAAAAGAGTGTTTGTGTCTGTTTGTTTTTGCTATTGGTGTTTTGTATCTATTTTGTGATGATAAAATCACAGAATCCTGACAAAAAGTGTGATTTTTTATTTATAGAATCTTTTTAGCTTTTTTTATTGATGTTTGTCTCAAACAGCTACCCAAATGGGGTTTGTTTTTTTGCCAATGATTTTACCAGTAGCATTTAGGATTCTGTAAAGTTTATTTTCATTTTTAATCCTTAGATTACCATGCCAGACAGTGGTACTAAAACTTAAAATATTGCAGATGTGAGGGTGACAAAACATAGCCAAGGCCTTTTCGCTAACCTTAAACGAGGACCGTTTTCTTAGTAACCGTAATCTTTGCTGCCCTTTGTTGCAGTCTGTCTTCGAGATTATTGAGGAAGAGATTATTTCCCGAGGCTAAGCAGCCATTCTTACTGAACCAACAGTGTATATATAGTTCGTCCATCGTGGTTCGATGATGACCACTTTGTCATCCAGGGGCTGAGCGCTTTGCACTGGGGTTTTATGTCTCCTCGTGTGGCTGGTGAGACCTATGTGAGCCCGGAATGTTCGGCTGCATACTGGGCAGGTTATTCCAGCTGGAGCTTGTGTCGTTTGTCTTGCTTTTCTTTTCTGGCGTTTTTCTTCTGCCATAGTTGTTCTTTTTTCCTCAGCAACCTGTGCGCCAGTTTTCACAGCGCGACGCCATGATGCTCTGTCATGTGCCTCTGTCTCCCAGGTGCCTGGGTCTATGCTGAACGCCTTCAGAGAAGCTTTGAGGGTGTCCCTGAAGCGCTTTTTTTGACCACCTTGCGAGCGCTTTCATTCGCTTAGTTGGCCATACAAGAGTCGTTTAGGGATGCGGTGGTCTTCCATTCTGTAGACGTAACCTGCCCATCGCAGCTGGGACTGCATCAGGATTGTGTGGATGCTTTGCAGACACGCTCTTCGAAGGACTTCTGTATCTAGTATTTTGTCTTGCCATTTGACATTTAGTATACCAACAGTGTACAATAAGCTTATATAGTTCTATATCTACTAATACTATTGTTCTCTGCAGTTGTCTATGATCTTAGAAATTCTTTTGATTCCAAGCATTGGACAAAACGTTTTAATAATATGCTTAAAATATCTACGAGGTAGTTTCAGGTCTGTGTGGATGCCTGACTTAAAATAATCTTCAATTAGAATGCTTATACTGATGTAATGTAACAAATATTAACTAAACATATAAATCATAAACAGGTAGGTTCTGGCCTCTGCTGCGCCGAGTAGGTAATTTCTTCATATACATGTTTGTCTTTGTCTTCGTCGTGTTGCCATATTTTTTTACAAAGTACTGGGGAAACGAAGATTTAATAAATCATGGGTCTAAATAGCTATTATTGTAAGTATCTCAATATTAGAATGTAAGTTATTTTAGGCTATATTGTATTCTAAAATTAACATTATATTATATTTTTTTAAAATTTGTATTAAAAATAATAGTAATTTAATTTTTCATTTATACTTTATTGAAAGTTATAATATTCTGTGCGGTAATATTAAAATATTAATAATATATTAGATCTTAAGAAAGGGAAGTATATTAAAATTATTAAAAATAGTTATAACAAAATTATGCATAGCCACAAACCTAAACGTACCAAACATTATGCAGCCTAGAAAAAGGACAGCAAATATTGTGCTGCAAGAAATAATTACCGTATTCAAGTAGTCAGATGATGTTTCATTACTTGTTTTTTCTGTCGAAAGAAAAATATCAATTAGTTTAAACTAATAATTACTATCAATTTATCTAGATAAAAAAGAGTCTTTCTTGAAGAGAACAATTCAGGGCTGCTCTATATAAATTGTTTATATTATCTATCTATCTATCTATCTATCTATCTATCTATCTATCTATCTATCTATCTATCTATCTATCTGTCTGTCTGTCTGTCCGTCCGTCCGTCCGTCCGTCCATCAATCCATCCATCCATCCATCCATCTATCTATCTATCTATCTATCTATCTATCTATCTATCTATCTATCTATCTATCTATCTATCTATCTAGTTTTTATGCTAAGTGTTAGCGACTATTAACCAGCGAAATGACTGTAAAACATCTACCATTCCCATCTCACCAGACTTCATAACAAACGTAATGTTCTTCATAAAAGTCTTCCCATCTTCTAAAGTCTTTAGAGTAACAGTGAAGATTGTGACACCGGAATGTAACAGATTTGGGCGTATGTTGAATCTGTAAGTAGTCTTGTAGGCATTTTGATCTTCTACAATCGAATCATAATTTAAGAATGTTGATTTTTCGTCAGCTGTTAAAACTTCAAGATACTGTAACTCAACAAATACAAAAAAGGGTCATTAATGATGTATCAGGAAATGCTTCATTTTAAATGAAACCTATTTTTATTACTATTATTTTTCTTTTTTCTTTTTATCTTCTCGATATTTTCCTTAACCAATATTGTTTCATACCATTTCATTTAGTATCATAAGATGGCTTGCAACTTTTTGATTAACTGTGTGTTTTACAAAGCAGGTCACGAAAACGTCCTCATCTGTATGAAGCTCACAACTCCCTATGACACCTGTTTAGTTCACATTACAAAAAAGGCTTTCAAATATTCTTTATCTCATTTACTAACTAAACTGCAATTTCCATTTGTACTATTCATGCAAACAATATAATGGATAATATATCACAATAACACGTAGGTATAGATTTGAAAAGCCCGAGAAGCCTGACAACGCTCGAGAAGCCCTAATCGGACATCTACGGCTTGCATACCTTACTAGGGGGGCTTGAGCTCAAATCCCGACTCTGGCTAAGTTCTGTTTGCTGAGCTCCTAAAGACAGTACAGAAACCTTCGCCTAATACCCTTCTCATACTTGTCTACTAACATGATTGGACCATAGGCGCAATAAACACGATAAAAGCTTAAAATATAAGCTATATAACGGAATTAAACAAAATTTTGAAAAGCAGGGCTTTGTCACTTTGGTTCGTAACTGATCTATTGCAATAGTAAAAGACCTTTTGCTATGATTAGTTTTTATTGTCTTTTGTTTAGATTTATTTTTATGGAACCTCGCTGAGAGCAAAGAAACAAATTTGCATAAGTCAAGAGAAAGAAAAGGAAAGCTGCCCTGTACGCTAACCCTAAAACACATGTATATGCATGCACGAACTGTGGCAAACTCTGCCGCTCCATAATTGACTTGATCAGTCACTCCAGATTGTGCCCCGTCGCAAGACGAAACCAAAACAGTGACTCATCTGGGAGCATCCATTGTCTTCCGAGACAGAAGAAGCCAAATACATACATTTTTATGTTTTTTTTTTGGTTTTTTTTTTTTTTGGGGGGGGGGGGTTTAAGTAGAAAATGATTGTCTGCGTGAGACAATATATGAACATCACAACTCGGAATAATTGCACTCATTCTTAATATTCTTGAGCCTCAGACTCGAAGACAAGAAAATTTGTATTTTTATAATGAGTATTATTATTTTAGTATCGGCTTTTCAATGTGTAATGAGTGACTTACTTGAAAGAGAAAATCAACAGATCAACAAAAATTACTTCATAGCACTGAACTTTTAAAACCAACCTTCTGCTATAAAGGTCGTTGGTATGATGTCTGTCTTGGAGTTCTCCAATGGAATGTCATACTTCATAGTCGAGCCTGCTTCTTCTGGTACAGTATCAATGATCTCTCCATAAGCACAGAGTAAGTGAGTTGAATTAATCGGTAGTTCTAAACAGTCTCTTGGAAGAGGAGTCTCTGCATCTGCAATATATTATGTATTATAGAGTTACAGTAAATCATTTGTAGAGAGCATTTTAGTGCAAAATAAGAAAGGATTATTTTAAGCTTTACAATAGTTTAATAACTATTAATGCTATGCAAAGGTTTATATGGAATGCATGTGTTTCTTTACTACACGATATGTGTTTAACATACTGTTGACTTAAGAAACTAATTTCTATAAGGATTTACTTATTAGTTTGTAGTGCAATGACTTGACTGCTCCATAGTGAATGTCCTGCAATCTATTAGTAATGTTTGGATACATTGTGATGTCAACATCTAAGTCTTTTAGGTGCCTAGTGGTCAGGTCTATTGATATGTGACAAGTTGAACGGAAATAAGAGTCGTTTCCTTCCAAAAACATTTCGTAGGTGTTCTCAGTAGTTAGTTCCTGCTTTGACGAGTTCTAACAGTGTTGTAAACGTTTATAGAAAAAAATATGTAAACAATCTCTTAATGATAACTCTTTCTCTCTCTGTCTCTCTCGACTCTCTCTCTGTCAATCTCTTTTTTTTTCCTCTTTCTCCTTTCTCTTTATCAATGACACTTTTTTTTTCCTTTTTTTCTTCTCTGCTTGTGTGTCTTTCTGTATGTCTCTCTCTCTCTCTCTCTTTATCTATCTATCTATCTATCTATCTATCTATCTATCTATCTATCTATCTATCTATCTATCTATCTATCTATCTATCTATCTATCTATCTATCTATCTATTTATCTATCTATTTACCTTTCTATCTATCTATCTATCTATCTATCTATCTATCTATCTATCTATCTATATATATATCTATTTCTCTCTCTCTCTCTCAATCTCTCTCTACTATATATATATATATATATATATATATATATATATATATATATATATATATATATATATATATATATATATATATATATATATATATATATATATATATATATATATAAACCTAACAACCTACTATGAACCAAAATATTGATGAAATATTAATCTGTACATATTACTTACTGCGAAGTCTGACACCCGAAACACACAAACAGCTTTTGGGAATACTTTATGAGTGCTGCATTGTATGTTGAGTCTTCCCCCATTCAGTTGATTTTGGCATGTAACATCTTGAGGTATAACTTTGGTTGTAGAAAAAAGTTAAGAATAAGAATGACAAGACGTAGAAGAATAACAAAACATAGTTAATAAGGACATAGATTGAATTGCTAAGCTTTCTTCCCATTGACGTCTTTTGGACCGTTGGCGGCACAAGACAAGAACTGTCAACCGTCTTCCTTTATTCCTCTCTGTCCTTTTCCTTGGATAGAATTTCATTCACTGACAGACCTGTCAGTTCTTTGATGTTCTCTTCCCATTGCTTTATATGTCTTCTTCCTCTTCTTCTTCCTGACACTGTTCCCTAAAAGAATGTCTTAGCGAGCCTCGAGGACGTTGTGATGTGACCATAGAGTTTGAGTTTACGTTTTTTGACAGTGGTTAGCAGGTCTTCCTTGAGTCTAATTGCTGTATTAATTCAGTTTCTTATCTCTTCATTCGTGATGTTGTCTTTCTAAATGAGAAGCTCATAACTTTCATTAAACTTACTATAGCAATAACATATAAACGTTATATCATAATAGTAATATACAGCCAAGTATAACAAGTTAAATATATGCAATACGTTTTAGAATCATTGTTTGAACTGCATGAAATAATTTGAATCGTGTAATTGTTAATTGAAACATAAGCCTCATTGAAGGGCAAAGAACGCGTTTTTGCAACTCAGCTATTCAAGAACTAATACATATTGAAGATTTTATTATTTCATTGTTAATTTGAATTTTTTTTATCTAACCATATAATTATAGCAGATTTTTTTTTATAATTGAGTACATTTTCAATGTAAAAAACAAAAAATAAATTGCAACTAAATGATTAACTAATAAGTTTTTTAAAAAATTCATTCCTATGTTGTCATCGACATTGAATAATGTGCAAAGTTTCAACTAGATCCTAGAACGGAAAGTGGGAGAACTAATGTGTATATGACTCCACTCAGACAGACAGACGCACTGAGTTCATGTAATAAGCACAGTAGGAAATAAGAAGCAAAATATCTCGCGTATTGAATCTCGTAATATTTAGTTGAGAACAGTACCTTATTGTAGTCACGTCAAGTGACATATTATCAATTGTTATTGCACCCTTCTTAATTCTAGTTTTAGACTTTAAGGGAAACAAAATTAGTAAATAAGGATAATATTAATAACACTCTCTTTATTGATCAAACAAATTTAAAAACTTTTACTCGAGGAAAATATCGGCCGATGAATTTACCCACGATTTCAAAGAAGAAAGTTACAAATCGATTAAATACCGAGAGTGTACTGTACTGGAGGCGCGGTGGCTGAGGAGTAAAGTGCTTGGCTTCCGAACCGAGTGTCTCGGGTTCGAATCCTGTTGAAGACTGGGATTTTTAATTTCGAGATCTTTGGGCTCCTCTGAGTCCACCCAGCTCTAATGGGTACCTGACTTTAGTTGGGGAAAAGTAAAGGCGGTTGGTCGTTGTGCTGGTGTTTAACAGAAACATCTGCAAGGTCTGAAAGGGAAACATTTTTTTACTGTATTTACAGAAGGTTTTGAGTTGACAGTTGAGTTCCCGAGATCTGTACAACCTGCCGCCTCGATAATACTTAGAACTCCAGGTTCCTTGATCGCGCCTTGTGACATTTTGAAGCGTCATTCTGACTGACACTCTCCCGTCACTTGCTCTGGACACATCAGTCTTGACTATAGCTTCGAAATAGTCTATGAAAGAAAGATCCGTATCGCCAGCTGACACCACCATATGATCTTTCAAGATCTGAAACTCTGACAGATCAAAAATGCTTGGCTGTAATATGAAGTCATTAAAGTTGTATGATTTGTTTTCTTGGGCAGGTCTGCAAAACTCGATAACTGAAATTTCAGAACAAGTTTTGATTTAGCTTCAATAGCTTCATGTTATTTTATAAAATAACAAGAATATTTTTAAAAATTTAAGTACAAAAAAAAAAAAAAAACATTCTTTATAAATATAAAGCTCTTCGGCATATTATAATAACTTGCTGTTTAGTTTTGGGTAATGCGATTGGCTTCCAAACCAAGGGCTCACGAGTTCAAATCTTGATTTATGAACTTGGGAATATGTATAGACGCCCTTGAGTCCACCCAACCTTAATGGGCACGTCACATTTTTCGGGGAATATATAGGCGGTTGTTCGTTTTGTTGGCCACAAAAACCTCATTCATTAACTGCCCATCGTATAAATAGATGACCTTTACAATATATGCCCTATAGATTGCAATGAGTAACGAAAAGTGTTATTGTACTTTTTGCTGTAAAGTTTAGTCCTTTAGCGGCCCCCGAAAGGGGAAAAGACGCTATTAGTTTTGTGTTGCCTGTCTGTCCGTCTGTCCATCCGTCCCGTTTAGATCTTAGAAACTAAAAGAGAAATTAAAATCGGACATCATGATATTTTAGATCATTCAAAGTTCTGATGAAAAGGCTACTTTTGTTTTTCCAAAAAGTGAACCATCTAATTTTTTAAATTAAATATTCAAGCAGATTTTTCAAAAAATTACACCACTTTTGAATAAAAAACTTCAGGGGAAGTAAGGCTTATTAAAAAGTTCACAAGCTTCTTCATTAAAAAATCAAGCTTCATTCAACTAAAGTCACGATTGAAAAAGTATCAATCGATCATTATAAAAAAAAAGATTTTTCATTTATTAACTAACTCTAGGAATAGAATACTGATTCGAATGTTGTTTTTAAAAAGAATTTTAATACGAAATTCGTTTCAATTGTAAGGAAAAAAAACCACAAAACAAGTACTTTTTACCGAGCAGTTTTCACACATCGTCATTAGTCAATACACTTCTTTTGACAACAATCCGAATCTAAATTACAATAAATAGAGGCCAGATCATCATAGATCTATATTCGAGTTCTAGTCTAGATATAGTAGAATATATATCAAGGTTCTATATCTAGATCTAGACTTAGATATAGATTTAGACTTAGAGTCTTAGATATAGACTTAGATATAGATCTAGACTTAGAGTCTTAGATATAGACTTAGATATAGATCTAGACTTAGAGTCTTAGATATAGACTTAGATATAGACAGACTTTGACTTAGAATGACTTAGACTTAGAGACTTAGACTTAGATCTAACTCTAGATCTAGACCTAAGAGTAATTTAGACTTAGAGACTGAGATCTATTTCTACTATTTCTAGATCTAGGCTTAGACTTAGATCTTGAATCTAGATTTAGATCTAAAACAAGGTCTAGATCTACTATCTAGGTAGATTTAGATCAATGTCTAGTTTGTATGAAACTGAAAGTATAAGGAGATTTCAAATATATTGATCATTCAAATAGTGTAGTGTAGTGGTTATCACATCTGCCAAACAAGCAGAAGGTCCTGGATTCGAAACCCAGGTGAGACTTTTTTCTAGTTAATAAATATTTCTACATTTTTTTGTAAGTCACATCCTGTAAAATAAATATGCATTTTTTTATTATTTTTTTTTTACAACCTAATATGTTCTATCCTCTACCAATGTCTAGATCTGTTTATCTGTCTCTTGGTTGACCACTTTGGCGGCCGATTTTAACTTTGTGTGTCCACACAAACTGTCTTTGTAACCTTGTTTTATGTTTAATTGGGTATGTATAACCTATCATTTTTTTAAAAAATATTCCTCTCTCTATGGTCAATGAAAAGTAATAAAATAACTTTCTCTTGTAGACAGCTCTCTTAATTGATGTAGCCTATGTAAAGAGTTCTTGAGATAAATACTTAAGAAAAAAAAAAGATCCGCTTACGAGATCTATAACACTTATTAATATATACACATAGTTCCACTTTCAGACCTTGTGGTCTATAGGGCAGATGATGTAAAGGTCATCTGTTTCTATGCCCTACGGTTAAAGATAGTGTCATGTGGCCAGCACAACGATTAATCGCCTTAACTTTCCCCCAACTCATGTCGGGTACCCATTAGAGCTGGGTGGACTCATAGGCGCCCGAAGATTTCGAAATTGAAAATCCCAGTCTTCACTAGTATTCAAACCCCTGACCTCGGTTTGGACGCCAAGCGCCTTACCGCTCAGCCCCCTAAGTCTGCCAATATATACACATAGACCTATACAAAGGTTACAATTTAAAATTATTACAGTTAACAAAAAAAAAACAAAAAAAATACTAAAATAGTAGTATAATATATACTGTATAATCTGACGGTCAACATTAAAACTTGGATTTTATTATCCCCAGCGTCAATCAAGATTTAACTATATTTCACTATCGTAATCTTCAACTATGATTAACCCTTTCAATTTACAATGATGATTAACTCTCTCAATGTACAACAATGATTATCTCTTTCAATATACGACGATGATTAACGCTCTCAATATAAAACGAAGATTGACCCGCTCATTTTACAATAATGATAAACGCTCTCAATATACAGTAATGATTAACTCACTCAATATACAACGACCATTAACTCTCTCAATGTACAATGATGATTAACTCTCTCAATTTACAGATTTACTCTCCCATTATTCTACTATGACTCACTGTTTAATTCTATAATGTTCGTTAATTGATTAAACATATAAAAAATATATAATTATGGCTTAATTTTTTTTTAATAAAGTACAAACCTTCAGCTACAGAAAAAGCTGTACAGCCTAAGAACACAAACACTAACATTACTTTCATTGCACTTTTTGTTTTTATGAAAAGCGCTATGTACAAAGCATGTATGATATATATATATATCAAGATATATATGGCTCCTTTTGTCTCGAAAGGCAATGGATGCGCCCAAGTGAGTCACTGGTTTTGGCTTAATCTTGAGACGGGGCAGAATCTGGTGTGGCTAATCAAGCCAATTTTAGAACGGCAGACTTTGCCACAATTTGTACATTTGTATGCCTCTGATTTAGGGCTAGCAGACATATATATATGTCACAATCCAGCAGATTACGACATACCTTACGACATAATAAATTTAAAGTTATATATTTTTATTTTTTTTTATTCTAGTAAAAGTAAGATTTATAAGTACCCTTACATTTAGTTCCTGGTTCAATCGATTTTTTGTGTGGAAATTATGTTAGCTTACTTAATCATATGTAAAAGGGGGACGTGGTCGGTGCTAATGCGCTCGGTTTCTGTAAAAGGGATTATGGGTTCAAAATCTGGTGAAGACTGGTATTTTAAATATCTGTAATTTTATAACGCATTTCGATTCCTCTCTATTCTAATGAGTACCTGACAGGGTCTTTAGCTTGCCACATGACACTCTGGTAAACTATGGTTAAAGAAACATATGAACTTTGCATAATTTTTACCACAGATCTCAAGGTCTGATAGGGAACTAGTCGAAAATGATACTGTTAGGGGTTCTATTTATATGCTTGGCTCTTGTGTTTCATGACTTTGTCTTGGCTCGCTAGGGGGTTCTTCAATACTTAATTACAATTACTTAACACTTGCTTAGTTACTCACAAAAGAACAACTACTACTAGATACACTGAAACTCCAACTATAGATATCCATTGAAATACGAATAATACTTTAATATTCAATAAGCACATAATGAAATCAACTCTCAAATATAATTAATCAATAATCACCAATCCATCGACTTTCATGTTATATACATATATAAACACCAGTCCAGGAAGCAACTATCTAACATTCCTGGACCGGGATTAAGACCTCACAAACTTAACACTCTCATGCACATTCAACGAAGACTAAATCATTCAGTTCATAACACGTGCAACACTTCGCAATCATAACAAGGGGATATAACAATCATACCAAAATATCAAAGTAACATTCATTCTCGCCATACCTCCCCCTGACAGATACCATAACTCAAGGAAAGGAAAGTATAAAATTAGTCCTTTTCTATAAAATATCTGAAATAATAATCAAACCGCAGCCCCATTTTTAACATCTCATTTTATGTTATGAAATTACATTAACTATCGGGAACAAAATACCAGGATAAGGCACTAGCTATAAGTAGCCTAAATTGTTAACGGATAGAAATTTGGAAACATAGAATACTTTTTACCAGTGTAAGTCCAGTCCGCAATCTGGTACAAATATAATTGCAGTACAAATTGAAAACGTAAATGGGTTATAATTTTTTAACATGGTTCTTTTGCTTTTCAATTCACCCGGTCAATCATGGAATTAGCTTTCAGGTGCACTCATCAAAAAAAAAGTTTTTTTGGTAGTTTTTTCGATTCAGGAATGCAATGCTTCTTTCACTTCTTCATTCGAGATTAATTTACGGCGTTTTAATGCCCCTTTGAGTGGACAAAACAAAACGGAGGTCTGTTGAGGCCACACATTATTCACGTACTGTATCAAAAGTCTTAGATGAATCATTTTTCGGCCCCTGATAAAACTTTGGATCAACAAAAAACGGATCACTAGACATGACTCTTCCTTGTTGCCAATCGAGAGCATAGCAGCTATTGTTAATAGCACGACAGAGACAACGGAAAAACGGATCTAAACTGTCAGGCTACATTTTAACAGCCCATTAGTCATGTACGCTTTACGACATTACTACCTACATAAATATCACCACATTGCGTATACTTCTTGGCTTACCTTCATGCTTATATCGATACGGAATTTACGAGAATAGGATCTTCCAAGAACAATTAAAACGTCAAATCAATTTATTTATATGTTTATATGTGGGAAGCGTGGTCGAGAGGCCAAGTGCGCTAGAACTTGGCTTGGCTACCTAGAAGGGGGCTCGAGGTTGGACACCCGACTCGGGCAGAGTTGTGTTTACTGAGCTGGCTAGAGGCAGCACGGAAACCCAACTCCTAGATACCCCCTCCCCCAAACTGGTCCACAAATGAGATTGCACATAGAACGCTCTGAGCATGCTAACGTAATCTTTATATTTGGATTTATAAGATTTTTTTTAAATTGATCTTTTTTTTTTTAATGAAATTTTAAAATACATATATTGGTGTTGTTTTTTTTATTTTTACAGTGTCATATCACTTAATGCAATTTTTAAATCTTTCGATATAGCAAGGTAATACTTTTTTTCCATGTGTCTCTAGTTGTGGCTTCATCATTGAACATTAAAGATATAGTTTTCGTTCTGTTGTATATAGTTTAGGAGTTATAGGTAATCTCTCTTTCTGAGACATCTTTTTCATTTTACAGCTTCTTGTGTGACTGAAGAGGGCGATCCACGATAAGTTATACGTAATACTTTAAACAAAATCTAATTCAAGGAACAGTTTAAGTTAAGTCTAAGATTACATTAATTAAGATTGAAGTTAATTTAAAAAATAAATCGTTTTTCATTCTTTTAAACTTGTTAAACATACCTTAAAAAAAAATAAGTGAAATATCCCTTTCTTTCCCGCCAGGTATTTCATGTTTTCAAAGAGTTGTTTTGGCTCGAGAGGGTCTGAAGAAAATAGATAAAATAAAAAAAAATTATAATAGATAATAATTACATATAGTAAACATTCTCCTCCAACCCCTCCGAAAAGAAAATTGTTATAAAATGTTTATATTATTTCATGAATTGCCAACTATGGATGGATGATATTAATCAGTTCTCTTTTTTTTTATTTAAGACAGAATAAAATGAAATATATCATAATGGTTTGCATTATAAATTACATCATTTTTTCTATCATTTTTTTTTCATTTCGTTTGTACACAAAACTAAAAGCAAAAAATATATTATAATGTTAAAGACAAAATAATAATAATAACAATAATATTAATAATACTACATTATAACTATAAAAAGTATCTTCTTCGAGTTCGAAGATTAATCAGGAGTGCAGTATTTCATGTGGCTACATAGCCCCAGCTATAACCGACATATTTGTCAATGATTATATTGAATCACTTCTTGCTAAATTTTGTTTTGTTTTTTTCTTCTGTAGATATTTGCTCTCTCACCATGAAGCTATTTCACCGTATATTATTTATCCATGTCATAATGTTTCCTTACATAAAAGGTATTTTTAAAAAATTGTAATAATTAATTTTACATACATAAGATATAAAAGATTTTTTTTTAATGTATCCATACAATGTTCTCTACCTTTCAAACAATAAACGTACATATGTAAATGTAAGAATGTTGTTTTTTGTTTGTTCCCACGCCATGAACGAAAAAAAAAACACCCCAATAATCTTTTTGTGTTATCTGTCTGTCCGCCCGTGCGTGAGATTAACATGTGCCAGCTCAATAATGGTAGGACAATGTTGACAACATAAACGTACAAAAAAGTCTTATAATATGTTTGATAAATCAAATTAGGAAACGGATGATGGAACTGTAAGATGTAACGATGTAAAATATTGTTAAAGTTGAAGACCTAAGACGAACAGGTGAGGCTATACAAGTTAAGGTATGAAATATTGAAATGAAATAACAAGATATGGCCGACGGCTAACGAAGGAGTAACATGGTGAGCCTAACAAACAACCTCCTTTACTTTCCCCAACTAATGTCAGAGTTGGGTTGACTCAGGGGACGTCCTGAAAATCCCCAAATTCTAAATCCCAGTCGTCGGCAATATTCAAAACTGAGATCCCTCGGTTCGAAGTTCTTTACCTCTCAGCCAACACATCTTCTACGTGTGATTTTACACTGCATACACGTTTCACATAATTTCAAAACTAATGCTTTTTATGCAAAGACATGCACACACAATCTATGAGATATTTATATACAGAACAGTGAGTTCAATAAGAATTTTTGATATCTCCGAAATATTCAGGTATGGACGTTGTGTTCCCGGAGATAGCGATTAAGCCCTACAATCAGCTTGACAGTATCACCAATTGTTTAGAGGGTCTTATCAGTAATTATGACACTCTAGTCATGAAGGTTTCTGTGACCTTTCCTCCAGAGTTAAAAGACTGGGCTTCTTATATTAAACTGTTTATCACTACTGCCTCTGAAACTTTAGTAAGTATATGTATTTAAAATAGTTCTGTTTTATTATAAGGTTATATCAACTCACTCTGTCAGTCTCTTTGGTAAAAAGTGTGTACTCGTTACTTATCCCACACCCATCGTCTGATTGGGCTGAAACAGTAACCAATTAGTTAATTAATTACTGTTTGTTAATTACTTTGTTTGATACCAACAGTGAAACTAATCCTTCAGTATTCAGATATATAACTAAATTTGTTGGGTTTAGACTCCTTAAATAAATGTTAACGCTATCATTCAAGCTCACGTGGACTGCAACTTTGTGTCTATTTAAGAAGGGGTGCTAGTTGTTCATATGCGTCTATTTTTTGAACTTTGTATTTCCAATCGTTATTGAGGACCGTTGACCATAAGATATGACTTATTTCTGAAATCAGGTGTCACACACAGGATCTTCAGATCGATCTTGATGAGGTGTCAATGTCTCAAGATGTTCCTGTGTTACCGGAGATTATTATGTAGATATTATCTCTAAAGATTCCAATAACGAAGATCCTTCAATTCAAAATACAAAACTTTAATTCAGGAACTGGTAATCACTTTCAATATACAAAATGTACAAACAAAAATATATCAAATGAATATCTTCTTTCAAGCTCGATAAGAAATGAATTCAAGAAAATTTTAATTCTACAACTGATAAATAAATGCGACTTGTCTACCCTAGTTTCATCTCCAAAACTAACGCTATTCTCAATTCCCTCAATTCTATCCCATAATTCTTAGGTCAAAAACCCACGTTTTCATCGCATGATCAGAAGACGTCATATGCTTTTTCCGTCCCCAAAATATTCTATCACAAAGGCGGGGCTAAATAGTAAGGCTACGTCTTGGAAGAGTTAAATTTAGATACAGCAAGACTGTTACGTGACTGCAGGAATGAGAGATAAATTCCTCATCACCCCTTAAGTCTGAATGTCACTTATCATCATATATTTATCTCTATTTATAATTCTCTACATGCGGTACACCACGCATACACGCCGACTCTCTAATTATCGGTGAAAAATTCATGGAAAGATATCTCTTTTATTTCTGCAAGTCGGACTAGATTTACTGTGTGCACATAGTCGTTCGCCCAAACCCACCCCATTAGGACAACTGTATGAAAAAAAAATATGACGGCATAGCGTTTTGAGACGCGAAGAAAAGATTGTTTAACTTCGCCCAGAGGTTGGAGGATCAATGGCAACCTTTGCCAAAAAGAGACCAGAAAATCTTCAATTTCGAACACATTTTAATTAGAGAACTAAAGCCATTTTTTCGCCGCGTAAATAAATTCCATAGCGATATTACAAGGTCTTCGGGGATCGCAAAGACCTTTCTTCAGGGAACAGTACTTTAAAAAAAGAGGAAGACGGAGACAGCAATGGAAAGACAAAATCAAAGAATTGACGGGCATGCCATTGTAACAGATTTTATCCAAGGCACATGGATAGGTGAAATGATAAACTTGAAATATCCCATTACTTAATGTAAGTACTAGATTCACAGGTTTTTAAAAATAGTTTCAAGCCAATTTCATTTAGTATTTGTACATTATCTTTTCATTCCATTCGTTTTTACCCCGAAACGGATTGAACATTGTAATGTGGGAGCCCACTGTCGGTTATGGTTCTTTTCCCGCCAGTTAACCAGTCCAACTGTCTCCCTTTCTCTTTCTCCAATCCATCGACTGCTTGTAAGTGAGACTGCCTTTGGTATTCCAAGGCGTGAACTGAATCGAATGACGGACTTGGTCTACAAATAATTTCATACTAGAAAGTGACGGGAACCCAAAATTGGACTTGGCATAAACTTAAAACTAAAATTGTGTGCCGTTAACGATTAAGCAATCAAAGAAGCAATTGTCGCCTAAATTTATTTTTACACCTAACTTAATTTTTGATAATATAATTTAAAAACAAAAACTATCCTGCATAGCCACACTAACGGAAATAAATACATGTATGTATTTTTAGATACCTTACCCAGTGAACTTAAAGAAGAGATCTTGCTACAAACGGAAACACTCTGGCCCAGAATGCTATTGCGAAAGACATCACCATCACGTGTTCAATGTGACGTGCAGATTTCTAGCTACTACAGATATAAGTGAAGCCGAGATTTATGGCGTCCTATATAACTATAACAACTCTGAATTTAGAAGCTCTTCAGAGAAGTTACCCACAATTTACGGTTAGTGTATCTTTTAACATCTTTGCAAATCTTATATCAAATTACTCTGTCTGTCTGTCTGGTCAAACGTTATTTCTTCGACACCCAATATCGTATCAAACTGCAGTTTTGCGCAATTATTTCTTTTACTTGACAACACAACAAATCAATTAAAAAAAAGATTAATTAATTATTGGTAATAAATAACTTTGGTAAATGAAACATGGTAAAGAAATAGTACTTGACTAAAGTAGTGGTATAACCTAAATTTGTCCCATTTATATTAGGCTTAGTGAACACAAACATGAAATAGAAACAATAGATAACTATACAATCTTCCATGTTCATCATGGGCGTAGCCAGAGTGGGGGAGCTCAACCCGATCCCCCCGAAATGAAATCCCCCCCTTCCCGCAGGGGGGAGTGTCGGAGTTTACTGACTGATCTTTTGCTTCAATTTTTGTTTATTTTAGGTGAAATTTTAATATGAAACCATCACTTGCCCTAGCATAGCCAAGGGGGTCTTGAATTTGAAACCCCCTACCAGGGGGTTTTGCATTTCAATCCCCCTCTTCTATAAAACAAAAAAAAATGCAAACGACAATCCCAAAATTCCAAGAGCACATCTAAGGAAGATATTGATTTTAAAAACTCTCTCCAAAATTTACGATAAATCCCTCTTCAATATAAAAAAGCAAATTTCACATTCAAAATTGTATGAACGTAGCCAAAGGGGTTTTGAGTTTAAACCCTCTCTTCAGCAATATTTGAAGCTAAAAATACCTCTTCAGTATAAAAAAGCAAATTATGCACTCAAAATGCTATGAGCTTAGCCAAAAGGGTTTTTGGTTTAACTCCCCCGCCAGCGGGATTGAAAGCTAAAATAAAAATCTTCAAAATAAAAAAAAACAACAAATTTCGCAATCAAAATGCTATAAGCTTAGCCAAGCCTATTGGGTGTTTTGAATTTAAATTTCCCTTCAGAGGGGTTTGATGCTAAAAAATACTTCTTCAAAAAAAAAAAAAAAAAAAAAAGCAAATTACACACTAAAATGCTTTAAGCGTAGCCAAGCCAATGAAGGTTTTTGAGTTTCAACTCCTCTCGTCCAGATGGCTTTTTTAAAAGTTTAAAACCCCTCAAGTTTTGAATTAAAATCTCCCTACAGAGCGTTTTAAGGTTGAAAGCCTCTCTCTTCAATATTATTTCTATCACCAAATTCTATGACCGTAGCTAAATGTGGTTTTAAATTAAAAAAAACAACTCCAAATATATTTAGCTTAAATCCCCCCAACAGATTATTTTGACGATAAAACTTCCCTTTTCGATATAACATCTAAAGCAAAATAGTCACCTAATTCCAAAACTCGTAGTCAAGAGAAGTTACATATGTCTACCAGTGGCTGGGCTCCATTAATAAGGTGCAAGAAATTGAAAAACACAAAATGTGGCAATACAAAGATGGCTAAGACAGATTTTAGGAGTCAGTTATAGAGATCGGGTCTAAATCAAAGAAAATCCTATGCCGAAGTGGGAGTCGACCCCTTAGTATGGTTGTGACAGAGCGTCACATTAGGTTTGCGGGACATGTTCTCCGACAAAACGAATTACGCATAATAAGAGTTGCGCTGACATCCTAGTACAACTTGTCGCCACACTTTCATGGAGGTCCTCTGAGCAGGTGGGAAGAGGCTTGGACATTGCCAGTGACAGATTTTGTGGAAACAGCTTGCCGGAAAATTCGCCGAACGGCGCGGGAGGGTCTAAGTCAGTAAGAATAGCACATTAGGTTTTTGAAATAAAACTTTTTAATAGCAAAATAATGCAATGTAGGTACCTCAGAATATGCATTTTGTGGGCTTTCAAGCTCTCAGCGCTCCCCCAGATCCCTTGCTGTAAACGGCGAGTAGTCTACACTTTTTTCACTAACTCCAGGAAGAAACTATTCTAGGGCACAATAAACGTCTTCCAAAAGAATAAAGGGTCAGAATGTAATAGAGATTAATTATGTACACACGCACACACACATCCATCCATACAAACACATATATATATATATATATACATATGTCTTTTTTTTTCGGGGGGGAATGAGAAAAAAATCCACCCACAAACCCCCCCCCCCGAAAAAAATCCTGGCTACGCCCATGATGTTCATAGACTATTCACTAGCAGAGTGGTTACCGCGTCCCCTTGAAAAGCCTCGGTGGGCTTTAGCCGACAAGTTTGAGTTCAAGTCGTTCCCTTTTTAAAATGTATTTGTATAAATGTTTGTTTGTCTAGATCTATTATACATTTAATTACATGACTGATCCAAAATAATTGATATTAGTAAGCAAATATAATGTTGTTTTTTTTTAATGTTTTTTTTCTATGAATTGCTTGTATTTCAGATCTCTCGAAAATGAGGTTGATAGTCAATGACGTGATCATTCAGGACGTGGACAATTGCTCTTTCCCAATAGACACCCAGAAACCAACGATTTATTTCTGCTGCTCCAATACCCCCTGGCCTTGTGAGACTGTCATTAAAAGTAAAGGCAACACCTTAGCGCAAACCAAACACTGTGTCACCTACACAAGTCAACAGCCTCCAGAACCAAAGTATACAATGGTATATACAGTATGTGACGAGGAAAAGAAATCAGAATCTTTTATCTGTTACATCTCTAATGGTAAATATGTTGTTTTTTTCCTCATCAGTTCATTGATATATGAAGATATATATATAATAATATCTGTTAATTTAACATCATTTATCTCATTTTTATAATGCATTTTATGATCAATTATAATTAATAAATTCGTCTTTGTTTTCACAGCGTTCACGTCAAGTAATTTCTCAAGACAATGGATCATAATCTTAGATTTGATAGTTGTTTTCCGATTAATTATTTGATAAAAGTCTGGTAGAGAAGGCCACTAACGTATTCAATATCCTTGGGCTTTTGCTAATTATTTTTTTTTCTTAATTGTAAAGCATACAAAATACAGGGAAACAATTTAGACAAAATATGTTTTGAAGTTACATGCTAAGAAGACTTTTGTACAGATGTTTATATGCAAGCAATTTATATTTGAAAATTTAGTAACTATATTTTTGGAATGATTTGTTTTGTTCACCTTTAGTAAAACAAAAGCAATGCATTTGTAATTTATACATATACTTAAAACAAATAAAAGATGTTTTGTTATAGTCTAAATAGGATCTTGATAATTAGCTGTTTAATATACTTGTATACCTATAAACATATGAAGGATGCTATAATGTGTGTAGCTTTAGGAAATATACCCAGAGCTCATCTATCTTTCTTCTCGCCCATTACCTTAATATACAACCCTAACCTAGTTTGATTACAGTGTGAGATGTCATGACTAATTTTACTGTAATTGGTTTTTAAAAGCATTTACAACCAAAAAATAACGATCTGGATTGGAAGTGGATGACTATAAAAGTATTTCCCTGAAGCTTATAACTCAACACGAACTTACGTTGGCTAAAAGTGGCTGTATTCGCCTGATGCCTGTTACCCTTGAGTGGTCAGAAGTGGTCCTGTGTTGGCCATAGGCCTGTGACCTTACATTTATTTTTTTTTTACTCTGATGCGTGATTTCCCAAATGAGACAATAGATTTCATTATGGTATATGATATGTATTTAATTGTAATATATGACTTGTTTTGTGTGTCGTAATTTACAATTAAAAAAAAGAGATAAAAGACACCGATAGCAAAGACACAAAAAACTTTTGTTCCGCTGGCAATCTAGTCATTAATAGAAACAATCCAATATAAACTTTTCACATGTAAATTATGAGTGAGTCTGTTGTACATGTACATTTTTTATAGTTGTATAATTTTGTTTGGTGTAATGCACAAATTGTAATACAAATGTCCTTACAATAAAATTATTATTATTTTTATTATTATTATTTTTGACCGTGTACTTTTGCTTTTATTGAGGCCTGTCAGCCTACAGTCAGTTATTTACACATTTATTAAAATTATTTATGTTTACCTAAGACTTTGTTAAGTGTTATTTTTCACATATTAGTGTAATTATATACCTAGAGGTTATACTTCATAACCTAGGAAAAATAAGTAGGGGCTAAAATACCACTGGTTGAACGTGCCAGCACATCTCAAGCACTGATCGGTTTGTCTTAATAACCTAATTCTAGCTAGAAGTCACAAGAGAACTCGTTATTAACCAAAGGTCACACAGGGACTGTTATTTCCGCTACTAGGAAACATTAATATTTTAAATTTGTTATGTAACATGAGGTGCTCTTTTAGAGGCAACCTCTTTTGTGTGTATATAGTTTTAAATCTTATCTTAGCTCTTTAAGAGCAGATGTAATAGCTTTATCGATGCCATAGAAATCGAATCATACCTCCTCTCGTTGAGTTGAATATAATCCCACTTCTGACACCAAAGTGAAAACTTAAGTGAGGCAACTCAACGAGGCACATATATGTTTATTTTCACGACATCATAGCAAAATCAAAAGCAAAATCTTCTCTTAGCACAGTCTCTGCATATTGGCTCTCTCCTTGGGCAGAAATCGTTCTTCTTCCTGATGTTGATATCCTTTTAGGTCTAGTCTATCACAGTGCGCATTCCAGAGTTATAACAATATTTTGCACACTGTACTGTAACGAACCGTTTTAGCTCACTCAAGGTATCACTCAGGTCTAAGTATTTAATTAATATATTTTCACGCTATTAAACATCAATTTTACTAATTTTGCCAACCAAGAGCTAAAAACACAGCCACCACCCCTCCAATCCACCCCCCCCCCCTTTTGGCATCGATGTCACATTTTACTATCCCCACCTTGACACGTGCCACACTAGACTCTTGACAAGAGTACGCTCCCCTTTTCCTATCTCGGCAAACATTCGTTGACCCCCCCTCCTTTCCGGGAACGGCTGGTCACTTCATTGTGGGGTGGTCAGCCACGATTTGGCTGACCAGTTCGCAAAAACCGCGGTCGCAACGGCGCTCGAACATAATGAACCGTGCATGTATGAAAGTGTACGATCCCTAGTCAACCAGCGCATGTTGACACTTTGGCACGACGGCTGGGATTCTTCGGACAAGGGACGTGAGCTTCACAGGGCAATGAGTAGACCAGACAAAAGGGATGCATGGTGGCAATTGAATCGTGCGGAACAGGCGGTCCTAGCCCAGTTCCGGGTCGGACACTGTCCAATTGGTGATTACCTCGGACGGTGGAAGGAGAATTACGACACACGGTGTCGCCATTGCATGGAGGACGATGAAACAATAGACCACATTCTTTATGAATGCAGAGTTCTGCACGAAGGACGATTGGGACAAGGTATAGATAGAGAGAATACTGGTTCATGTACGACACAGAGGCTGTCCTTGTACGGGGACAAGGCAACCTTAAGACTCACTGCTCGCTTCCTCTCACGTGCTCTAAGGGAGTAATTCTCAGCATGTTTTTCGTTGTCAATGGGGTTTCTGACTCGGTCACTTCAAAGAGCCCTATTCTACACTTCGGGCGGCGATGTCTCACCGATCGTCTAGCGCTAGCTATCATCAAGGTATAATCTCCCTTGATCTGGCCGAGCTCTGATTATCTCCCCTTCATATACTTGGGCGAGTATCAGACGTTGATCTCCCCTTCTCATTTATCTAAGCGATGTATGTACTTGCTATTGACCGTGACTGGTGAACATCACTTATCATATATCAATTATTACCGTTTGTTATCTCCCTTTATGGGAGTCCCCAGTATTTTATCCCTTGATGGGACACTATATTCATTTGTTAGTTCCTTTTGACAATTATGAAACTAGCTTATAGTTTCTCTACATCAGTCTGAAGATGTCCTTCACGGAAAGGCATCTACCTCCCAGTGTTATCATTATGGCTAAACCGACGTATAAATCATATCGTTGCAGCTTTTATTTATAGGCAACATCCGCCTGAAATCTTAGCAACTTAAAGCTGATAACAGATTTGCTGGCACCAGATCTGTAGACATCAGCCCTATTCATCCTTCAAGAGTCAGTCCAAGTAACAACGCTAGCCATAGACTCGTCACTGGCTTAACTGAATGGTAGACGCAGCTTAGCTCTGCAACCATACAAGTTGGACTGCACACGGAGCCTGGATCCACTACGCCAGCCCACCAGCAGACAGCATCAGTACCAGCCACACCAGTCTCACCAGTGCAGCACCGGACCTAAAGTTAAGCAACCAGCCTAATGACACTCAGACCACTTGGTTCTCATATCTAATGATGATAGTCTCCTACATGTAAATACTACATGTAAATGTCGTGCGTTAATTAATGTAAGTTAACTTATCGCTACTATTCGTGTTGAACAATTGTTGTTATTCACTAACTGTTCAGTTGAATGACATTTATTCGATGTTTAGCAAGTCACAGTTTCATATGCTGGTATTTTTGTTCTGGTTTTCACTGTTCAGGGGGGTGGGGGACACGGGAACTCAATGCAAGTATATCCACCCCTAGCTAAGTACACGGCAAACCCACCCGACAATAAAGTTACCATAATAAATACAATTTAAAAAATGGAATTTTTTACTTAAAGAAAGAAAAAGATATAGGTAGTCGGTTTTTACATAGAAATTTCATAACCAAAAACAAGCAATACAAACGAAGAAAATGTTAAGGTTCTCAGACATGATGATTATGAAGGTGGTGTCATTATTAATTATTACTATTGCAGATTAGTGAAGTTCCTTGATGTATTAAAAAAAAATTCTAACAAAAGCCATGTCATTACAACTTAGGAATTTTTAAAATATTATATATTGTTAATTGATTAGATATTTCAAGATGATTGCATCCCGAAAAATTATTTAGAAATAATCTAGATTTAAACACATGGAAAAAGAAGATGAAAACGTTACGTTATGTTCAGTGTAAAAAAATAATTATACACTTGATAATGATATGATTGATTCAAATGAGAATTGTCGTCCCTAGTAATACAAACTAAAACAAAGATATAAAATCAAGAAAAGGAAAAATAATTTCGCAAAAAGGCATGGAAAGACATACATCGACGTCTAAGCAATTATAAAAATATACATGATCAGAGAAAAGAAATATTTTTAAGTTAACACTATGCTAGCCTATATATTATATAATTTATATCAAGTTGTCTCATTGTATGCTGTCGATTACTTCGTAGAAGTGGTTTTCTTTGTCATTCTGGTGTTTCCTTAATTTTTTACAGATAACTGAAAAACAAAGGAAAAGCTTATTGCTCAAAAGTTCAAATGTGACAAATCCTACATTGCGAATTTTGTGTCGACATTTTTTTAGCATAACACATTTTCCTTACATTTATATATATATATATAATTAAAAGCTAATAAATCTATAATATAAACCAGAAAGTAAATCTTATGTATGTAGGCTTACGCATGTATGTATGTATGTATGTATGCATGTTCTTATCTATGTATGTGTGTCCGAATGAAAATCTCTCGTAGGCTAGATCTAGAATTAGAACTAATTTTAAGACGATAGATCTATACAACACTTTTACAAATATTCACTATTTATAGTAACAAACGTTGGAGTTTTTTTTAGTAGGGGAGATAACTATTGGCCGAATTTTTAACACATTTATGTAAATGGTTATATATTTTTTGTCAAAAAAATTGTTTTTCTAAGTTAAATAAGTTCAGTCATACTAACTACTACATTTACACAATTTTTTTTTAAAGAGAAAAATCTATTTAGTATGCATATAAGTTGGACATAATTGAAAACAACAATTAATAATTAGGTTTTTATATATTGTAGCCATAAGTCGTAGAACACTTAACTAAAAGCAATTTTTTTTTTTTTCGACGTAAATATGTTTTTCTCGAGGATTTGAATAACAGATTGACCCTTTACAAAACAATTAGATCAATAAGATATTCTTTATAAGACATTAGTTAGGCCAGGGTCACATCTAACTTCACATTCACTTTCACCTATCCTTTGGTCTGCTCGACTGTGGGGCACCACACAAGATCTGTCAACCTTCTTTCTACATTATTCACTGTCATTCTTCTTTGATAGAATTTCATTATGATGTTCTTTCTGAAATTATTGTAACATGCCTTTTTACTTGCCTGGGCGGACCACTTCGGGGGCCGATTTTGAGTTTGTGTTTCCACACAAACTGTCTTTGTAACCTTGTTTTTTAATACACAAAATCAGTGACTATATCAGTGACACGCGAATTAAGACCCGCGGCCCGTTGGTAATATATGGCTAGTAAAAATAAAGCTAATATAAAGGTAAGCTCTCCAACTAAAAGTTTAAAATATAAAAAGATATAAAGATATAGTTTATTTAACCTACCAAGTTTATGCACAATGAAACCTAATAAAACAACTATAAGGCAAATAAAGGCGATCACAATGACTGTATTCTCCTTTACTAAAGCTAATGATTCAGATGGTGTTTGATCAGGTGGGGTATCTGACAAAAAAGACAAAGCAATTAGTTTTATTTAACTGTTATATAATAAAAAAAATTATCTATCTATCTATCTATCTATCTATCTATCTATCTATCTATCATCTATCTATCTATCTATCTATCTATCATCTATCTATCTATCTATCTATCTATCTATCTATCTATCTATCTATCTATCTATCTATCTATCTATCTATCTATCATCTATCTATCTATCTATCTATCTATCTATCTATCTATCTATCTATATATCTATCTATCTATCTATCTATCTATCTATCTATCAATCTATCTTGTCACATATATGTGTGTGTGTGAGCAAAGTTAATTATTTTATTAGTTGTTTTAACGGCTCACCAACAGACTTGACAGTGTACAGACAAAGAGTAGGAATAGTGTGACACTTAGATGTATAGCTTGTAGGGCGACTCGATACCCGTAGTTCGGGACAGACATGGATGATTTAGTAGCGTTAGTTTAGGAGTGGGTTAGGGTCTCCCCTATATAGAGAGAGTGTTTAGGTCAGTCGGGACACAGCGCCATGTAGTGTTAGCAGGGGCGTGTGTCGTGTGCTAGGCGCTTTCTGGTGAACGACACATACAGACATTGGGAGCAAGTCGCCGAGGCTGGCTCGCGATCTTGGCCCCAAGAGGTGTGAGTTGTTTGCCAGAGACAACATGTAGGAATTATTTCTAAGGGACCAGGGTAAGAACAAATGTTTTTATTAGTCATAGCATTAGATGTCAGTTGATTATGAATATAAAGAATGGCGCTTTAGCGAGTTGTTAGCGATATTTTGATTATTTGTCTATTTAGAGTGACAGTCGTAGTGACAGTCTGAGTGGCAGCCATGAGTCGCATTCATAGTCAGAGTCAGTCAGAGTCCGAGGGGTAGACGGCAGTCTGGGTAGCAGTCTTAAGCATGTGACAGTCTAGGCGTAGAGACACAGAATAGATGTTAGTGACAGTGGTGAAGACCGGTCAGCAAGACAATGAACAACATGCAGTGATTGGCATCAGATGACATGGACAGCGGTACTGAACTCTAATGCAGTCTGCAGCGCTGGATCCAGTGAATGGAGGATAAAGTTGCCGTGATGGTCTGATTGGCATGGGTGATAAATTGATGTATTGTTGATTATGTCTTTATTGTTTAATATATTAACAGATACAATAGTTCTATTAGTATATAGTATTGAAGCCACTTGTCTTATGTTATTATTTTATGTTATTCATAATATATGTTTGTAGTTATCAATTCATTTCATAAATCAATCATTACAATTATTACATTATTTATTAGGTCCATCGATGCCCTATTTAGAATATTAAATATTAGTTTTAATTAGAGAGTTTGAGTTTATGAGTATTTCATTATGTGGTCATTGATGTTGTGACATTGTTGTTATTAGTTAATTTAAAACACATTCCAAGTACTCTAATAATCATGCAGAGAAAGTAATTGCACGCACCAAGAGTGAGAGTCATCACTAGACGAATAGAGCCAATGTAATAATGCTGGTATTTATATTAGAGATGAGGTAAAATGAGGTTGATCGTGATTAAACAATTATATGATATCAGATTTGGTTACTCGTATACAACTATATGCCCCGCACACCCTCCCACACTAATGCCGGGTAGCTATAAACACAGCGATCATGTTCCAGGAACGGTTTTGGGTGGCTAGCCTTAACAGGTTGACCATCTGACGTGCACAGGACAATTACTAATATTTGTAATTTCGCAATTTTTTTCATTTACCTCACAACACAAAAATCAATTTAAAAAAACCCAATTAGTTAAATAGCAATTTGTAATTAATTATATTGTTTGGTATGTCAAAGAAGGGAAAAAAAGCTATTGACTGAAGAGATGGTATAAGCTGAATTACCTCCCTTTATATTAGGCTGCCGTCTCGAGATTAATAAATAAAAACATGGAATAGAAACAATAGAAAACTATGCAATCTTCCTTGCTCATATACTTTTCGCTAGCAGAGTGGTTACCGCGTTGGTCTGAGAAGGCTTTAGCCCAAGAGTTCGAATTCAGGTAGTTCCCTTATATATATATATATATATATATATATATATATAAATGCTTTTTTATTAGTATAAATCTATATGAGTTGTAATTAATTGACTAATCCGAAATAATATATACAAGTAATATAAGTTACTTGTTTATTGTTCAAAACTAATTGATACACGTACGCTCAATATAAGCTTCTTTCCTTAAAAAAGTCAATTTAAAATGTTTTTCTTGTTTCGTAGCAGAAGACAGAGCTTATCTATATGAATCGCGTAGATGCTTACTACCAACCTGTTATTAAGTAATATATATTGTACGTCTTAGAGCTCTCTAAAGGGCCCCTGTTCACCTTCATGTGTTCCGCCTCGTTTACAGAAGAGACATTAGTCATATACGTCGATTTTTTTTTCAGCTCTATATAGTCATTTATAAGATGATAGTCTGCACCTAAAATGTATACAAACAAGTCACATAGAGTAAATTAATAAATCGATGTTGTTTTAAATCACTGGCAGATCTGTAGCTACCAACACCTGACAAACCCTTCCTTGTTATTTATACGGGAGTGGAATGCGTGCATATTTTTTTTACGTGCTATTAATTTTTAGTTAGGAAACATTTTAAATATGGTATAGATGCTTTTGAATAACTAGATTTTTGTAAATACAATTAGTAATCATTGTGGTTTTCGCATGTGAAACCTTAGCCGTTAAACTTTGCTTAATTTCACTAAGATGAGAGAAAACTAAAATGTACCGAAAGAGTTACGTCAAAGACTCATGAGACCCTTGTAATTTCTATTACACAAACAAGCAAAATAAAAAAAATACTTTAGAAAAATAAAGCTTATACTAAATGTATCATATAGTTTGGATGGCTGCCTGGTCGTGCGGTTAGCGCGCTGGACTGTCGTTCGGATTTATCGACGGTCGAGGGTTCAAACCCTGCCCGCTGCCATCCCCCGTCGTCCTTCGGGAGGTTTGGACTAGGAAGTAAACTATCTTCAACTCTGAAGGAACATCCGAAACATGTAAAACATTTTACAAACATTTTACATCAGTTATGAAATTACATTTGTAATAAATCTAGATTAACAATAATAAATCTGTATGATGGAAATATTTTTTACCAATTGTTTTTGATTGGGACAAATACATGACTTTAGCTTTCTAAATACGCTTTGATACATGTATTGCCAGTTGGAAAGGGATAGGGGTAGAAAGAACGGGGCATCTGGGTGATCGCTTTTAAAATGTATTAAAAAACGGAAAGACTTGAATTCGAACTTGTAAGCTAATATCTCATGCTTCTGAAACCAACGCGGTCCCCAATCTGATAGCGAAGAGTCTATGAACGTGGAAGATTGTAGAGTTATCTATTGTTTGTATTTCATGTTTGTGTTCACTAAGTCACAGACGACAATCTCTAAAGTTGACCAATTCAGCTTATACCAACACTTCAATCAAGTAATAATTATTTCCCTTATTTTCGAACAAATATTTTATTACCAATAGTTAATTTTTAAAATTGATTTTGTGTTGTTTGATAACAGAAAACAAAGTATTTAAAAAATTCAACTTAATCCGATATTGTGTGTGGAAGAAATAACGTGTACAAACATTTAACCATATAGACAGACAGACATAGTTGATATTAGCTTTGTAATATATATATCAAAAGTTAAGCATTTATTATTCAGTGTTCAAATCCCTACAGTTAGAAAAAAAGGTAAGAACACAAAACACATAGGTTTGATAAGTTTACGAAAATGTATTAACTATGCTTGGGATGTAATGAAAAGCTAGAAGATGGTATGAGGTCAACGAGACATAATGTTTGTAACTTTTATTCTTTTGATGTAGCTAATGCACATATTGCAAAGCATTTGGTGTTGTTGTTTTTTTGTAAATTTATTCTTTTACAAACAAAAAATGTCTTAACCTAATTTTATTATTAGTGATTGTAATGCTGGAATTGCAATAAGTGAAATTATTTACTTATCAGTTTGTAGAACATTGATTTCACCTCTCCAAAGTTCAAGTCCTGCAAAGTATTAGTGACGTTAGGGTACATTGTGATGTTAACATGCACGTCGTTTAGAGATGTATTCGAAATGTCAATAGATACATGACAAGCTGTCCGAAAATATGAGCTTGTACCTTCCACAAAGATTTCGTGTGTGTGGTCTATGCTTGCTAGACGATTGCCTATATCCTTATGAAAATGAATAAACATCATTTAAATGAGTAAACTGTGAAAAACAAGATAACTATATTCAGAGAGGATAATTTTTTTTTAATATATACATTCTACATATGATAAAGCTGCTAATCTCTCTCTCTTTCTTTCACTCTCTCCCTCTCTCTTGCTCTCTCTCCCTCTCCCTTGCTCTCTCTCTTTCTCTCTCTCACTCTTTATATATAAATATTTATATATTAACATATATATTATATACCTTTGAAAACTGAGCTACACATGCAGCTTCTGGGAATACTTTGTTGGTGCTGCAATTAATGTCAAATCTTCCACCATTGACTTTACTATGACACAAGATGTCTTGTGGTTTTACTATAGTTAAATAAATCATATTTTTAAAAATAGTTAAAAGCCTTTTTGAGCTTAATACCCCATGACCAAAATGTGAAAAAGATCTTTACTCAGTGGATTGGTAGACCCTGGTAAACGATATTTAACTCATTAAAATACAATTATGCTTTCAAAAAACAAAAGCCCTTATATTGTATCATTTTCTTTCAATAATTATAAAAATAATACTAGTACTACTACTACTATTAATAATAATTAAATACTAAACCAATAATGTTTTTACTTTTAATAGGTATACACTAGCAATGATAT
Organism: Biomphalaria glabrata; assembly: GCF_947242115.1. NCBI lineage: Eukaryota > Metazoa > Mollusca > Gastropoda > Planorbidae > Biomphalaria > Biomphalaria glabrata. The sequence continues at coordinate 7,487,391 of NC_074724.1, read as the reverse complement.
AATGATTTGAAATACGGAATACTTTTGCGAAATTTTATGCCTTTAGTATGTTCAAGTAGGCAAGTTGTTTTTTTTCTGAGAGGGGTGGGAAAGGGAGAAGATTACCATGCTGCATTTTCAGAGGCAACATAGAGAAACGTTGCTCAGTCTGTATTCAAACTTGAGGTCTCGAGCCTCTATGATAGAAAGCCGATGCATTCGCCGCTGAGCTATACTACTACTTATTAAAGTATTAGGTGTTAATTTTAGTTTCAGTTTTGTATCCGGCGATCTAATTTTCTACGCAAATCTTATCTCCCACTAGCTAAAAACTGTCTCTGTATACAACTAAATTTATTAATTACGACTAATTGATAAAATAATTAGTTCATTTTTCGATTGATTCATGTATTGTCAGTGACAATAATATTTTGCAAAATTTCAACTTGATCTTTAAAAGAAAAGTGGGAGAAATAATGTACAAAATTTCTACCAGGCAGAAAAATGAAAATATCAAGCAGTGACTTGGATAGAATTTCCATTCCCAACCAGCGTCTTCTTGTGTCTACATTCTAACTCAGGCTAAAGGCTGTACTGTCCTTTTTATAAAAATTAGTTTTCAGTAATATTTAAATACACAGGTGGGCAACCTTTTTCTATCAAGGGCTGAATTTTTAAAAAATTGAAGGAAGGGGGGGGGCGCCAATATATATATGAAGCTGTGAGGGGAAAGTCGAACGAGTCCTTTGAGGCCGACCACTCTACTTAAATGAAAAAGAAACACTTCCTTATTCAAAAGGCAGCATTTAACTTGGGAACATGGAACGTCCGCACTTTACTAGAACCAGGTAGATGTGCAAAAGTTGCCAAGGAAATGGCCAACTACAAACAACAGATCCTGGGAATGAGTGAAGTTCGATGGAACACATTGCGTGAAACAAGACTGCAATCAGGAGAAACCTTTCTCTTCTCTGGAAAGGAAAATGAGGACGATGTCCATGAACATTGTGTAGAAATATTACTAAACAAGGAGGCTTTCAAAGTCTTTTAGAATGGGAACTAGTTTCAGAACGAATAATTAGAGCCAAATTGTTTGTAAGTTTAAAAAAGTTCACATAATTATGTGCTATGCTCCCACCAAACTTGCAAAGGATACTGACAAAATAACATTTTATGACCATTTGCAAAGTATAGTTGACAAAATACCTATAAGAGATGTTTTGATCGTCATGGGAGACTTGAATGCCAAAGTGGGAAGTGACAACTGAGAGAGAGAGAAAAGTATGGGCATTCATGGACTTGGCACCATAAATGAAAATGGAGACATTTTTGCAGACTTCTGCACATTTAATGAAGGTGATAGGAGGCAGCACCCCCCCCCCCTAAAAAATGCCACTAAGTGACATGTGTCTTACCAGACAATAAGACAGAGATCAAATCGACCACATTATCATACGTCGCAACTGGAGAAACACATTACTAGATGTACGAAACAGAAGAGGAGCAGATATTGGCTCAGACCACCACCTAGTTGTTGCCAAACTAAAAATGAAGCTGGCCAGCAAAAAAACATAAATAAACAAAACAAAAGATTTGACCTAGACAAGCTCCACAACATCCAGATTTAAAAGGACTACCAACCACCCCTTTAAAATAGATTTGCTGTGCTACTAGATGAGGCCGAACAAAGCGTTGATAAATCTTGGCAAAATTAAAAGTTCAAAGAAATAATTACTGAAGTACTAAACCTTAACCCTAAGAAGAAAAAACAAGATTAGTGATGAGGCATGGAAATTTAACGAAGAGAGGAAATACACTAAACAGGCAGTTAACCAAGCAAAAACAAGAAACTACAAGCAAAAATCCAGAAACTTACAATCAGTTTCACAAAAAGTCACTTAAAGCTTAGACGGGAATAACGAGCATTGCGTGTCTAACTAAACAAACAAGCAGAAGAAGCAGAAGGTAATGGAGATATGAAAACAACTGTACAAAATCACCAAATTTCTTAGTACCAAAAGGCTAATTGGAATGTTCCAGTCCGAGACAAATATGGAAAACTTTCTTTAATAAATGAACAGCTTGAAAAATGGAAAGAATATTTTCAACAAGTGCTCAATAGACCCAAACCACTAAATCCACCAGATCCAAATGTAGGACCAACACTAGACATAAACATGGAAGAAGTAACAAAAGAATAAATAAGGAATGCACTCAAACAAATAAAGACAGATAAAGCAGCTTAAATTGACAACATACCCGGTGAGTGAAAAAAGGGCTTGCTAATAAAACCACTGATTAGTGGAGATCTATCACAGTGTGAGAAATGGCGAGGCATCAGTACCAAGCAAGATTTTCATCAAAATCCTGCTGAACAGAATAAAGGGAGCATGTGATGAACGCCTATGGGAAGAACAGGCCGGATACAGAAAAGGAAGATTTTGTGCTGGCGAAACAGCAGCATTCAGAATAATTGTAGAACAATGTGCAAAATGGCAATCTCCTCTTTATGCCACATTTGTCGACTTTGAAAAGGCTTTTGATAGTGTCGACAGATAATCCATCTGGACAGTAATAAGACATTACTGGGCATTACTAATAAAAACCTTTATGATGGTTTCACCGGCCAAGTAGCCCACTGTGGCAAGCTGTCAGATGAATTTTTATCTTATATTATACAGACGTTACTTCAAAAAAGAAGATGATTACGTCCTACGCTTCATGCATGCCAAGTCACTGGTTTTCCTGGCTAGTTCAGGCAACCCATTCCATGCTCTAATAGCACTAGGGAAAATGGAGTATTTGTACAAATTTGTCCTAGCATATGGGATTAGGAATGTGCCTTTATCTTTGTGTCTTTCTGAGTATTTTATTAAATTTTGTTTCCAGTCACAACAGGAGTCAAACAGGAATATCTTTTTTCAACACTCATGTTCCTTCTAGCATTAGATTGGGTCACAAAAGAAGCCTACTCTAATTCAGGGAAATGAATCCAATGGACTCACACAAAAGCTGGAAGATCTGGAGTTTGCTAATGACATAGTTCTATTATCACACAGACTACAGGATAGGCAAGAAAAGGTCACAGCTTTAAGTGAAGTAGGAAAAAGACTAGGCCTCAAAATAAACCACAAAAAAAGTACTTAAAGTAAACAACAAACAAATTGGAGACATAGAACTGGATTCTTAGACCATAGAACAAGTAAATAACTTTTTATACATAGTCAGTGTATCAGGTGGACAGATGAAGACATTGTACTTAGTATAAATCTAGTGCGTCAGACATTTACACAGCTAAAACCAACCTGGAAATCTCCCCACATCTCAAACAAGACTAAACTAAGAATCTTTAACTCTAATGTCAAGGCGGTCCTATTTTATGGTTTTGAAACATGGAGAACAACTGAAGCCACAACAAAATAAAAGTACAGACCTTCATCAACAGATGCCTGAGAAATATCCTAAAAATACACTGGTACGACAAAATAGAAAATAATAACAATAACTTGGCTGAGCGTATGGTTTAGGTATTGTTTTATTTAAAAAAAAGAAACTGTTTTTATTAGCCAGAGCACGAGCTCTTTCAGTTGTTACACTTACTAACAAGCCAACTCAACATTCTCAACACAGTTCTTCATAGCATTGAATAAATTCTGGCCTGAGTTTGTGTCTTGAACTGAATATTTCGAACTAATCTTCGTTTACTTTAAACTGTATTGGATGACATGAAGAGCCTATGTCTCTTTAGTTTCTTCATCAGAAGTGATACGAATCAGAAATTTAATCATTTATTTGGATATTTAAAATATTTAATTTTAGTAAGCCTACTTTTTTTTTTTAATATGTATTAATATGTATTTTCTGTGAGCTGAAAAAATATAACAAAGGCCGAATACGGTGCGCGGTACGTAATTTGCCCACCCCTGTTTTAATACCATTTTTATAGCCCTTCAAATATTTAAGCATAAAATAATTAAAAGGAATGAATTTTAGGATATATCAACATGTAGAATTGTGTCCTTTCATTGTCGTGATTAGAAGAAAAAAAATAATTGAGATCTTCGTCATGTGTTATGGCACGATTACGAATTATTTATTTGTTTCGGAAATAGGGGGAAGTTTTAACGTGACTAGTAATAATAAGGATAGGTTTTTAGGTAGAACGTATATCAGCCGATGTAAACAGACTACTTTCAGGACGCCTTAGAGATAAGAAGCCTTTTATGAACGTAGAGAATTATCTGACATTCGACTGTTCCCTTCAATGCTATTAAACTTGTTCGACATTCAGTATCAGCGTCGACTAACTTTTATTGATTATTCGGCCTTTCGCCGGTTTTATTGGATTACGTATTACGTTGAGTGTTTAATCACGGTTACCTCCATTTGGTTTATGTGCGTTAGACACTGCGTAAGTGCCTAACACATGGAATTTATTACAAGATTATACAAGAACTGAACAAGTTCGAGAAATTAATTCTGCTAGAAGGAATGACAGTTTGTTCTTTAATCACGCGAATAAAGTTTAAACTCCATATTATTGTGATGACAGTAATAAGCTAATGCCAAATGCCAAGGTAAATATTCTTTTAAGATTACAAGTAGTTTGTTATTGGCGTCGAAATCAACATCTGTTCAAAGTGATACATAAAATAAATTTATCAAGGTGTCCATTTTTTTATTTTTAATATGTTTTAAAATGTTTTACGATATAAAAACTAGTTAAAATAACAAAAAAATGTATCTTACCCAATTATCTTACCAAATGTTTTCAGGTAACAACTGAGCTCGGGAGAATAGAGTGATCTACCATTATGCAAATATCTGGTGCTCCACATTCCTTGATCGCGCCGCGTGACACTCTTAATTGTGAGTTTGACAGACACGTTTCCGTCACTTTCTCTGAACACATCTGTTTTCGCAGAGGTCTTGAAGTAGTCTATGAACTGTAAGTCCTCATCGCCAATGGACATCACCAGTTTATTTTTCATTATTTGAAATTCAGACAGGCCAAACATGCTTGGAAACATTACAAAACCAAAACTGTAGACTTTAGTTTCTTCAGCAGGCCTGCATATTTCCATAGCTGAAATCGGATTGCAAACCTTGAGAAATCCACTTTAGGAGATGCAAAAATGATTTAAAGACTGAAAGGGGCATTTTAAATGTTTTATGACTTTCAATAATTAACCCGTTTTAGTTTGGAACGATTATATTTATTTTAAGTTTACTAAAACAGTTTTAGAGCTGAAAGAGGGGGAAATTACAATGATCAAAATTCGTGACTTGTTAATTTTGTGTTGTCCGTCTGTCTGTCCGTCCGTCCCGTTTAGATTTCGTAAACTAGAACAGATATTAAAAATTCGACACTATGATGTTTAAGACCTTTCAAAATTCTGATGCAACGGCTGCTTTCTTTCTTATCAGAAAGCGAATTTTTTTTTTTAAATCAACTATGCAATTAGATTTTTTTTCATAAAAATACACCATTTTGACAACTTTTCAATATTAATATTAAAAAAACACGGAAGACATTTATGCAATCAGTCTTATACTTTTGTCAGTTTTTTTTTTTTATTATATTACTAAATCAAGTAATTTCTGTCATACTATTTATCTACATTTACAAACCAAAAAATGTGTCATTTTTAAAGAGAAAATGCCTATTTATTATGTATATATGTTAAATGGAATAACAACAATTATTAACTAGTGGTAGTAGCGTTTTACATTACACACATGCGCACTGCGGTTCACCCACTACATAAATCAATCAACTAAAGGGATTTTTTTTTTCGTTGTGTTTTGTGGTACTGAATATGCTCCTTTTACAAAGCAATTAGATCTAGATGAATTAGAAAATCATTCAATAACATCAGGCCACGTTTACATTAAACTTTATCTTCACCTATTCCTTAGACTGTTGGCCCATTGTGTTACCACGCATGATCTGTCAACCGTTACTCTTAGTCTCTTGCCTTTGATAGAATTTCATTCAGTGATTGGCTTGTCAATTCTTTAACGCTGTCTTCTCCCAAACTCCATCTCTGACTTTCTCTTTATCTTCTTCCGGATACTGCTTCCTGAAAGGTTTTTGCAAGCCCTGAGGACCTTGTGAAGTGGCCACTGAGTTTAAGTCTACATTAATTGACAGTTTTTTTCTTGTCTCCACGGAAATTCTTTCTGAAACTATTGAAACCTTTTTAACTGCTTGAGTGGACCACTTCGAGGACTGATTTATAGTTTGCGTTTTCACACAATTTGTCTTTGTAACCTTGTTATTGTGATCTAGCTTAAACAACTCATAAAAGCACATTTACTTACTATCTGTGCATTGAAGATAAACATTTTGTCTCATTTGATTATGAGATATTAAAATGTTTTGAACTAAAATTTAATTCGTTAATGAAAGAAGCGTCATTGACATGTGACTTTAATAAATCTGTAATATATCGAATTTCAGTTATTATCTTATCATATATACTTCGTTTATCTATAATTAAAACAAATCTATAATTAAAACAAATTAAAGTAAATGTAGTCTAACTCAAATCGCAAATGAATCTAAACTGGGAATACATTTTACTTTTACTTGTAATTAACTGTTTAAAACTTTTGAAAGACAAACAAAAAGTATTTTTTAAATTAATAAGCTTAGATATTTTTGGACACAATTTCTGGTAATTAAAAAAAGCATATACTATAAATATAAAAAAGCCAACGCTTAATATTGTAGACTTTCTAACAATGTAAAATAATAAGCTTAACTAGTTTTAATGACATATATCTGACATCTGACAACCAGTCCATCTACTGGCTCTCACGTGCGGCTCAAATATTGGCTCTAGCGGGACTGTTATCATTGAAAGAAAGTCGATGGAGGGAAACTGGAGCCCAAACCAGTAAGCTTCAGGGAAGAGGGGCTCATCAGCCCCGGCTGACTAACCAGCTAGAGGAAGGAAAAACTCTGAATTTATTACTATGCAATCTTAAGAAAAAAAAAACCCTGAGAGGATAAAAAAGTTGGAGCTAGCGATAATCAGGCAGTTTGCGATCTACGACGCCGTTAGTTTCAATCGGTGTTGTTACTTGCAATTTCCTTGGACACATCTGATGCGTAGAGAGGTTGAGTGGGAGACGGCTGTATAAATGACATCAACTCAATCACAGCTAAGGTATTTATATTATTTGACGACTGAAGGAGGCCATAAAATAATAATATAAATGCTAAATTACTTCCAAAAGAAATTAATTTAAATGCTTTACAAACCTTCGGTCATAACAGGAAACATACAGTTGGCAAATGCACAGAGAAACAGTACTTTCATTTTAAGCTTGTTTCAAACCTTTTTTTTCAATGCATGGTTTAATCTGGGTTTTATTCTGTGCAACTGACACTTGGCCAATACCTGTATTTATACCATTATTGATTGACCATTTCAATAAGCAAATCAAGACGATTTATTTTCCATTTTTTACAGAAAAAAATTAGCAAAGATTTAAAAATACATTTGGCATTTCTTTGAAAAAAAATTTTATTCAGTTCTTATCTTTTCTAAACTAGTCACTTCCTTAGTGAGAGCTAAAGTATTTACTTGACACCGTTATCAGTTAAAGTTACCTGTTTTCATACAAACAAAGACGTAGGCTTCTATTGAAAGCCTCACATTATGCCAAGTTACTATTAAGTTTTTGAATCATCATACAAAGAAACTATTGTGTTTACTATCGGTTAAATCACAGCCAGCTATTAAAGTGTTAAAAACGTTAGTCCATTCATTCAATTGTAGAAGACATAGCCTTAGACCGCACTAGTTGGAGAGAGACGGTGACCAGGAAAGCTATGGACAGCGAGGAAACACATAGTCTTAGACCGCACTAGTTGGAGAGAGACGGTGACCAGGAAAGCTATGGACAGCGAGGAAACACCTAGCCTTAGACCGCACTAGTTGGAGAGAGACGGTGACCAAGAAAGCTATTGACAGCGAGGAAACATGGGCCCCAGCTCTGGAAGAAAAGCTTAACACACGGAAAATGGCAATCTCCTCCACCACCAAAGCGAAATCCACCTTGACCGGCAATATATGTGGACGGGAGTGTATCTCCAAAAAAAAGTCTCCACAGCAAATAAAACAGTGTTCGAGATGAACTATAGTCGTTCTACGACTGAAAGATCCCAAAACCAAAATTATTTCTTTTTTTTTTCGAATAATAATGCTTACATTTTTCCATAGTTTGGTTCACAGACATGAGTTAAATATATATATATATATATTTTGAAACTAAACTTATGATTTTGTTAACAAAGGACTCAATGATCGGGACAAATCTAAATGTGAGAAATGGAGAATACCATTCTGCTACAAGATAGATGATTATTATTTTTTTTTACAGAAGTACAAAGGTAACTTTGTAAGGAATTTGATAATTGTATTAACAGATTTTCTTCTAGAATATATTTCGCTTCCTACAGATGCAGAGATAACTATGGACCATCATATGGAAATGTGATGATTGCCTTGGCATAAGTTATGGTCAGAGGGATGTCGCCCTCACATCACTTCACCTTCTAGAGTTATGATTTATTTAAAAGAACAATTGAAATAAAAAGTATTTTACTAATAAGTTTTATTCATGAGACTGTGCACTTTCCGTTGGTAATGAGAAATGACTTCAATTGTATAAACTCAATCTGACGAAACTGTCAACGAAAGGCTAGCGAAACCACGAACTCAGTCCAGAACAATAATGTCTTTTATTTAATTGATAAAATTATTTTAACTTATGCATAACGTAGCTGTTTGGTAATATATCTTTTTTGGATTATGTCAATTTAATCGATCTGTTGATTCCTTATCTATCCGTAGTTAATATATGTATTTACTGAATGCATAGCAACATGATGACGTGGTTGCTATTTTTATTCAGTCATATATTTTTTTCCCGAGAAATGTATATTACCCCTAATAATAGAATATTTTAAATTGGTGTATTGGAGTACTAATTTGGTCAGAGCTCTGCAGAAGTCATACACAAAATCGTTTAGGAGTTTGTGAGTAAGACTTAGTTGATTGTAAATGTGTCAATGTGAATTGCAATTTAATTCTAGTTGATTTATTGATATATCTGTTGTGTTTTTTACCAGCTGGTATAAATATGAAGATGGCTCCAAGTCTGATACCTAAACTCTTACAACTCTTTTCCATAATAGGTATTTACTATTTTTCAGAACATTTTAAGACTTATGAAATTTAATTTAAACAAAATTTACAAATAAAACTAAATCACGTAAAGTAGGATTATCTTAAGTGGTATCGCCCGTAGATTTCTGTCTTTTTAAGATATTTTCATCGAAGTCTCAAGCAAAAGTATTTTTAATGATCATCCAATGAGCTCATACTATGTATAGAAAACTAATACATGAAAAAAGATAAATAATACATTTTTTAAAAGACAACATAGACAACCTCCAACATATCACTTAAAACATAATATAAAATAAAAAAAAAAATTAATAAAAAGAAATTGTTCTAACCACATATAGAACTTGTGATTTTGACACCACCAGCTGCTTGAAAGAACGATGGTACTAATTTGGCCAGCGGGCAATGCAAACGTGTTCTATTATTAATTGACACTTTCATTATATCGACATAATATAAAACTCTAAAGATCTAGTTTAGATCTAGATCTATTTCTGTATCTGTAATCTGGATGCCAGTTGTATTATAATTTCGTAAAAATATAAGCAAAGCTGTGATGATCTGTCAATAAACTTAAAGCAACTTAAAATGTAATAAACAACTCGAATAGTTATCATTACATTGCTTCTGATTACGCTATAATTCTTTTTTTTTTATAATTCCTACGATATGCATTTAAATATAAACTTAAAAGACGATGCTAAAAATTTTCCTGAACTAATTAAATATTTTTTGGTATCAATTTTGCCATACACTGGAAACTCCCGAACGCGATAGGCATTTCATAACCGATCTTGGCTCTAGATCTAAGTTATTTTAAAGTCTAGTACTCAAGCCAAATTTATATTTTTTTTTATTTTTAACTATAAAAAATTTAAAAAGGTTAAATTAGGGTTTCCCCCGTGTTGCAAAAGTGCTTGTAATTCTTTTCTCAGCGATTTACATAAACAATAAAATTTCTAGGATAATCGTTAGAGCCGTTTTTGAGATCCGCGTCAAAGTTTCATGCAGGTTCCTGAAGGTTCCATGAAGTTCTAACTTGAATAGAGATATTGTAATAAAAGAACATGAAATTGCATGCAAAAAATGTATTTTTAAAAAGACAATACCGCCATTACATTTTTTTAATGCAATTAAATAACAAAAACATTATACAATAAACTCATCTGGAAGACCTGGATTCTGCAGACATCTACCTTCTCTCCCTCACACAACTAAATGCTCAGACCAAACTCACCAGACTCTTAGAAGTAGCGGAAAAGACTGTACTTCTAATCAAAATAAAGAAACAGAAGTTATGAGGATCAACAACAGACAAGAGAACCCAATCCTGCTACAGGGACAGAACATCCTTGATACGGACCACTTCACTTATCTGAGAGTTAGTAAAGTAGTAAAGACGTTAAAATTAAGGACGATATACTAAATAGAATTACTAAAACTAGATTTTCCTTAACAATTTTCAAAAAATCCGACGCTCCAAATTATGGTCTTTACAGAACAAGATCCGAATCTCTATACGATTCCAAGACATGGAGAGTCATGAAAACAAATGTGAAAAAAATCCAGAACTTCACAAACAGATACCTACACGTAATGCTGGAAATAGGTGGCCTGAAAATATATGTACTGTTAACTTGTAATAGAGAATCAAGCATTATTTTATATTACGGCATATGAAAAAGCAAAAATAGAGCTAAATAGGACCACTAGCGGATCCAGAACTTTGGAGTGTGGGGGCGATTTTTTTTCCAAACCCTAACCCTAACGCCCAGTAACCCTAATCCTATGCATACACGTGCGTACAGCATATTCATATATATATATATATATTTAAAAAGCAGTGTTTTTCAACCTTAGTCGAAAAAAACAAACAAAAAAAAAGTCATTTTGAGGCCTCTCTCTTGCAAGCTTGGGGGTCTGGGGGAGCGATGTAAGCTTCCAAAGTGGGGTACGGGGCAAAGCCCCGACGCCAAAAGCGTTTTTTTGCATTCTTCACTGAAGAAACAATTTCTCCTAACATCTATAGCTTGTTATTCATCAGTGGAAGTCGGGGCAAAGCATCGACGCCAAAAGCGTTTTCTTGAATTCTTCAATGCAGAAACGCATTCTCCTGACATCTATAGCTCATCATTCATCAGTAAGGTTCGACGCCAAAAGCGTTTTCTTGCTTTCGTCACTGCAAAAACGCATTTTTCTGACATCTACAGCTCATTACTCATCAGTTGAGTTCGGAGCTCATTATTCATCCTATTAAAAGAGGACCTTTTAAAATAATGTTGAAGAATATTCTAATATGAATGTACAGGCCCTTAATGCATTGCAAATAAAACTCTTTGAAAAGATAAGATACTCCACCTATTTAGATTAAGTTTTTGAGGCCAAAAAAAAAAAATAGTTAAATAATATTCAATAAAATTCAAGCAAAAATTGTGAGTTTTTGTCCCAAATTTATTTAACTAGAAAAATATCAGATTGAGTAATCGTTGGAAAAAGGCGACTAGGAAAAGTTTATCTTGGTTGAGAACTCATCGCTGGCCTTGGGCGATTCGCGTCGGCTAACTACATACACACACTACCCCTATTCGCACCACCATTACACTTTCATATTATTTTTAGTTATAATTAAATGTAAAAAAATAAATATATAAATTGTGAAATTTTTGTTTCCACAGGTGTCTGTGTGACGTGTCAACAAATCCATCTATCGTACAGTGAAACAAACAGTTTAAGTGGTCAGAACATTATAGTTATCAAAGCAATTGTAACCCTTAGTCGCAAAGATGAAAGCTGGGCCCTCTATTCTAGATGGTTTATAGTTAATGCCACTAATATTTTAGTAAGCATTTGCAGTAAAATGTATGCGTTTGTCTTTTTAAATTTGATAGCTTGTAGAAGTTGATAACATTATAATCCTTTTTTTGTCTTTTAATCATCAGCACAAATACGAAGAGGATGAAGACTACTATTGTATATATAATATTTATTCTTCCACCTTTCCCCTTACACTTTTTTTAAACGTCATCGTCTTTTGTTAAGCTAAAATATCTACGTTTGTAAAACTTTAGAGGAACTAAAACCTTCCTCTCTCTAAGCCGCCAAAAGCATTTTTTTTCTTTATTTCTTTACACATCAAATACTAGTCATGTTTTTCGACTGTCATGGCATTGTCGACAAGCCGAAACGTTACTATTTTGATGAAACAATTTTTTCTTCGCACCAAACTTTTAACAAAATATGTTTAATTATATTCTTACCATTTTTTTAATGGACTATAGAAAATACCCGATAAATTGTGATTGAAAAAGGAAATTCGTGTGTCCAGTGGCATAGCTAGGGATTTCGGAGCTTCAACTACTTAGGGGCCCCTGCATTTTGAAATTCGGAATCATGATTTAAAAAAAATAATAGCGTAATATTTAATGTAAAAACGAATTTGGAACATTTATTTGGGGACCTCCGGTGGGGGCAAGGGGGGATTTTCACATCTGGACCCCTTTAACTACGCCACTGCACGAGTGTTTATATCTTATAACTTTGTAACCAGGTTAGATGGTTGTTTAAGATAAGAAACTATTACACTTCACTATATGATTTTTACAAAGCTTACAGCAACTCACTCTGTCTTTCTAGTGAAAAATGTGTACACGTTATTTACCCAACCCCCAATCTCAGATTAACCTGAAATTTTGCACAATTATTTTATTTTACCTGACAAACCACGAAACATTTAATAAAATTAGCTAATTACTTAACTGACTATTTGTAATTATTTTTATTTATTTATTTATTTTGGTATGGAACAAACGAAAAAAAAAATTTACTTAACGGTTGTGGCGGTATAAATTGAAAATTCCATTTTAAACCTGCTGTTGAGAATTAGATGGTTGCTTAAAAGTAAGAGACTACTAATAGATAACTATGAAACCTTCTATTTTCATATTCACTTTCTTGACAAAGTGGTTTGTGTATTCGCTCGAGGAAGCTTGAGCTTTCGATTTCGATTTCAAGTCTTTTTAGCGGCCCCCGATAGGAGAAAAGACGCTATTAGTTAAATGTCTGTTAGTCTGTCCGTCCATCCCGTTTAGATCTCGTAAACTAGAAGAGATAGTTTAAATCTGACACCATAATATTTTGGACGAATCAAAGTTCTGATGAAACGGCTACTTTTTTCATTTCTGAAAGCGAAAAATCATTTTTTTAAATCAATTATTCAAGCAGTTTTTTTTTTTATAAAAATACACCGCTTTTACTAATATTCACTATTAAACGTAACAAACAAGGGAGGCTCTTTAGAAGACCATTTACCCTATTTTTAACATATTTATGCAAATGGTTTTAGATTTTTTTTGTCAAAATATGTTATGTTAGCTCTGTCTTATTAGCTACTACATTTACACACAAAAAATGTTTACATTTTTTAAAGTGAAATAATATATTTAGTATGCATATAAATTGGGAATTATTAAAAACAACAATTAATAAGTAGTTTTTCATATTATCTCGTGAACTGTATTTATAGCGGATACTATAGAACACTTAATCAAAGGAAAAAAAATACGGAAATGTTTTTTTCTTTAATGAGTAAGAGATTGACCATTTTACAAAACAATTAGATTTATTAAATATTCATTATACGTCATCAGTAAGGCCAGGTTCACGTCTACTTTAACATTCACTTTCACCTAAAGATCTGTCAACAATTCTACATTCTTCTCTGTCATTTGTCTTTCCTGTCTGGTTGGACCACTTCGGGGGCCGATTTTAAGTTTGGGTTTCCACACAAACTGTCTTTCTAACCTTGTTTTTTTTTATAAAACGCATTTAAAAAGCTATCACCATAAACTTTAGGAAGATACCTCCTTCTTTCTCTGTTTTTGGCGGTAGTTGACATTTAGCGCTAAACTGCTAGTAGACAGACAGCTAAACCGATATAGGCGTCTTATATTTTAAAATATATAAAACGTAATAGCATGAATAATTTATTTGTGAACAAGACTAAATATAACTTTTATAACAATTTAGGTAAATACAAGTAGAGATGAAATGAAATACGCGTAGTAAACAGCACACGACAGTGCCGCTTATCTTACATCATTAAATTCGCTTAGCCACCAATCACTCGCTAACTTCTCACCGTCATCTTGGAAAAACACACACAATTTAATAATCTTCCCCACCACTTTTCAAATTGGTGTCAGAAGTGGATCCCGCCCGCTCTACTTACAATGACTACTTCTAAACGCCTTCACGAGCTCCAGATTAATAAAATCCGAAAGGAGCTAAACAGGCGAGACATCGTAGCGTCAGGAAACAAAGAAGCCCTTGTTATATATTCATATTGATAAATAATTTCAATGTATATATATATATATATATATATATATATATATATATATATATATATATATATATATATGCGCATGTGTGTGTGTGTAAATGTATGTACGTATTCATATAATATAAAGAGAGAGAGAGAGAAAAAAGCATTGACATAAGCCATAATAGGAGCTATCTTGTCGGCGCATTTTGTCGTTAGTAATGTCGGGTAACGCATTTTAATTTTATTTTTATTTTCAGAGAAAACAATACATTTTGTCATTAGTATCTATTTAAACCTAAATACTTAAATAGCAGCTTGCAATACTTATTATTGAAAGGTAAAACATACATAAGATCTATTGGGGCCAATGATGTAAAGATTAAATGCGCTTAATTCGAACTAGAAACAGAACGACCAACCACCTTTAATTCATTAATGTATGTAAGGTAGCCCTTTTTATAGATATGTGGTCTCCAAGTATAAAGTCTTAGTCTTCACTGGATTTCAAACTCGAGGCCGCTAGATTTGGAAGCTAAGCGCATCAGTACCACTTCCATAAAATATCTAATTACAATGAATACATACATTTTTTTCAGGATGAGTACCACGTAGACTTCAACAGTTCTTGTGACAACGAAAAAAGTTCTAATAAGTTTGAATGCTACTGCGAACGTCGTTGTGATGATGAGCATTATGTGACTTGTAGATTCCTAGCTACTACAAGCTGGAATGAAGCCGAGATTTATGGTGTCCTTTATGACGAAAACGGTTCTGAATTGAAAAGCGATCGTCTAAAGTTTCCCAAAGTTTACGGTAGTGTATTTATAGAGAATATTAAAACCTTTTTTTTCTAACATTTTTATTTTAAAATATTTTCTTAATTCCCAAAACTTTTAGCAAATTAAAACTAAATATAGCTAGAGATTTCAAGAACAGCAATATTCTATTCCATAAATATAGTTTAATACTAGCAGTGCAGAACTTTTAATATTTTTTTTAAATTAATGGTTTGACATTTAGAACTTAAATCATTGTGTTTTTTTTTTTGTTTAATGGAGAGTAACAAAGAACGCCTGGCCTGGTGAAACTTTTATTGAAACAAAAAGGAAACACGCTAGCACACAAAGCACTGTTAAATACACGGGCCAACCCTCCGCATCAACTAAAGTAATCGCTAGGTTATTGTCTGTAATAAAGTATCTTTTATTTAAGTTGTCTCTATGGTGTCTCTAATGGTAAATAAATTGTACCCTTAACAGCTTAATACAAACCTACAAAATATTTATCTATCTATCCTTGTTTGTCTCTCTCTCTCTCTCTCTGTATATATGTATCTATCTATCTATCTATCTATCTATCTATCTATCTATATATATATATAAATAGGGTAAATGGTCTTCTAAAGAGCCTCCCTTGTTTGTTACGTTTAAAATATATATATATATATATAGAGAGAGAGAGGTAGATAGATAGATAGATAGATAGATAGATAGATAGATAGATAGATAGATAGATAGATAGATAGATAGAAAGATAGATAGATAGATAGATATAGATATATAGATATAGATGTATCAGTCAATCTAGCGACACATTGAAAACATTCCTAATCTTGCATAAATTAATTTAAGTTATAAACCATAAATTGTCCGATTTTTCCACAGCTTCCCCTGCAAGTTTTGGTTCAAGTCATTGGATATGTATCTTTGTTTTGAAAAGTGTATTTCTGGCAATTCTGATTTAAAGACTATTCATTTATTTAATTGCCTTGGGGCTTTTGAAATTTAAATTTGTATCACTTCAATTCATATAACATTGGGGATTTTCATGATAAACTTAATTATGTGAAGGTAGGAAAATTATGCCTTAGAGCTGACATCTAAATGTATATATATATTTTTAAATACGGTAATCTATGATTTTAAGATACACAAATATATTTTATGTTGCTCGTTTGATTTAAATCAGTTTTATTTGCGCTATACACGGAAGCACATAAATCAAACATGATTATCTATCTTTGTTTATTTTGTACCCCAAAATTCTATTTTTTGTAACTTAAGCACTATTAATGAAAATGTACAATATATGCCAAGAATTTAGAATCTATGTTTAATTCTACTTCGGGAAAACGACATATGAAATAATTATTTATTAATTATTTATATAAATTTATATAATAATTATAAGTAATTAGATTTTAAAATATTTAATAAAATAATTAGTAGAAGACTAATAAAAATTAAATTATATATTATCTATCAATAATAATAATTGTAAACGGTACAATATAAAAAAATCACCAGTATATCAATGTAGGATACCATTTTATATATAGGTTGATATGAAATCGAAATGATCATGTTTAAAAACATGTATTAATAATACTTAATTATCATAAAAATATTAAGTGAAGGCAGCCTACAAACCTAACGTTACTTGCTTAGAAAGTGTGGATTGGCGCCCATAATGTCTTATTTTAAATCGTGCTGATATATTTGTGCTTTTAATATTAACATGGGCTTAGCCAGGATTTTTTTTTCGGGGGTATGACGGCAATTTTTCTCCCTCCCCCCTCCTGCCATATAGATATACAGTGCTTTTTTTTTTAAAGAAAACAAAAATAGGTAAATAGGTGCCGGTTCTCAGTGATTAGGTGCCGGTACTCAGAAGTTGATTGCCTAACTTTAAACTACTAAACAAAACACTATTTCCGGTACTGAAAGCCAACAAAATGCACATTTAGATGTATCTACAGTACATTATCCTGCTATTAAAAAGTTTTATTTCAATAACCTAATCTGCTATTCTTACTTACTTAGATCCTCCCGCGCCGTTCGGCGCTTTAGGCGGGAAGCTGTTTCCACAAAAATCTTTCACTGGCAATGTTTGAAGCCTCTTCCCACCTGCTCTGAGAACACCCATGAAAGTGTGGCACCAAGTTGTACTAGGATGTCCCTGTTTGCACTTACCTCGTAATGGCCTCTATGTCATCGCAACTCTTATTATGCGTAATTTATTTTGTTGGAGAACATGTCCTGCGAACATCAAACGACGCTCTGTCACAACCTTACTATGGGTTCGACTCCCAGTTCGACATAGGATTTTCTTGATTGAGACCCACTCTATATAACTGTCTCCTAAAATCCGACTTAGCCATCTTTGTTGTGCCACATTTAGTCTTTCTCAATTTCGGCAGATGACTATTCACTGCACTTTATTTATGTGGCCCATATAGAAAAGGGTGACTTTATTTTGCTTTAGAATAATATTGAATAAAGAGTTTTTCAACCTCAAAACTCTGGGGATTTGAAACTCAAAACCATCTGGAGGGGTTTAAAACTTTTAAAAAGCCCTCTGGAGTAAGAGGATGTTTACTCAAAACTCCCTCTTAGCTTGGCTATGCTCATAAAATTTTGAATGTGTAATTTGCTTTTCTTTTATATATATTGAATAAGTATTTTTGGGCTTCAAATCCCGCTGAAGGAGGTTGAAACTCAAAACCCTTTTGGCTACGCTTATAGAATTTTGAGTAATCTGCTTTCTTTTATTTTTAAGAGGTATTCATTTTCTTCAAACCCCGCTGAAAAAGGGTTTAAACTCAAAACCCAGTTGGCTACGCTCATAAAATTGTATGTATCATTTGCCTTTTTTTTTAATTAAAGAGGTATTTTTTAACAGCCAACCCCACTGGAGGGGGGTTTTAAACACACAAAAAAAACCACACTTGGCTACGCTCAAGTAGACTGAATGGTTTGTTTTATATTGAAGAGCTGGTTTATCGAAAATTTCAAGTAGGTTTTAAAATCAAAATCTTCCTTAACTATGCTCTTGGAATATGGGGATTGTCGTTTGCACTTTTTTTTTTGTTTTGTTTTATAGAAGAGGGGGATTTATCTGCAATACCTCCTGGTAGGGGCAAGTGATGGTTTAGTATTAAAATTTACGTAAAATAAAAAAAAAAAAAATCAAAGCAAAAAATCAGTCACTAAATTCCGAGGGATTTCATTTCGAGCGTTGAACCCCACCCCCCAACCCTGGCTACGCCCATGAATAGTAATATCCCGTGTTAAAATGCCTCTTATTGTGTACATATTGTTACGATCTTTTCCTAATCAGGCATTCTGTAAACACTGCTAAACACACATCACATCAACACATCAAGAACCTGACAAGAGGTCCAAAATAATCTGATACTTAAATGAATGGATAACACCCAATACTAGACAATTGGCAATACAATCAATTACTAGAATGTTACACTGTACATCACCGTACTTTAATCTGATGTCTCTATCTCTTCCTGGACTCATGCGTTTACTCGAGGACTCTACCAGGACGGACATCATGGTCGACTCAGTCTCGGTCTCCTCCGTGTCCTGTCTTGAACTGCACTGCCTTACACCATTAACTATAAGACACACAAACACGTGAGGCTCTTTATTAGGGAAGACGAGTGTTTTCCATATTTGTAACAAATTTATGCAAAACAGTTGTATATTTTTTGTCACAAATTTTTGTTTTTAAATTTGTATTCTTAAGTTATGTAAGTTTTGTTATATTAAGTACTATATTTACACACTAACAAATGTTTACTATTTTTTTAAAGAGAAAATATCTATTTAGTATTTATTATAAGTTAGACATAATATAAAACGAATAAAAATCTTGTAAACGCATTTTTTAAAATACAGAAATGATATGGTCATTGTCACGGGTTAACTATAAAAAATTGAGCCTTTTCAAAACAATACATCAATTATAAGACATCAGTTAGGCCAGGGGAGGCGCGGTGGATGAGCGGCAAAGTGCTTGGCTTCCGAACCGGTGGTCACGGTTTCGAATCCTGGTGAAGACTGGGATTTTCAACTTCGGAATCTTTGGGCGCCTCTGAGTCCACCCAGCTCTAATGGGTACCTGACATAAGTTGGGGAATAGTAAATTTCATTGGTCGTTGTGCTGGCTTTATGACACCCTCGTTAACCGTAGGCCACAGAAACAGATGACCTTTACATCGTCTGCCCTATAGACCACAAGGTCTGAAAGGAAACTAGTTAGGGTTCACATCTAACTTTACATTCACTTGCACCTATCCCTTGATCTGCTGGACCGTTTGGGCATTACACAAGATCTGTCAACCCTCTTTTTCCATTTTTATCTGTCATTTGTCTTTGATATAATTTCATTCAGATGTTCTTTCTTAAATTATTGAAGCCTGCCTGGGTGGACCACTTCGGGGGCCGATTTTGAGTTTGTGTTTCTACACAAACTGTCTTTGTAACCTTTTTAAAATGTATTTTCAAATCTGTAATATAAAAAACAATAATAAATTAATCTTATAGTAAGTATAAATCAATATATATTTTTCTGCTGATGGTCGCCCATCGTCCCATGTCATTTTTGAAAACTGTTTCGCCAAAGTGGTTGTCTATTTAGCACATCGGTCAGTCAATGTTAGATTTAGAAAGTTAAATATCTGATTATTTCGAACGCTTTTTAATATTTTTTGACATGTTATTAATGTGTTTATAATATTTCCCTCTTTCACTTTACATTCTTGATGAGTAATCTTATAATATATTGTAAATCTAGGGGTGTACTTAGCTATAGCGTTTCTATTGAATATGGGGTATGTTATATTATAATATTATCCTGCGAATGCCGTAATGTTCAAAGGCCAAGGTGTGGTGAAAGTAGTGGAGATCATTTAAGAGACGAAAACGATTCGAATATTGATGATCAAGCCGCCGATAACTCCTGACGACCATCTTTCACTTAATTCTATTTTTCATTTTGCTCTATCTTGACAATGGGCGCGTCATTTTTAGCCTAGATATAATAAAGGCTGACTTCACCTATCCACAGGATAACATATAAATATATATATAATTTTTGCTTTAATTATAAACATTAAAGGTGTAAATTGTGTTCTCGGACTTTATCGGTATATATTTCATATTTCTATCAATATTTCATTTCTACATGTATATGTAAGTATGTATTTTGTTTATTGATTTCACTTTAGATAACAACACTGGCATACTTATGTTGACATACCTGTTTATACTATATTTCCGTCATGATGAAGTTTCTATAGCCTGACAATAGCCTTTAAAAATTGATTGAGTGCTTAATGGAAATAGTCTTGCATGTATATAAAGGGTGTGACTTTCTCTCTCTCTGCCAGTTGCCGTCGATCTGATCTGTGGAAATGATGTGTTTAAACACAAAAAAGACACCTCGTATACATGGCCTGTATATTTATGCATGTTACATTTTAAAAAGTTTTCGAGGGCATTAATTTTATTCTTATCTAATGCAACCACTTTTTTTCATGTAAATAGAAACGTTTATATTTACTATTGCTTGTTTCTTGATTTCTCACAGTACCATATGTCAGATAAAATGATTAGATGATCATGACAAAAGATGAAATGACAGGGGATAAAATGACAGGGGATGAAGTGACAGGGGAGGAAATGACCAGGGGTGAAGTGACAGGAGAGGAAATGACCGGGGATGAAATGACCGGGGATGAAATGACCGGGGATGAAATGACAGGGGATGAAATGACCGGGGATGAAATGACCGGGGATGAAATTACAGGGGATGAAATGACAGGGGAGGAAATGACAGGGGATGAAATGACAGAGGATGAAATGACCGGAGATGAAATGACAGGGGATAAAGAGACAGGGGATGAAATGACAGGGGATAAAATGACATGGGATGAAGTTGCAGGGGATGAAATGACAAGGGATGAAATGACAGAGGATGAAATGACCGGAGATGAAATGACAGGGGATAAAGAGACAGGAGATGAAATGACAGGGGATAAAATGACATGGGATGAAGTTGCAGGGGATGAAATGACAGGGGATGAAATGACATGGGATGAAGTGACAGGGCATGAAGTGTTTGAGGAGGAAATGACCGGGGATGAAGTGACAGGGGATGAAATAACCGGAGATGAATTGAAAGGGAAGGAAATGACCGTTGATGAAATGACAGGGGATGAAATGACAGTGGATAAAATGACCGGGGATGAAATGACCGGAGATGAAGTGACAGGGGAGGTAATGACCAGGGGTGAAGTGACAGGGGAGGAAATGACCGGGAATGAAATGACCGGGGATGAAATGACAGGGGAGGAAATGACAGGGGATGAAATGACATGGGATAAAGTGGCAGGGGATGAAATGACAGGGGATGAAATGACATGGGATGAAGTGACAGGGGATGAAGTGTTTGAGGAGGAAATGACCGGGGATGAAGTGACAGGGGATGAAATAACCGGGGATGAAGTGAAAGGGAAGGAAATGACCGTTGATGAAGTGACAGGGGAGGAAATGACAGGGGATGAAATGACAGAGGAAGAAATGACCGGAGATGAAATGACCGGGGATGAAGTGACAGGGGATGAAGTAACAGGAGATGAAATGACAGGGGATGAAGTGACAGGGGATGAAATGACAGGGGATGAAGTGAAAGGGGATAAAGTAAAAGGGAAGGAAATGACCTGGGATGAAGTGACAGGGAATGAAATGACAGGGGATGAAATGACAGGGGATGACATGACAGGGGATAAATTGACAGGGGATGAAATGACATGGGATGAAATGACATGGGATGAAGTGGCAAGGGATGAAATGACAGGGGTCGAAATGACATGGGATGAAGTGACAGGGGATGAAATGACAGGGGATAAAGTGAAAGGGGATGAAATGACAGGGGATGAAATGACAGGGAATGAAATTACATAAGATGAAGTGACATTGGATGAAATGACAGGAGATGAAATGACAAGGGATGAAATGACATGGGATGAAATGACATGGGATGAAATGACAGGGGATGAAATGACAGGGGATGAAGTGACATGGGATGAAATGACAGGGGAGGAAATGACCGGGGATGAAATGACAGAGAATGAAATGACAGGGATGAAATGACCGGGGATGAAGTGACAGAGTGTGAAGTAACAGGGGATGAAATGACAGGGAATGAAATGACCGGGGATAAAGTGGCAGGGTATGAAGTGACAGGGGATGAAATGACAGGGGATGAAATGACCCTGGATGAAGTGACAGGGAATGAAATGACAGGGGATGAAATGACCGGGGATGAAGTGACAGGGGACGAAACGACAGGGGATTAAATGACTGGGATGAAATGACCGGTAATGAAGTGACAGGGGATGAAATGACAGGGGATAAAATGACCGGTAATGAAGTGACCGGGGATGAATTGACAGTGGTTTAAATGACCCGGAACCTAAAAAATTGTACGATTTCCAGCCGTTTTCGAGATCTGTGTCAACCCACCTACGTTTTCTTTTTTAAGTTTTGAATCGATGAAGAATTTTCTAGCTGTTAAGAGGAATATTTATGGCAATATTTTTTTCAAGACCTATCTAGCGCCTTATTAAAACATTATGTACGTTAAAATTAAAACAAGCCTTTCAATAGATCAATCAGAGAAAAATACCAAAATATTGTAATGTCGTCTTTCAACGGTAAATGTTAACAGTCACATAGTCGCTTGGAGTCCAACATATTTGCTAAATACACTTATTTCTGACATACAGCGGCAAATGACAACATTCACCAATCACTAGAAAAGAATGTCGAATATGTCGGAGATACACATTTTCTACTCCGTATTTTATTCGCGATAAAACGTCCCAAGGGTTTAATAATTTGTTTTCCTCTCTTTCTGAGAGGTGTGACCAATCACGTTAAAGAGAAGGGTTCGTCACTCTGCAGAGGAGCTTTTAAATTCTTGACTATTGCCGGAGGGTTTAATTGCCGAGGTAAATATAGTGTGCAGTCCGGGATGTTTTTTTTGTGTGTGTTTGTTTTGTTTTTTGGACTTGCTCTTAGTATCTAGCATGAGAACAAGAGATGCTTGATATTATTTGCTTTTTCTTTGTAATGATAAGCACTGGCTCATGGATACTATTACACTTTAGAATTTTACTTTTAACTTAAGCCAATCTAGAACTTAGCATTTGTAACTTACTAGACTTTTCTTCTATAAAGCATACTTTATCATGCGTGTAGATTATTCAGGACTTTATGTGAAGACTAAGTATATTGCAGGCCCTCTTTAATATTTTTTTTGGAATATGGTTTTTTGGTATGTCCAACTCTAAATTTTTTAGAAGTATAAATAGTTTCTTCAAGTTGTTGTTTCGTTTTAAAAGTATTAGCAATTAGAGTTATTTTTCGGTTTCGGTATTTCTTCACTAGGCTTTGTCTTTTTAGCGGCCCCCGTAAGGGGAAAAAGCCGCTATTAAGTTTGTGCAAAATGTCCGTCTGTCACACTCAGATCTCGAAAACTAGAAGAGATATGAAAAATAGTATTTCACCATGCAATGCGGCTTGAATAGTTTAGGTGCAGCGGCTACTTTTGGTTTTCTAAAATCAAACCATTCAATTAATAAAATTAATTAGGCAAGCGATTTTTTCATAAAAATACACAAATTCTAAAACAATTACGTAAATGTAAGGGAGGCAATGTTATAATATGCTAACAAAGATGGACAATATATGTGTTTTTTCAGTATCACTAAGTCTAATATATTTATAAAATGTACAAGAAATGTTTACAACAAATATAAATAATACTTAATGATGTTTCTTCTGGTCAACTAGCTGCTAGTTTGTTTATAAAGGCTAATAATGCACTTTGTATGTAAATATCACGCACATTTTTTTAAATGGACTCTTTATGCAGAGACTTTCGTGCAGTAGCGTAACGTCGCAGCATGATACATTGACAAACTAATTTCTCAAAAATGTCTAAATAAGCAGATTTTATTTATTTGTTGTTTAGTGTCCCATCAGGATAAAAGCCTCTTATTTTTGTGCATTTGTCTGTTGGTCGGTCTATTCGTCACGTTTAGATTTAAAAAACAACACTAAAAGCAATTGAAAATCTGATTTAACCTTTAATGTTCCTTTGGAAACCTGTCCATTGTTTTAACTATCTATAATAGATTGTTCCAGATGGTTTGTGAAAATAAATCAATGTCAACGAATGTCTGTTTGCTCTTTAAATCTTTATTAC
This sequence comes from Biomphalaria glabrata, assembly GCF_947242115.1. Classification (NCBI taxonomy): domain Eukaryota; kingdom Metazoa; phylum Mollusca; class Gastropoda; family Planorbidae; genus Biomphalaria; species Biomphalaria glabrata. The sequence continues at coordinate 7,462,815 of NC_074724.1, read as the reverse complement.
ATTTAATCTCCATACTTAAACGTTGCAAAAATACATTACCAATAATATGTTGTTCGTTTTTTTTTATGTAAATAACATATAAAGGCTAAATCAAAATCTCTATAATGACTTATATTTCATTAACTGTAAAAATGTTCCGGATATTGTTTTATAACAAATGAATTGATGATTGTTTGAAATCGCAAAATTGACTAATATTACACGTATATTCTTTGACAATCCGTCGTTATAGTTTGATGATCGATATCAAATTCTTCCATATTTACATCTTTAAAGAAATTTTAAAATATCAACAATAGATTGTTCAGGGCTTTAAAAAAAAGAGTAATTTACTAGAAACGATTATTGAAAATCATTTTTTAGACTTATTTTACATTTAATTTTCTTGCTGAAACATAACAAAAGTTTTTTAATCGATAAAGAATGTTCCGCATTTTGTTTTGAAATGAAAACGATCTACATTATTTAAATTTTCTTAAAAATCGTCGCCAAAAATTTTCGAATTTTATTAAATAATCTACTAACGCTAAATAACTGTTTGAAATCCCTCTTCTAATTAATAAAACAAATAATCTTCTCATTTACACTATATTTATGTAAAATCTCACTTCCCTCTTAAAGTACATTTAATTTTCTAGCTAAAACGTTACAAAATCAAATTATCCTAAACACAATATTCAAATGTAAAAGGAAAACAACTTCCGAACACCAAAGTGTATGAAAATATCTACGCAAGGCTGTGGTACATCTAATTTGTATACGAGACCATCTAAAAAATTCAATTAACGGTATTACATTTATCTGGAATTCTCTTTTTATCTTAATATTTATACAAACATTCGGAACAAGCTATTATATATATTAAATCTATTACGTTCATACTTAAAACTATTGCGATGTTTCGAAACGAAATCTAAAGGTTAATCACATTTTCAATAGCTTTTAATTGTGTTTTATATCAAGATGACGGACAGACCGACTGACAGACAAAACGCAAAAACAATGCGGCTTTGAACCTCTTTAAATAAATTCTATTAGATCTCAGTGCACCAATGTCTCTGAACCCTAGTTAAATATCTCGTGTTAATAAAGGCATTGATTATCTATGATTATTTTTTTTTTACATAAATCTTATTTTAATTACATCTACATTGTTCTACATTATTCCAAATTTACATTTTAGATCTAGATCTAATAGACAAAAATCGTAAGAGTGTTCAATCATAAATTTAATTTAGTTAGATCTACCTCATCATTCTAGTTCCATTTAAATGAAAATGCAAATAGCTCTTTAGGTAACTGTGCTTGGACATCGAGCAGACGTTGCCGAAGTATAAGTACAAATCAATACCAAAAGATTATCTAAAATCGCTTGTCTGACATGTTGTACATATCCGGTAGTTGTCATGCCGTAATGTGTAATATATCTCATTATCAATAAGAGGCTACTAGTTTGTTATTAAGTTAACAGCACTGCCTTGTGAATATGTGGTTCTGACAGGGATCCGACTCCGACGGGGCCGCCTCTGAGTTTGTGTAAAAACACAAACTCTCTATGTAATCTTATTTGTTTTTGGTTTATAGCCAAACATGTTTTCATAAGTATTTTGGCGTTTTTCTTTATTGAATGTAGTGTTTCCGCCAAACTGAACAAACGGCTAACATAGGACCCTTTATTATAAACGTATCACAATTGACCATTTCAACTGAGCCTGGTATATGAGTATGACGAGTGTCTCTATGATCTATATTCGCTCTTTCACTGAGTATTAGCCGTGTTTCAATATTCACAGGGGAAAGTCGACTATCACCAGTAACAGTTGTAATAATGTTTAGACGTTACAAAGACATGCATAATACCACAAAACTAAGAGCCACATATTCCTACATTTACACTTTAAAGATAAGGCAACAGACAAACATATGGTCCTAGATTTCTATATATTGACATAAATGTTTTATTACATTTTATTCATTAATTATTATTTTGTGTGGGATTTTTTTTAAAGATAAAGAGCAATAATTATGGAACTTCAACGAATGGCAATTAAGAAACTTATCATTATTATTGTTTGATGTTAATGTCTTCCAAAAGTGAAATTAAAAAAAAATGTTTTCATTCTAAAGGCTATTATATAAAAACATATTTTTTTATGTTAGTGCTAAATCTTATTGTCATTCTAAAGGCTATTATATAAAAAAATATTTTTATATGTTAATGCTAAATCTTATTGTCCAAACAAAATATGTCAATGATTGATATATATGTCCTTTTTTAAATGCTGCCGATATTTTTAAATTGTATAGACAAGAAAAACTGCCGCAAACGACATACTCCAAACATTGAATTGGCCAAACTGTGTTTCCCATGCAGAGATTTTTTTACATTCAAATTATTGATATTTCTGAATTCGATTTGATATTTTGATAACATGTTTTAATGTTATTATGAACATTACATTTTCAAGGCAAGCAATTCTCCGATGAAGTAAATAATTTCACATGTAGACATGATAAACGATATATTGAAGATAAACGAGACGTTTTTCTTTGTTTTCCTTTCACAAAATCGTTAATTTAAGGAAATAAAATTCCTTATTGACTGTAATGGATAGTTCTTCAAACCTAACCTTAAACTGACCTCGATTTTTACTCATAATTTTCCTTTTCAATGTATATGTGTATGTGAATGTTTGAAGATTGTTACTAACATTATTTTGTTCGCATGTAAAAAAATAGATCCTTTTTCAGACCTTGAGATCTTTAGGGCAGATGATGTAAATGTTCTCTGTTTCTGTGGTCCACGGTTAACGAGGGTGTCTTGTAGCCAGCACAACGACCAACCACCTACACCTTTTCCCCATCTAATGTAAGTTACCCATTAGAGCTGGGGGGACAGATGTGCCCTAAATCCAAGCGCTTAACCATTCAGCCAACGCGCCTCCCTAACATGTAAAACATTGCACGCATTTGTTACTTTTGGATTAATAATCACATCGTGATTAATAAATTTGAAATGCAATTGTGAGTGAATCTCATCCTTTTTCATTTCATAGTTCTAAATTGGCTTTTGAACAAGTACGATCAATCTGTATATTACAAGATATATCTAGAACGTTATGTAAAGTAAATGAACATTGATTTATAAATGCAACCTTGTAATCTTCTCGTGCAACAAAATGATAAAAAAAAAAACTATCAAAGTCTTCTTGTAATGATTTGATTTTTGTTTTTCAATGTACTCTTTATGTATTCTGTATTATTATTATAACAAAGCTTATATCAAATGTAAAAAGTTATTTCTCCCACACCCAATCTCGGATCAAGTAAAAATATTTACAATTTTTTCCAGCATCTGACAAAACAATACAAAAAAAAAAAAAAAAAATTAGCAACCTTAATTAACGAATGATAAGTTTTGTATGGTTTCGAACAAGGGAAAGTAGATGTATTTGAACAAAAAGAGAGATTCGAGGAAAAGATTCAAAAGCTTTTTCAAGAAAAATAACTCTAAAGCTTGTTGGGGTGGCTTGAAACAGATTACTTCCTACGAACCAAAGCGCCGAACCAATGTGTGTCGCTGACAATAACAAATTTGACAGCCACAACTATGAAAAAAAACACCATAATTTTTTGGCATCATTTGAAAACAGCAATTTAAACCAATCTCAAGAACTGTTTAATAAACAAAAAAAGTAAAAGTAAAAGTTTCCCTTTCAGACCTTGCGATCTATGGAGCAGATGATGCTAAGGTCATCTGTTTCTATGGCCAACGGTTAACGAGCAGGGTGTCATATGATCAGCATAACGACCAGCAGCCTTTAATTTCCCTAAAAATCCTGAGATTCAAACTCCCAGCGTTCACCGAGATTCGAACCCAGGACCTCAGGTTCAGGTCAAGTTACACTTTGAAGTGAATATTTTTTTTTTGTTAAATAAAAATATAACAAAAGTTTTTGTTGAATAAGGCGTTCTTGTTGTTGGAAAACAAAAATATGATGCAAATTTCTGCCAAAATATTCATTAAAACTTATATCTTATGAAAATACTTTTAAAAAAATGATGATGAGGTGACTGTATAAAACATTACAAAGTTTTTAATATTACCATTTTAAAATAAAATACGAGCGTGGTTGAAGGGTTACAAAGTTTGAGTCTTAAACCATCTTGCTGATATCAAATCTCGAGTAAAGACTACAATTATTAAAAATAATTATTATAAAATGAAATTATAATCGAACCATACATTCTTTTCTTTTAATAAAATACGAACTAATTATTTACCATAATAATTTATACAACAATAAAAGTATATTGCACACATTACATACTTAAGTCAGAATAAAATATTTTTAATGTCGTAAAAGATATTAACTGTCTGCCTTTAGATCCATATTCTCTGTAGTTTCTCTGTCATTGCTGAAAAATATATCATACATTTACATAAAGTTTATAAAACGAAGAAAAAATGACTTTTTTTTTTACTTAAGAGAAAAACAATTTCGTCTATTCATTATTTATCATTTAGTTTAGATTATTTAGATCATTCATGTAAAAATTAATAATACATCTAGACTTAAATATTAGGGTTAGCTACATTATTTCCCGATTGTGTTTGTTTAGCTAAACTAAACAAAATAATTAACGAAAATTAATAAACTAATTGGTAACTTTTTTATTGATTCAGGCTTTGTCAGGTACAGAAAATAAATGTGAATATTGTAAACTTGATCCGTGAGTTTTGGTTTCGGAGAAATAGCGTGTACAAATACTGTATCAGACAGACTGTCCGATTGACACACAGACAACTGACAGAGTGAGATGTTTTAAGCTTTCTAAAAACACCAAAGACAAATTAAGAAGCTGTTAAGGTTCAATGTTGTTTAGCCATGATTCATTTTAATCATCTTTCATTTGGTTACAAAAGAAGACAAGTGAGATTCCTCGATCTTTAAAAATCTCTCACATCATTAAAGAGCCTTGATTAAACTCAGTTTCATTTTTAAATTTTAGAGGCCCCAATACGCAACACTTTTGCTAACATAAACTAATGGCGTGTAGGTACTCACCTTGCTACTTTCTGGGTTAATTTGTATCGCCTTCTTCTTTTCCAGCTAAAATTAACGAAACAATAAAGTAATTATAAAATATACCGCATTATATTCAATCTACTATCAATTGGGATAAAGACAACATTAATCACAGTTAAGCTTGGCAACCGCTGCCATGAGCAAACTGTGAAAAAATCTTGAACATCAGTTTTCCAGTAAAATTACAACTTTTCTTCCTAAATGGTCTTTGTACCCCGATTTGGTTGTGAACGTTGGACTGAATGCAGAGGCTGAAAGAATAATTCGAATCTTAAAGAGCAAATGTTACAGAAAAACGTTGGGTATCAGGTACCAGGATAAGAAGACAAATTATTCTGTATTTTTAAAACTCAACACTGAAGTTGGCAAAGAGAAAAAGTTCCACAGAACTGTAAAGAGACGAAAACTGAGCTGGTTTGGTCAAGACATGACTCAATATCAAAATATATTCTTCAATGTACCGAGGAGGAAACACGAAGAGAGGGTCGTCCAAAGAAAAGTTGGATGGAAAATATAAAAGAATAAAAAGGCCTCTCTCTTGATATCCTTTTTAGAACAGTTGCTGTCCGAGAAAAGTGGGAGGGATTTGGTTACGCGAACAGTGTCTGGCGTGTCAGCACCCCTTCGACGAAAGTCAAGGACAGATGTTGATGATGCAAATCTGGAACGAAGCGGAGATGCCAGTAGAGTTTGATACGGCGGTAAGGTTGTGAAAAATTTGTACAGTTAGTGTTAGTGCCAAATTGTACAGTATTGTGTGTGATTTATTGGTCATTATTTAAATGTTAGGTTATTTTGGAGCACCGAGATGTCAAGTTCTTTAAGTTGGTGGTGTCGTGTGGTACAGTTTGTAGAGAGACTGGATAGTAAGAACCGTTATAATATATATATATATATATTTTCAAATGACCAGTGACAGGAAGAGGTTAACGTGTGACCCCGACGAGATAACACAGCAGCGGGTGTTCCCTGGAATGTACATGTATAAACAGAGACAGGATGTGACGTGTCCTTACATGTTATTCCAAAAGGTACTAGCAATGTCCAGTGACAGATAGAGGTCACAACTTGTGACCCCGGCAAGATGACACTGCAGCCGATGTTTTCTGGAATCTATATGTATAAACAAAGACAGGATGTGACGTTTCCTCACGTGTTATTCCAGAGGATACTAGCCGTGTTTGTGCAACTTTGGACAAGCGATTAGGGACTCCATATAAGCCAGAGAGTTAATGTTAAAGTCAGTCGTATGGAGTCGTGAGTGAGCCGTTACAGTCGATACAGACTATGTAAGACGTGTGCGGCTCTGTGGAAGAGAAATGTGTACGACTCGATGCAAGTTAACTAGGGTAGAGTTAACTGGAGTGGACTACTGTCGTTAAAGTCTATACAGCGAACTACAGTGGACTTGAGCCGTTACAGTCGATACAGTCGATGTAAGACGTGTGCGGCTCTGATTCGGTAGACTTGAGTACGACTTGGTTCAGCTTTGGGAGACCTGGAGCGACACTGGGAAGTGTGTCGTTGGTCTGTTCTGTGGAATACTGCTCGAGGAAAGTTGAGAAGAGATGAATTGCAACGAAGTGAAGAGATGAATTGCAACGAAGTATAGCTAACTGTAAACTGACAGATATTGTACAGTCTTCTACGCTACATGTTACAGTAACGAATTGTTAGAGTTAATAGTCATTAAAGTTATATGAAACTGAAAGTTTAGTCGTCAAGTTCTTTGCTGTGTTTTTATTTGTGAGCCAACTAATACATCTAGCCAGAAAATTCAGAAATACGTAACAATATATATATATATATATATATATATATATATATATATATATATATATATATATATATATATATATATACATATACACTGTACAATCAAAACATATATATTTTCTATAGACATATTTATGTAATCTTTATAGACAAACATATGTACACTTCACTCTAAAGGCTAAACATATCACTCAGTAGAAAAACATATATACTCTCTAAGGACAAATATATATATATAAATTCATGGTGTCAGATGGACAGACCCGCCACAACCGCTGCAAATTATTAGCAACGTAGCAGAAAATTGGAAAAGGTTCAAGCAATCCTTTCAGATATCATATATACACTAACAAGAGGACCGGATACCAAAAGCAGAGAAGTACAGTCTATGATATTATTGAGTGTGATAGGCCAAGAAGCAGTGCAAGTCTATAACACCTTTCAATAAACGGAAATGAGTGTAATGAATGTGAGATAAGCAAGTCCTTCCACACACTTAACTGCATTCTTAATAGGTTTGAGAAGTATTGTCTGCAAAGAAAAAAGGTTACTATTGAAAGACATGTTTTTTTCTAGCGATCTCAACACGAATGTGAGTCATTTGACAGCTTTGTCACTGACATCAAACTCAAGGCAAAGACACGTGAGTTTGATTTGCTTAAAGATTCCCTAATAAAGGATATGACAGATGGTGGCATTAAGAATGAGAACATCCGAGCAAGACTTTTGAGAGAAACAGACCTTATGAAGGCAGAAAATATATGTCGGGCTGCTGAGGCAACTGAATGGAAGCTTAAACTCACGAATGAAGAAAGCGGGGTACAAATCGTGAATTCAGATACCAAAAGCTTTAAAAGAACTAAAGGAAATGTGAGTTGTACCTATTGTGGAACACAAACCACGCCAGTGCCCAGCTTAGACAACCATAATAAAATTTTAAATTGTGGAGACACATTCAAAGCCAATAATGATGGGTCTACCAGGCTGCCAACAAATGAATTTAATCAAAACAGTTGACTTTATAGAGGACAATACACTCTCAGGCTAAGCAGACGTATTTACTGGCTTAGGCTGCATGGAAGAAGAATATACTATAAAGGTCAATTCCAACATTAAACCTGTTGTACAAGCAGTAAGAAAGGTCCCAGAGGCACTACGCGAGGAGTTAAAAAAGGAATTAAGAAGAATGGAAGATGGGGTGTCATAGACAAATATAAAACATATAAAACATGGGTATGTGGTGGTCAAGGGGTAAAGTGCATCCCTTCCGAATCGAGCTGTATTGGGTTCAAATCTTAGTGAAGGCAGAATAACTGAACTCAAGGCTTTTTAGGACGCCTTAGAATCCAGCATACTTTACTGTTTACCTGTCATTAGATGGGTAAAGTAAAGGTGATTGGTCGTAGCGCTGGCCAAATGATACCTTCGTTAATCACCATTGAAACAACCTTTACATCATCTGTCCATTACAGACAAGCATAGATAAGATAAAGATTATACTCTCAATAGAAGCAATACTTACCAAATCAAAATGATTAAAGTGGTAGCCAGTATTAGAATTACAACTAGAGAAATTGAAATAGAAACAATCGTCTTAATGCTGCTACTTTCTGCTGCATCTTCCTTGTACTCTGTAGAGAGAAAACATGAAAAAACGATACAATTATAACTGACATGAATTTATAAAAATCTATTTATGCAGGGGAGTGTTTTATGTTACGCGGGAAAAATGTATTCCCGTTTCTCCAAGCAAGCAAGAAAAAACAGGTTTGACCATTTTCCTTTGCTGAAACTATTTCTTGTGAAAGAGTTGAAAAGTACAGGAATTATTAGGATTCTTTGATCGTGGAATCTGAAAGGACTTTTTAAACAAATTATATATATATATTTATTATATATATATACTAGACAGATATTGCCCTCAGCCCGCGGATCTTAACTTGCGTATTGCTGATGTAATCACGGATATAGTGCATTAGACACCATTAAAGAAAATGATAATGTTATAAGTAAAGCGAATACATGCATTCATAAATAAAAAAAATATTATGAATGGAGCTAAAAATAGCTAAATAACCTGAATTCACGCGATTTTAAGAATAGAGTTGCACTCATGTTATAATGCTTTAGAAAAACAAATTTGAATGACCTAGGAATAGAGAGATGCGTAACCTTTCGGGTAATGTCTGATGAAAGAATGTACGTCAGGAATTCAAAATTCGCAGAAATTTATGTAAAAATGCTTTTGAAACACAAATTTAAAGCTTAACTTTATAAAATAATGATATCAATATACTAACAATCATTAGACCTTCTGGTCTATAGGGCAGATGATGTAAAGGTCATCTGTTTCTGTGGCCTACGGTTAACAAGGGTGTCATGTAGCCTGCACAACGACCAACCGCCTTTACCTTAACTAATGTCAGGTACCCATTAGAGCTGGGTGGACTCAGAGGCGCCCGAAGATCCCGAAATTAAAAATCCCAGTCTTTACTAGGATTCGAACCCCGGTCCCCGGTTCGGAAGGCAAGCGCTTTACCGCTCAGCCATCGCGCCTCAATATACTATATTCGGTATTTTCATATGTCAAAGTAAAAAAAAACAACTAAATGTGCAAAGTGTAGTTCTTAAAATTAGATCTAGTTCTAAATCCTTTCGATCTTTTCTCATGTCAACATGGTAAACATAGCCTAGATTCTTAAAAAAGCATACTTTCATAGAGTTGATCAACTTTTTTTAAGGGTCTTAAGTTTATTTTAGAGCTAGCTAGTACGCAAAGAACATTTCTGCAAAGTTTTATCAAGATTGGTCAAACGGTTTTGATTGCTATTCGGCAAATACATACGCCTTACATTCTACTTTATAGTATAGATATGCAAGCTTCACTCCCACAATTTTTTAAAGCGGCCCTCGATAGAAAAAATGTTGCCACTACTGTGTTAATGGCTATACAGCATAATAACAGCTTTAACTTGAGTAAGAGAAAAAAAACTACTTTTACTTCATTATGGTTGTAATGAATCCATCGTATTATTTATTTGCATATGCAATATACTTATTAGTTTGTTTAGTCGTGTGACCTTCTGATGCCGTAGGGTCCATTTCCACAAGAACTACTAGTAAAGCTTCACAATGTACACATAGTGACCTAGTAAAGGTGAGTGACTTACCTGACCTTGTTTGGATATGAATATGTATATACACACACGTGTCCAATAAAAATAGAGTCATTTTAAGCTAAATGATCCCTATTAGAATACGTAAAGATATGTGATAAAGAAGGCTCAAACAATAATTTACCAATCGACTGTTTAATCAAGTAACGAATACCAAAATGATATAAATTCAGCTATTATAGTTCATGTGGTTCGATGATGACCATTTTGTCATCCAGGGGGCTGAGGGCTTTGCACTGGGGTTTTATGACTCCTCATGTGGCTGGTGAGACCTATGTGAGCCCGGAATGTTCGCCCGCAAACTGGGCAGGTTATTCCAGCTGGAACTAGTGTCATTAACCTTACTTTTCTTCTATGGCGCTTTTCTTTTTGCCAGCATTGTTCTCTTTACCTCAGCAACCTGTGCGCCAGTTTTCACATCGCGACGCCATTATGCTCTGTCACGTGCCTTTGTCTCCAAGGTGGATGGGTCTATGCTGAACGCTTCAGAGAAGCTTTGAGGGTGTCCCTGAAGCGCTTTCTTTGACCACTTTGCGAGCGCTTTCCTTCGCTTAGTTGGTCATACACAATTCTATTAGAGATTTAACAGGGATAAATGGAAATCTATAGGAAGGCAGAAGGGTCCGTCCAGAATTTGTTTAAAGATTTATTGGTGTTGGCTCACACCTATCTTATACAACTAACTTCCGGTCTACAACTGGTAAAGAAATGTAGGAAATAGTCTCAGTCGAATTTCTTGATACTTCCTAGTACGTGAGTAAATAGAAAGCAACTGAATTTGGAAAAAAAAGGGCAACATAAGCAAGATGGACATGGACCCAGCTGAAAATTGTCCAGAACAGAATCCAATGTCGAAGTGCTGTTTCGCCCCCAGTGGCGTAGCTAGGTTGAGGGGAGTGAGACCTAATTCAAAAGTTCCCCTTGGTATTACTTGAGGGGAGCACTCAAATTTATGTCGTTTTTTAACATTAAATATTGAATAATACGCCACTGCCATGTAATCTTGGTATTCACATAGAATCAAAAATACTACACATCATAGATCTAGATGATGTTATAGGTGCCTTTGCTTCACAAAACAGGTTAACGTGAGGCGATAAGAATTGAGATTTGTCACGTGTGCATTATCTCGCCAACAAAATAAGGTATTATTCATTAAAAGAGTCTTAATGATTTTTTTTTTAAATTTTACTTACATGCAGTGGCGTAGCAACCATGGCGCGAAGGAGCTCATTACGCTTGGGCCCATGCCTCAAGGCCATTTGGAGCCCACATTAGAACTTAGGAAGAACATTTGTTTGTTCATTTGAAACATTTTTAAGTAGTTTAACTCTGTTTAGAAGTTGTAAAAACATTGACTTTTAAGACACTAATACTTATATGCGTTATGACATAATTACTTTTTTAACAAAAAGGTACGATCTTTACATTGGAATGTCTTTACATTTAGTTTACTCATTTTTTGTCCCACACTAAATTTGTCCTATTGGCTGGAGAGGAGCCCATCAAGATGTTCTTGAACCCGGAGTACTAGTGTGATATTTATTTGTGTAGCAGGCAGTGGTTACGTCGTCGTATAGTCCTCGCAGTAATGGTGTGGTATTTACTTGTGTAGCAGGCAGTGGTTACGTCCTATAGTCCTCGCAGTACTGGTGTGATATTTACTTGTGTAGCAGGTAGTGGTTACGTCCTATTGGTCTTATTCGCTGGAGTGGGGCCTACCAAGATGTTATTGAACCCGGGCCCACGGGTACCTTGATACGCCACTGCTTACATGCTGTGTAACAGTTGGAAATTTGACTTTTATATTTCTTAAGTACATTATCTCATGTCATGATGTTGATTGTTAAAATGCATGGGGGCCCCTAATAAAGGTCAAGCCCTCCAAATACCTAGCTACGCCATAAAATACCCCATTAAAAAAAGCTACAAATAAAACATTTTAGTGGAATTTCAAGGTTTATGTAGTCACTTACCTAAATAGATACTACACAGCGTCTCGTGGTCTGGAGTGCCCTGGCAGAAGCGCTTTTTAAACCTCCATGTTAAATTCGTGTCCTCACCAAAGGGCTTAGAAAATAGTAAAACATCAGAACCATGTGCTATCGATCTGTTAGACGAACCATCCAGTACTTCCAGATTACACGGCGAGGGCCAATCGATTTCACACTTGTATTGTATCACAACCTTGGAGCCGCTGACGTTTGCTCTACACTCATTCTCATTCATGAGTACATTGTTTATAGTCAAACTGCTCCAGACTTGACTAGGATCTGGAGAATATACGTTCAGAAACATCAATGGGGTACGGTCCATGTACACTGAGGACTAGGATGGTCCCTAAGATTATAAGTAGTTTTGTTTTTAAAAAAAAGATACTTTAGCGTTTTAGAAACAATAAAAAGCGATGGTATAATATTCAACATTGCTCTTAGTATTGTCGCCTTTGTCTTCCCTAAAATGTCATGTACCCATTTCAGATGGCTGGACTCAAGGGCGGCCTAAAATTCCCGATTTTCCAAAATCCAGCCTTAATTGAGATTCGAACCCAAGACTTTCGGCTCAGAAGCCAGGCGCTTTATTATTTAGCGAACACACTCTTAATAAAAATAATATGCATATCGATTTATTTATAATATTAAGAGAATGCATAATAAAATTTGAAACAGGCATGGGGCATCTACTTACTAAAATTCGGCTTTGTCTTCATCGCCAATCTAAACTATATCTTTTATGAAGCCTGACATTTACAAAGTTTATATCAACTCACTCTGTCTGTCTGTCTGGTAAAATGTTTGTACAGGTTATTTCTCCAACATCCAGTCTCGGATCAAGTTAAAACTTTGCACAATTATCGATTATGTAGACAAGACACGAATCAAGGAAAAAAAAAAGAAATCTATTCTATTAATTACTGGTAATTATATATTTTGTTTCAGACCAACGAGGGAAAGTAATCCTTCAGTATTCACAAATACTATTTAATATGTAGGGTTTCAACCCTTTAGATAATTTAATACGTTTTTCTCATGTAAAATTATCTGGTCAATTTGAAACTTTAAACAATTATTTATTGTACCTAACAAAACATCAATCAATAAAAAAATAACCAATAGTCAATAAATTAATTTGTTAATATCGAATAAAGAATATAATTTCTACATTATTGAGAGATATAGTTGTAGGTGCAGATAGATAAGCTTTATTTTTTTAGAAAAGGTTTTTCTTTATATATATATTGCTTCTTTTATCATACGGAACTAGAAAAGTCTAACGAAATATCTAGTTTATTGAAATACTAACATGCTTAAGGCTTTCTAAGACAAAGATTTTGTTTGGAAAATGGTCCTAGGTCGGTGCTGATGTTTACCGTATATTGAGGGCATTGTTATGCTGTCGCTGTGGAGAACTGATAAGTTTTTCAGCATTGCTAATACTCTGAGTTGACCTCGACTGTAGATGTCGTCTGCTGTGGCATTCAATACAAACAGGTAAAGATGACGGACATTTGTGCTTACACAGTAGCACTCTCTGTCCGAGTAGACGTCTCTACACATTAAGGGAACTTTAAGAAAACAGATCTGTGGAGTTCATTAAAACAAGCGAAATAAAACAAAAAAACTCCTTTAAAAAAAAAAAGCTTTTCTAAGAGAAAGAACTTCCCACTTACAGCTTTAACTCTTAATAAAGGTAGACGTTATTTCCCCTTTTCGATATCAAAATAAAGCATGAATTGCCAATAATTAATTGACTTAATGGTGAACATTTTTTTTTATTAATTCATGTTTTATAGGTACTATAAAAAGTGTGGTAAAGATTCAACTTGATCCGAGACTGGATGTGGGAGAAGTAACGTGTACAATTATTTAAGGACACAAAACTCGACATAATGAAATATAACAGAGAATACCGAAGAATTAATTTCCCTTGTTGGTATTAAGCAAATAATTAATAACCAGTATTTGATTGACACATTTTTTATGACTCATGTATTGTCTACGACAATAAATAATTATACAAAGTTTGAACTTGATCCGATAATCGTAGTGGGAGAAATAACGTGTTCAAACTTTTTAACAGACATACAGAAAGACAGACAGACAGAGTGAGTTGATATAATACAAATTATTAGTTATCTACCTCGTGATTTGTTTTTCCCTTTTATCCTGTGAACATACACCAACACACAGACACAACACAAACACATAGACACAAACACATAGACAAAAACACACAACACTAACCTTTTTAAAGAATGCACTGGAAGACTTTTTCACTTCATAAGCTACAGATCTCAGCGTGTCATTAAACACCGCTAGATTTATTCGAGTTTTATAGACCATCTTGTCCAGTAATGTGATGAGTCCCTTTCGACATGACGTCACGCTGTCTAGCTCAGAAAACGCTTGTAAGGTCACGCCATTAACAGCAGTAACGTTACCTGGAAAAAAAAAATAAGGCTAGTCTTTGAGTCCGAAGATAAACAAGGGATGTAGTATTTACACTGGCTGGAAATATAGGTAACTAACAAATAGCGATTATTTCTTTATATGCCAGTAATCTAGTACAGTGATGCCCAAAGTACGGCCCGCGGGTCAGATCCGGCCCGCAACGTGAGTTTATCCGGCCCGCCGAAAAGTGTCGAAAATCCCCCATTTTCCAAAACAAAAATTGAATTGTAAAAATGTATCTTTACTTACGTTAGGGGCTTAGGGCCCTCAATTTTTCTCCTGATGTTTTCCATGACATTTAACATTTGTGCGTTTATGAATTAGGTATCTGAGTGTAGAATGTACATTTTCTACCAGGAAAAGTGAACGGTTCTTTACTTTTTTGTGGAACATGATAATAAGCCAACATATTTTGTTTTATAAAGAAAGTGTGGTTATTTAATAAACAACAAAAACATATAAACGACATTATGAAACAAATATGACGGCATTCTTGGTTTGAGCCGCGAATAAAATATTGTTAAACTACGCCTAGAAATTGGAGGATTGGTGGGAATATTTACCAAAAAGAGACAGGAAAACGACTCGGATGTAAAGCTAGCTACAATGTTGCTGATATTTTAAGTAGAGAAATGAAGCCATCTTCAGACGCGGGGAAAAAGGATACATTTCAAATATCCCATTAATTAAGGTCAATATCGTTTTTGTAGGCCTTTTTGTTCATGTGGCCCGCGACACGACTGTCGGAAATAAAAATGGCCCGCAGGTCGAGTTGGGCTGGGCATCACTGATCTAGTAGATGCAGCAACGAGATGAGGAAAATATGCTAGTGGGTTGATGTAGTCATGTGAAACGCTGCACTCACCCTTAATCTTCGGAATCGAAGCCATTACCATTACTAGTAGGTACTGTATTGCTCAGTGGCGTTGTAACCATGGAGGGAAGGAGCTCATTGAGCCCAGTCCATGAATGTTAGGACACATAGGAACTTAAAGGGTCCCTATTAAAAATAAAGGGGAAAAATGTTTTACTTTAGAGTTTAGAGTTTATATTAGGCTATCCAATTAGTTCCCCTAATTCTCGTTAGACCTCAACCTGTATTGAATTTAATGACTTTTACCTGCACACAAGTTATGAATTAATATGCCTCATGTTGATGTCCCGGTAGATACATGTGACTAAATTTGACTTTTCGTCACACTCAATCTACGCGAGGGTGGCCCATTCTTTAGCCCGGTCACATCAATACCTTGCTACGTTACTTACTATTGCGAATCTATATAAGTTGGTGGGGGGGGGGGGATTTATTGAATAATTGGATAGATTAAATATTTTGTGTACAATGATTTGCATAAAAATGCTAAGCATTCGGCAATGCACTACAGAAAGGTATGGAAATTGGGTTACGTTTGGTGCACTGGCGGATCCAGGGGGGGGGGGCGGTAGGGGCGATCGCCCCCCCCACTCGGCCGACCCCCCCCCCCCGGGGGGGGGAGCGGACGAATTTTAGTATAGAATTCACACAATTTGTATACGAATTTATTACTTATGTTAATAATATATACTAATTATTTATATTTCAACCTATTTTTTAGATTATTTCGCCCCCCCCCTCTAGTATGTTGGCCGATTTGGTGGGGTCGGGAGGGGGCGATGGTATCAATCCCGCCCCCCCCCCCCACCCATACACTTTCGAGTGGGGGGGGCGGTCCAATTTATTTGTAGAAATCACAGCTTGCTAACAGAAACAATTAAATATATATATATATATATAGGCCTATATGATTAAAACTTGTTATTAATATTTTAACCGATCTTTATATTATGTCGTTCCCTGTTTGCCGATTGGGGGAGGGGGGGGGGCGAATACCTCTACTGCCTAAACCCTTTGAGTGGGGGGGGCGGTCCTACTTTTATGGAGAAATCATAGTTTGTGAACAAAATTAATTCAATTAATATATAAATTTTATATTATGTCAATCCCCTTCTGGTATCTTGGCCGATTCGGTGGAGTTGGGGGGAGAGTGATTGCGTGTACTGCCCTCCCACTCTAGCCCTCTGAGTGGGGGGGGGGGCGGTCCTATTTTTATGGAGAATCATAGTTTGTAAACAATATTAGTTGAGTCGCCCCACTCCTATTCTTTAATGCCAAATGCAATCTTTAGCAGAAATTATTAAAGGAGCGAGGATTAATCGTTTCCACTCTACCGCTCTCTCATTTCCAGACAAATTTTATGTAATTTCACATGAATTTATCATAATTATTTTAAGAAAGTTAGAATTCAAACGAAATTTTCAGTATAAGAGTCATGATTGAGAAGTTCTAAACTCAATTAATGAGAAACATAGTCGCCTTTTCCCAACCTTTACTCAATCTGAAATTTTTCTAGTTAAATAAATTTGAGACTATAATTCACAATTTATACTTTAATTTTATTGAATATTATTTATCGAATAATTCTTTTTTCGACGGCGATCCTCAAAGCCAAATCTAAATATGTGGGGTATCATATCTTCTCAAGGAACAATTCGGTTTTATTTGCAATGTATTAAGGGCCTATAAATTCATATTAGAATATTTTTCAAGTACAACATTATTCGAAAGGTCCTTTTTTAATAGTATGAAAAATGAGCTTTAGGTCAGGGAATGCGTTTCTTCAATGAAGTATGCAAGAAAAGGTTTTTGGCGTCGGAACCCCACTTATGAATAATGAGCTGTAGTTGTCGGGAGAATGCGTTTCTGCAGTGAAGAAAACGCTTTTGACGAACTCCATTGATAAATAATGAGCTGTAGATGTCAGGAGAATGGGTTTCTGCATTGAAGAATGCAAGAAAACGCTTTTGACGAACTCCATTGATGAATAATGAGCTGTAGATGTCAGGAGAATGGGTTTCTGCATTGAAGAATGCAAGAAAACGCTTTTGGCGTCGGGGCTTCGCCCCGAATTCTTTTTATGAATAATGAGCTGTATATGTCAGGAGAATGCGTTTCTGCAGTGAAGAATGCAAGAAAACGCTTTTGGCGTCGGGGCTTCGCCCCGAATTCTTTTTATGAATAATGAGCTCTATATGTCAGGAGAATTCGTTTCTGCATTGAAGAATGCAAAAAATACGCTTTTGGCGACGGGGCTTCGCCCCGAACTCCATTGATAAATAATGAGCTGTATATGTCAGGAGAATGCGTTTCTGCATTGAAGAATGAAAGAAAACGCTTTTGGCGTCGGGGCTTCGCCCCGAATTCTTTTTTGAATAATGAGCTGTATATGTCAGGAGAATGCGTTTCTTCAGTGAAAAAAGCAAGAAAACGCTTTTGGCGTCGGAGCTTTGCCCCGAAACCAACTATGGAACCTTATAGCGCTGCCCCAGTTGTTTTGTTTTTCGCCGAAGGTTGAGAAATACTGCGCTTTTTATCTCATATATATATGTATATATATATATATTATATATATATATATATATATATATATATATATATATATATATATATATATATATATATATATATATATATATATATATATATATATATGCTGTACGCACGTTTATGCATAGGGTTAGGGTTTACTGGGCTTTAGGGTTAGGGTTTGGAAAAAAATCGCCCCCCCCACTCCAAAGTTCTGGATCCGCTAGTGGTTTGGTGGGTCATGTGTGTGTGTGAGTGTGTATACTAGATAACCCTAGGGACCTTGAGTAGACCAGTGCGACACAATTTTAACTTGAATTGGTATTGCGGATAAACATGTTTTGTTAGAAGGTCATTGTTAGTAGATAAAATAATGAGTAATATACTAATGAACAAGCATAGTTTAAATGTGTACAAGAAAGTTTTCTTTTTAAATATACTTGAGTGAATTTTACATTTGAGAGAGTACTGTAGGCCTAGATACTATAGAAATTTACTGCTCGTAAAAGGACCGGATTAAGACTTGATGAGGCCCTAAGCTTTTTAAGATAAGTGGCCTCTGAAAATCAAATAAGGCTTTTTTGTTTGTTTTTTTTGTTTTTTTTTTGCTCTTTCTTAAAAATGATTGAAAATATCCCTGGAACTATTTCGTGGGCAAGTGCAAGCCATAAGCTATAGCAGCGGTTCTCAACCTTTTAAGCTCGGCGACTTCTTTTTACAATCCCCCACTCTGCCTGGAACCCCCCCCTTCCCGACACACACATACAGCAATAGAAGAGTAGACAATAACAATCCATTTTTTCGATGGTCGTAAGCGACCCCTGGCAAATGATCAAACGACCCCCAAAGGCGTCGCGATCCACAGGTTGAGAACCCCTGAGCTAAAGCTATAGTGAGACCTATAAATAAATCAGCCACTGTGGTCGAAGTAAGATTTAAGTTGAAACAGTTAAACAAGTAAAAGTTATCTTTGCTGATCAAGAATAAAAGAAAACGACTCGTACACCACAAATACAAATATATATAAACGTATAGTATAAACGATTTAATTAAAATTAACAATGGAATACTGCACTTTGCCTTCCCAATATAACTCTAGAACTTTCATTGCCCATTGTTTTGGAGTCGATCTAAAGCAGGGGTTCTCAGCCTGTGGAAGCGACCGACTTGGGGGTCGATTGAGAATTTGCCAGGGGTTGCCTAAGACCATCGAAAAAATGAATTGTTTTTGTCTATTCTTCTATTGCTATATGTGTGTGTGTAAAAGGGGGGGGGGGGGTCGCGGCAGAATGGGGGATTCTAAAAAGGGGTCGCCGAGCTTAAAAGGTTGAGAACCGCTGATCTAAAGGCATGGGTGTGTAGTAACTCTTGGAAAAAGCAACAGATTCTTAGAGGCTATCTATTTTAAAGGTTGTTCATGATTTAGATCTAGTTTTATTAACATATCTACAGTATTCTTAGTATTAGCATATAAACAGTAACCATATCAAGACGTTAAAATATATGATCACTTAAGAATGAACACATTATCTCGCACTAAGACAATAGTGATATAGAGATTATTCCTCGGCATAACCTTAAGACAATGTTCGCCTATTGCGTCGCATTCAATGGCTCTTACTTTCATAGAGCCCACTGTATACACAGTCACTCTCATTTACACACTAACAGCTAATCAATTGCATTACCTTTATGGAGAAAAATAAGATACGATAAATAAGCCAGTAGTGCTCCCTTGAGCGAGGAATTGTGCACCATTTTTTTTGTTTATTCTTAATTAAACACGCTGCTAAATATAGATCTAGGTGTGTTGTAGGTCTGTGACATCTGCACAGGGGAGCTCACACAGCAGGTATCGGATGCTGGTCTGCGTCGCAGAGTTGTCTCCCTTCGCTTTGTAGGCGAGAAATAAATACGTAACAATTGAATTCACGTCAAGGACGATAATTCTTCCATGTCGATCGAAAATAGTTAATTTAGATGGATTACTTCGCTTTATTTAACAGACATTTAAAAAAAAAAGTTCTCTGTAAGAAAAAACAAACTATTGATGTAAAAAACAAAACAATACAAAAGCTATGGATTCGCGATTTCTCTTTGTTTTAGATATTATAAACAATTTCTTCCTGGGTTTGAAAAGATTTTCAAATAATGGGTGCAACCTGGACACTTCGACATATCGAAAGTTGCTTTATCGCAATTACTTTAAAGTACTGTGTTAAATAGAAATTAGTTCAATTACTAAGGAATGTTACATTTTTTTAAAGTTACATTTTTTTACCCCGTGTGGCCAACGGAAAAGTAACTATTTTCCTACAGATATATATCAACTGTCAAATGTCTAAAAACAATGTAAATGACACATTTTGGAAATCCGTGTCCTGGTTTTTGAACTCTAGAGACACGCGTAGGACGTAGTCATCGTCTTTTTGGAAGTAACGTCTGTATTTTATAAGATAAGGCAATGGACCTCATTCACCAATCTTAAACAAACAACATTTAGTCACGTGATCTTATTGATAAAACAACGAAAAAAAAACTGTCACGTGACAATCATCATGAATTAAACATTAGATCGTAAATTATATAGAAGAGATAGAGCACCAAATGGCTAAATGTTGTTTGTTTCCGATTGGTGAATGAGGTCTATTGTCATTGGTATTTTTTTTTTTTTTTTGAGAATCACTGAAATAGCACATTTGTTCTTAATAGTTTTTGGTGCATTCGATTTTCACCATCATTTATATTGAAACATACAGTTTCTAAAAGATTAAATCCTTTTGACAAGTATATGTATATAGATACACCATTAGAGCCGTAGAACTCATTTATTACCTGATTAGTCATTCTATGTCTAAGCCCAACCAAAAGTCTGTGTAGTAAGTTGCAAATCCATTTCTGCTTTATTTTGTTAAAAATAAAACAACTCATCCTTGTACTTTCGTAGATCTTTTCTAATTTACTTTTAGAGCGAATATAGCTTAGGAGGTGATATCACGTGGCTGAGTGGCAAGGCGCTTGGCTTTTGAACCGAAGCGTCCCGGGTTCAAATCCTGGGGAAGACTGGTATTTTTCGGGATCATTAGAACGCTTCTAAGTCTACCCTGTTCTATTGGGAAACTGACATTATTTGTGGAAAAATAAAGGCTGTTGGTCTTTGCGCATGACACTTCCGTTACAGAAACAGCTGACTTTTACATCATCTACCCTAAAGACAGCGTGGTCTGTAAGGGAAACTTAATAGAAGTAAGTTCGGTAACAGAAGTAGTAGAAAGAATAGGATAATTACATATGCCCCACTGTTGTTTTTTTCTAGTTCTTGTCAAATGTCCCACTCTCAGTGGGCCATAATAATTAGGACCGATTGATTTTAAGTCGAATGTCTAACTTTGTGTTCCTTTTCGTAATTCCTAAATTTTAAAGAACTATATACTACATTTTAACAGCCAGTTATTTCCAAACAAAAAAAAAGGATCAACTTAAAATTGTTTTTCACAGCATCAGAAGCAGGGCTACGGGGTACACGTTCCTCATTAGACCACAACCAGGGACTAAACAAAGACATTTCGTAGATGAGAATTGGGGATGACACCCAAGTGAAAATATAAATGCACTTTTGTAAAAACCGATTAAAAAAATAGAATTTAAAAAGCTCCCTCAAAATATCCTGAACTTACTTAGACTTCGGTCCTCTCGCGCCTTTCTTATTCGGCACACTACTTCATGGTAGGCTTCCCCATCATTTGTTATGATGCTGCCAAGGTACGTGAACTTGTCCAACTCTTCAAGCTTTGACTCGCCAAGTCTGAAGGGGCACCCTTTGCCTTATATCCCACACGCAAAATTTTAGTCTTATTCAAGTTTATGCGAAGGCCAATTTTGGGTGCCTCTCTATCTAGGCTCTCCGTCATTTCTTGTATACATTTATTTGTAGCTCCGAGTAGTGCAACGTCATCGGCAAAGTCCAAGCCCGTCATTTGGTTTTGTTCACGCCATGGAATACCAAAGGCAGTCTGGTTCATTGCAGTCTTTATTATGTAGTCGATGGCTAGAAGGAAGAGGAAGAGAGATAAGATGCACCCCTGTCTCACACCTGTCTCGATGCTGAAAAACTCGATTCTTCCTCCTTCAGCTTTAATGCAGCAATTAGATTGACTATTTAAGTGTCGAAGAAGCTGGACACATTTTTTCTGTGATGACGTATTTTCTAACTATTTTCCATAGTGATTCTCGGTGGACACTATCAAACGCTTTCTTAAAGTATACGAAGCTGATCGTTAGCCGTTGTTGGTACTCGAGAGTTTGTTCTTTGATATTTCTTAGAACATAGATCTACTCTGCACATGATCTGCCTCTTCGGAAGCCTGCTTGTTCTTCTCTGAGTCTCCCATCTGCAGACTGTTGATGCCGTCTCAACAAAACAGTCCTGAACGTTGTATGAAAATATATATGAAATTCAAAACCAGTGTTTTAAGCTTTAATTTAAGGATTTGCTTTCCTTTAGGTGTTGTAAATTGTAATGGTGGCTAGCTCTAATCGTGCGTTTGATGTGACAATCGTTTCAATTTTGTCGCATTCTTTTTTCCATCATAAACTATATTTAAACAGATGCTAATTATTCAATTTTCTCAAAGCTTAATCTGTTTTTAATTTTGTTTAGTATTTAAAATATGAAATTTAAACTTATGTAGTGTTCCAATTGTACAGATCACTAATCTAATCCTGATATTGTAACTGTATTTGTAGTATGTTTAGTAGACATTAAAAGGTCTAAGCCAGTGATGCCCAAGATAAGCCCCGCAATATGATTTCATTGTGGCACAAAATGTTTAAAATTCTCTCTACACAAATAAAAAGTTTTGAAAACAAAATCTTTCCCTACGTTATGGTAAATGTATTGGCACCGATAGCAAGCTAACATATTTGGTTTATAAAGAAAGAATGGCTCTTTTTAAAGAATGTAACATTAAAGAGCTTTAAGAATAAATAAGGCAACATTCTTGGTTTGAGATGCGATTGTAAGGGTATAGGATTGATGAAAATTTTTACCAAAAAGAAACAACAGAATGAGTAGGCCATAAAGCTAGCCAGCTATAGAGCTGTTCACATTGTAAGTAGAGACATAATGTCGTTTTACGATAACGAAGGCATAAAAAAGTGCTTACTTGCAATGATGGGAGAAAAGATTCCTGAAAAAAAGAATACTCTCGAAGCCGTCAGACTTTTTCACAATTATTAAAAGGCAAGTAAAAGAAATGAGTAAAAATCTACATTCAAAACTAACAAACAATCCAGATTTCGAAGTTTTCTATTATCGACAGTTTTTGAAATTAATTAATAACTATGAGGAGCATTCATACATAAAACATGTACAGTACGGAGCTCAGCCTGAACCATGTGATGATGATCGTGTTCAGATTGAACAACGTTTGTGGTTTCCAAACTCCATCTGCGGCCAATGTGTCAAGTGTCCAGACAGAGCTGCAACTGGAAACTGATTGACTTAACAAAGCTAGACATTCCTGCTTAACAAATATTAAGTGATGCAGACAATTGATTTGTAATCTGTGTTGCTTGAAGAAACTTTTCTAAATCTCCAAAAAACAAAAGCTGTTTGTGAGGACAAATCTTTTCAGTGTTGAATCTTTTTAAATCCATGTTTTGTAATCATCCAACGGACGAGCCATCTAGAATTCTAGATTTAGTGCTCATCTCATGCAGCCCTGTATTTAAAACTTGGTTTAAGAATAAACTCATAAATTAATGTACTACGTTCATTGGGTTACATATAAACAAATGGTTCTAGATCTATTTCCTCTTTTTTAAACTTTTTTTGTTGACGTGGCCCGCGACATGTGTGTTGGAAATTAAAAATGGCCCTCAGGCCGAATAAGGATGAGCATCACAGAACTAAATTGTTGTTTCAAAAACTCGATGAAGTTGATATTATAAAGTTGTGTCACACATTCAATCAAGGACGACTGCGTCCTCGGAAGTCTTTATTACATTGTTTTGTTGTCTTCTGTATTGTGTATAAAATGTTTATGTTATCATTGTATCAGAATAAAAAGGAGATGAAATCTAAACAGAAACAAAACACAATAAAAATAACATGAAATATTAAGCAAGCCAAAGAAACATCAGAGTGTTACATAGGAATCTTCAAAGTTGAATAGGCTTGTGCACTTGCAATTAAAGAGAAAACCGCATTGAGGAGCAGGTTTATAACAAAGATCTTGAAGATAGAGAGATGACTAAATTGATCTTGAAATAGTGTCTTTCTCTGGCCAATGCTTAGTATTTAGTTGATATTTGGTTCAAAGCTCTCAAAAAAATTTAACACAATATCTTTATAAAAAAATCTAAGAAAATTGCTATGAATATTCAAATTTGACAGGAAATCAAAGCCTCACAGATTCAAGACGAAATAATAGACCTTTTGAGAAATGCAGTTCTAGCGAAAATAACGGTACTATATAGAACATCCATTCTGAACCATTTCTTTTTCTTTCATTGGTGACAGCAATCAGGACATATAAAAAGTTGATCAATTTAGTATTTTTTTAATACTGTTTAGTGATCCCCGATGTCATTACAAGGTTTTCATATTTGTGAGAACCAGACATATTTGTATTGCCATTATTATAGTAACATATCATATTTTCAGTCCAGGTTATTAATAATCCACTGTAGCATCGCGATATACTCCCTTGAGATAAGGCTAAGAGGTGGTAATAACAGATTGTGTGGACTTTATTTCTCACTGCGTGGCATTGCTTCGGGTCATGAGCCACACCAGAGTTCCCTTTGGCAAAATTGATCCTTCCTGTCCGAGCGAATAACGAATGAGTCCTTCAATGTTAGAGGTGAAAAATAATATTAAGTATGAAGTTACATTAAGTTTGTATATTGTTGCAATTTTTTTTTATGTGTGATGAACTAAACCAAAACGTCCCCCAGGTAAATTAAGAAATTATTTATTTTTCATTATGTTTCCCCGTACTCTGTAAATTATCGTTTTAATGTTGTTCCTCAAGTATATGTGATGTAGATACTGCCGTTGTAAAGCTTCAAGAACTTGAAATTATATACAATTAATCAACAATCCACGTCAAATATTTCAAAATAGTATAGAAAGAAATCACTTTTTTTTTCATTTGATTTTTACAGAGCTTAAAATCCCTAGTGATAAAGCGCTTGTCTTCCTAACCGAGGAGTCATGGGTTCAAACCTCAGTGAAGAATAGGATTTTCGGTATCTTTAGGACGCTCCAGATTCAGCCCAAAGCAAATGTTACATGGGGCTTGGTGGTTCTGCTGGTCACATCATCCCATGACACTCTCGTTAAACGTCAGCCATTAAAATCGATGACCTTTACATAGATCTCAAGATATGGAAAAGTACTTTACTTTACTTTGGGAACCAAAAATAGTTATTTTGTTGTAATTAGTGGTAAATAGCGTTACGAGTTCTAATTATATTCCCGAATAAAAACAAGAAAAGAAATATTTGTTATATTTTGTTTTCAAAATCTTTCATTTATTGTACACGTTTTTGCATAATATTATATATTGTTAGTTATAAATACAATTAAGTTCACAGATTATACTTTACAATGAGAAACCGTAAAGATACGTATATAGTTCTATGGAAAAACAAAAGTAAACAATATATGTATGTATACAGATTGAGTTGTGATGTGAATTCGCATCTTGGTGAAGAGTAATCTTTATCTGTTCAAAGTTAAGAAGAAAGCAACTGCATTGCCTTCGTAACAGATCTCAATAAATACATTGTGGAAATAGACAACTACTCTATTACACACACACACAAAATTGTGTAAATAGACAATCAACTGATTTGAAATATTTGCAAGCAAAGTCTAGCGAAAATAAATTAACTTTCTCTTTTTATTAACGATGTCAACTTTGATTCGACACCCATTAAACTAAATTGGTTTTCGGATTTATAAACTTTAATTTGCGTTGTGTAAAAAGAGGGTTCAATCTCCTATAATTCAATATCAAATAAAACGAGAAAACTATTTACGGAAATAAAAGAGTGAAAAAATAAATAAATAAATGCACAAAAAAAAGATATAACTTTTGGATAATTAAAAAAAAATAACTTTATAAAAAAAATATACAGTAACCAAGACTTCACATGAAAAACTATACATTTTTGTTTTATTAACCATTAATTATATCAGGTAATAAAGTGTTAAAGCCTTATACACATGTTAAAAATGGCGTATTCACAAGTCAGCTATTCACCTTTGCCCACATTAAACACATACTAACTACTAGACTAACTACACAGAATATTGACTAGCATGAAAAGGGATGTGCCAGCAAGATGTGAAAATGTTTTAACTAATATAGTAGAGTTGGCGTATAGTGAAGAGAGGCCTTCCCGTTTTTAATACCAGTACTTCTCTAGCATTGGAGGCGCAGTGGCTGGGCGTTAAAGCGCTTGGCTTCCGAACCGGGGTCATTGGTTCAAATCCTGGAGAAGACTGAAATTTTTAATTTTGGATCTTTGGGCGCCCATGGCTGCCTCTGAGTTCCCCCAGCTCTAATGGGTGCCTGACATTAGTTGGGAAAGTAAAGGCGGTTGGTCATTAGGCGCCTCCGCTCTGTGTCTTGCGTAGACAAGTCTAAACGCAGATAACACTCGAATAAGCAAACCAATAAACACAGGCGAAAGGCGATCACTATAAAGGTACTTGATTCTGATGTTGACAAAAAGGTTTAATACGTAATGAAGGGAATCGTTGAATGTCGACTATTTCAAAATATCTACTTCAGAAACTAAAGCCAAAAGTCTTCTGTGTTTAATTTCGCCTAGATTTAAATCTCGGCACTGTCTCCAGGCAAAACTTTTCCTTCTTATGAAACAAATAACTTTTCGCGCCAACTTCCTAATGAGGCCATAAGAACTAGTTTATTTGGTAGGGTACGAAGACAATGTTAATACAGATATCAGAAGACATAACATATCCATCCTTGATTAAGAGACTGCTTACTAAAATTGTCATCATGTTCTTTAAACCAATAAATGTCACAAAAGTAAACATGGTACAGAAAATAGAATAGAAAATGCAGATATAAGGGTAACATTCAATACTGGACGGCTTTTTGATCATGTGGTATGTGCTCTGGACAGTCGTTCGATGGTCAAGAAGGTATGGGGCTCAATCCCTGCCTTCAGCCATCCCCCACTGTCCTGTGGGAGGTCCGGGCTAGGATGCAATTATCTTCAAATATAAAGGTAATGCCAAAATGAGACACAAACTACTTGCATCTCGAATCAATTTTGGTTCACTAAAACAACATCGAAACCTTCAACATTTGTACACAAAGAAATTTTGTTTTATAAACAATAATGCTGCAAGAAAATGCTTTGTAAACAAATGTAACAGAGAAAATTGTGAACACTTTACAGCTGGAATAAACAGAAATAGAATAAATCAATGTACACAACCAAGATTGTTCAACGTCAAATTTCTGGCTGAGGCTTGGTAGGTTATATACTTGAAGATAGGTACTTTTGAAAACTTATACAATTTAAGGGTTTCAAAGTCTTCCACCTGGTGTTAATGGTGTATTTTTTTTATGTTAATTGCATACTGACTTCTTACGCATATTAACTCGAATGAAGGGGAAAAATCCAACAACAAACAAAAACCTGATTTTGATGTTGATTTTCTGGTCTTCTTTCTCTGGAATATGCCTTTCGTTTTGAATTATTTTAAGTTGTTAAGTATTACAATAAACATATACAGAGAAAGTGAGAGAGAGAGAGAGAGAGAGAGAGAGAGGGGAAAAAAGTGGGAAAAGAGGAAAGAGAGCTGTCAATCTGGTGGGCTGATAGTCAGAATGACATAACATATATAAAGATACAGATATGCAGTGGCGTAGCTAGAAATTTTGCAGCCCGGGAAGTTTGCTCTCATTTGGGGCCCCTGCAATTTGACATTCGATACCATGTTATGAGATAATAGCGTAATATTTAATGTAAAAAAAAACACATTCATTTGGGGGCCCCCTTCAAATAATGGCCCGTGGCTATTTTCCTCACCCTCCACCCATCCTAGCTACGCCACTGCAATACGTTATTGAGATATAAAGTGCATATCATTCTAAAGATATGGGAAGCGTAGTAGCGAAATGTTAGTATATAGTTCTGTTTACAAAAGTGTAGAACCATTGCTTTAGTGCTTTCACAACACATCTATTTTGTGTAGCTCTTGTCTGATATTATGAATATTGTTTAAGCAGATAGTACATCTTCATTATAATTGTATTATAATTGTATCCATGGACCAAAACTAAATCTTGGATTTTTTCTTAGTCATCATGAAGAGAGTCTGCAGCGTTTTATAGTAGTCTCTAAGATCTGAAGTACAATCAGTTCTTATGTTGAAATCACGTGACTGGGCTTTAAGTGACTGGTTTCAATCTCCTCTAAAAGAGTTTAGTTCCGTTTCCTCCTCATTGTTAATACTAGAGAAAAAAAATCATAAGCAAAGTCAGATAAATATGATAATGTTATTTAACAGTTTTTATTTTAATAATCGTTTCAAAAAGAGTCTAAATACAAGCTAGAGGTTATTCCAACATGTGTGAATCTCCAGTTCACATTATAATGTGACTATATATTGCCATTTCGTGTACTGTAGGTGTGGTAGAATTAAGAAAGTCAGTGTTTTGCTTATCTTTCAATGTTAAGATACACATTTTTGGCTTTGACTGTTTGCGTATTTATATTCTTTTATTACAAAACACTGCACTATCAACAAGAAACTAATGCATTTTCTGCATCAACCATTATCGATTTTGATACCACGACGGGTTACGGGTTAGTGTTAATAGGTCAAGGAGAAATACGGAGGTACCGGTAACTGATAAAGACTATTTATTGCTCCCAGACACCCATTTGCTGTCAGGCACTAAACCTGTTGAGAGACATTCTTTACTGTTCAAGTAGAATTTTTTTTTATGATCTGTTAAAATATTTCATTTCCGGTTTAACAAAAAAAATGTCAAAATTTAACTGTTGGAGCTTTAGTTTTCGGTGTATTTCCCAACTTTATTGCCTTACTTGACTTTCCACTGTCAGAAATAGCATTCTCCACTATAGTAAAATGCGGATAAATGAATAAACATTTTTCTAAATACTGATATTGTTTTAAAGAAAGTGTTCCTTTTCTTCACCTAGGTCCTATAAGCACCACTTAAACTTTTTTTCATTGATTTGTCGACTGCGGGCATCCTTTTTTTTTATGATGTCATTCTACTTTACCTTCAGAAAAAAAAGATCAATTTTACGTATGGCTAACTATTTAAACATTGTTTTATTTCAAAATTTCTCCCAAAAGTTTTAACTTCTCCTATTCTTATGTTTTTATTTAACTTAAATATCATGGCTAGCTGCTATTCGGCCCCACGATAACCCCTCACCCCAAACTACTGCCAAAACAAAAACAAAAAACAACTAATATTTGATGACCATATCACAAGGTCCTCAGGCCTCGCAAAGTCCTTCCTTCAGGGAACAGGATCAGGAAAACGAAGAGGCAGACAGAGAAAGCGAGGGAAACACAACATGAAAGAATGGAAAGGTATGTCATTGAATGAATGACAAAAGACATATAATAAAGACATGTAAAAAAAAGACTTTAAAAAAACATAACAAAGCTTATATAAGTGAAAGAACTTTACATTTATAACCATATCTCTCAAATGTAAAATATATTTTCCCTTTTTATACCAAAAGAATACAATAATTTAATACACAAAGACAGAATGTGTGAAAACACAAACTGAAAATGGGCCCCCGAATTGGTACACCCAGGTAGGTAAAAAGGCGGGTTTCTATATTATCAGAATGAAATTCTATCAAAGACAAATGAAAGAGAAGAATGGAGGGAAAAGGTTAACAGATCTTGTGTGGTGCCCCAGCGGTCCAGCTGACCAAAAGATAGGTGAAAGTGAATTTGAAGTTAGATGTGAACCAGGCCTAACTGATGACTTATAATGAATATCTAAATGATCTAATTGTTTTGTAAAGGGTCAATCTCTTATTCCTCAAGAAAAAAACATTTCCGTAAATATATATATTGTTACGAATCTCACTATCCAGGCTCTCTGCAAACTGTACCATACACCACCAACTTAAAGAACTTGACAACTCAGGGCTCCAAAGTAACGTAACACTTTAATAGTTGAATAAATAACAGCCAATACTGTACAATTGGCAACACGTACACTGTACAAATATCTCTCCGATAACACCGTACCGCCGTATCAACTCTTGCACTGGCCTCTCCGTCTCGTTCCGGGCTTACACTGGGTTCAACAGTTCAGGACTGACTTCACACACTAGGCTCGTTGTGTCGGACTCGATCACAGACCAAGATCAAGACGCCAGTCGTCTCAACTGTACTTGACAGTACTCCGCACTGAACCGTCGTAATGCTCCGTACAGAACCACACCGCTGAACTGTGCTGTAGTCGACCGGACTGTAGTGAACCGGGCTCTGAACCCCTGCCGTGAACCCGCTTTCTGAACCGTCTTGACTGCGTCGCCTCCGCTCTTATATACTGGCCTTCTCGAACCGGACAGAACGCCGCTCGACGTTTCTAGGTGGTTAGATGACTACAACTCTCGTGACGCTCCTGAGCTCTTGTTCACGACGGCGATCTTTCCCGAACTTTCCTGTTGACACTCGACTCGGCTGACCGTCGTAGCTCGTCACGGTTTACCGCTCGTCTAGCGCTGGCCTGGGGCGATTTGCGTCGGCTGACTACACACACACCACTACCCCTCTCTGTGCCACCACCAAGTTTATAACAATATATATATATATATATATATATATATATATATATATATATATATATATATATATATATATATATATATATATATATATTCCTTTGGTTAAGTCAGCGGTTCTCAACCTTTTTAGCTCCGCGACCCCCTAATACAGTTTCCACTAAGTGGCGACCCCCAACCATTAAAAAAAAACACCTTCCTTTGGGTAAGGTAAATGTTATTTAGCTAGTGTTAAAATCGTGTTTCTCAAAGATATATTGTTGGAAATGGAAGAGGAAATGACTGCAAACAATTGATCCAGAATTGAAGAGAAATCATATAAGACCACGATCTGTGCAGACACCACAACTATTTTTCCAAGAGGTCCAAGATCTCATTTACTTTTCCAAAAATTAATCAACTTTGTCAATTACTTCTAATGCTTTTGAGATCTTTAAGAGGTTAGCATTCTATCTTTAAACTCGTCATTATGTATGTATCTCGAGTAAACCAGTAACTGTGAACAAATTACAACGTCTGTGGACTCATCAAGCTGGATGCTAAATATTGAAGGAGGAGTAGGAGTTATTTCCTGAATTACCTGATAGATAATATCAAGCCATGTCTATTCTCCTGTAAATATTGTCATTAGATATGAAAATTAGATATGAAAATTGCAATGAATTTATTGGAAAATTCAGCTCTAATCATAACTTGTGCAATCTATTTGGCTGCTGACAGTAACTCAATGTTGTGAGGTTTCAGAACTCTGGCAATTCTGAAAGCCATGTAATAAGAAGCTCTTGGGCTGTTATATTTTAATTTAGTCTGAATTTCTTGACTCCATCAACCTGCAAAACTAAAATACTGGATGTCCTTATCGGCAAAGCTCTGACAATTGTTCCGCCTCATATATTCGACAGAGAGCAATTCTTTACAAATGAAGTATTGGGGTATTTCAATATCTGTTTAAACTATTGAAGTAAAACATGTCGCAAAGAATTGTCGTTTTGTTTTCTCAGCGTTCTTTTGTCCGTGGTCATGGGTTGTTCCATAATGAATGTATTTACTTTTAAAACATACGATGGCATTTTATTTCATAAACTTTCATTCACGACCTGATTAGATCTTCCCCATAGAAATTGTTGATCCCGCAATGGTGTTGCGATGCATTTAAAGGACAGATCTTACAATAGTTAAAAAAATGTATTCTGCAAGAACAGGCATTTTCGAATAACAATTATAAAAAACAAAAAAAAAAAAACAAAGAAGTAACTACCAAAAAAAAAAAGAATGTACACATTAAAAAAAATGTCATTTGTATCATGTGGCTTTATATCCATTCTCATAGATCTGTATTAATTTTGGTATTGTTAAGTTATGTAAGTTCTATTATACTAAGTACTATATTGACACACAAAAAATGTTTACTATTTTTTTTCCATATTTTTAACACATTTATGCAAACGGTTGTAGATTTTTAAAAAAATTAATCAATTGGTATTTATGATGGATTCATGTTTTTTTTAGGGGTAATGAGTAATCTTGCAAAAATTTAACTTAACTGTGAAAGGGAACGGGACAAATAAGGTATAAAAATTTTGTACCGACAGACAGAGGAGTGAATCACTATAAAGATAAGTTTTGAACCGTGCAATCAAATTTTTACAGGTTATGATTGTCAATAACTTTTACACCTTCAAAATGAAAAAAGTGCTTCTTTGTACTGACCTTTTTTCTTTTCTGTGACTTGCTCGTTTTATTTTCTTTTTCCAACTGAAGAACGTAAGTAGAAAGGAAAAAAAATCAATTCATTAATTAATATAATATGCATACGTCTATATAACTCACACTATTTCATAATTTTAAAACAAAGCATTTTATGTGCATGTTACTGTATGTCATATAACAGAGCTTTAAGTGTAGAAACATGCTTCCTTCACTAATATAGAGATCTAATTTTAAATATTCATTTATAATTATCTCTATATATAATTCTCTTCATTGCCCAACCATGAAAAATTCATGGAAAGATCACTCTTTTGTTTCTGCAAGTCGGACTAGAGTTACCCAACGTAACTTTCGAGGTAACCAAGAGCGAGACTCAGAAAAAAAAGAGGGGGGGGGGGGGGGGCTACGCCGCGGGTCGGCTCAGCCTCGTGCTACAGAAAAAAAAAAAGCTTGGCATGTACATTTATATTTGTGTAATACAAACAAACAAACAACAATATCACATTTTTATTTCGTCCAGTACACTTTCTACTTACCAGAGACATGAGACTAGTGTAACAACCAAGACTAAAACAAACAAGATGGCTACTGAATAAATTATGGTTAGTCCTGTGCTACTCATCATGACCTCTTCTCTTGATTCTGAAACATTCAATTCATATGTTTGATTTATATAAAAACATATATGGAATATTTCTTAATTAAAAAGGATCCCCCGGTTCAGTTTCAAGCCCTTTAACCCTTAGCCACCGCGCCTCCTACAAAATTTTACAGTTTAAATATAATTGCCATACAAATTTGTTATTTACAATTTCAAAGTCTTCAGAATAGCACGCGTGTAGGTTTAATCTATTTGAGACGAGAGCTTAGAGAGCCTATCGGATTACTTTTCTCCTGCAATACAACTTGAAATGAGTAAAGCACAGGACAAATAAGAGAATAGAAAATCAAAGTACATTAATTTATAATCAAACAAATATAACACTCAAAATATTGAATGATAACACTAAACATATTGAACACATAAAATATATTTCTGAAGCTAAACTAATAATACTAATTAGAGGCGCAGTGGCTGAGTTGTAAAGAGCTTGGCTTCTGAACCGAGGGGTTTCCGAGTTAAAATCCTGGTCAAGACTGGGATTTTTCATTTCGGGATCTTTAGGGCGCCTCTGAGCTGACATTGGTTGAGGAAAAGTAAAGGCGATTGGTCCACGTGCTGGCAACATGGCACTCTTATTAACCGTGTGCCACAGAAACAGATGACCTCTACATCTTGCTCATAGATCGCAATGTCTGAAAAGGGGCAATTTATTTAGTAATACCAATGAAGTGGCTGTTACGATGGTAAAATGATTTCTTAACGCGGCTTCAACATATAGACTCTACATCAATTTTTAAATGAAAACATATTCCAGAGAAAAAAATATAAAGGGGTGCCACAAAGAGCAATATGACATGCAGCTTAACTTTATTAGTAGATCTAATGTTAAAAATATTTCAAAATCATGTAATACATTAGTATATTTAAACTATTTTAGATTGAAATTTAATATGGCCTCTAAGACTGCATGCAGAAATTAAATACATTAGGTATTCCATGAATAAATAAAATTTCGATACTTTATCAAATTTTCCCTATGACATGAACGAAAGGTTACCCCTTATACGCCACGGTAGATGCAGAAAGGTAGTATGTAATGCAAGAGCCTATTTCGGCCACCAGTCCGCCCAAGCTGATAACTTTGTAGATATGACTGAAATCGAGCAGTTTCTCACAGTTCACCCCGTGGGTAGGCGCGAAGTATTCTCAAAGACAACTGGGGGAGGGGGGGGGTAAGGATGCACAGAGAGAAAAACGTTGTCATTGTAGTATCTGGGTTAAGAATTTTGAGAAGCACTGACCTACTGCTTACCTACATGAATGAAACAGTGGAACGTGTGCTCTTCAGTGCCATGACAGTACTGCTTCTTGAGAACCCACGTCAAATTTGTGGGACCGTCGAACGACTTTGTGCTTTTGATGACATTAGATCCTCGCAGTACGGTATCATTAGTAGATGCATCGAGTATTTCTAGCCTGCAGGGTGAAGGCCAATCAATATCGCATGTGTATTCTATCTTCACCTCTTTCCCGCTGACCATCGCCCTGCATTTTGTCTCCTGCAGGAAAACGTTGTTTATACTGAAACTACTCCATATATAGCTGGGATCTAAAAGATTAGAAAAATTATTATTATTGTTATTATTATTATTATTATTATTATTACAGAAAAACAAGCAGGGGCTAAACAGCAATTTCGCGAAGGTGTTTCATGGAATATTCCTCTGGTCAATAGGAACCCACATTGAAAACTTAATAATCGAAAGCAAAAGGTGTAAGAATTTAAGTGCATCAAATTTGCATAAAATGTAACTAAGTAATACAGCGTTATTTGAGTTTTAAATAAATAATAATGTGTTCAGACAGTCAGATGGAGGCAAGCTTCGATAGACCAAGAGTTCCAAAAGTCTTAGGCTCAACTCTTATGTCAATTATGAAGAAGAAGGACCCGGGCCCATGAGCACTTTGCTACACTCCACTGCAAACAAGCAAAGCTAATAGGAAAAACTAATGTCAACAAGTTTTGAAAACTTTCAGGGGTTGGCAAATTACGGTCGGCGGGTCACATGCGGCCCGCCGAGCCATTTCATGCGACCCTCGGACACCTACTAATATTAGGTGTGCTAACAGAGTATGCATATAAAATATGCCTGTATATTGCAAATATAACTATTAAAGCTTCTGACTCTTATGATGAAGAGACTAAAGAATCATTGTCAATACATGTCATTAAAATAAGTTTTAAGTACTCGAAGATTTTTTTTTTAAATTGGCACTATATCGAAACATTCAAAGATGCAAACTCAGGCAAGTATTTATTCGATGAAGAGCTGTGTGGAAAGTGTGTTGGCATGGGACCAGATAACAAGTGTAACAAATGACGGTGCAGTCACGAGAAGTACTTGAAGATGTTTGGTACCACAGTAGTATCAACTTGCTTAATATATATATATATATATATATATATATAGTTCGTCAATCGTGATTCAATGATGACCACTTTGTCATCCAGGGGGCTGAGGGCTTTGCACGTGAATTGCATATGCATGTAAAATCTGTTCCAACAAAGCTTTTCCATTTCTCCAGGCAAGCAAGGTTTTGTCATTTTCCTTTCCTGATATGTGAAACTAGTTCTAGTGAAATGGTTAAAAATTTTAATATTTATTTGGATTCTTTGATTGTGTAATTTGAAAGCAAATTTTTAGACGTGAAGAACTTGGAACCAGTTTACAAACCCCTCATTTCACCATTTAGTGAAGAAGCTGATTCAGCTCCAGAGGACATACCTCAAAGAAAATAATGACCTGAAAGAGAAGTTCAAATCAGTTCTTCCGCAGAAGTTTTATCGATCTTTGCTAGAAACTGCCTTCCCACACTTAAAAAACTTTACTTTTAAACTTTCACCATATTTGGGTCAAAGTACATCTGTAAAGAAGCCGTTCCTTGTTTGAAAGATAAATAAATGTAACAAGTAAATGCTGACTGACAGTCATTTGAAAACAGTCACGAGGACAACAACTATTAAGCTGATTTAACAGTTCTGGAACATTATGCAGGAATTCAAACAGTTCAATGACACAAGAATATAAATCTGAGTTATTATAAGGAATGTTTTCATCAAGTGTATATGTACAATTGTGATAAATTGTTATGATGTAAAAGGCAATATTATTGTAAAATACAAAAATATTAGTAAAATTTGTTTCAGAAATTGCTAATTCTTGTAGTACAACAATTAAATGTAAGCGTATAATGCAGTATAAATGTGAATTAAAAGACATTGTATATAGTTAGCTATCGTATTTTTCTAAGTAGTAAGTAGGCTACATATTTATATATATATATATATATATATATATATATATATGTGTATACGGCCCCCCCCTTTCCCAAAATGTGTATGCCGCCCTCGATAGAAAAAGGTTGCCCAGCCTGTCCTAAACAAAGTGTTGTTGTTGTTTTTTTTTAAGGTATCATAGCATCTGGTCTGGTTGTGTTACTTACCGTAAATAGGAGGTATGTTTATCGTATCAGTAGAAAGAATAGACAAGTTCTTCAGCATGACTGATACTTTGACGAAACCGCGGCTGTAGATCTCATAGGCAGTGGCGTTGAGAACGAACAGATATAAGTTCTCTGTTTGTGTGGGCTGACAGTAACATTCCTTGGTGTTATATCCTTTACACATTGAAGGAATCTTTAAGAAGCAAACCTATTCAATAGAAACGTTAGAATCCAGCGTCTTAATAAAAATAAATGCAGTGAATTAATGTATTTACTAAATAGTTTGGTCGCTTTGAGGAGTCAGCGCCAATACTCTGTTTGATAAATCTTTCTTCAACCCTTGTCTGATATTTACCCTTTCCGCGCGATGTAAAGGCCTATTGTTTGTGTGCGCCAAGGTTAAAGATGGTGTCATTTCGGCAGCACAACGACCAACCGCCTTTATTTTTCCCAAGCAATGTCATTAGAGCTCGGTGGACCTCAAGGAGGTGCCCGAAGATCCCGAAATTAAAAATACCAGTCTTTACCAGGATTCGAACCCTGGACCCCACTCAGCCAACGCACCTCCATGTCTTTAGATTTAAATATAGGCTTTGCATGTTTCATGCTTATGACATGTTCAGAGAGTTATCGACCAATCTCTTGTGGATCAGTGGGGGGAGGGAATATCTGGGAGAAGGTTTCCATGCTGCCATTAGGCCCTCAGAAAACACAGCTCGGCTCGAGTTGGATATTAAAATCGATCCCTCTTGATTTGTAGCCAAGTGGTTTTTATCTCTCAGTCAAACATTACTGGCAATGCTCTTGCCACAGTCTCGGTTGACATTGCCAGTTATATGTTCACCTCAGGTTAAGAGGGTGAAAAGACACGTGAAACTCCTGATATAGAAACAGGAAGTAAGGATGACTAAATGGACTTTTAATGAAGTCAGTAGTATCTTTTGGTCCGGTGCAGACAGTAATGACTTAGAGAGCGGAGTAGTAACTTTGAGTTAAGAAGTATCTTTTGGGCAGTTGAAGCCAGTAGTCTTTTAGAGACAGTACACGTATTTTGATAGTTTTTCTCTGGTCAAGTAATAACTCTGAAGTTTATTGTTACCCGCTGTGATGCGGATGTGATTTAATAAGATTTAGTATATTGGATACGTTTAATTTCGCTGTTATGCGGACGTTACTTGCAGTCTGTTCTGGAGAACTTAACATGTTTGATATATTTGATACCGCTGTTATGCGGATGTGATTATGTTTTTATTGGATGATGTAACTACCAAGAAGTGCGTTATTATTATAAAATAAACTTTATATTTTGTCTGCCAACGTGGATGTAAGTCAGTCTGTAATATCTATGTTGGTCACGTGTGACTCCAGGAAGCACGAACCCAGCATTCTAAGACATTCGCGACACACTAATAGTAACCGAGTCTCATGTGTAATATTATACTACTACGTCAACACACACTTATCGTTGACACACTTTATTCCGCTAGTTACCTTGATAGGCTAGGATACATTCGTACGACATGCTTTTTTTTTGTCTTCCCTGGTGACACTAGAGCCTGGATCGAGTTGCCAAAGTTTTCCAAGAAAACCAACGAATTAGAAGAATTGAAGTCCCAATTAACATGCAGATCTAGATAAGCACGGGGATACGTGAATGCCTATATATATATATCTATATTGTTGTAACTCTAGGTTAGGCACTCAACGAATAGGCATGCAACTCAACACAGTGTAACAGGAAATAAATACAGGTGTTTATTCACTAGGACAAACACATAGCATCCTTCAGCTTCCTCAGAGTCTTCCTGTTTTCGTTCACTAGTGCGCTAGTGCGCACCTCAAGCACTGGTGCAAGGCAGGGTTACAACACTACCCCCACCTTAGTCTTTTCGTCCCGAAAAGAAACATGTTCACGGTTGGCCAGTGCAGGTGGAGGTCGGTCAGTGGGAGTCACAGATTGCATTGATCGTGCTCCCCACAAAGCAATCCACACTGCTCTCTGCAGGTGTCGCTTTCTCCTTCTGCTCCAATTGACCTGCCTTTGGTTAAGGGGAAGTCGTTTTCGTTGTCTGGCCTTTCTCTTAGTTACAACCGACGGCAGACTCATGGCAAGAAGCGATGCAGTGGATGTCATAGCGTAGGTCATCAAGACCATTTGTCTTACACGTTGCTCCAGCAGGCTTTCTCGATGTGCCGTGGGCCCCCAGGAGGCCAGGTTGTCAAACACGGTATAATCTTTAAGCTTGTCTGAAAGACATATCTGTGGGGCACGTTTACAACGTCCTATGTGTCCATCTGCTGTACCACCATCAGCGCTTCTTTTGCTGATACTGGTATCAGGACAAATACTTAGTTGGCAGGTCTTCCGGTGCTCGTATTCTCCCTTTGAGGCGGTCCCGTCAGCACAGTTCTTATTGAACGTCTGAGTGCAGGCAGGAATCACGATGACATGATCAGATCTATTCTCAGCGCTTTCACAACAAATGTTAGGATTCTTGTCGTAGGAGCCAAGCTTGCACGGCTCGCTATTACAGTCATAGACAGCGCCACCATCAACGGCGTCTCCGTTGAGTAACGGATTGTTTATACCTGTCGACATGGTAGCCATCTGATCGTCGGTCCTGCTCATCACGGTATCAAACGTATCATCAGTCTTGTTCAGCGAGGTACTGATACCTATCTGTTTAATCATGGTACAGATCTGCTCGTTGACCTCTTTTAGCTGTACCTGGAACGAGTTCATCTGATCTGTCACGGTATTCATGAGCTCTCTGA
Source organism: Biomphalaria glabrata (assembly GCF_947242115.1). Classification (NCBI taxonomy): domain Eukaryota; kingdom Metazoa; phylum Mollusca; class Gastropoda; family Planorbidae; genus Biomphalaria; species Biomphalaria glabrata. Next base: position 7,423,486 of record NC_074724.1, on the reverse strand, counting down.
TATCTGGTTGTACTTCGAACAGATACGAGTCCGGATCTTCATCTTCGTCCAGCAAGGCTTGTCGAAGGCGTTCTCTCATTTTTTCTTTGGCACAGAAGATCCTCAGCTCCCTGGCTCGGAGCTCCTCTTTTAACTGTTTACAGCTAAGTTCATCTAGCTTCCTCAGCGTTGTCATTGTTTCCTTTCGTTGAGCTGCCTAAATCCCACTTCTGATACCAATTGTTGTAACTCTAGGTTAGGCACTCAACGAATAGGCATGCAACTCAACGCAGTGTAACAGGAAATAAATACAGGTGTTTATTCACTAGGACAAACACATAGCATCCTTCAGCTTCCTCAGAGTCTTCCTGTTTTCGTTCACTAGTGCGCTAGTGCGCACCTCAAGCACTGGTGCAAGGCAGGGTTACAACAATATTTATCTTATCTTTCTCTCTCTCTCTCTCTCTCTCTCTCTATATATATATATATATATATATATATATCTTTATGTATCTGGTTATCTATCCCTCTATCTATCCATCCATCCATCCATGTATCTATCTTTTTCTGTCACTATCTCCCTCTCTCTCTCTCTCCCTCTCTCTATATATTTGTCTCACTCTCTCTCTCTCTCTCTCTCTCTATCTATCCATATAAATGATTAGTATATGAATTATAATTCTATTTTCCCCTGGAATTGTCATTCTCCTGCAATGTCCCAATAAGAAGAATGACGCAATCACTTATTAATAGTAATTCGAATATTTGTTTCATAGCAAATCGCGACTTTTCAAGTAAAAACTACGTCACTAGATTAAACAGAACAATAAAAGCTTAAACTTAGACTGAAAAAGATGTGTTCAAACTAAAACTCCAACTCATTCTGACCTGTCCAACTAGCCTGGGAGGAAAAGGTTATTTCATGACCTTTATAAACGGCTGGTTTGAGTTGAGCATGTGTCTGTGTTGTTAAATTTTCGCTTCTGTTTCTCTTTTACTTAGAAAGTCAACAGGAGCCTCATTGGTGGCTTCGATTGTACTCGTGATCAGGGGCGGACTGGGTATCAAAATCGGCCCGGGCATTACCATATAGACCGGCCCACAAATGGCATGTTATATATTTTCGGTTTGGGGTGTGTGTCTGATTTGAATTTTTTTTCTTTGGGCGCGACCAGACCGGCCCATTTGGTACCGGCCCACCTGGCATTTGCCCGTTTGCCCATATAGCCAGTTCGCCCCTGCTCGTGATGTTTCTGTCCCAATTAGCGCCACCTGGCTATACACATTTGGCTGTTTTTAAATAGTCCACAATTATTAATGCGTTTATGCCAAACCACTGGCGATTGGGCAGATACTCAGTGGCGTCACTAGGGAGGGTGCTGGGGGGATGCGGTCCGCACCTGGTGACACCCACCCTTGTGACGCCACTGCAGATACTGACAGCGTTTAAGCTCGAGACAATGTTAACAGCAGTCTCAAACACACAGCATACTACTAGGCGCATGGGCGTAGCCAGGGGGGGTTCTTGGGGTTCAAACCCCCCCCGAAATGAAATCCCCCCCCCGCAGGGGGGACGGGATAAAGTCACTGATTTTTGCTTGCATTTTATTTATTTTAGGTGAGATTTTAATACTAAATCATCACTTACCACAGCACAGCCGAGGCAGTTTTGAGTTAAAAACCCTCTACCAGGGGGTTTTGAGTTTAAATCCCCCTACCAGGGGGTTTTGAGATTTTAAAAACCCCTATCCGGGGTTTTGAGATACAAATCACTCTACCAGGGGGCTTTGAGTTTAAAACCCCCTACAGGGGGTTTTGAATTTTAAACCCACTACCAGAGGTTTTTTGCAGTTAAATCCCCCTCTTCTATAAAACAAAACAAAAAAAAATGCAAACAACAATCCCCAAATTCCAACAGCACAGTTATGGAAGATTTTGATTTTAAAACCCCATCCAAAATTTACGATAACCCCATCTTCAATATAAAAAAAGCAAATTACACACTCAAAATTCTATGAGCGTAGCCAAAGGGGTTTTGAGTTTAACCCCCCTCCCCCTTCCAGTTGGGGTTTGAAGCTAAAAAGTACCTCTTCAATATAAAAAAAAAGCAAATTACACACTATAAAATCTATGAGCGTAGCCAAAGGGGGTTTTGAGTTTAAATCCCCCTCCTCCAGATGGCTTTTTCTTTACAGTTTAAAACCCCTCCAGATGGTTTTGAGTTTAAAATTCCCCTACAGAGCGTTTAGAGGTGAAAACCTCTCTCTTCAATATTATTTTAAAGCAAACTACAGTCACCAAATTCTATGATCATAGCTAAATGGGGTTTTGAATTAAAAACAAAACAAAAAAAAACTCCAGAGATTTCTTAGTTTAAAACCCCTCAACAGATGATTTGACGAAAAAACTTTCCTTGTCGATATAAAATCTAAAGCGAAATACAGGCATGTAATTCCAAGAGCGTAGTCAAGAAAGGTTACAAATTTCTACCAGTGGCTTGGTCGCCATTAATTAAGTGTGAATAGTCTTCTGCCGAAATTGAAAATCATTAAATGTCTCAACAAAAATGGCTAAGACAGTTTTAGGAGTCAGTCATAGAGATCGGGTCTAAATCAAAGAAATCATATGCCGAACTGGGAGTCGAATCCTTAGTAAGGTTGTGACAGAGCGTCGCATGAGGTTTTGCGGGACATGTTTTCCGACAAAATGAATTACGCAAAATAAGAGTTGCGGAAACAGCTTGCCGGAAAATGCGCCGAACGGCGCGAGAGGGTCTAAGTCAGTAAGAATAGCACATTAGTTTTTTGAAATAAAACTTTTTAATAGCAAGATAATGCACTGTAGATACCTCAGAATATGCATTTTGTTGGCTTTCAATACCAGAAATAGTGCTCGGCGGCGGGGCTTCGCCCCGCGCTGGAGGAGCGCTGCGAACTCACCCAGACCCCCTTGCTAGCAAGGGCGGGGAGTCTACAATAAACAATAAACGTCTTCCGAAAGGGTCAGAATGTAATAAATATTAATTATGTACACACACACACACACATATATATATATAATTTATTTTGCGGGGGGGGAATCCCCCCCCAAACCCTCCCCGAAAAAAAATCCTGGCTACGCCCATGGAGTACTAGCCATCAAAATGTCTGGGAATGAATGTGTTAGAATTTCATAATAAAATAATTCTCATTTGGCCAACTTTCAAACCTGTCTCGAACCAAATAAACACAAAAGTTTTAATCGGCTTACCGCTAGATTACGTTCCCCTTAGACTGAGTGTAGTAATGGGGATTGAAATAAATTTACAACTTATTTGCCCTGAATCTAGTGAAATCTGCCCTGGTGAAGTGTCACCAGAGAATGCAGACCATGTCCTTCAAAACTGCATTTTTTTATATTCAGGCCCGAACAAGACACTGGCCCTAAAACAAAACTAAAGAAAGAAACTATTTGGAGAGCTCCCTGATTTGGAAACCACTGCGCAGTTCATCTCATTTATTGGTCTAGTCATCTGAACGAAGAAAAAGAATTTTGTATAAGTTACAAATTCGAACAAGAAATAGCTGTTCAACGCTTGTGGTTATTCTGTTTCTGATTATCCGTTTTAGCCAGAACAATTTAAGTATTTTTCAACTGTTTCTATTGTTTTAAAACAAAAGCATGGATTTCATTACATCTCTTAATACAAAGGAATGAGCTGCAAAAAAAAAAAAAAGGAACGGCAATACACTGTTCGTCATTTAGTTTTTCTCGACATAATATAGGATCCTTTAGAAAAGGGGGGGGGGAGTTTAAAACAGCACACAATCTAGGGACAGATTTATGACAAGATCGTAGGCCCGCCGATTCGGCAACTCACTGGAAAGGGTTTAAACCCAGGAACAAAATGTAGGACTGGGGAACTTTGTGGAAATACGGATTGCAGGTTAGTGGCTTGATCCTCTACTTGTCTCAAGGGCGGCGGCTGAACAATTAAAGTATTAACTCTAAACCCAGACTGATACAGTTCTTACCCCTGACGAGTGTGCAAGTACCTTGTCATTGCGAAGTCATTTTAAACGCAAGATTATATAACGCCTTATAAACACTTTTGTATTGGTTGTTTTTTGTTCAAGGCAATTTAGACGGCCCAAAGACTTTGCGGCTTTTGAGTGGCTTCATCCGTTTTCTTTTCAATTAAGAAACAAACTTGAACCCTCTAGTCTAGACGAGTTACTTTATCTTTGCGTACCATAAAAATGCAATATAGAAATAATAACTCGTAATAAAAGGGGGAATAATCAAAAACACTATAATATAAATATTTAAATAGCAAAAATTAAAGTTCACTTTTCAGATCATAGGGTCTCTAGGAGAGATGGTGTAAAAGTTGTTTTGATTCCAAGCACAAGGTTAATAAAGGTGTCATGTGGGTAGCACAACGACCAACGCCTTTTCCAACTAATGTCAGGCCCCCAGTAGAGCTGGTAAAATGTAAAGTTACCCTTTCAGACCTTGTCATCTTTGTAAAGGTCAACTGTTTCCAGGGTGTCATGTGGCCATCACAACTACCAAACGATTTTAATCGACTAATGTCAGGTACCCATTAGACCTGTGTGAACTCAAAGGCATCCAAAGATCCAGAAATTAAAAATCCCAGTCTTCACCAGGATTCGAACCCGATTCAGATGCCGCGCAATTTACCACTCAGCACCACCGCGCTTCCAACTAAATTTAAAAGTTAAAATATAAATCTCTAACTATAAATCACTTGAAATAAATCACTAAACAAAAAACTAAAATTGCTCACACTTTTGAAATAGAATCTCGTGTGTCTCTTCACCTCGTAAGACACAGATCTCAGCGTGTTGTTAAACGCTGTGAGGTCAACAAGTGTTCTAAACACCATCTTGTCCTGCAAGGTGATGAGTCCCTCAAGGCATGACGTCACGCTGTCCTGCTGAGTATACTTTTGTAACGTAACACCGCTTACAGCGTTCGCTAGATCCAGATCTGTTAAATGAACATGCAAACAATGTTCAATCTTCACTGGCATAGATTTTGAAGTATATTCGTATAGGTCTAGATAACACTAAAAACTTATTTCTAATACCAATTTGGCAAGAGTCGTTCGGATTTATCGATGGTCTAGGGTTCAAATCCTTCCCGCTCCCATCCCCCGTCGTCCTGCGGGAGGTTTGGACTAGGATGTAAACTATCTTCAACTCTGAAGGAACATCCGAAACATGTAAAACATTTTACAAACAAACAAACAAACAAGAGTTGAAAAATAAATCTTTCTCATTAGAAGACACTACATCTAGATCTTATAGATGTATAAATAATTCCTTTTTAAATGTCATTGGTTAATAAGTATTTTAGTTCTAATTTATAATAATAATAATGAAAATGTCTTCGATTCCAAAGATTAAAGATGATTGCAGTGTTTCATATGGCTACGCATAGCTCCATTGGGAACTACATATCATTTTTTATGAAAACAAAGCCGTTCTCCGAAGCAGTGGGGGGTTCTATGTAAGTTTTCTCTTGAGATTAAGTTATATGGGTCTAGAGAAGTGTTTCACAAACTTTTGACCTATGTGTACCACTTCTATAATTTTTGTAATGCTGAGTACCCCTCGCCCCCCCCCCCCTTCACCACACTTTAATGTATTAACAGAACATAATCAATACGTATTTTAAACAATCTGCGTGGTTAATGAGGTGCAAGGCGTACCCCCTCCAAAGTCTTCCCCTACCACTGGCGGTACGCTTACTCCACTTTGGGAAACACTGTCCTAGAAGGCAAGAATGAGAAACTGTCATTTTTCTTACAAATATGAAAATATTCGAAAGTTAAAAAGCTATGGACAAATAGAGAAAAAGCGATATCCTAACCACTGGATGTAAAATGTTGCCTGCTTGAATCAGTATTGTTTATAAGCTTCAAATATTCCTCTAGAAATTGTTATTACATCTTCGCCCAAACCACCTGCAGGACTACATGGGATTAAAAAGGACAGGGTTTAAACTCGGGACCATCGAGAAAAACCGTCCGATGCGAATACTACATGAGCTTTACCACTGCCATTTGCCATTTTGTAAGCAAATTAGTAGAATAACGAGTGTTACTTGTAAATTTAACTCTTAAAGTGCTGAACTTTTTTTACAATGAGTATAAAAAAAACAATGCTAGTGTTTAGAGGCTAAAGTACCACACGCGTGTAAAGGGTTAAAGACATTTCAAGTATTATACAAGGTTTTCAAGTTAATTTAGATATTGAGGAGGATTAGGTCGGTGCGAATGCGTGAATTGGTGCGCATGGGTGAAATGGTGCAGATGCGTGGAATAGTGCGAATGCTAGAGGATGTAATAAATGAAAGAGAAACAGGAGAAAGGAATGAACAGACACATGCATTATTTACATCGCCCGAAATGTAAACAAGATATAATTACTTAAACAAATAGAAATTGACAGTTGTGTGTGGTTTTGATATTATGAGTTCTACGTAGTCCTAAAAAGGCTACACGACCAGTGCTAAATTTTTAGTTTAGTATATACACTTTATTTTACCCGTAGGTCCGGGTTTACAGTATAGAATGGCGCACCCTCTCCCAAAAGATGTATTTCAGTAAAAAGTTTGAGTGTGACAGAAAAAGTGTCATTCTGTATGTGTCAGTACCTTTACTAAAAGACATACAGACTGTTTTTTCAAATAATAGTGTCATGTCACCCCATTCAGTTATTTTATAAAAGTAATGCTGTCATAACAAAGTTATGTTTCTTCTTTAAAAAAATAGTTTAATGACACCCGATTCAGTTACTTCATAAAAGAAACAAGTGTCACCCAATTTTTATAAAAGTGATAGTATCATCAGACAATTCGGTTTCTTCTTTAAAAATGGTGTCATGACCTCCGATTCGGTTACTTCTTGAAGGTAATATTGTTATGACACGCGTGTACGTTGCACCTACTCTTAAGAGTACTAAATGATTATCTTTCAATGATCCATGTGAGAATCTGATCAGCTGGGGCGCAATGAACCCCACTGCTAGTAATAATACATCTTTGAAGGTTAGACTATACACACACATTCATTTGTAATCACAAATAAAATAACAAAAGTAAATAGTAAATCTCTATCAATTAGACAACATAATAAATTATATTTGTTAATGCTCGAACAACTATCTCGAGAAATACTAATTCTAGGTACATTTACACCAATATATGCACATTTGTGCTACTCAATTGACAATAACTGTTTCTTTTGGTTGTTTATATATACTAACAAATGTGTTCATATTACATAATATATATATAAGAAGTAAGAATTCTCTTTAGGAAGATTATATACGCTTACCTATTTGTAGTTTAACACAACTAAAAAAAATTCTCTTATAATTAGATTAATATAACAAACTAATTCAGGCTTATTTGTAATACTGAACTGTGAACTAATCAACTAATGTACTAATAGGCTATATATCTATAGGTTCAGTGTATATTTAGAAGCTCTACAACTACACATGTTATTATAGGTCTATATAAGACATAAGAGATTGCCTCAACTAATGTAATAATAAGCTACATCTCTATAGGTTCAGTGTATATCTAGAAGCTCTACATCTACACATGTTATTATAGGTCTATATAAGACATAAGAGATTGCCTTGTTTGTAAACACGGTACGCTCACGCGCGCACAGACAGCTGTACATTACCTGTATGAATGAATAGAACCAGCATGAGCTTAACTGACGGCAGGAGAGACAGTGTCATACAATGCACCATTTTATCCAACACACGTCTAAATATAGCTGTGTATAAGCTTGGAAAGTCAACACGGAGTTGACACACAGCAGGTAACATGGGAGTCTGTGACACAGACACGGCTGTCCACAATGAACAGTAGTGCGTGAATGAACAGCAATGAAAAATAAATATCCCGTTTCAATTACTTCCTTCTCTCTCGTCAGAGGACAGGTTGTAGTCACTGTAATACATTGACTCCATTTAAAGTCTTATTCGACCCCAACTGTTTCGTTAAAAAAAAATAAAATTCCTGCATCTTATGTTTTCCTCGAATTCCCCAGTAGACGCCACTAAAATCGATTCCTTTTTGTAGTATCGTTAACACTATCACTACAGATTGCCCACTTCCAATCTTAACATTTCAACTGAGATGAAACCATTGCCATTCTTATAAACACGTGGAAGCTAAAAACATTTGAGAAAAGTATCGATTCTATTGCAGTATTCAAAGTACACTGTTTCATTAGTTAGATCTATAGGGCAAAGGATGTAAAGGTCATGTTTCTATGACCCATGGTTAACGAGGGTGTCATTTGACCAGCACAGCCACCAACCAAACATAAGACTTTCGCAATGTTTACGTTTTAAAATAAAAATACTACATGCTTAGCTTAATATTTACGCTAAGAACAGAATTTTTTTTTATAGCGGTCGAGGGTCGCCGCTTACTGGGGAATGTAAAAAGGGATATCAGAACTTTGAGAATCGATGATTTATTTAGACTCCAGATCTAAATATATGCAGACCTACAAGCAAATGTTTTTATTTTAAAAACAATGGATTTAGGTCGATTAGCTATTTTGATAGCTCCATTAATACTATTTTTTTAATTCACGCATTCGCTTTCTTATAGCATTATTATTTCGTTTAATTGTTTCCAAAAAACTCTCAGCGACTATACTGACAGTGATACGCAAATTAAGACCCGCGGTCCGCGGGGTAAATTATGTCTAGTAACATTCTAAAACAAACAGGGGGGGGGGGGGGAGCATATTTCAGTCTACTAGAGAAAGGAACGAGGATTGTAGGGAAAACTGAAAGACCTAACTAAAACTTTTTGGAAGTTTGTAAATGGTCATAAGACTTCTGCGGCGTTTACGTCTCGACAGACCATCTTATCCCTTTGCAACTTCTTGTGTGACTAAAGAGGCCAATCCCTGATGCACAGCTGCGGTCACAGGTTGGGCATATGTAATCACCAGGCGCCGTTGCATTTTCACCCTTCTTTCTACTACTGATCTGCAATGCGGGACCATTCCTTTTCGCTCGCTCTCCGTGTGGATCTTTCCAGTACCACTTTTTCCCAGCTGCTAGTGTCGATTTTGAAGAGCTTCATGTCACGTTTTCATATATCCGTATAACGTAAAAGTGGATGATCAGCAGCTCTCCTGCCTTCTGTTAGATCGCCATGCCGAATGTCTTTTGGAGGTCGTCCTACTGGCATTCTATGAACTCGGCCAAGCCAGACAAGGTAACAGAGCTGATAAAAAAGCGTATGTCAATAGACTTAATTGTCATAAAACTGTTTCATGAGAATCAAGGCTCCCCTGGACCGTCTTGGATGAAGTCAATCTTATCACACGTTAAAAAATAATTAAAGACCTCTAGGCTAAATAGTTGATATTTTTAAAGCTTAGATCAACTCACTCTGTGTCTTGTACACTTTTTGTACACGTTATTTCTCCCTGCTCCAATTTTAGATGAAGTTGAAGTTTTGAACAATTATTTCTTGTACCAAACAAAATAAGAATCAATTAAAGAATTGGCCGATAAGTTAATAATTTATTGGTAATTAAATACATTTCGTTTGGTATCGAACAAGGGAAATAAATGGTTCTTTGCAGAATTGGAGGAATTGATTGAATTAGTTCCCTATAATAATAGTGAGTAATTTCAGGGAAATTGCCTATTAAAAAGTGCAGCCCAACCAAACATATTGAGACTCCATGGTATATCACTCCTGTATTATAATCATAAATCTTTTTTTTTTTCCATTTCGTTGAGTTGCAGACATCAAAGTGTCTCCTTCTATAGTTTGGTAACGTTGATAAAGTCTACAGGGCTATATCTCATCCACGAGTGACTAAATTGTTAAATAATTATACAAATATAAATGGAAAGAATCTTTAAAGTATTTATGATAAGATAGAATGCAAGGCAAGGATCATAATAAGATAAAAAAGCTTATATTAGGCGTACTTGTATCAATTAGTTTGGATCAGTCTTGTAATTCAATTTGTAAAATATCTACAATAATAATAAACAAGGTTATAAAGACTGTTTGTGTGGAAACACAAACTCAAAATCGGCCCCAAAGTTTTCCACCCAGGCAGGTAAAAAGACAGGTTTTAACATTATCAGAAAGAATATCACTATGAAGTTCTATCAAAGGCAAAAGACAGAGAAAAAAGGAGAAAAAATATTGACTGATCCTATGTTGTGCCCCAACGGTCTAGCAGACCAAGGGATAGGTGAAAGTGAAGGTGAAGTTAGATGTGAACCTGGCCTGACTGATGTGATATGGTATATAATAAGCTTTCATTCAAAGCCTCAAGAAAAAAAACATTATATAAAAAAAAATGTAGTTGCATATTAAATAGATTTTTTCTCTTTAAAAAAAATAATTTCTAAATGTAACAGTTAGTATAACAGAGCTTACTTAACTTAGCAATACACTTCTACAAAAAATGTTTTTGGACACAAGATCTAAAATCGTTTGCATAAATGTGTTAAAAATATGGTAAATAATCAGCACCCTTACTAAATAGCCTCCCGTGTTTGTTACTATTAATACTGAATAGTTGTACAAATGATGTATTTTTATGAAAAAAAATGCTTGCATAGTTGATTTTTTTCTGTAATTTAAATTTTCGCTTTCAGAAAAGAAAAAGTAGCCGTTGAACTTTAAAAGGTATAAAATATCATGATGTCCGATTTTCAATATCTTTTCTAGTTTACGAGATCTAAACGGGACGGACGGTGGAACGGACGGAAGGACAGACAGACCATACAAAACTATTAGCTCAAAATCCAAATTCGGGGGCCGTTACGGAGCATTTATAAAAATAAATAGATAAGTAAACGACCTGAATTCGATCTCATGGCTCAAGCCTTCTCAGGTCAACACGGTAACCACTCTGCCAGTGGAGAGCTTATGAACATGGAAGTTTGCATAGTTATCTATTGTTTCTATAATCCCGTCCTATTTATCATGTTGTGTTCATAAGACTCAGGGGTACAGACGACGAGGTATAAGGAGGACTAATTCCTTTATACCACCACATCTGTCAAGTACTAATTATTTCCCTTGTTTGAGGTACCAAACAATATATTTAATTACCAATAATTAATGAACTAGATATATATTTTTTAAAGGAGAAAAAAAGTGTACAAACTTTTGGCAAGGCAGACAGACAGACAAACAGAATGAGTTGAAATAAAGTTTGTAAAAAAAATATTTTTATCACTCTATGGCTTTGTGATAAAGCGATTTGCTTCTGAACGAGTTATCCCGGATTCGAATCCTGGTAAAGAGTGGGATTTTTAATTGCGGGATCTTTAAAGCACCTCTGAGTCCATCCATCTCTAATGGGAGCCAAAGTAAGGAAAAGGTAAGGGCGGTTTCTCTTTGTCTTGACCAAATAACACCCTTAACAACCTCTGAGTTTGTGTGATAGCACAAGCTCTCTTTGTAATCTTGTTGATAATGCTTTCATCCGTTTACGGTCTGAAACCTGTACAAGGAATATATCATGCAGGTCGCCATACGGTATTATATCCCATATAGCTATATCTACTTCTAATGTAATAACGTTTCTCTAATAAGTACAATATTTAAGATTGTTTTGTTATACCTATTTTTGGTAAACTTTTTAAAAGTATATGTTTTTTTTTTTTAAATGTTAATATCCCCTTTGTATTTCTTTTTTTTTTTTTTAGTCACACAAACACACACACACACATAGACTTTTGCTATGGGCATTGGATTATAAGGTAATTTATATGTCTTGGGCATTGGATTATAAGGTAATTTATATGTCTTGGGCATTGGATTATAAGGTAATTTATATGTCTTGGGCATTGGATTTTAAGGTAATTTATATGTCTTGGGCATTGGATTATGAGGTAATTTATATGTCTTGGGCATTGGATTCTAAGGTAATTTATATGTCTTGGGCATTGGATTATAAGGTAATTTATATGTCTTGGGCATTGGATTTTAAGGTAATTTATATGTCTTGGGCATTGGATTATAAAGTAATTTATATGTCTTGGGCATTGGATTCTAAGGTAATTTATATGTCTTGGCATTGGATTCTAAGGTAATTTATATGTCTTGGGCATTGGATTATAAGGTAATTTATATGTCTTGGGGGAAGGTAGTTGTCCGGAACAAATTGATCCAGCACTAGGTGATTGGACGAGAGGATTGATCTAACAAACATGTGCGTAAATATACATTTCGTTTTTCTTATTTAAAGTCAACATTGTGTTTGATTTATTTTCGAACAAGATTTGTGCGTCAGGGTGTAGCCGAATGTGTCAACTTAGCAAGACAGTCTGGTGACATTTATCAAAGATAAAAAGAGATAAGAATCAAGATATCACAATAATAACACTATTTTTTTTTCATTCTGCCGTAGAAGAGATAAGTTAGGATAGGGTTCGAAAAGGACCCTTAAGTCTGAAATATTTGTCCCGAGATCTGAACAAGAGTTATTCCTCTGCCTACTTCGGAAAACGGTGGAAAATAAAATTAAAATCGGCCTTATAATAATAATAATAATCTTTATTGTCCGTATGGAAATTTGTCTCACAATTTGTGCATTACACCAAACAAAAAACATTATAACTATAAGAAACCAAAGTGTACATTCACACCAGACCCACTCATAATTTACATGTGACAAACTTGATACCAGATTGTTCCTATTTAATGATTTGATTGCCAGGGGAACAAAAGCGTGTTTGTGTCTGTTTGTCTTTGCTTGTCTTCTTGTCTAATGAATGTATTCGTCTGCTTTATATTTGACAAAATATGCAGGTCATCGCCGACATTGTGTAGCTGCACTTAGTATTAGGACCTGAAGACAAGCGTGAACAATCTCCTCTTGCACAAAGCAAACATTTTCTTTTTACAAAGCTTGAATCAATTCTGTCTGTTTGTCTGTCTAGTTTGTACACGTTATTTCTCTATCACCTACTCTTCTTTCAAATTGAAACTTTGCACAATTAATCAGTGGCTTAGACAATACATGAATCAATAAGTAAATTAGTTTATCTTGTAGTTCATTATATTGTCAGATACCAACAAAGGAAATTAAAACTTTAGTATTTAAAGATATGGGGGCGCGGTGGCTGAGCGGTAAAGCACTTGACTTCCGAAGCGGGGACCTGGGTTCGAATCCTGGTGAAGACTTGGATTTTTAATTTCGGGATCTTCGGGCGCCTCTGAGTCCACCCAGCTCTAATGGGTATTTGACATTAGTAAGGGAAAAGTAAAGGCGGTTGGTAGTTATGCTGGCCACATGACACCCTTGTTAACCGTAGGCCACAGAAACAGATGACCTTTACATCATCTACCCCTATAGAGCACAAGGTCTGAAAGGGGGAACCTACGTTCACAGATATGATTAAATAAATAGGGCTTTCTCCCCTTAGAATTCAGCGGTTCTCAACCTTTTATGCGACCCCTTTTTACAACCCCCTATTCTGCCGCCCCCCCAGACACACACACACAGCAATAGAAGAATAGACAAAACAATTCATCTTTGCGATGGTCTTTGGCGACCCCTGGCAAATCGTCTATCGACCCCCTATGGATTCGCGATCCACAGGTAGAGAACCCCTGCCTTAGATAATTGAATTTCTCCCACACCGATTCTAAGATCAAGTTGAAACTTTTAGCAGTTATATTTTGCACCATAAGAAAATAGGAATCTATTTTTTTTTTTAAATCAATTATTCAGTTATTTGTTGTTAATTAATTATTTTGTTTTGATATCGAATGAGGAGATAACTTCTACATTCTTGAGTGATATAATTTGAAGTGAGGATTTCTTTCCCTTAGCTTTTCCTTTTATTTGTATTTTGTTGGGATGTTGCTATCAACGCACTGCCTGAAGTTGGAATTATAAAAGAACGCTGGGGTACATCTCTGACTTCTCTTACCTAGTAATAGTCACGCCCCTGCTTGTTGTGTTATTGTCAAGGAATAGTTTCAATAAATAGAATTTGTGTGCTTTGGGTATGTAATACATTACAACATAACTTATACTAATGCCAGCAGTATCTCTGAAAAACGTAGAGTGCCATCAAAGGGAGGGCGAAGAGCAGACGCAGATCAAAATCAGAAGCTTCATGGGAACGGACAGGTTGTAACACTCTTAGGTGCAAAGCTGCGCAAGGGTAACCGACTCCCGAAGATTTACAACATTGTAGTAAAACTGCCATTCAACGGAAACTTGGGTTCTGACTTTTCCTTCTCTTTGGCCAGTTACTAACGAATACCTCCTGTCTTCATCTTTTCATAAAAAAGAAACTATATTTGTATGTTTAATAATAATCTTTTTTTTTTAAATTATGGTTTAATAATTGGACTTGACGTTTAGACAAATACAGGTCTATAAAATCTTAAAGACAGTCCTGTTTAAGTATTTTGTTATTGCAAAGCTTATATCAACTCACTCTATTTCTCCCACACCCAATCTGGCACTTTGAAGAATTCGTTTCTTTTGCATGACAACACAATAATCAATTTAAAAATGTACCCAGTTAGTTAACTTACAATAATTAATTATTTTGTTTAGTATCTTTAACAAAAGGGAGAAATAGTATTTGATAGATGTGTTGGTATTAGTTGCATTAGTCCTCTTCAGGATCCTTGAACCCTTAGTGAAGATTTTGTATGCATTTAAAAAAACGATCATGTAAACATTCACCGAGAAACCCTCAACTTCCCTCCCCTTTCCCAGTGTTCCAGACAAGCGATGGGGCATTAAGAAAGCTAAAATTTCAACAAAAACAATTGTTAAAAATATTTCTAAATGCACTGATTTATTCTGTCAGTCAATAACGGACATAATTGCAAAACTGATCCAATTACACTTACTTTGTTTTTTTTAAAGTATTTTGTTTTGTATATGTTTTTTTATTTGAGTAGGCAATTTGGACTTTTATGGGCAAAAATAATTGTATTATTCTTAGTGTTAGACACTTTGTAAAAGAAACATCTTAAGGATTCAGTATTATAATTCTTGATATCATGTGTGTTGAAGAATATTCATTTATGTAAACACAAAAGAATACGAGGTGTCCTTTGGTCTGCACTGCATCCAAGATTCATTTATTTAGAGAGACTTTAAGAAAACACTTAAATAGACAGAGGTGTAGCCTACCTAGTGTGCTAGAGGGATGGGAGATTTAAAAAGCCCCTCTGTACCCCACTTGAGGGGGGCTTCCAAATGAGTGATATTTACATTATTATTAAATGTTACACAAAATGTAGGGGCCCCAAAAGAGGTCAAGGACACGGGCCCCCAAATGATGGCTAATTCCTAGCTACGCCACTGTAAATAGGGAATGTTTGATGTCTGTGTGTGTATGCTCGGATATGGGTGACACCAATAAACTTTCAAGTTGATTTACTACTCTAATTCTAGAGAGAGAGCCTCTTTGAGTGCCTCTTTGAGTGCCTCTTTGAGTGCCTCTTTGAGTGCCTCTTTGAGTGCCTCTTTGAGTGCCTCTTTGAGTGCCTCTTTGAGTGCCTCTTTGAGACATTGCCATCTATGGCGCAGGTGATATATAATGTCGTCTATTTTTGTGGCCCCAGAGAAAACGAGGGTTTCATGTGGCCAGCAGTCTTCATATTTCCATAAAGAATTTTAGGCAGGCCCGGTCCTACAGATTGTGGGGCCCTATGCGAAACGGATTGCGCGGGGCCCAGTCTGGGTAGGGAAAAGGATAATAAGTGAAAATTAAGATATTTTGTAATTATTCATACTTTACTGAGTACAAAATCACGGTCAAATTAACTTTACAGTAGATTGTAGTTTTCCAATAAAAAGCCGATAAACTTTAAGATCTTTTAGATTTACTATCGACTAGCAAAATATCGCTTTTGGTTCTTTAAAGAGATCGAAAATAGATGTATATTTATGTGCCAGTTGTGGGAAGCGTGGTCAAGAGGCCAAGTGCGCTTGAACTTGGCGCTCTTGAACTTGGCTTGACTACCTAGAAGGGGGCTCGAGGTTCGACACCCGACTCGGGCAGAGTTGTGTTTACTGAGCGCTTAAAGGCAACTCCTAGATACCCCCTCCCCCCCCCCCCCCCAACTGGTCCACAAATGAGATTGGACCAAAAGCGCTCTGAGCAAGTTATAAGCATGAAAGTAGAGCTATATAAAAGCTATAATAATAATTTTAAAAAAGTTGAGTTACATTATATTAATAGTAAATTATTGGAATTTCCTGTTTTGGGTTAAATATTCGGCTTATTTTTACATTTTATTTAACGAAAGCTGGCAATGCCTTTTTCTTTTAAATCGAGAGTAGGACTGGCGTTTTTCATATTGAATGACACCCCAATATGACAATTCGGTCTATTTTTCAGGACATTTGTGAGTTTTCAGAATATTTTAATAATTTCAGATTTTCATGAATTTTTTCATATACTTTTGCAATTTTTCCTGGAGCCCTTGAAAAATCAGGAGGCCGCGGAACACTGTTATAAGTTAAAATTGTTTAATTTAATAATTTAATTTACAACTAGAGTTAGTGCGGGGCCCGTGAAAGTGCAGGGCCCACTACGGCCGAATAGACTGATTTTAGGTACCCATTTGAGTTGAGTGGACTCAGGGGCGCCCTAAAGGTCTCTAAATTCTTTACCAGGATTCGAACACGAAACCAACCGCCATTACCTTTCCCTACCTAATGTTGAATAAACATAAAAAAATGGGTCAGGGGCGACCTAAAAAAAACTCTATTGGATTCGAACCCGATACACTCTCGATCCGGAAGCCAGGTACTTTTTCTCTAATCTCCAGCAAACTTCTGCTTGTTTGCACAGTAGTGTGTGGTAGTTCCAGACGTAAATCTGATACAACTTTGTAGTTGAGATAGTTCTGATATGAAACATTATAAGCAGACGATCTCAAATGTTCTATCATGCCATATTATACTCGTCGAATAGAACTAGAATTATCCAGAATCTCTATTTTTGCCAAAAATTATGTTTAATTTATCTTTTTTTTTAATTATCTTATTTTACATCAGTTTTCAGTTTGTTGTATGTTAATGTTTTTTTCTTTAATTTTCGGATGTTCTTTCAGATAAGAATATGACCACATCCTGACTCTAACCTTAGAATGTACAACAGGATGGAAGCGGGAATAATGAGGACAGCCAGATGTGCATACCATACGACTAGACAGACAAAACACACACATAACTCTAGTTGCGATTACAACCATGTTTAATTCATGATGGTTGTCACGTGACAGTTTTTTTTCCCATTGTTTTATCAATAAGATCACGTGACTAAATGTTGTTTGTTTACGATTGGTGAATGAGGTCCATTGCATGGATGCTAGTATAACTGGCTTTCAAAATTGGCTAGTAAACTTTATCAAGTGTTATGGTGTGTGTGTGTGTGTGTTTCTAGGTGAAAATGAAGAAAACTAGCATTAATTAAGCTTTGTAGAATGATGCAAGATATGCGGCTCTGTTATAATCTATGCTAAGAACGAGAGACGCCTCCAGTATGCCAGAGAGTAAGGACATGTTTTTAAAGTGAGTTGTAATCTTGACCTCTGACTCGAGAAGAGGATCCTAGCAATGGAAATAAGATGCTTTAGAAGATCTTAGCTGTCACTTACTAAAACCTCACCACGAATGAGAAGATAAGAAGCAGGATTAATACTGCTAACCACTGTCCAAAAACGTAACCTCGAGCTCTATGGCCATATCACAAGTTCCTCAGGGCTCGCAAAGACCTTCCTTCATGGAACAGTACCAGGAAGAAGAATAAGAATAGGAGGACTGAGAAAGCGATGGGAAGACAACACCCAAGGATGGACAGGCCTGTCATTGAAGGAGATTCTATCCAAGGCAAAAGTCAGAGAGGAATGGAGAAAGACGTTTGACAAATCTTGTGTGGTGCCCCAACGGTACTAAAGGCTAAGGGATAGATGAAGGTGAAAATGTTTTAATATCAGTTTAACAGACTTTTGTATCTAAATAAACAGACTTCTGTAACTGAATAAACATGGTTTTTTTAACTAAATTAACATTGTAACTGAATGAATAGGCAATTATGACCAAATTACCAACATATGTAATTAGATTAATAGAATTTTGTAACTACATTATAAGATTGTTGTAACTAAATAAACAGACTTTTGTAACCTAATTAACAGACTTTTGTAACTAAACTGACAAATTATTGTAACTGAATGAATAGACTTTTGTAACTAAATTAACAAGCGTTTGTAATTAAATTAACTAAACTAAATAATAACCTTATAGAAAACCCTGAAATATGTTTTTAAGAGGAATTTCTGGGCTCATCCAATGTCTCTCAAAACAGGCGGTTTCGTGATAATATTAGAAACAGGAAAGACCGAATAGTAATTCATTTGTTTGTCTATCTTTACTTTTCTAGAAAATATCTACAGTTCTACCCTTGTAAGACCTTAAGGTCAAAGAGTTTACAAAGACAGTGTAAGAGTGACTCTTTCCCATTATGCCCTTATCTCTCCTGTGATATGTGGTCATTAATTATGCAATTTTCTTGTAGTGTCTAAACATGTACCTGTTGTTACATCCTGTTTATGTGTGTGTCTGCTTACATTCTTTAACAGGGGTTCTCCAACCAGATGTCCACATGACGCCCGTAAGGGTTCAAAGAAAATTGAGCATTTTAAACAATCAAATTTAACTTCATCGTTGAAATCCAGATCCTATAACTTGAATAAATAACTTGTTCCTTACTACTCTTGTATATATCTATTCTATGACGTCCGAAATAAAAGATTTGAAGACATTCTTTCCTCGTATATGTTTGTTTTGTAAAATGTTGTTTTTACATGTTTCTGATGTTCCTTCAGAGTTAAAGATGATTACTTTCTAGTCCAAACATCCCGCAGGAAGACGGGGGATGGGAACCTCATCACAAACCTCATCACAACTCATCACAAACCTTATCACAAACCTCATCACAAACCTCATCACAAACCTCATCATAAACCTCATCACAAACCTTATCACAAACATTATCACAAACTTCATCACAAACCTCATCACAAACCTTATCACAAACCTCATCACAAACCTCATCACAAACCTCATCACAAACCTCATCACAAACCTCATCACAAACCTCATCACAAGCCTTATCACAAACCTCATCACAAACCTCATCACAAACCTCATGATAAACCTTATCACAAACCTCATCACAAACTTCATCACAAACCTCATCACAAACCTCATCAGAAAGGAAAGAAACCGACTAGAAAGTTTCACTTAGGCGTTCGTTGATAAGTTTTATTATTAAAAGGGTCCCTGGTCATAACAGCTTGAGAACCAATATTCTAAAAGAAATAAAATAGAACAAAGGCAGACCTCATCATTGAATTGCGCTTGAAAGACATTTGACTAATTTCAGTGTCAAAGTCAATGAATGGTTTATTGTAGTTAAACATGTCTAGTAATATGTTTCTTGTAGGAGAAGATACTTTCAGTGTCAAAGTCAATGAATGGTTTATTGTAGTTAAACATGTCTAGTGATATGCTTTATGTAGGAGAAGATACTTTCAGTGTCAAAGTCAATGAATGGTTTATTGTAGTTAAACATGTCTAGTAATCTGTTCTATGTAGGAGAAGATACTTTCAGTATCAAAGTCAATGAATGGTTTATTGTAGTTAAACATGTCTAGTAGTATGTTTTACGTAGGAGAAGATACTTTCAGTGTCAAAGTCAATGAATGGTTTATTGTAGTTAAACATGTCTAGTGATATGTTTTATGTAAGAGAAGATACTTTCAGTATCAAAGTCAATGAATGGTTTATTGTAGTTTTACATGTCTAGTGATATGTTTTATGTAAGAGAAGATACTTATCTTTCGTAGTGGTGGATTAAACTGATAACTTAGCGTTTTTGCTGAGCGGTAAAGCGCTTGGCTTCCTAACCACGGGTTAGGTCCCCGGGTTCGAATCCTGTTGAAGACTGGGATTATCTTTGGACGACTCTGAGTCCACCCTAAACCTAACCATACAGATTACAAGATCTCAAAGCGAAACTTTACTTTTAAATAGTGAACTACTAGGTAATTGTTTAGTTTATTGATTCGTTTGTTGTCAGGTTAAAAAAAAAATGATTAGGAAAAGAAAGATAATTTTGGCCGATTTTCAAATTCCTGTAAAATAGTTAATACAATTTACTCCGCTAACTGTAAAGAGAAGGTGTTAAATAACGTTGTAAATATCTATTTATTTATTTTTAATTTCATCTTTATAGAACATCATAGAGAATTAAATAAAACATTTTTTAGCTCAGTGTTTCTAAAACATTAGTTTTTCACGCTCCTTAAAAGAAAATGTTAGGTTCGCCCTACCTCCTTTTCATTCAATAGGTGGGCAGCATTTATCCGGAGGTCAGTTTACTGAAAATAAGCGACGACCTTTTTGTTTATTTTGCAGTACGATAACTAAGTATGGGGTATCTAGGAGGGGTAGCACATCTAGTGGACAGGCTTTTTGAGGATAACTTGGCTCACTTTTGGTTCCCACTCGGTACCCAACTCTCATCTGTGGCTCCCAGAAGCTGTAGCATGCGCAGCGCCACACCCCAGAAACGGCTTTAACTGGCCGGCTAAACCATCCTCTCACGTTCTCTAAGGGAGTAATTCCCAGCATGTGTTTCGCTGCCAATGGAGTTTCTGATTCGGCTAGTATCTATGTATATTAAAGTACACACCTAATAACAACGACGATCCACGTTGGTGCAGCGAAAGATCAGTGATTCTTTCTCTAGATAATAGTGGGCTACGCTTTTCCCTGGTATATATTATTTGATTTTTATGTTAATGTACGGCACGATACCACCATAGCAATTTTCTTTTAACTGTTGATGAAATGTACCAATTATAATATAACTAATTCAATTATCCGGGTTATCGAATATCTGGACAGGCAGGTTCCCAATTAATCCGGATAATGGATGTTATACTGTAGATGGTTTGGAGGAGTGTTCAAAGGGCCGCGGTAAAGAGAACGAGTTGGTCATCCTCTGTAGTGGTGCCTCTGTGGTTGTTTCTTGACATGAACAGAACGAAATTATGCCATTAGGGGAAATAATAAAATTATGGTGTAAGAAATTTGAATAAACTCTAGAATCACAGTATCGAAGACGTATAGAAATCTTTTCTGTTGTTTTGTTTTCTCAAATGCAAATTTCTCTCTTAAAGGACCTCCCTTTGCTTTCCCCATGTCCTGCCTTCCTACCTCTAATGAAAATACAACGGAATTTTGTCCTCTAAGGACCTCCCTTTCCTTTCCCCATGTCCTGCCTTCCTACCTCCAATGAAAATACAACAGAATTTTGTCCTTTAAGGGCCTACCTTTGTTTCATCCGTGTCCTGCCTTCCTACCTCTAATGAAAATACAACGGAATTTCGTCCTTTAAGGGCCTACCTTTGCTTTCCCCATGTCCTGCCTTCCTACCTCCAATGAAAATACAACAGAATTTTGTCCTTTAAGGGCCTACCTTTGCTTTCCCCATGTCCTGCCTTCCTACCTATAATGAAAATACAACAGAATTTTGTCCTTTAAGGGCCTACCTTTGTTTCATCCGTGTCCTGCCTTCCTAGCTCTGATGAAAATAAAATACAACAGAATTTTGTCTTTTAAGGGCCTACCTTTGCTTTCCCCATGTCCTGCCTTCCTACCTATAATGAAAATACAACAGAATTTTGTCCTTTAAGGGCCTACCTTTGTTTCATCCGTGTCCTGCCTTCCTAGCTCTGATGAAAATACAACAGAATTTTGTCCTTTAAGGGCCTACCTTTGCTTTCCCCATGTCCTGCCTTCCTACCTCTAATGAAAATACAATGGAATTTCGTCCTTTAAGGACCTCCCTTTGTTTTATCCGTGTCCTGCTTTCCTACCTCTAATGAAAATACAACAGAATTTTGTCCTTTAAGGACCTACCTTTGCTTTCCCCATGTCCTGCCTTCCTATCTAATACGACAGATGAAAAAAAAACATTGCTCTTCCATGTTGCACCTCCCAGCCCCCTTTTAGTTTCACGAGATATCTTTTCGTTCACGAGACGTCTTTGTTGTAGTGTTGCATGATCTATTACACTTTCTCAGAGGCTATAAATAAGTCCTGATCGTTGGGTCACAATGACACTACATTCAGTTATCGAGCCTTGACCTACTGACCTGTTTGCACGAAATATGCAGTTAAAAAAAATTGTTGTGTCTGGGCCCAGTCTTGGGGGTTTTTTTAACGAAAAAAAAAATATAAAATGGCCACTTTGTACACTTTATGGCCACTTTGTACCCTTCATGACCACACCGTTAACTACTTGGTCGCCTTCTACACTGCTAGGCCACTTTGTACACTACATGGCCAGAGGAATATTTCTTTTCTTTCGCAACCTCTCTACTCCCATAATTTCTAATTTTTATTATATATTATATTTATAAGGTCCTAACGCACACAAAAAATCTAATAAAATACTATGAAAGACACTAAGATAAAGGCTCATCCCTTGTCCCATATGCTAGGACAAATTTGTAGAAATACTCCTTCTTCCCTAGTGCTATTAGAGCATGGAATGGGTTGCCTTGAGCCAGCCAGAAAAACCAGTGACTTGGCAGAATTTAAGCTATTGGTTAACATGCATGACTAGATGCATGACGCTTTGGACGTAATCATCTTCTTTTGTGAAGTAAAGTCTGCATTTTATAAGATAACATAAGATTAAGTTAATATAAGCTTTATATAATATAACTTTCCTTTCTTTTGTTTTCTTAGACAATATCCGCAGCTCTACCCAAGTGATAGCCTGGGAATGAATGACCACGACTTAAACACGTTACAGAGACATTTGTTGTAGTGGGGTTTTTTTCCCACTTCACTTCCCTTCTATGTCATCATTAAATATGCACAGCATGTCGTGTCAAAACCTTTCCATGTTGTTATATCATAATGAAGTTGTGTTCTAAGACAAAGGCAATGAAGCAAGACAGCACCTAAGACATATGTTCATTGTTAATTATTTAATGGCATGGACAACGTTTGATTACTTGTGTCACGGTGTTTATTTGAAGAGATAGAGTTGCATCTTCTCCAAAGCATCTGACGTGCGGGTCAGGAGTTGCCATTGATAGGCCTATTAGATAGTTACTGCTAAGATGCACTAAAACAAACTAGAGTATATAATTTTATTGAGTGTGATGCTCTTAAACTTGAACTTGCAACAAAAATATAAACACAGTCATACAGGATACTATGATATTAGTAATGATCACATAAACTAACTTTGTTCATTAAGGAGAGGCCTCTAGTTTGAACATTTTTTTTCTCCCAATTCCTATTCTTGGGAATCAAGTTAAAACTTTTCACAAGTATTCCTTGAGTATGACAAGACATGAATCAATGAAAAGGTAACCAGTTAGTTAATTAATTATTGGCGATTAAATATTTCGTTTAATATTGAAACAAATGCTATTAAATGAGAAATGTGGATGTATATATGGAGTTAATCCCTTTCTTACGTTTGACACTATTTTTCTCCATCTTTCCTTTCTGGGATAAAATTGAAATTTTGCAAAATTATTTATAGTCAAAGATAATACAGAAATCAATCCCAAAATTCACCAATTAGTTAATCATTGAGCACGAATCAATTAATTTTGTTTCATATAGCTGAAATAAAGCTAAATCCTGTAATTCAGTAAATGTTAGTAATTAGCGGTTCTTTCCCTTAGATTAGATCCTTTTTGTTTCTTTTTTGTTTTTCTCTATTGCTATTTTTTTCATTTGTAAAAAATATTTTTCTCCAAGGGATTATCTTAGTCTTTCAGTTTAAAGATAAAAAAAGGAGAACAGACGTCGCTGAACATCACATAGGTTTCACAGATAAGATGAGAAATGGAAGAGATCACTGTCAGTTGAACAACTTTGGATGTTTTAAAGTAGGTTGTTATTGAACTGGTTAGCGATCAGCTTGTCATCTATAGGGCAGATGATGTAAAGGTAATCTATTTATGTGGTCTAAGGTTTACGATATGATGTGAATGCCATCTGTTTCTGTGGCAAATTACATAAAGAAAATAGTGTCTTTTTAGCGGCCCCCGAAAAGGGAAAAGACGCTATTAGTTTCATGTGGTCTGTCTGTCTGTCCGTCTGCCTGTCCGTCCCGTTTAGATCTCGTAACTAGGAAAGAAAGTAAAAATTCGACATCATAATATTTTATACCATCCAAAGTTCTGATGCAACTGCTAAATTTTTTTTTCTGAAAGAAATCTGAAAGTCTAATTTTTTAAATCAATTATATGCAAGCGGTTGTATAAAAAAATACACCATTTTTACAACTTTTCACTATTTATTAAGGGTGACAACTATTTACCATTTTTTAAACACATCTATGGAAACGGTTTTAGATATTTTTATACATTTTTTTTACAATTATATTGCTAAGTTAAATAAGTACTGTCATACTAATTACTACATTTACAACTAAAAATGTTTACTTTAAAAAAAAAGAAAAAAAAATCTATTTAGTATACCAATAAGTGGAACATAATTTGAAACAACAATTAATAAGTAGTTTTTCATATTATCGCGTGAACTACAGTGCTACATTATAACCATAACATAGATCTCTAAACTAAAGAATTATTTTTTTTTACCGACAGTTTTTTTTATTGTCGTAAGGATTTGAATAAGAGATTGACCCTTTACAAAACAAAACAATTAGATCAATTAGATACTCATTATAAGGCATAAGTTAGGTGAGGTTCACATCTAACCACATTCGCTTTCACCTAGCCGTTGGTCTGTGGACCGTTGTGGCACCACACAAGATCTGTCAATCTTCTTTCTCCATTTGATAGAATTTCATTCTGATACTCTTTCTGAAAATATTGAGACCCGCCTTTTTTTTACCTGCCTGGGCTGACAACTTCTGATATTATTTCTGAAAATATTGAAACCTGCGTATTGACCTGCCTTGGTGGACCACTTCGTGGCCGAATTTGAGTTTGTGTTTCCACACAAATTGTCTTTGTAACCTTGTTAAAAGTATTTTTAATGTTTATCTTTTCTTCTACTTGTGCAGGTAGTGAAATCATACCCTGATTGTCTAGTGTTTAGTTCGTACCTTGACTGGCCATAAACAGAAAAACATCGACATTAGGTGATTAATCAAGATTGATTGTAGTTCTTAAGATTGGATATTATAATTGTGTGGGCCAGGTTGTTGTGTCATTTGTTGATCCCAAGATTTTGTAGTCATGTTGATCCTAAGAATGTGTAGTCATGTTGATCCTAAGATTGTGTAGTCATGTTGATCCTAATAATGTGTAGTCATGTTGATCCTAATAATGTGTAGTCATGTTGATCCTAAGATTGTGTAGTCATGTTGATCCTAAGATTGTGTAGCCATGTTGATCCTAAGATTGTGTAGCCATGTTGATCCTAAGATTGTGTAGTCATGTTGATCCTAATAATGTGTAGTCATGTTGATCCTAAGAAATGCGTAGCCATGTTGATCCTAAGAAATGTGTAGTCATGTTGATCCTAAGAAATGCGTAGTCATGTTGATCCTAATAATGTGTAGTCATGTTGATCCTAAGAAATGCGTAGTCATGTTGATCCCAAGATTGTGTAGGCATGTTCGTGCTAAGATTCTGTAGTCATGTTGTTCCTAAGATTGCGTAGTACGGTAGAGCACAACAACGGGCCCCTAAAAAGAAATTAGTAGTTCTGTCAACGTGACCTTAAAACATTAAAAAATTGTGACCCTAAACTTAATTATTTAATCATAAAAAAAAAGAATTTAAAGATCTATTTCAAAATGTTCGCAACAGAGGGTTAACATGCTTACCTGAAACGGACTTCAAGACTTTTAGTAACACAAGCTCGACCTGCCTAAATTAGAGGAAGCAGAACATCCTCAGCGAATCTGGAAAGCGTCTCAACCAATCGAATCTGGCTTGTTCTTATCATCACAAACTTGTGCTAAAGGTGCTAAATGATGGCATGAAGGCTCGTGTCCAAGAAAGTGGAGAACCATCAGAGCCCTTCGAAGTATCAAACGGGGTAAAACAAGGCTGTGTCCTAGCACCTACACTGTTCAGTATCATGTTCTCCGCTATGCTGACAGATGCATTCACAAATAGAGAAAACAACGGGATAAATATATCATACAGATTTGATGGTGGCCTATTCAACCCGAGGCGGCTTAAAGCAAAATCAAAAACAAATGCAGCAGTAATCAGAGACTTGCTATTTGCTGATGACTGTGCCCTAAATGCCTGCTCTGAAAACGATCTGCAGAGCATCGTCAGTGACTTCTCAAGAGCATGCTCAGACTTTGGCCTTACCATCAATACGAACAAGACTGAAGTCTTATATCTACCTGCTCCTGGGAAAGCCTACTCGGATCCAAGCATTTCTATAAATGGACAGGATATAAACGCAGTGGACAAATTCACATATCTTGGCAGCACACTCTCCAGAAATGGAAAAATCGATAGTGAAATCGACCTGCGTATCGCCAAGGCCAGTGCATCCTATGGCAGACTGTCTACAAATGTCTGGAACAGACGTGGTATCACCACAAACACCAAGCTATGGGTCTACAGAGCCGTCATCCTCCCTACATTGCTCTATGCCTCAGAAACATGGACAGTGTACAGTAAACATGCAAAGAGACTAAACCGCTTCCACATGACATGTCTGAGAAAAATACTAAATGTCAAATAGCAAGACAAAATACCAGATACAGAAGTCCTTCGAAGAGCGTGTCTGCAAAGAATCCACACAATCCTGATGCAGTCCCAGCTGCGATGGGCAGGTCACGTCTACAGAATGGAAGACCACCGCATCCCAAAACGACTCTTGTATGGCCAACTAAGCAAAGGAAAGCGCTCGCAAGGTGGGCAAAGAAAGCGCTTCAGGGACACCCTCAAAGCTTCTCTGAAGGCGTTAAGCATAGACCCTGGCACCTGGGAGACAGAGGCACACGACAGAGCATCATGGCGTCGCGCTGTGAAAACTGGCGCACAGGTTGCTGAGGAAAAACGAACAACGCAGGCAGAAGAAAAACGCCACAAAAGAAAAGCAAGACAAACGACACTAGCTCCAGCTGGAATAACCTGCCCAGTGTGCAGCCGAACATTCCGGGCTCACATAGGTCTCACCAGCCACATGAGGAGGCATAAAACCCCAGTGCAAAGCCCTCAGCCCCCTGGATGACAAAGTGGTCATCATCGAACCACGATGGACGAACTATATAGACAGATAAACAACATAAGATTCTTCTGCACGATTTAGAGAACTATCATTTGAGTTAACTATGAGGCATTTGCGGTTTAGCGGTAAATCGTTTGACTTTCAAACAAGTCTCGAGTTTGAATCAGAAGATTTTTAATTTTGGGATTTTTAGTGTTTGTGTTCGTGTTTCTTTCGTGACGGAGAAAAAAAGTTAGCGATTGGTTGGTGTCTATGCAGTGTGAATGATGCAAGATTAGTGACACTGTCGTAAGCTGTCTTGGGTAATCCAGACGAGTTCAGGATGCCAGAATGTAAAGACGTATTTTTTTTTCTGCCGATTAGATTTGTTTAAGATATAAGTTTATTTCCTCTCAAGTTAAATTTGACTAAATTCTATTAAAAGTTAACGGTTGACAAGGAAGCTACTCAAGTTATTTCAAGTCTTATAAGTTAAAATAGTCTACGCCTACAACGGTTTAGTTGTCTACCAACATTTTGGTACTTTAAGTCAACGAACGTCTATAACATAACTGAGTCCATCCAACTCTATTAATACTTAATATTAGTTGGAGAAAGTAAAGGTGGTTGGTCATTGTGCTGGCCACATGACACCCCCGTTAACCGTAGGCCTTATAGACAGATGATCTTTACTTCATCTGCCCAATAAATCGCATGGTCTGAAAAAAGCAATTTACTTTTTACATTACTATCTAATCTAGCTGTTGATCAGGTGAAATTCTTATAAGTTTCATTTTTTTTTAAATGTTAACGATTAGGGTTCAGAAAGCAAATGTTGACCTTTAATAAAATTCAAAACGTTTTAAAATATTTACAAATAAATTTCATAACTTTAAATTTTAAAAAAAGTTTGCATTGTAATGTAGAGTTTTAAATGTTCTGAGGTATTATATGTCGTGACAAACAGTGGGCATTGTGTATTGAATGGTACATTTTATATGGTGATTTTTTGTATTTGTAAATGGATGTGTGAAGTGATTTCAATATAAAGATTTCTTGAAGCAGATAAAGACGAATAAAACGAAAAAAAAATGGAAGAAAAGAGTTTTAAGATAGAAAAATAAAATAAAAAAGTATAATAAAAGAGAGACAGAGAATGCAATAGAGAGAGAGAAAGCGAGAAAGAGAGAGAAATCGAGTGTGAAAATGAGACATAGAGAGACACAGAAAGAGAGAGAGAGAGGCAGAGAAAGAGAAACAGAGAGAGAGAGAAAAAAAAATACAACAAGAGAAAGATCATTGGTAAAAAACATATCTCAGAATCGAGAAAAAAATAATCTACTAAAAGAAAAATAAGCTCCTTAAGGCCAGGAAGTACTAAATGAAAAAAAAAATTATCAAAAAGGAAAGAAAGAAGCCAAATTTTAAAATGTGTCAACCAACCTTTAGTGACGTCAACGCTGACTGTTCGTCTGATAGCAAACCTACTTGAATGTGTTATATTGACATGCTCTGGGTATAAGTATGCAGTGACGTTCAACGCGTTTGTCTCAAGGTGTGCGTCCTTTAAATGCATACCACACAGAGTTGTATAGTACAGCGGATGCCTTGAAACAATTGTGTGCTTATAACTAACATTCTCTATTTGTCTTCTTGGTTTCTGTAAAACATCGAAACCAAGTATAACGGTTAAAATAAATATAACTTTTAATAAGAACATAAAAGCCATGTGTTTATGAAAATCTAAAAAGTAGGATTGAAACAAATAATAATAATGAAAACTTAATATTAAACATTGCATTCTCATTAAAGAAACCATTATTGCCTGTTGGTGATGTGCACGATAACTAATCAATGTCAAAGCGGCTAATTAAGCTTTCAATGACGCCAAATTTATAACAAAGAAAATATTAAACAAAAAACTTTTTAAAAACTAAATTTATATAGAGTGACGCGTGAGCACCCTTTAATCTCTGCCATATCTTTCAATAATGCAAGATTTAGCTTCCCTTAGCTCAGTGCTTTTTTCTATATTAACAAAATTAATCAGTTACATTGAATGGATGAACAAATTGGTTACTTTTTTTTAAATGGATATAATATAAGACTTACCTTATCTGTGTATTGGAAAAATTTACATTTGGCTCTTGGGTAAATTCTTCCTGTAGTGCAGCTAATGTTTGCTGATCCATCGTGATGGAGAATTGTGTCGCATGAAACGTTATGAATTTTAGCTGTAAGTGAAAGGTATGCCACTACATTTCTAAAGCTGAGATTAAGTATCAATCTCTGATATTACAGTGGTTAAAAAATTGATATCTTAAACGTTTCCGAAAATAAAATGACAACCTAATCAATAACTCTAATTATTTACCTGATTTTTATTTGGTGAAAGTAAATACCGTCGGTCGTTGTGCTGGCCACATGACAGCTCATTAGATGTGTAGCTTTTCCCAAGTAAAAATCAGATAACAAGTTAGTTTTTGGTGGACTTAGGGGCGTACTAAAAATCCCAGTCTTCACTGAGATTCGAACCCAAAACCCCATTGGTTCGTAAGCCATGTTCTTTACCACTCAGCCACAAAGCCCCTATTGTATATATATATATATATATATATATATATATATATATATATATATATATAATTGGACTGTAAATGTTGATTATAAAAGGCAACTTACAGACAACGAAAGGTAAAAAAACTAAAGCAAAATACTCCGTTCCTTGAAAAGCTTTAGCTACACAGGTTAATTCTGGAGAATAAATAAAACATTCATAAATTAGATATTACATTTATCAAAGTCACACAGATGTCTATTCACGAAATATTACCACGTCCACGGCTCATCTCTTGGAAGACGAAGTGAATGCCTGGGAATCGGATATGATCAGAAGTTTGTCACCCACACAGCATTACCCCAATCCCCACTTATCTGTTGGATATAAGTCAACGGATATTGCCGAGACAGCTTGTGTTCAGCAGCTTTGCAGACTCTGCCAGGGCTCACTACTGTGTGCTTCCAGCTGCTTAAATGTCGCAAGCCTCTGATTTTTCCCCAAGGTGGACTCCCAATGTTTTCCCCATGTTTTGATATTGCAGAAAGGCAGTAGACGTTTAAATACTGAGTTTTCCTTCATTTTTGAATACCCAGCAAATACAAGCCCGAATTCTACATTTCCTTAGTATGTGGATTCTAGGTATGTGATAATTTAGTCAATCCATTTAATAAAAAAAAAAGTGAAACTGTAATTAGTCATTGTTTGTCGTAGTAAAGTAAAATCCCCTCCAGATCTTGAGATTTATAGAATAGATGATGCAATCATTTGCTTTTATGACCGACGGTTACAAGGGTGTGATGTGTCCAGGACAACTACCAACCCATAAGAGAAGGGTGAACTCCTTAAAAATCCCAAAATAAAAACTCCCAATCTTCACTAAAATTCGAATCCGGGACCTCTTGTTTCAGAAGCCAATAGCGTTACCACTTAACCGCCACTCCTTCATTATATTTCTGGCTGGTATACATTTTTAAAAAGTCATAGGCTTGCACCTTGTTGGGGTATCCTAGCGATAAATGAAACTGTAGCTGACGCCTTCAGATTTAGTTGGTGCTGGCTGGTGTTCCAGGAGACAGCATGTTTGTTGGATGCCGATCGAGACAAGGTACATGTGCATGTAACAATTTCACCTTCTGCTACTAAAGTTGTACAATTTTCAAGCATCATTCTCGAACAGTTCTCTTTTTCAAAAAAAAAAAAAAAAAAAGAAATTGTATAAATAGACAATAAAATTTGTGTACTATGTTTAATAAAAATATAAGATGGCATTAATTTGATTGAAATTTATTTATTTGAAATTATAGACTAATCTTATACATACGTTAATTAAAAAAAAAAGAAAAGAAGTATTTCTTCCTGGGCTAATTGTTTTTAATCTAGCCTTGCATGTTAAAAAGAAACGTAAACTTTTGTTTTCCTGGATAATTCAGACAACTTGTGCCTTGCTTAAATGACATTAACGAAGAAGGAGCTCTTGTATGAATTTGTCCCATCATATGGAACAAGAAATGTGCACTTATCTTTGTGTCTTTTTCAATATTTTATTAAGTTGTGTTTTTGTATTTGAAGTTTATGTATTATTGCAAATTTACATTTGTCGTCTGACCTGGTGTATCTCTAACCTTTATTTATCACGTGTCTTAACGTTTTCTCGGCTTGAAAGTCATCGATAACTATATACCTGATCTTTCTCCATTCCTTCCAATACTACGACTCCGTAAACTCCGCATTGTCAGTCCATAATACTTGCATTAGTCATTTAACTGCTTACACTGGATTTCGTTTTGCGCTGGTAAAAAAGTGTGTACACGTTATTTCTCCCACACCCATTCTCGGATCAAGCTGAAACTTCGCATAATTATTTATTGACATAGACAAGACATGTATGAATATTAAAACGTACGATGGTGTAGACACTGTTACTGGTAATTCATTATTGTTTTTAATAGCAACAAAAGAAACTAATATTTTGGTACTCACAGAGATAGCTAAATTTGTTAAGTTTAGTCCCATTAAATAATTGTTTACGTTATTTCTCCTTCACGCGTTCACCGATCAAGTTGAGACTTTAAACAATGATTTATTGTACCTAACAAAATATGAATCAATAAACAAAAATAATTAATTAGTTAATTCATTATTGGTAATTAATAGTTTTGTTTGATATCAAATATGGGAAATAAATGGTAAATTCTTGTTAGATATAATTTTTAGGACGGACGGAGTTCTCCCCCTTTACGTAAGCTTTTTTTAAAATCTTATATTAAACTTTGCTAAAGGCGCTGCGAGATATGATTAACTATTTCTGACAAGATATACGTATTACTTAGTACTAGATAAACCAGATTTGTTTAATGATCACGGCATTAAGATAATGGTTTTGAAAGGTTTTCAGTCATGAAATACACATTCGTGAGATTATTGGTACTTGACCTGAAAATGTTCATTGCTAATAAGCTGATAATCCAAAAGTTGTAGCCATTCTGAGTAGGATAAAGTCAGGTGTTCCTTCACATTAGAAAACACTTACATCCTAGGCCAAACCTCCCGCAGGAATGCGGGCGATGGTGGTAGCCCAAACCTCCCGCAGGAATGCGGGCGATGGTGGTAAGGAGGATAGGGAGTTTGTCAAACTCGGAACCATCGAGACACAGTCCAGAGCGCATACCACCCATACAGAATATGAAATTTTTCCTCGTTGTTATTAGTTTCTGGCAGGGTTTCTGTCCAGGACTTTTGCAAAAGAGGATTTCAGCCTCTCAAGCCCTTACTCAAATGGAGTTTGATGATGATGATTAGTTTCGTTAATCATTTCATCAAAACTACATTTAAAAAAAGGGTCTCAGAAAATTACTTACTTGAAATCGCAGGAAGTTGTATTACTTGACTCTCTATGCAGACATCTTTATTTTTAGTATACAATTTTGCAGACAGCTTATTCTGGTCTAATAATGTTGTTGCTGTGATATTGATTGCAAACGAAATGTTTCTTTCTTCATTACACCAGCAGTAACAGTCTTGATTGAGGTGGTCCATGCATGTGTTTAAATCCATTCCACACAAAGTTATAAAAGTCTGGACAATAATATTGATAAATGTTAATTGTTAAAAAAATATGGGTATGCTTATTGTAATCAAAGTTTTACATAACAAATATAAGACACTTGTAAAACAGCTGATCGATAAAATGGTGGGATTATAATGATTTTCGCTGCATATGTATCTACATCCAATTCTTTTCAGTGCTGAATTTAGAAAGCACTCTTTGTTGTACTGTTTTTACTGTTTAGGGCGAGTATTTAAACCATTTCTACAAGATGTCATAGTTTTTTGTTTTTTTTTTACACAGGAATATTATAAACACTTTGTCTGTTTACGCCAATACTGGGAGTTAGTGATGGGACTGTAGCTTGGGCCCGCATTAGAACCAGCTGTGAGCTAATGTTGTGTCATTTGTTGTCTGGGGTGTTGAGGATGTGGTGACAAGGATGCTGAGTTTGACTTTGGTGCTGAATATTTTCTTGAATGTTATATTATATATAAATAAATATATCTATATCTAAATAGGGGCCTATATATATATAAATAGTTAGATTTATATTGACTTTGTTAACAGTTCATCAGTTAGTCATTATTAGTAAGATTGTGTATATTGAGTGTCAGAGTACCCTGGCAAACAAGCTAAGTTTTGTAAGCCAACCCTGACACTAATTAAGTCAAATACATTTGAAAGTATTACTGAACGTAAGAATTGTATAATGGGCTGAATTAAGAATATATATATTTTTTTTGCGATCATTACTAACGGTAAACTACCACATGATTTTAAAAGTATCGAGGCATGTTGTAGATGGCCCAACACCGGCACCATACTATAAGGTGTTGTTTTTATGACAAACTACTTTTATTTTTAATTTTTTACATAATTATATATTTTTTTATGTGTATAACTAGTCCCTATTGCTGGAGATGTCAACTGATCGATGACCTATGGTATTAAATTTCTGGTAGACAACTAAACTAAACTAATAAAAGTTCAAATAGCTTGAATAACTTCCTTATGTGAACAAAACTAAATTTATATTTATTATTTATATCGAACCCCCTTCTAGCCTAGGCAAGCCAAGTTCAACTGCAGTTAGCCTCTTAACCACGCTTCCCACCGTAACTAAGACCAAGTGACGCAAATGCCTCCTAGGTTGCATCATTCACAAACAATCGCTAACCTCTTCACACCGTCACCATATCAACACACACACACGCACTCCATAATACCCGATTAATAAGCGTAAGATAAAAACAAATACAAGATTAACTTACTCTGTTCAGTCCGATGATAATCTCAACATACCCTTTTTGAAAAACAGCACTCAACGTGATTCTACCATAAACTACTAATTTATCCTTACCAAGAATAAGACCACTTGCACATGATGTAATACTATCATACTGGCTGTATGGCATTACCTCAATGGAAGCATCTGGTGAACAATCATTACAAAATTATAAAAAGATATAATAATTTAGTTTGCATCATGCAGTTGTTATCTCTAATAATGTATTAAGTACTCCAGGTCACTATTGCGTCTGAGCTAATTTGAGCTTATGTTTCGTAAGCTTATTGCATTCTCCATAATTTACAAAATTAATTTATTAATAATGACAAATTGATTAACTAATTGAATTTTTTTTTTTATTTATTTCATGTGTTGTCATCGACTATAAATATTTATGCAACGTTTCAGCTTGATCGGTGTAAAAGAATTTGACCAGACAGAAGATGTCATTTGATTTTATCTTTGGGCTAAAAAAGAAAACAAACTAAATATATAGGTATGAAATTAAAAGACTAAAGTAAATGACTAAATCATTATACGACAGAAAAACGGTTCCCCGACAAAGTTGTAATGTACCTCTTACTTAACAGACGTCTTGCAGCTGTATTGCCAAAGTGTGAGAACAATCCACTGATGGGCTTTTTACGTGATATTGCATACACTTTAACTCTTTCTCTCCTAACTGACGATACCAACGTTGATTCCGCCAGAATGTGGTAAATAATTACGGAGAAAAAGAGTTAAGTTTGTGAAAAATTTTTTGCTGTTTGTGTGTAAATCTGACTAGTATAGAAGTATCTTCGCGTGTTTTTGAAACGCAATTTTGGAATATTATTAAATACTATATTTAGAAATTATTCATTCTAGCTTATTATAATTTCATTCATAATGTTTGCATATTTATATTTTAATATAGCTAAAGTGTTGCCGGTTAAATGACTGAAAAATAATGATAACATTAAAATATAGAAAAAAAACATTTCTTCTATTCTTATTTTAAATATCAAAAGTATTTCTAAACAATATTTTGTCGGGTCACCCAGAAAAACAATAATAGATAGATAGATAGATAGATAGATAGATAGATAGATAAATAGATAAAAAGATAAAAATATAGATAAAAAGATAGATAGATAGATAGATAGATAGATAGATAGATAGATAGATAGATAGATAGACATAATAACATAACAAAATAATGAAGAATGAGTCGCTTACCAGGTAATGAAATCTTTACCGTAATTTTAAAAGACACTAAATACATCAGAGTACCAAGGTTTCTCCTCGATAACATGCTGGCGATTGGTGCTAATTGTTACACTTTTTTTTTTAATTTCAAACTTTTTGTTTTTCATATACTTCAAACTTTGCAACAATTTTCATTTAGGAATATAATAAAATGAGTACTAATAAAACTAAATAGTTTAAACTGTGTTGATAAATAGGAAGTTTAAATTTTTAAAAATATATATTTATTGTCCTTCTTAATCACTAGTACTAAAAGTTCATGAAAAATATTCATTTGTATTATAAGTGAACTAAATATTTCATAAATGACTGTATACATTACCAGCTTTTTAAGTGTGCTGTTAAAGGATATCAATAAAAACTTTCACTATGACTAATGTTCATTGCAGTACTTGAAATCTTGAACAGACATCTAGAGACACTTATATTTTCAATTGGAATTAGTCAAAAAAAAACAACTCGATAGTGTTTTAAGTTTAGTAACTCGCAACTTTATGTAGGCACAACTCATTTTCAAGCTCATTAAATCTGTAGTGGTTATCACAAGCCGGGTGGTGGCTATGAAAAATACGACCCATTTAAAGTCAGCGTTGTGGTTGTCACAAGTAGGGGTTGCGGTTGTCACAAGTCAGGGTTTTGGTTGTCACAAGTCAGAGTTTTGGTTGTCACAAGTTGGGGTTTTGGTTGTCACAAGTAGGGGTTGCGGTTGTCACAAGTCAGGGTTTTGGTTGTCACTAGTTAGTGCTTTGGTTGTCACAAGTTAGGGTTTTGGTTGTCACAAGTCAGGGTTTTGGTTGTCACAAGTCAGAGTTTTGGTTGTCACAAGTTGGGGTTTTGGTTGTCACAAGTCAGGGTTTTGGTTGTCACAAGACAGTGTTTTGGTTGTTACAAGTCAGGATTTTGGTTGTCACAAGTCAGGGCTTTGGTTGTCACAAGTCAGGGTTTTGGTTGTCACAAATCAGGGTTTTGGTTGTCACAAGTCAGGGTTTTGGTTGTAACAAGTTAGTGCTTTGGTTGTCACAAGTCAGGGTTTTGGTTGTCACAAGTCAGGGTTTTGGTTGTTACAAGTCAGGATTTTGGTTGTCACAAGTCAGGGCTTTGGTTGTCACAAGTCAGGGTTTTGGTTGTCACAAGTCAGGGTTTTGGTTGTCACAAGTCAGGATTTTGGTTGTCACAAGTCAGGGCTTTGGTTGTCGCAAGTCAGGGTTTTGGTTGTCACAAGTCAGGGTTTTGGTTGTCACAAGTCAGGGCTTTGGTTGTCACAAGTCAGGGTTTTGGTTGTCACAAGTCAGGGCTTTGGTTGTCACAAGTCAGGTGGTTGTTACAAGTCAGGATTTTGGTTGTCACAAGTCAGGGTTTGTAGATCCTCGTGATATTTGAGTTATACTGTAATTCCTTTGGCAGTAAACTGGCCATGTGTCATCTGTTGTGGACAAAGGGTCTCCATATTCTCTTTTCAAGAACGAGGTACACAAGTTATCAGCATGATATTTCGTGAGAGAGACCAAAGTAGAGAGTAAAGAGCCTTAACTTTTTGAATGTGTGCCAGAAAAGCAGGACCGCTCTCCCATTTATTGACAGAGTATTTGTTTAGCCTTTACAACTTCTCTTATTTTCTTGCGAATTCATGTTTGGAACTTGTTTAGCATCTACCTGAGTGGACTCGGGATTTTGAAAACGGTTTAATGATTTTCCTAGAAATTTGATAGTTTATGTATATCTTTGGGGAAAAATACTTCTTAATTGGCCAATAATTAAAAAATTTGGTTTGATCGTAATAATTTTTTTTAAATATAATCATCCTAAAATTAAATGTGGTCTT
This sequence comes from Biomphalaria glabrata, assembly GCF_947242115.1. Taxonomy (NCBI): domain Eukaryota; kingdom Metazoa; phylum Mollusca; class Gastropoda; family Planorbidae; genus Biomphalaria; species Biomphalaria glabrata. Next base: position 7,386,278 of record NC_074724.1, on the reverse strand, counting down.
TATTTAATACGATATTCAATAAAGACGTTTCATAAATTCCAGAGGGTTAGAAAAACTACGCAAAGCATTTTACGTCGAGTTCACTAGCTGTACTGCTAGAGTCTGTGACAATATACATTTGTATATGACACTATACTTTTTTTTTTTTAATACACAATATCAAAACTATTTCTTTAACTATGTCTATAAAAAACTATATTACTAACTAGATCCAGTATACTATTCTAGACTATTGTTTTTAATGTTTCCTAGTCTGTATCAATATCACCAAACTAGAAGATAAGATAATAAAAGAGATAAGATAATTTTTATTGACCCAATAAAATGGAAATTCAGTTTGACTACAATTGACAACCTCAGCGTAACTACTGTACAATAACAGTTTAGATGAAAATACGAACAACATTCACACACGAAACACATACACACTCAGAGCCAGCGCTTAATAAATTAGACTTCTATGTACTTCTCGATGACGACAAATGACCTTTAACACTCTGACCGAAAGTGGGATGAAGGAGTTTTTAAATCTTTCTGTTTTAAGTCCTAATGGAAAGTAGACGACCACTTCGTTTAGATCTTATGTAATGGGTGCAGGTTATTTATTAAGTATCGTGAGTGTTTTGGAAAGGCATCTTTCAAGAAAAAGCTCTTCTAGAAACGTTAGCTATTTTCGAGTGATATACGATGCTTTTTTAATTAGTCTATTTAGTCTTAGTCTTTGTGCCAGTAAAGTATTACCATACGAACAGGTGATGACAAAGTTAATTAGACTGCTGATAATTGCTGTATAAAAAAAGTTTAATTATTGTTTTGTCGATGTTAAATTTTTTAAACTTTCTAAGATAGAAAAACTTTGAGTAGATTTCTACATGGGCTTTACCAGGAGTCTTTAGGGCGGGGGATAAAAAAAATTTAAAAAAATCAACCAATAACATAAAACAATAATGCTTTTTAACTTTAGTAGGCCATAATAGAATATGCATTCTTGGTTTTAGTTCCCTAAACTCAAGAAAATATGAAGAGTCTAGAACTAATACAAAATAGAGCAGTGAGTTTAAAAAAAAAAAAAAAAAAAAAACAACGAATATTCCAATTCGATTAGAGTAAGACCATTAGTAAAATCCCCAAACCTAGAGACACCTTCAGGACAGAAGACTATAAAGTAGCTATAATAAATAAAACACTTAACCATAATTTTAAAAATAGAAAAACAAAACCTAATGAAATACTCAGTACATGCATGACTAGATTGACACACACATGAAGTGCGTAAGACATAACTATCTTCTTTTATCGTCTGTAATATATAAGATACTATATAGTGGTAGGTTATTTTTTTGTACTAGTTATTGAGAGTGAGCAAGCACTTTATTAGAAACGTATCAACTTTTTAAACTTTTTTTGTATGTTACTAGTTATTTGTAAATGCTAGCTTATATTTACTTAAATTACAACATATTGACTACATGGACGAGATGTTGTTTTTTTTTACAGATTGTTAACGTGCAGAAATACATTAATCTCATACGATTGAATCCTCTTGGCAAGCGATTGAACCGGTGCTTTCAAGCTATTATAAATTATAGACCTTGATGCGCCTTCAAAACTACGCCTAAAGAATATTTATTTGTGATGACAATGCGGCCACACAATCAAACAACTAGTATACTTTGACACATTCTTTCTCTTCCAGCCAGTCTAATACTTAAGTAAAACTCAATAGATCCAGCAGCTAAACCTCTCGTGACTCATTGATAAAAGTAATAGTTACTGAAAATCTTGTGATTGAGTCCAATATCACAGCTTGTAACGTCATAGTTATTCTAACATATATTTAAGAAAAATCTAGTAATTTTATGTGGCTAATTATTAGAATAGTTATAAGTCAATATTCGTTTCAGATAGGCTACCTGTTTCTTGTTTCCTTCTTCTTCTTCTTCGATCTCATTTTTATGTTGGACGTTCAGATGACCAATACATGAGATGAACTGCGCAGTGGTTTCCAAATCAGGGAGCTCTCCATATGGTTTTATTTCTTTTAATCTGTTTTGGGGCCAGTGTCTTGTACGGGACATGGTCTGCATTATCATAACCAAAAGGCAGGCGACCCAAAGGCAGACCCCGAATGCGATGGATTGATGATGTGGAAGCAGATCTGCATCAGTTTGGGGTTAGGGCGTGGAGACGAAAGGCCCAGGAGAGATCTGAATGGAAGAATGTGTTGAAGCAGGCCTAAGTCCTCCATGGACTGTAGCGCCACTGGGATGGATGGATGGATGGATGGATGGATGGTAAGCATTATCTGGTTACACTGCACATGAGCAGATTTCACTGGTTAGGATTTTTATACTTTTGGTCTTGAAGTGTTTTTACATTCTTAATCCCTGCTCCTGGCTCCACAGGCAGAGATAGAAGAACCACCAGCTCGTTTGTGTGGGTTCCTTCGAGGCGGAGAGCCCTCCCTCTTACCTGGTGGCGGGATTCCACAGGCATGACGCCAGATCTATTAGAATCGGTACAGTACAGTACTGTTATTATGCTACAGTACTCTGTATGAATGTATGATCGACTTACGTCGAAATTCGGTTTACGTCGCCGCGTAGGAACGGAACACCGTCGTAAGTCGAGGACTACCTTTATAATTAAATTCTTCTTCTTCTTCTAGCCAGCTTTATTGCTGCTGAGCTGTGAGCTCTTTATAATTGAATTCCAAATGTTTTTCCCATTATTGTAATGACTTTGCCAGAATATATCGGGAAAACCCTCAATCTATATAACTATTCACTCCTTTTATAGTTATGATGAAATCTGTAATTTTAGCTGCATTAAAGATCAATAGAATTAAATGTTTTAATTACAGCATTTACAGTTCAACTTATAAAACTAGGATAGGAACAATGGATGCCTTGAAAGTCTTATTCATTGTGTATATTCTATTTGGATTTACTATTGGTAAATAGGCCTATATGCCTCGACATTTATATATAAGCTTCAGTGTATATTCATATATTTATTCTTATGCAATCCTATGCTTAGTACTCTCTCTTAAACATAGAATAAACCTGAAAAAAAAAAGTGTCATAATGATATAATTAATAATATGAAAACTAATATTACAACTAATTATATAAGGAGTAATTAGATACATAAAAATATTAAAAATAATAAGATGTTTAAATAAAGTTTGTATAAAAAAGGTCAGGCCTTGACCTTCGTTGTCAAGTCAAACACAGTACTTTTCTTAATCCTCGTTGTTGCCTGGTCAGCGGTATGCGCCTCGACTGTCATTGGAATTACCTGGGTTTATACCCAGCCCACTGCCATCCCCCGTCGTCCTGTGAAAGGTTTGGACTAGGAAGGAGATTATCTTAAACTCTGAATGGACATCCGAAGCAAGTAAAGTATTGAACAAAACAAGCCAACATTTTTGCACTCGTATCGAAGAGATCAATTTATTTATTCATTTTATTCACAATTATTTTTTTTTCTCAGTAAATCTTTAAGTCCCTGAGTCTCATAATATTAGGTCATTAAGGCCTCAAGGAGACTAGCACCGTAGACAGACGAAGATGTAGAAAAAAGAACTTGATCGACCTCTGGCGAACAATGGTGTTGCCTACCATTCGTGTTGCTAAATAAGTAGATGATATATGGGTCTGCGTATCTAGACTTTCTACAGCATGTTTTTCAATAATAAAATTCAAAGACAAAGTATTGTAAGTGTTCAATTTATTATCAGAAGTGTTTTTACAAGCCAAGCAATCAGTGGGATAATGGCGCCTTCGGTGCCAATTCCATACTGGACTTTTTTCTCAAGGTACGTCTGTCAGATTTTATTTTGTGTGCATGTAGGTGCATTCTCATTAAAATTTGATCGATTAAAAACAAAAAAATGATTTTAAACTTTTTTTTTATTTCTAGGAACCAGTGGCCACTATATTAAGTTCTTTCCTATACAAAAGTCAAATGAGAACACATCTACCTGTAATGGTTTTGTTCAAGATGAGACTATATATATCCGAGGCGAGGCAAAAGTCAACGGGTATTCAGATACCACTATACAAATTATCATCCACAAGCATTTCCAATCTAATCAGGTATGTTGTTAACAACAAGTATTTTTACAATACCTCTATTCAACTCGCATCTTCGTGGAGACAAACCTTTCTGGGTGGAAACGTTTGGATAAGCAAAACCAGGACACGGATCTTGAAATTGGCTCTAATGATTTGCTGTATATTGTTGGGATAAGATTTTCAAGCACGTCGGTCGCAGTGGGAAAACTCTAGTTTGACCTTTCAAATTTTTCAAAGTAAAAAAAAAAAACAAAAGAAAGAAATTTTAATTTGGCTTGAGAACCTCCAAATATTTATCTTTAACGTCATCGGGTACTTCTGCTTGTAGTGTTATATTAGTAAAGAGTTTAATAGAAACATTTTGCGCATCGGCTTCTAAGATCTAAAGGCCTATCATTAGAGGATTATAAGATCTAAAGGCCTATCATTAGAGGATTATAAGATCTAAAGGCCTATCATCAGAGGATTATAAGATCTAAAGGCCTATCATTAGAGGATTATAAGATCTAAAGGCCTATCATCAGAGGATTATAAGATCTAAAGGCCTATCATTAGAGGATTATAAGATCTAAAGGCCTATCATCAGAGGATTATAAGATCTAAAGGCCTATCATTAGAGGATTATAAGGTGTATTATATTTATACATTCGCTTAACCATAAATTGTTTTCACCTAGAGGGTGGGGGTTGGGCCGGTTGAATAATGTTCCTTTTATTTAAAAAAATCTTACATTTATTAGTTATTTATATCTAAATAATCGATCAATAAGTATATAAATAGGTAATGTCTTTAAAAAAAATATTTTTCTTGTTGATTATCATGAATAATTCCGTCAAATAATCTATGTTGTCACCAAGAAAAAGTAGAAGTATTTGTAGAAATATGTCCTAGCATATGGAACAAGAAATGTGCCTTTATCTTTGTGTCTTTCTGAGTATTTTAATAGGTTGTGTTTTTGTATTTGAAGATTATGGTTAAAAAAATCTATGTTTTCATTTCATTTTGCTTAATGTAAACATATCCTTTTTATCTATAGTACTTATTTTGTGAGATTGAGTTAAAGTCCAACCATACGACCGAGGGCTGTTCTTACGATGTCACTGAACAAGACAATGTATTCAGTATCGCCGTTACTTTGAAAGCTACAACAGATTTAAGTTTTGGAAAGATTAGCGGCAAACTATTAAATAATAAAGAGATCAAAGATTCTTATGAAGTTGATCTGCCTGGTATTTACGGTAAACACTTACATATCTATCTATCTATCTATCTATCCATCTATCTATCTATCTATCTATCTATCTATCTATCTATCTATCTATATATATATATATATATATCTAAATATATATAAATATAAATTTAATTAATTTATATATAAAAATCTGATTTTCTTACATAAGTTAGTTATCTTATCTTATATAATACAAACGTTACTTAAAAAAAGAAGATGATTACGTCCTAGTTGACCTGAATGAGTGAATCACCGAAACTGTGATAGAGACCTGAGAGTTGTCCAGTTGATATTGTGTGATAGATATGTATATATATATGACATCACACAATATCAACTTGACAACTCTCAGGTCTCTCGGGTTACGACGGTCTCGACTTACGTCGTTTCATGGTTACGACGCTGTTACGACTACCAGTCATCTGGAAGTCTAATAGGAAGGCATGGGTGACAATTGCAGTTTTTGATGACTGGTTCATCAACCATTTTGTGCCAGGTGTGAAGCGTTATTGTACCTCCAAGGATATTCCTTTTAATATGTTGCTAATTCTGGACAATGCCCCTGGACACCCTGCCCATCTCGATGGCTGTAACCCTAATATCAAGGTGGTTTACCTTCCACCTAATACAACTTCCCTAATACAGCCTACGGACCAAGGAGTCATTGCTACATTCAAGGCCTACTACCTCCGAAGAGTCATTAATAATGCTTTAGCAGCAACTGTTACAAGGTGTTACAAGGAGATCTTGGAGGAGAAGAAGATGGTCTCCTTCCAAAGTAACCTGCAGCAGTACTTCAAGAAGGTAGACAGGCCTGCAGCAGAGCCTGCAGCAGTACTTCAAGAAGGTAGACAGGCCTGCAACAGAGCCTGCAGCAGTACTTCAAGAAGGTAGACAGGCCTGCAACAGAGCCTGCAGCAGTACTTCAAGAAGGTAGACAGGCCTGCAACAGAGCCTGCAGCAGTACTTCAAGAAGGTAGACAGGCCTCTAACAGAGCCTGTACTTGTACCCTCTACCTCACCTGCCCCTCTTGACTCACCTGCCCCTCTTGACTCACCTGCCCCAGTATCTCCGGCAAGTTCTGTAGCTTCCTCTCAATAAGCTTGTTCTCTCTTTGGCATTGTTTTTTTTTGTTTATTACAGTACACTGTTTATTACTGTTACAGCACTTACAGTACTGTATAGTACAGTACAGTATTTCATTATTAAAATTACTTTTCTGCACAATATTTTACTGTTTTTATTGATAATTATGTATTAGAACAGGTGTTTGCAGTACAGTACAGTACTGTTATTATGCTACAGTACTCTGTATGAATATATGATCTGACTTAGGTCGAAATTCGGTTTACGCCGCGTAGGAACGGAACACCGTCGTAAGTCGAGGACTACCTATATATAAATTAAAAAGAGGTTCTATCCAAGGCAAAAGACGAGAAGGAATGGAGAAATATAGTCGATAAATCTTGAGTGGTGCCCTAACGGTCCAACAGACTAAGGGATTGGTGAAAATAAAGGTGAAGCCGCGTGACTATCAAAAGTTATTCTTTAAGATACAGTGGAAGTAGTACGAAGAAAGGGTCGTCCAAACATGGATGGAGAACATAAGAGAATGAACTGTTCTGTCATTTGACAACTTCATTAGAACAGATGCTGACAGGAAAAAGTGCAGGGATTTAGTTTCTCCAACTGTCATGGCACAAATGACTTTAGCACTGAACAACATGACACAGCTAACTATAGGAACGCAAATTTAAAATAATGTGATACTTTATTGAGTCTAATGACTGTAACTGTGTAACCGTTGAGCTGTACTGAACCGTACTGTGGTTTTTCACAAAGCTGATATCAACTCAATCTGTCACTATATCTGTACACCTTATTTCTCCCACACCTAATATCGGATCAAGCTGAAATTTTTACACACTTATTTCTTTTCATAAAAAAAAAATAAATATTTACCAATCAGGCCTTTCTAAACCATCCCAAGACCGTGATTAGCATGACATGTTAAGACAAGTGTCCTCAATAGCACTTAGCTAAGCTTTGCTGCTTATAGTAAACTAGCCAGAGTTTTTTTATATTTCAGCCGGTCATACAAAAAACAGGCGTCTAACCCAGCGTCGCAAATTCAGTAATATAATAAAATTATGTGTATATTGTTTTTTTTTTTTCAGAACATGATTCAGTGAATGCTTCAGTTGTTATAAACCAACAAAATGTAGAAAGCCAAAATTACCTCAACTTTTCCGACAATGTCCTACAAATTTCCTCAACTTGCCAAAGTCTAGTAGGATCATGTCATCTACAGCTCAGGTTAAATGACACACCTACCTTGCTGGAAACAGATGATAAACTGCAATTTGAAGCTAGCTATCCCCAACCTAGATATGTGTCCATTATTCTGACGGTCTACAACTGCAACAGAAACAAGGTTCTAAAAATATATACATACCATGTACTAATAGGTAAGTATACGTACCGTTACAATTAGCTTCATTCCCTTTATTATAAATCTAAGAATAGGACATAATTCACCACACCTCAGATGTGTCCCATGAGACCCGAATAGGTGTTTCATGAACTCTTGAATAATTAACTAGTAGGTGTTCAAGAGAAAGACGTCCAACAACACACACCATTAGGGTCCGACGAGAGGCGCTTGAAGAGGTGGAAAGCTTCACCTATCTCGGGAATATTGTAGGCAACCATGGAGAAATAGATGCAGATGTCAGAACCCGCAATTTTGCAAAGCCCGAGCTGCCTTCCATCAGCCGAAGAACTCCTAGGGATCTAGGGAAATTAGCACCACCTGAGGTTCATTCTCTTCCGGGAACGCTGTTCTGCCTCAGCGTGGCGCCCGGGTGGAAACGGCTACTTGAGGTAGTAACTAGGCTAAATGAATGGCAAAAAAAAAACTCCTGTGGGAGTGTCCAAGGGTACGCGAGATTGGACCCATTGCACGGACGGAGTTGAAAGAGAGCTCTCACGACCCTGTCGATAATCCATGCGCCGTTCCTCAAGGGACCGTTACATGAATGGCGAGTTACCCCACGGTTAGCTTGGTAGAACATAGAAAGATGGCGGAGACTCCCGGTAAACTCGGTCCTTTGGCCATGTCTAGCCCATGCGTCCAGAGGCCAGTTTTGTCTGAAATAGCAATGCTTTATATAGGCATTGACTTGGGTCTCTTCCAGACAGAACTGCGGTTCACGCAGGTTTTTTTTTTTTTACTTTTTGACGCTCAAACAGGTTTTTTTTTTCAAACTTAGAGCTTGAAGAGCCTTCGGCTCATCTCTTAGACGATCAAACGATTCCTTCTCTTCACAACAATTATTAAGCCAATACTACTTTATCGAGCAGAGACCTGAATAGCCACGATCTACACCATGACAAAAAATCCAGGTATTCATCAATATTTGCATGAGGAAGATTCTTATTGTTAATTTAATCATACATACAATTAGAAATAGATAAACGACAAAGCCGATTTACAAAACACACACACAGGCTTTATTCAAACATATTAAATAACATACAGCAGCACACACTTCCATATCCGCTAAAGGAAACCTACTCTCACACAACATTACATCATATATCAACATCCTTCTTTCTCTACAAAACTAACATAATACATCTGATCACATATTCTATAAAATCAAATCACATACCTTCCCTTTTTTTATTCATTATAATATATCATGTATACTCTAATACTTTTATACATGTATCACTAGCACATCACATCGAAGAAAGAAGTGCAATAGCTTTTGTCGTCATTCTGGCTCCTATGTTGTAAGTATGTGCGAGAGAAAAAGTTTTAACTTCATGTACAAACAAGCAAACTATAAAAATCCTTTAAAAAATATTCTAAATAAGGGTAATAGTTCCACCCTCACTATACATATCGCAACAGAATATAAAAGTTATTTCTTATAAGCCACAGCAAACAAAATAATGTATTTTCAATAATTAATTTTTTTTTTTTTTTTTTTTTAATTGGTTCATATCTTGTTAGGTATAATAAATAATTGTTAAAAGTATTAACTTGCTCAGAGAATGATAATGGGAGAAATAGCTTTAACAGTCAATTAAAGGGACTAAACCCTAGAAACAGAACCATATCTGTAAGAACTGATAGATTTATTTCCCTTGTAGATATCAAACACAATAATGAGTTACCAATAATTAAATATATCCTACACTTTTCGTATAATATCCATATTCTCCACTCTATAACATATATATTTACAGGTGAATTAGATATGTTACAACTTGTCTTACCATTCAAACAAATTTTTTTGCAGCTATCCCTTGGCAATGATTATACTGTTTTGGGTTTGTTTCCGCAGAAGCTCAGTAAGTATGGCTTACCTCTTTCAAATGGTTTTAATATACAGTTGTTTGATGAAGACTATGTCTTTTTAGTTAAGTATGTTTTTGAGAGTCTTTAAATGCACACATTACATGTGTTAAAATTAAATGCTGCCAGTCAAGGAGAGATAAATCTTCCGGGATCATTTGAACTATTGTTTTTTTATAACTGTCTGTACTCTGGTAAAACAGTTAAGATATTTCTTCTTTCCAGCCCTTTACATATGATTCTTGAAAATGTCAAATAAAAATAACCTCCCAGCGATTGACTGTTACACATTGCAATCATGGGGGCTAGTAAAAAAGACATTGATTTCTATGTCGTCTGACTTTCATTAGTTTATTGTTATGTAGGGATCTTATCTTATTAATAAATATCAATTTCATTACTCATACGCAACTAGCAAATTGTTTAATTACCCAGAATAAGATTAGCTCTACTTTAGTCTTCATGTACTTTAAGTAACAAAAAATATATAGATTGATATTTTGCCGCTGGCAGAATATTTATGTTGAACATTATGGGGAAGGGGGAGTGCATATGTCCTGCATTTTCAGAATGTCTCTCTCTCTCTCTCTTTATACATATATATATATATATGTATAAGTATATATATGTATTAACGTCTGTCACTATTCAAAAAGAGAATAATTTCAAATCCATGTCTGAACGTCAGGTCTAAATCAAATTACAAGTCGAAATACAATGTTCCAAAGTCACTTCAAAATGCTTTCTATAAATGTAAAGTCTGCATGTCATATCTTAATGTCACGACATCTTTAAATATATCTTAATGCTATAAATAAAAGCCATGTCTTAATTTCATATGTATTTCTCATGCTTAAATGTCGTATCGAAATGCATTCTATAGATGTCATGTCTGAATGGCATGTGTAAACGTCATGTATGATTATGAATCAAAATGGCATGTGTAAACGTCATGTATGATTATGAATCAAAATGGCATGTGTAAACGTCATGTATGATTATGAATCAAAATGGCATGTGTAAACGTCATGTATGATTATGAATCAAAATGGCATGTGTAAACGTCATGTATGATTATGAATCAAAATGGCATGTGTAAACGTCATGTATGATTATGAATCAAAATGGCATGTGTAAACGTCATATATGATTATGAATCGAAATGGCATGTCCCACTCATGCTTTTAACATCATAATTAAGCTAACAACTTTCGAGACTCACATGGTTATGATAAAAAATTAAACTATTTTTTTTTTTCGTTTTCCATATCTTTGTAATAGAGACTAAACCATTCGCCATTGAATTTCCACAGGTTTGACTTTTGACATGGTAAAGCTGAAGACTGGAGTTTGTTTTTTTTTTTTGGTACTAACACGACTATTTGTGACTAATTGTTTAACCTTATAAATAATGTTTTATAACTGTAAACCGGTATAACAACTAACAATATTGAAACTATAAGAGCGTTTAGTTTGATATTTAACGTTTATTGTCTTAAATCAAATTATAATGTTTGTTAGATACCTTTGAATATAAATTGTGATCATTATGTACTTAAACAAAATATATATAATTCTTTTTTACTTAAAACTTGATAGAAAATGGGGCATTGACTAATTTTGTGTTATGGTTTATTAAGCTAAATCAAAGGCAAAAAGCTTTATAAAAACACTAAATGTGAGAATGGTATTATTTTTGTTCCTAATTTGGTGACCAATATTATATTCTTTATATATTTCAAACTTCACTTCTTAGTTTTGGTGGCTAAGCTCTTGCATAGTGATCATTTCAGGATGTTTGCCTTTTTTTGTAGTATGCGTTCTGGAGTGTCATTTTGATGGTCCTGGGTTCAATCTCTGCCCGACGCCATCTCCCGCCGTGCTGAAATAACATTCAAAACATTTAAAACATTCCTCAGAATGACAATTTAAATATAAAAAATAAGATTGATTTTACACAGATATATCCATATTTATACAATTGATAGTCAAAATTATGATGAGTGTAATCCATGGTGCGTCACAATGTGAATCAACCAAAGATGACGTCATAGTGTAACTAGTGAAATACCTTTTTATTAGTTAGTCATGACTAGCTGTCAATACGTTAATTTAGTTCACAGATAAATGAAACATAGGCCTATTAATACAATGTTATAGTCGTGTATATATCAACATTCTCTTAACCAGGATTTTTTCTCGGGTGAAGGGAAATAGGGCATTATAAAAAAGTACTTTTTTTTTGTATAAATAGAGCATTAATTAGTTATTAAGAGTAAAAAAAAAAACGCTCCCTAAAATCGTATTTTTTTTAAAAAGTATTTTGTTTAAGTTATGCATGTCTTGAAATTGTATTATATTTAAACAAGAATCATTATGCACATTCCATTATTTATAATTCGTTTTTGTATTTTTATACAATAAAATTTTTTTTAGATATTTTTTAAAATATGGCATTGTTTGTTGTATTTGTAGAAGAATATTCGTTTACATAAAAACACAGTTTCAACATTTTCAATTAAATTGTGTTCTGACTCAGTTAACGTAATAGAGTCCTCTAGATATTGTTTTAAAAGGAGGAAGGTAAAAAGTATTTTTCTGGAAATGTTTGCAGAGCTTTTCAAATAAACATAAAACGCTGAAAACGCCTCATTATTATTATTATTATTGTACTTCTCTACGCCTCACTTGCTCACACTGAACATGATATCTAGCTAGCGGTCAACGACTTTGCGTACGCTGCAGCCTCTTTTGATTTAACAATAAACCTCGGTAAAAAGCTTGGTGTTAGGGCGTGGAAGGATGTGTTGAAGCAGCTCATAGCCCTCCACGGGCTGTTTCACCACTGGCATGGATGGATGGCAAAAGCCGTTATAAACTTCTTATAGTCCGACGGTCAGGCTGGGCAGGGCACGTACCCAATATCGAGGACGAACATATTGTACGGCGTAACAGAGGTGCCCCACGGAAACGTTTCTTTAGAAAACTAATGCAAACATTTAAGTCTAGTAAGAAAATATACGCCATTTTACTTTGTTACAATGTGCCTGTTTTACCCTATAACGTAGAGATTTGCGTCATAATGAATATACTAATTGCATTATTAAATGTTTGAACGTAACCATCTCAGAAGTTACACTGCAAAGACTTTCTTCCAAGCCAATAATAGTATAATAATTGTATGCAAAAGATGCAATGTATAACTACACTACGTGAGCTGTGGTTAGTCTAGACTGTAGGAGGACTTAAGAGACTTTATATTGTTACGTATTTCTGGATTTTCTGGCTAGATGTATTAGTTGGCACACAAATAAAAACACAGCAAAGAACTTGACGACTCAACTTTCAGTTTCATATAACTTTAATGACTATTAACTCTAACAATTCGTTAGTGTAACATGTAGCGTAGAAGACTGTACAATATCTGTCAGTTTACAGTTAGCTATACTTCGTTGCTATTCATCTCTTCACTTCGTTGCAATTCATCTCTTCTCAACTTTCCTCGAGCCGTATTCCACAGAACAGACCGACACACTTCCCAGTGTCGCTCCAGGTCTCCCAAAGCTGAACCAAGTCGTACTCAAGTCTACCGAATCAGAGCCGCACACGTCTTACACCGACTGTATCGACTGTAACGGCTCAAGTCCACTGTAGTTCGCTGTATAGACTTTAACGACAGTAGTCCACTCCAGTTAATTCTACCCTAGTTAACTTGCATCGAGTCGTACACATTTGTCTTCCACAGAGCCGCACACGTCTTACATAGTCTGTATCGACTGTAACGGCTCACTCACGACTCCATACGACTGACTTTCACATTAACTTTCTGGCTTATATTGAGTCCCTAATCGCTTCTCCAAAGTTGCACAAACACTGCTTGTATCTTCTGGAATAACACGTGAGGAAACGTCACATCCTGTCTTTGTTTATACATGTAGATTCCAGAAAACATCAGCTACAGTGTCATCTTGCCGGGGTCACAAGTTGTGACCTCTATCTGTCACTGGACATTGCTAGTACCTTTTGGAATAACATGTAAGGACACGTCACATCCTGTCTCTGTTTATACATGTACATTCCAGGGAACACCCGCTGCTGTGTTATCTCGTCGGGGTCACACGTTAACCTCTTTCTGTCACTGGTCATTTGTAACAATATTTAATCGCCATGTACAATTACATTGAGAACTAGCAGAACATTAAAGCAACTCTTCAGATTGATAGTCTTTACCCGATCGTTCATTTCCGTAATTTCAAAAATTTTACCCAAATGACTTCGGGTTGATAACCTTCATTAAGAAATTATTGAACAGAGCGAGGCTCGGCCACCTGGTACTAACTATTATGAAAACTTGAAAATGTTAAATAGGTCAAGATTACGCCTACGACATTCCTTACGTATGATATATATTTACGGGAAAATCCGTATTTACTATTTCCCCCCCCCCCCCCAAAAAAAAAAAAAAGTAGGAAGTAGGTCCAAAATTTAACTCGTACTTTATGTCACTAAGATAAATGTAAATTATCACTAAATTATTTATTTTTTTTGCAATTATGTTTTAAATATAGATCTCTATAATTGTAATGCAGAATACATTTATACCACGTTCTTAATTTCCTTTTGGTAAAGTTACTTCCCTTTCTATGTTTCCAATGTAAATAGAACAGCGCCGGCCTGACCCACGTGTTACTTGATGATGCAATGACAACACGGCTTCAAACATGGAGTCCACGGAGGCTTTGATGTTTGTGTGCTGGCTGTTCGGATCGCTGCTTGGTAACCAATACATCATAGTTTAGTTTTAATACAATGTTTACATTTACAGTGATGTAACTTATACATATATCTTCAGTATCTAGTCTATACATTATTAAACTTTAAAGAGGGCATTAATTACGAAATTAATTAGAAATGGCTTTATATTTTAAAAGTGTATGAATTCAAACATTGAACATTCCAGGTACCAGATGTGACAATATTGAACTACAACAGCCAGAATGTCGCTATTCTAGCACTGGATTTTCACAAAACAACACAATACTTGTCAGAGGTGTGGCTAGAGTCCAGGACTATTCAAATGCCTCTATACAAATACTTATCAACACGCACGCAAGCTTAAACGCGTCGCTGGTAAGTAGCGTAAGTACTTCTATTCTGTTTAGTTTTGTTAGTAATACTATTAATAGTGTTACATCTTACGTATAGCCACTATCGCTTTTGACAAACCTTTTGGGGCTAATGACGTCATGACTTCGTGAGTCATTTCTTTTGTTGCAAAGACAGTACACAAATGAATGACGTCATATCTGTGTATTATCCTTTTGAGTTATGAGATACAAAGACCTAGTTCAATGCTATATTGATTTTTAGAAAAGAAGGTTTATAGATAATGATTTGTTGAGAGAATGGGAGAGAGGGGAGGGGGAGTTAATGAATGTAATGGGGGAATATAAAATGACAGTTAAACATTTGCCTACTCCCGTCTTAAGCTGCTACACTGATCAGACGCGCGCGCCCTGTTGAAGTGTTAATTCCACACAGTGATTTCATGGGCTAGTCAAGCCTCGTGTGTGTATTGATTTTGTTTCTTCCTGGCCCGTGCTGCGCGCTTGTGTTTATTAACTTTGTCCGCGTGCTTTGTGTTGACTTCCCGCCGTCAGCATCGTTCTGTTAAGTAACGCTAGACATCTGAGAGAAGAAGATTGGGGTCACAACACAACACATCATACGTCTCATTTTTTTTTCTTACATAAAAACGATTTATCACTATGGGGAATGGGGAAAATATGTATCAAGATGAAAAAGCTACGAATTTTCCAGTAATAATAGACATAAATAAAATGTAGTTATTTAATATCGAATTCAGTATTAGAGATATTATGTGTCTTTTTTTTGTGTGACATCTGGATGTGATTTTAACACTCCTCGTACGTTATATCCGGTTAGTAAGAACACAGATCCGGCTTAATGTGTTGCATTTGTTTACTTGTGTGCGAAAAGAGGCTTATAGCGTGTGGTCAACGATAGGTCAGAAGAGGTAACTTGTCATTGAAAACATAGTGGTCGATATGGTGTGGTGAGTAGGGAATAATATATATGTCTCGCACCATGATGGTTGTGGATCAGCATAAAAAAACCTGGTCGTCTCTTAGCACGCGGACAACAAACCGAATGACATGGGTTCAAGCCCTGGTGGTTGGGGGCAAGATTTACGATAACCCCTTGACCCATAAAGACATGAAATCGACCTAAGGAAATAAACATATCTGTGAAGGCTGGAAATTATCAGATATAATCCTAGTGCAGTGACCTACAAACATGCATTATTGATTCATTTGAATTGGGTGTGTAGTTTATCTGACAAGAGGGAGGGGATAAGGAGTTTCTACGTCAGTAGTTGAACACTCCCAGTCCCGGATATCATATACACAACAGCCCCAAACTGGATTATAAGCATGCAGAACGGGGCCTTGAAAAAGATTTTTTTTTATTAGAAAAAAAAAAAAGACATTTAAGAAGTCTGTCCTTTACAAGCGTTTAGGTTATGTATAATACAGTGTTCCTTGACGCCGGTAAACTGCAGAACCGTTTCAATAAAATGTAAAAGAATTTAAAGTGTTAGAAATACGTATTTAGCTAACGTGAAGTCTGTTTGCAATTTTAATAATCATAATTTGACTGTATGAAGTAACTATCAATACAATGCCCCCCCCCCCACTTACTTAACATTAGAAAAAAAATGACATTCATTTTACAGATATGCAACAATAAATTAATGTAGATAATGTGCTCTCTCTACCTGTCTGCAGTCTCTATCTCTGTCTGTCTGTGTCTGTCTCTCTCTCTGTCTCACTCTCTCGATCTCTCTCTGCCTATCTCTCTGTCTGTCTCTCTCTCTCTCTCTCGATTTGTCTCTGCCTATCTCTCTGTCTCTCTCTCTTTCTCTCTGTCTCTTTCTCTATTGGTCTCTCTGTCAGTCTATGTCTCTCTCTGTCTCTCTCTCTCTATTAGTCTTTCTTCTTTCAGTCTATGTCTCTCTCTGTCTCTCTATTGGTCTCTCTGTCAGTCTATATCTCTCTATTGGTCTCTCTGTCAGTCTATGTCTCTCTCTGTCTCTCTCTATTGGTGTCTCTGTCAGTCGATGTCTCTCTCTCTATTGGTCTCTCTGTCAGTCTCCATCTCTCTTTGCCTCCCTCTCTCTATATATACAAAGAGCAAATAGACGATATTATTTATTTGAAAAGTGTTAGGGGGTTGGGAAAACCAGAGCTAACAGTACCTGGCGACACCAACCCTTGTCACTCCACTGCCTGAAATCACAATTGGGAATATTGAAATTTTAGTTACATTGCAAAGCCATTTTTATCGTTTTTAATATTTTATTTATTATTATAAATTGTAATACAACTTTCCAACCTTTCGATCCATGGTAAACAAGTGTGTCATGTGGCCAGCACAGCGACCAACCATGTACCCATCAGATTTGGGTGGACTCAAGGGCGTCCTGAATATCTGAATAACAATCTCCACAGGGATTTGAACCCAAGCTACTCAGCCAGCATGTCCCCATTATAACTATTCATAATACTATTGTCGCTGGTTTTCACTCTTGAAATAACATATAATTGTGCTATATTGCAGTACTGTGTCATGAGGTTGGACGATTCCAATGCTACAGCCACTGTAGGGGATTGCTCTCTCCATGTCAGTGAAGGAAACAATGTAGTCACATTTACTATCACATTGCCAAGTAGCCCAGGTGTGTGTCTGGGTAAAATTGCTGCAAGATTGATAAACGATAAAGAGCATAAAGACTCAAATGAACTGGATCTATCAGGAGTATGCGGTGAGTACATTTATCTAGATAACATATTACAGAAACAAAAGGGTGCCAGAAGGCCAGGATATATATATATATATATGTTACGTGAGTTAGATGATAAGAAATGTAAAAAAAAAAAGAAGGTTTAATGTACATACGTAATTGGAAAGATAGTTTTACCTTTAATGAGTTTCATTCAGAGATTGTGTAAATACAATCTTGATCTATTGAGTTCAGGGTCGGTCCTAGCAATTGCGGGGTCCTATGCGAAACGAATTGCGCGGGGCCCAGTATGGGTAGAGATAAGGATAATAAATGAAAATAAAGGTTTTTATAAGAAAAAAAAAACACTCGTCTTTGCATTTTATACATTCTTAACTAAGTACATGATAAGTTGCTTCAACAGAATTGTGGACATTGTAAATTCAATCCATGCAGCCGAGATTTGGGTTTTGTGTCAGCTTCAAGAAGAAAGCTAAATTGCGCTCCGCTAGAAATTGTACAATCGCAACTAGTCTTTGAAAAACTTGACTCCAACGTTTAGTCTCAGAATAAAGCATCTTCTGGTGAACTTTGTCAATGCCTGTTGTTTATACTTATTCTTGTTTCAGCTTCACAGCAACTAGTCAAGGCGTCTAAATGCCCTTATTTAAATATGAAAGCTGACAAAGCTTTTTTTTTCGCGTAAGATTTGTATTTTCGACATTGAATGACACCCCAAAATAACGATTTTGTCTATTTTTTAGGAGATTTTAATAACTTCAGGAGATTTCCACGACTTTTTCGTACATTTTGCATCATTATACAATTTCAAATATAATTAGCGCGGGGCCTATCAAAGCGCGGGGCCCACTGCGGCCGCATAGGTTGCAGTGGCTTAAAACCGGCCCTGATTGAGTTATCATTCATATCATACAGCTGATCTATGAGAAACAAGGACATAGTCCTTGGCCTTGTGTAGTTGTGGTATTTATTGTATGTAGAAATAGGTAGCTGAAAGAACCTTGGTACTAGTAATGTCTTTATGTATTGTAGGTCATAGGTCAGCCTTCACACCAATTGTTCTTTGGACATCATTTTTTATATTACCTCTTTTAATGACAGTGATATACAAATATGACCTTTTGTGACCTATGTATTCACTTATAAAATTTTATCTTTAGAAGAAGAATGTGGCTTCCCATTGGCTTTTTAAAAACTTGAAGAATTTGTGAAAAATTAAATTATCCATTGCATGCTTTTATTTTTATTTTTTTTGTTAAATAAATCATTCATTGAAATATTTAACAAAGTTTTAGTTTTTAAAAAATTTGTACAAAAAGAATTCCTCATGCAAGAAATTCGCCAGTTTTTTACTGCTGTAAGAGGCCTACAGAGAAAGCTTAGGACAGTTTTCTCAACATTTTCCCTTAACTGAGAACTTTGCATATCATGTATTTAGCGGAACATGCATTTAGCGGAATACGTTGCTTATTTTTATTAGAGAGATAAATACACATGATTGTGTACTAGTTAATTATTTTAGTTGTTCGCGGAACACCTATTCAGGACTCGCGGAACACTAGGGTTCCTCGGAACACGGTTCGGGAAACACTAGCTTAGAAAATGACGGAAGAGTTTTAAAGTCATCTTTACAATATTTTTTTTAAGCAACAATTTTTTTCTTCCTTTCTTTGGTATATAAATAGGGCGTAACCTGTGGGTAAAAGTTAGTTTGAAATATTAAATTTTTTTTTTTTTTTTTAGAAACCAATCAGATCACAGCAGACATGCTTATCAATGGACAAAACGTCAGTCATGGAGGCTACCTAAAAGTCAACACTGACACTTTAAGTATTCGGGCAATATGTCAGAGTCCACTCTCCCCCTGCAAGCTACATCTTTCCTTCAACGACAGAACACAGATACAAGAAGCAGAGAGTATCTTACAGTATGAAGTCACTTATCCCATGCCCAAGTCTACGTCTATAACTCTGGCAGTGTACGTCTGCAATAACAATCAACCTTCCCAGAAGTATACATATAATGTCGCTGTTGGTAAGTTTTAAAATAATTTTCTTTCAATGAACATATGTTTTCTTACAAAACTAAACATTGAAATAATTTCTTGACAAAAAATCGAAAAGTTCATGTAACAAACAATATACTATTAGGCTGATAGCCTTAATGTTACTATAGTAAAAGTACTTATACTACTTACTGTACATTATACTGTATTCTCTCTTCATTCCAGACTTCACTAAAGACAAAGCTGGAAGTATCGTTGTTGTCGTTATTTGTTGTATACTAGGGCCTATCATGTAAGTAGTGTACACTAATAAGGTGTTTACAGTACCGTATCTACCCAACGTGTTAAATCTAAGACATTAATTACATAGCAACAACAGCTAATTTGTCCGTGAAATTCTATCACCGATTCCATTCACGTGCTCCTTCTTCTCAAGTCCCAATAGAACATAAAACTGGCTGTCTGAAAGGGGCCAGGTAAACCAGTGTCTATAAACAACATGCATAACATGGCAAAATATGCAGGTCGCAAATGGGTCGGCATAGTCACGTGAGATGCTGCACTTATCATTAATCTTCTTACACAAAGACAAATCTATTATTTGTATTAGTTTTAAGACTTCATTGCGTCACGTGTTTACAGAAAGACTTAACTGTTCATGCTTTCGAAATGATAGTAAAAAAAATTTATACTTGTTTAAGCTTGTTTTTTATAGTCATTATTATTAGTAAGGGCATTTATTAGCTCTGATTGACCCAATAGCATCAAAGCGTAATTGAGGTCTACTACTTTGACTGTGCTCAAATGTCTGATTGTGAGTAGGTTGAGTGTACTGTGTATATATCCAATCTGTAATCATAAATAATCTAAAATATTCATTAATTCTGTAATATAGTTAAGGTTTTCATGCTATTTTGTTCTTTTGTTTTTCAGTTATCCAATGTCTCTGGTAGTCATTTATTTAATACGTAATGCCCTATTTTAAGTAAGTACTTTCATTTTTGTTTCTAATATACTTATCTATATATCTTTTGAATTAAAAAAAAAGAATTACATAAATACATTAACAAACAGAAGAAAACTTAAATAATTATCTCTGTATTAAAAAGATGATTTATGCTATAGAGCAGGTGTGGGAAAATTACGACCGCGGGTCACATGCGGTCCGCCGAAATGTTTTATGCGGCCGCGGACACCCAAAGAAATCAGTGTGCCCACACATTACACATATATAAAAATGCAAATATATTAAAAATAAATAATTGTAAATATCTTTAATTTATTAAAACTTTTGATTATCACTTATAATGAAGAGACTAAAGAAACAATGTCTCTAAACGTCATTCTAAAAAGTTTAAAGTAAAAGAAGATTATTTTAAATGTCAATAATTCAAAAAATTCAGTCAAAGACACAAGTTCATGCCAGCTACATTAAATATAAAGTTAAAAGATGCAATCATTTCATGCATGTTAAAGCATAGGACCGACCTTAATCATAGGCAGCTGCCTAGGGCCTACGAATGTTGCGGGCCTCGTACGAAACTTTCATGCCCTGCAGATTAAGTGAAGAAATATCGAAACTAATCATCATTGTTATTGTTGAAGTACACTAGGTTTTTAATAAATTGCATACTTTTAGTTTTTTCACAGTTAATTTAAATTTTTAATTTTATTTGGTGCTGCCAAATTCACTTTGCCTAGGGCCTCCAATTATCTAAGACCGGCCCTGACTGGCTACTCCGAAAAGTAATTGAAGATTTGGTAACAAAACATTATGATGTTCGGTAACACAGTAGTATCCACTGGCCTAGCAATAGAATAATATGGAATCTCAATGAAGATAGTGTTAGGTTTCTTGAAGGATATTGACTGACTTTGTTACTAATTTTTCTAATGAAGAGTTGAAGGTAGACTTCATGTTTATCATCTGAAACACCTAAACACGTTGTTTGCACATGAAATGTATGTGCGTCTTAAATCTTTTCAAACAAAGCTATTCCATTTTTAGAGGCCAACAAGTGCATTCAGGTTTTCTTATTTTCATTGGTGAAAGTGAAACTATTCCTAGTGAAATGGTTGATAAGTACAAGACTTATTTGGATTCCTTGATTGTGGAATTTGAAAGCAAATTTTAAGACGTCAAGAACTTGGAATCAGTTTTCAATACCCTCAGCTTACCATCTAGTGCAGAAGCTGATTCAGCTCCAGAGGAAATACCTCCAAGCAAATTATGATCTGAAAAAAATGTTCCTGCCAGTTATTTTGCGAAGTTTAAAAAAAATGCTGTTAAACTTTCACATTATTTGGAACCTTATTCATCTGTGAACAAACCTTTTTTGTTTGAAAATTATCAAGTGTTAGAACAGATCGATGATGATTGACTGTAATCGACAGCGGTCATAAGAAAAACAACAACTAGTTAGCTAGTTCCAGAATTCCGGAAAATCATGCACAAGATTAACAGTTATATACTTTATATTAAGTATTACTATACATTTGTGGTGAAATTGTGTGATGTATACATGCATTTATGAAGTCTAAAAAGATCGTTCGTATAATTATTTCAAGGAATAGCGAACTCTTGTATAGATGTATATGTATGCAGCACCTCAGTCCCAAAATTTTTTTTTTGATGCGGCAGAAAAGGTTGCCCGCCTCTGCTGTAGAGGCTTTTCACAACTCTATAAAATCCAGTTTTTGATATACCTTTAGTACAGAATATGGAAGTATGATCTATACTATAAAGTAGAATGTGAGGTGTATGTATGTTACTTATAGACATCAAAACCGCTTGACCAATCTTGATAAAACTAGGCAGGAATGTTTCTTGGGTACTAACTTAGACCGTAGTGTATGTATAATAGCCCTAAAACAAACTTAAGACCCTAAAAAAATAAAGTTGTCCGACTCTATTACAGCTATAGTATTTTATGGATCTAGGCCATGTCTACAATGTTGACATGAGAAAAGATAGAAAGGATTTAGACCTAGATCTAATTTTAAGAAATACACTTTGCGCAGATAGTTTTTTACTTTGACACATGAAAATACAAAAGAAGATCCACTGATTTCATTATATAATAAAATTAACCTTCAATTTTGTGTTTCAAAAGCATTTTTTGCATTAATTAGTTCCTTATATCTGTGACTACAGATTTCCTGGCGAACATTCTTTCATTAGACAATACCGTAATGAATCGCGTACTAAAAATTAATTCGTTTAATTGTTTACTTTATAATCCCATCCCTAGATCTAAAACTCTAATTCAACACTAAGATGATAAAACTTCTCTTCGCACAGATAGTTTTATACTTTAACACATGAACATACTAATTATAGTCCATTCATTTCATATTTTGATCAAATAAACATTCAAATTTGGTTTTCTAAAGCATTATTTTTAGGAGACTACATTCGTTTACAAAAGCTGCGAAGCCGAGTTGAGATAGGCCTAGATCTATATTCATTCATGAATCGCGTACTAATCGTTTACTTTATAATCCCATTCATTTAACAAAGCTATCGCTCTTTTCGTTTTTAATAGATATGAATGTATCGGCTTCTGGTAAACCCATTTTCGCAAAACTAATTTTATTTTCGTAGCGAAAGAGAAATAACGTGAAAGGATCATTAGCTAAGTTTAACATAGGCCTACATCTAAATCCAATCCACTACATTAGTAAACACAAACTTAGACCCGCAGGCCGCGGGTAATGTCAGGCTAGTATATATATATATATTAAAGCATATCAAAGTTGTTTTAGTGCAGTTATAAGTAAAATAGTAGCAAACACGGCATGAAGGCTACAAAAAGGCCTATCCTACGAGACGACCAATAGGGCTCTGAAGGGAAATAAAATACAAAATAAAAAAGATGCGTACTGATGACACGACCCTTCAAAGGATGACATGTCGTCATTTTGCTTGGATATTTGGTACCCCTATAATGAAATGCCTTTTAGTAATTGTAGGTTAGTAATACATGCAGTATGGCTCCGTTTGGTTTCCGATACAGTCAACTAAGAGGGGGGTGGACATCATTACATTTTTGAACCCTGGCAATGTGTATCCTTCTTCGCCCCTGGTTATTAGCTAAATAGTATAGCGCTTTCGATCCGAGAGGTCACAGGTTCGTATCGTGGTGAAGACTGGGATATATAATACGCTATTTTTAGAACACCTCTGAGTCAAGCCAGCTGAAATAGGTAACGAACAATAGTTGGGGAAAGTAATTGCGGTTGGTGGATGCGCTGGCCACATGACACCCTCGTTAACCGTGTCCCACATAAACATATGACCTCTACATCATCTGCCCCATAGATATACATCGCAATGTCTGAGAGGGGAACTTTCCTTTTCTTTATATATTATCTAGCTGGCTACAGTAATCTTCCACAAAGGTGACCTCGACATAGTTTAATTGTCTAAGTCTTTATTTTATTTAACATGCATTGATGTATCCGTTGTACAGAATATGTAAGTACGTAAGGGACGGTCTTAAGCTTTGGCAAACTATGTAGCCACCAAAGGGCTTCCTATTGGTGGGGGCCTTGACAAGACCAAAAAAAAATATTTTTAGAGAAAAAAATTGCGAAACATGGAACAAATCTCAAACATGGCAGACACCCGATGACTCTATGCCTGCCTGCCTAGCTCTAAGTCTCTACCTGCCTGCCTAGCTCTAAGTCTCTACCTGCCTGCCTAGCTCTAAGTCTCTACCTGCCTGCCTAACTCTAAGCCTGTACCATGTATCAAGGTTGATTCATGAATGTTTTCATCTGTTTGTTAGACTACATATGTTAGGAGACCATTGTTCCTTCCTTCTAGTGAAATGTCAAAACTGTATCGGCACTGCCGTTCCTTTGGATACATCAGCTGCGTGGAGAGGGGGCAACTAATGTGTGGGCGACATCGTTCCGACCACAGCTGATGCCCAGGCATTCATCTCATGTCCATAGTCGCTTCGCGACTAAAGGAGGCCATAGATTTCTAGTCTGGTGATAACTTGTCGTTCATGAAGCATATTTGTGCTATCGTCGCTATCCGAATTTAACTTATTTCTTGATCTAGGACAGGTATAGATACGAACGACTCATAATTCAATGCGCGTTTTTCGGTCTTAATTTTTTGTTTTACTTTTTTCATTTGGGGCTACCCTATTTCACTTCATCATGGGCCTCCCTATTCATTTGGTCTAGGGCCTCAATATTTGCTTCACCTTGGGCCTCTAATTACCTAATGCCGGCCCTGGTATCAGGTACCATCTTATCGCTGCCTTATTTTCTCCATTTCTCTTTCACTTCTTTCTTTCTATTTGTGTAGTGTATTGCTTAAAGCAGATTAACCGGATCTATGTAAACAAAGAGAGAAGATTAGTGTGATTAAGCTTTTAATATGAAAATCTCCATTCTCTGTGTTAAAATTTACTCCCAGTGTTAAATATCTCATTTAAATGCTCAAGCGATTTGTTTTTTCTAATATATTTTGATTATTTGTTTTTTTCGCAGGCTTCTAATATACAACTTCTAGCTGGGAGATTTATTATTTATTAATTTCATTGTAGAACTGTAAGTATGATTGTACGTGTGGATGGCTTTACATTTTAAAAGTTTTAAATTAAATTCCTTTAACTATGTCATTGTTTAGAACCTTAAAGTTTACATGATTTTTAATTATTTTATTTATTGTATATTGGATTGTATATTTTCCCAAAGATATATACAGTGTTTTTTTTTTCTGTATTTTGAAAAGCGCATATCTAGTTCATAATTTCCATTTCAATCAATTGAGTATACTGCGAAATATTTGCAATTATACAATTTTTGCTTTGTTTTTTTTTTCACGTGTTTTACGGTTCCATTTTGCTATGTATTTTCTTTTCTTGAAATTAACATTTTGTAAAAATCTTTGTTGAAGATGAAAGCTCAATACAAACACATGTAAGATAATTTGTAAAAAATGTAATTATTTGCCATTACCCGTTTTGTTATTGGGAAAGATTTTAAACAACTGCAAAGCGTGAACCTGAAGCTCTTCACTTAAAGTCATGTCTGAAGGTCCCACAATAACAGCCATCATTGCTGTTTCCGGTCGTACCATATCTTCATTGCACGACTTACGGATCCGGCTAGCTATCTACAGCGGAATTTCTGTAAAAGGCTACCTGTGCCAGACTCCTGCTCTCTGAAAGGAGTCAAAAAAAAAAAAGATGACAAATATAAAATTCCAAAACTCGGCTGGTTTTGTAATTATTGATAAATATTAGTAAATAAAAGGCTGCAAAGTTGTGTATTTTCTCACAAGAAACAGCTTTACGTTGAAACATATCACTGGCGTAAATATAATTGTGGACTTCTATGTTTGTTCTCTTCAGTTTATGCTTTGTGAAAAAAAAAGCCTATCTCTTTTGTCCACTGGATGATCAGTAAAATTGCTCATCCAACTTTTGCATTATGCGCAAGATTACAAAAATATCACTGATCTTATGAAGCTTGCAAGAAAAGGTTTTAAATGAAGTAAATATGCAAACACACGTTTCTGATATATTTATTAGTCAGTTTGTGTGTTCCATCTAAAAGAAATTAAGGAAATAATTTGATTAACAGAAAAGATATTAATGCAGTAAACCAAATGGTGAAAGGCAGAACTTTTTTTACTTTTAGTCAAAAAGCCTACCAGGAGGTAATGTCCTTATTACCCTTTTTACATTCTGCTGGACAGTTGACAAACTGCATTGTCTTAGCGTATTCCTTAGTAGAAATACAGACATAATTACAAAGTGTATGATTTTAAATACACATAGCTTTAACCCACTTACATTGGGTTGTATTTAAACATGCCCAAGCTCTAAAAAGTGTCATATCTAATGATCTCCCGTTAGAATTTTATTGATATATTTATATTATTTATAAAAAAAAACGGGTGACGTATTGTTGTTGTGTGTTTATTTATAATTTGTGCAAACTTTGTTCCACGTGTGACTTGCAAATAAAACTAGTAAAACTATTTTAATAGAGTATCGTCTCTTTTGAAGTAACGTTTTTAATCTGTAAGATACGATGTCTCAAGGCAGCAAAAGCGTTTTACTTGTAGTAGAAATGTGTGTTCTTTGAAGCTTGCTTTTAGTGTTCGTATATATCAACTAAAAATATTCTTATGAATTGAACAAAATTGAAAATAAACTTCATCATTTTTTAAGATATGTTTATATTTTGTTTTATTTTATTTTAACATTGAGTCTAGTATATAAGCCTGGTCCAAGCTGAACAAAAAATTTACATCAAGATAAGTATGCACCTCATAAAAACAACTTTTCAAAAATAAAGATATATACATAGAAATTTGTCCCATTTAGTATTTTCATAAGCAATCAACTATTATAAACATTATAAACATAATGTTTCACTAGGTTAAATGCATAACTTAGATTGTTCCAATTTAAATCAAATATAAAAAGCTGTAATTTCTCTTCACAAACACCGTATAACAAATCCTCAAATGTTGTTATAATAATTTAAAATAAAACAACACTTTATGTAAAACAATTTAAATAAAAAAATATTTTTAAAAATAATCATTAAATACAAATGTTTGTTTTTTTTTAAATATGAACATTCTGAAATATATATATAGTTCGTCCATCGTGGTTCGATGATGACCACTTTGTCATCCAGGGGGCTGAGGGCTTTGCACTGGGGTTTTATGCCTCCTCATGTGGCTGTTGAGACATGTGTGGGCCCGGAATGTTCGGCCGCACACTGGGCAGGTTATTCCAGCTGGAGCTAGTGTCGTTTGCCCTGCTTTTCTTTTCTGGCGTTTTTCTTCTGCCAGCGTTGTTCTTTTTTCCTCAGCAACCTGTGCGCCAGTTTTCACAGCGCGACGCCATGATGCTCTGTCATGTGCCTCTGTCTCCCAGGTGCCTGGGTCTATGCTGAACGCCTTCAGAGAAGCTTTGAGGGTGTCCCTGAAGCGCTTCATTTGAAATATAAAAGTACTAACAACATGCTGTTACAAAGCATTTCGTCAAAATACGCTACAACACTTTAACACTAGTTCCTACCATTTCTCATTTATAAAATGACATATTGATAGACATTATATTATAGCTTGAGGTGTTTTTAGCCTCATCAATGTCATAGACTACTGCGAGATTATTAGATTCTAAAAAAAGTTAAATAAATAACAGTTTTGCTAAGATTGTGTAGTTCATACAAAATAATCGTACTAGATTCTAATTGTCACTAGCTGAACTGGAAAATATATTATACATACAAAACTGTGAGAGCTGTAACATTTGGAACATTCGGATTAATTATTTAAAATGTCTTTCAAATATGGTTGGCAAATAAAGTGGGCTAAATACTTATATATAAAATGTTAATGTTTAAAAAGAAATAGCGATAGGCTACAGTTATAGAGGAGCTCATAAAGACTAAAAATCCTTTGTATAACATTTTTAATATTATGAAATTTAAGACATTTTGGTGTTCATTATTATTATAATAATAACTAGCTGATACCTTTGAAAAAACGCTACGGTTTTAAGAGTTGGTATATATTTTTTTTTAAGGAACACTATTAACTCTTTCTCTCCTAATCGACGATATCATCGTTGATTTGGCCTAATAAAATTAAATTAGTATTTAATTTTTTAAACTTGACTTTGAATTATGTAAAAAGAGCATGCATTTCCCTTTAATTCTACACTGAATACAACATTTTCTAATTATAATAAACAACAAAGCTATTAAAGCCCAATCATAACAGGGTAGTGAAATAGTAATGAGCAAAATGAGGAATTCCTTTTAAATGTGGAAAAATAATTACGGAGAGAAAGAGTTAAAACCTCAATAAAACGTTCCTCATTACAACGCTCCCACACCCAGTAGCGAACATAGTGGATGGCAAGTGGCGCAACTGACCCAGGTCCTTCGCCTTAGGCTGGGGGGCCCGCGATCGTATATTTCCTTGTCACCTTCTGCTTCGCAATCCAGATAATTTCTCAGATACAACTTTTGTACAATTGATTTTTTAAATGAAAATTAATAATGAAATATAATGTTTTTTTGTTTTTTTTTTTACTTTTTAGGGGATATGTCCCAAGACCGCCCGTGAAATTAAAATTCTCGCAGTATTTAATTTCATAATTGTACACTAATTTTGTATATGAACAGTATCACAAAACATACCCTAACACTTTAATCTCCTAAATAACTATTCCCCATTCGCTGTATAATCATTACATGTCACATGTTTCTGCCGTCACGATAGAATTACGAGCTATTGGTCTACACAGGTTGCGACGTTGCAGATCGACATTTGGACAGCGCATCTGGAGAGAAGATACATAATATTATTGTTACTGTAAAGCGACAAGCCAGGAAAGTTCCGTGAATTAATCCGTTTGGACCGTCTAAGCAATTATTTGGTTATTGAATGTGTTCTAGTTCTTCGTAATAATTAGTAACTTTCCGATTCCTTCGTGCTTAGCAAAGATTATTATTATCTAGTTTGTTCATTTTTCATGCAAAATGTTTCTGAATCATTAATTACGTTTATTAACCTTTAAAGGCGAATCATTTCATGCAGAACAATTAAAATACAGTGTGTAATTAGTGACAGGCCAATATTACGTAATGTACTATGTTTTGTAGCAAAAAAAAGGCCTACAGCGTTAAAAGTGGACTAGCCCGTTTGCGTACTGTGTTGCGGTATATATAGGCTCAGTGCCCCGTATATGATACACTGCTAAGGCCGCCTCTGCCCCCATCCCAAAGTTGACTAGCCTTCATAAGTCCCCTTTTTTGTTTTCTCATTATTCAATCTAACGATCAACAAACCCTTATTGTGGAATATAAACAAACACTTTATTGGAACATGAGCGCTAGCCTTCCATCTCCCTACATTTCACTAAAATCCCCCCCCCCCCAACTGTCACACATGCAAGTTCAAAAAGTTCAAACAATATTTTCATATGAAACTCCCCTTCTGACTGAACAGTTTGAAAGAAGAAACAATCACTATTTACAACTAAGTCTAGCCTTTAAATTTTCTAGATCTAGAGATGCACCTTTTTTTTTTTTTAATCATCGATATTCACATTAACATCTCATTATCGTATTTTATCGTTCATGGCAAATGAAATGATTATTGATTATCAATTAATAAATGAATAAATGACCAGGATCAATAAATTTATATTATAGATTAATATTCATCTTTTGTGGTCTTAGAGGGCCTTTCAAATTATATCATTCCCACGTCAGATTTAGGTCTTGTATCACTACTACGCACACAGTTCGAATTTAAAAACATGACTCGTGACATCAAAAGCGTGTGAGCAATCAATTATAATTTGTAAATGTCTTTTTTTTAGACAAATGTTATGTCGTTTTTTTTTTTCACGTGTCACTGTGTCATGAGAATAGAGCAGAAATAAAAAAAAGGGCACAATCTATTAAGAAATATTTTCCGATGACGTCTTTATTTCCAGATCTATAAATTATCACAATTCATATTTATACAGCAGGGGCGTAACTAGGGATTTGGGGGCCCGGGGGGATTGACCTCTTTGGGGGCCCCTTGCATTTTGACATTCGACATATGACCTGAGATAATGTACGCAAATACATATAAGCCCAAAATCAAATTGGTTCAGTATATCAGTAAACTTAACAAAAAAATAATCATGAAGACTCTTTTAATGAATATTGCCGTTGTTTATTAGTTAAATAATGCACAAGTGACAGCTCTCAATTGATATCGCTTCAAGTCGTTCATTCTGTGCAGCAAAGACATCTATAACATCAACTACATCGATACTTTCTAGTATTTGTGACTTCAATGACATTAAAACCATGATAAGCCTTTCTTGCGTCATTGTGCTCCTGAGATACTTTTTGATGAACTTGAGCTTTGAGAATGATCTCTCACATGACGTAATGGAAGTGGCCTGAGTTAGCGGTATTCGGAGGAGGTTGCAAAGTTTGAGCACACGTAATTCCCATATGAAGCCTTTTTCCTAAATATGTCTATTGGTGATTGTATTACTGGTTTGTTGATGAAAAGTGCTCGTGCATCAATGACATCATTGAAAAAGCGATTTGCCATTTATTTCATCATACAAACAGGAAAAGTAGTACAGTTTGTCATAAGCGTGTCTTCATCTAACAGGTGTCTTGGTTCAAGAAGAAACCCAAAGGTATCCATTTTCTTTCCAGCCTTTGGAATCTGCCCTTCATCTCCATATGAAATCTGTCCAGCACTTCTGTCGCAACACGTTTGAATTGCAGTTCTATTGACAGTACTACATTAGAACTCAATTTCCCATCAAGTCTTTTCTTTCTTCTGATTGTTTTGATTACAGGGCATCCATAGTATTCACTACCTTCTTTTGCCTTTTCGATGGATTGGGTTTTTGTCTGTTTCTCATCATTTTGCAGAAAGCATGAAAGGGTACTAATTTCTTTAGCAGCTTCCCGTATATGCAGTCCAGACTTTTGTAGTTTCTTCCGAACTATATTAATTAAGCGCAAGGGCTTTGACCAGAATTCAAGATAGGCAAAAAATTCTTAATTTTCCACTGCATGAAGAATATTCTGTGCTAATATTATATGGTATTACGTCATTGTTGGTTGTTTATGTTTTGTGCGAAAGCAAAAGGATTCAGAGCATACAAAAGTGGGAAAGATCCATATCTCGTTATGCTCGAGTATAGAAATACTCCGATAATCGGACTGCCGTATTCACCATCACAACTGATGACGAGTAGAAGACTCAGGGAATCATTCCAACTGATCCCAAACTATTGAAACCATCGGTAGCTGAAAATGCAGAGACATTAATCAACGAACGACAGATGAAAAGCAAAGTGAAATACGATGCAAAAGCTAGACTACCTAAATATTATTCTGTCGGAGAGTTCGTCTATGTCAAACATGGCAGAAAGATGTTGAAATAAAAAAAACATCCAGCACCCAGATTTTACATCATAAAGACAAACGATGGAAAAATATACAGAAGAAATCAACGCTTTTTGAATAAGAGTTTCGATGAAGACATCTCTGAGTACTATGATACCGATGAAGACAATGAACTACAAACTGTTGGAACAAACGAAACAGACAGTAATAGACCAATGTCTAGAGAACTTGTTGTGCCAGTCAAGACAACCAGAAGTGGACGAATTGTTAAAGTAGACAGGGCCGGCCTTAGGCCTCTGCAGCCTATGCCCCGCGCTAATTCTAAGTATTAAATTAAACCATTATAACGTAAATAAATTAACAGGGTTTTCGCGACCTCCTGATTTTCCAGGGCCTCCAGGAAATCTCACGAAAAGGCAAAATATGCGATAAAGTCCTGAACTTTTTTTGAATTTATTCAGATCTCCTGAAATAGACGAAATTGACATTTTGGGGTGCCAATAAATAAAAAGTGGCATTGCGAGCCTTCATTTGATAAAAATTTATTGCAAGACGAAAGTAGGCCTATTTTCTAATTCAAAGAAAATAATTTTGACATTATGCTTATCCCTACCCAGAATAGGCCCCGCGCGATCCATTTCGCATAGGGCCCCGCAAATGCTAATGCAGGCCTTCTTAGTAGATATCACTCTTAAGAACTTTAAAAGGAAGGGTGTGATAATATTATATGATATTATGTCATTGTTTGTTGTTTATGTTTTGTGCGAAAGCAAAAGGATTAGATGGAAATAAAAAGGGATTTTCCATTGAATGGAGGAAAGATAAATAGAGGGGTAATAACTCGAGTGTGAAGTTTAATTCTGAAATTATAGACGCCAAACCCGAATAATGGACTATCTTAGCGTTGTTAAGAATAACTTTTAGATCTGTTATACTCGATTCTGTAAATTTTGGTTCAAGGTTAATTAGTTTAGCCACAAAATACTCGCCATTTAGATCTATTATTAGTAAAGGTAACAAGATAACTGGAATTCGCTGTATATCAGGCAGTTTTATTCGTGGCAACAAAGTTTAAAATGTAAAACTAACTTTAAAAAACAACTTTGATCTCTGTGGTAAAAAATATTTTTAGAATGTCAACAAAGTCAACGTACTGATAGACCTAGATCTAGGTTTAGTCTTTGTGATAAATTTAATCCTGTTGACACTTTTGTCAATCAAATATATTAATTTATGTATTTGCAAATTTATTTCGGCACCCATTTGGCCCCCCCCCCTAGGTGGGGGCCCGGGGGGATTTTAAAATTCTCCCCCCCATGCCCCGCCCCCTTGTTACGCCACTGTTTATACAAATAAAATTAGGAACCTGAAAAAATAATATCGGGAATTTCCGATATTCTTTTGAATAATTAAATAGATCTCGATAGATCATAAGTAGAAACTTCCGTATATCTAAGTATTTTTTTTTATTCAGAAAAGATAAAATGAATTATAATTCGGCATTATTCACTCTCATTGTAATACAATCTTCTGCAGTTCTCTTAAGAGGCAAGTAGATCTAGAGTCTAGATCTAATATCTATTGGATATCTGCTTATATGATAATTTAATATTCTGATCATATCTGAACGAGGCTATTTACTAGCTAAAAATAGTTTTTTAGCCGAAAAATGTCTATTGCTACAGTCGATTTATTTGCAAAGTTAACAGATCCATGTCCTCCTTCGGTTCCAAAGCATCTATGGATCATCTCATAAAAATTATTTAGCAATATTAGAAATCTCTCTCTTTCTCTCTCTCTCTCTCTTTTTCTCTTTCTCTCTTTCTCTCAAGATGGCTATCTAGTTGTGTGGTTTGCATTTTTAATTTGGGTTCTGAGTATCTATCTATCTATCTATCTATCTATCTATCTATCTATCTATCTATCTATCTATCTATCTATCTATCTATCTATCTATCTATCTATCTATCTATCTATCTATCTATCTTTCTCCCTGCGTTTTGTATTTTCTCATTTTCTGTTCCACATCTCTATGATAGTAGTAGTGTAAATGAGGCTAAGGTAATGAGAAAATACAGTGAAACACGATAAAATGGAAGCAACCTGAGATTATATATATCTTGGAAATGAATATAGACCACGAGCACAATCAGGGGGTAGCACTTCTACTCTCAATAGAGGCATCAGAAGCTTTCTTAGGAAGGGAGCCAGTTTCCTCGTGATATTGTCAGTGAGAGATAAGAATAAATATCATTGAGTGTTTTACACCCACAAACGCAGCACCAGTAGAGAAGAAAGAATAATTGTATAACGGTCCATAGCTTTTACTAGAGCAAACACCTAAAAATAATATCAAGCTTATTATTATGCTGGTAAGGAGCTCTTATTGAGAAAACATGGTAAGTCACATGTATTGAAAAAGGGGACCTATTAGCTGATTTCTGCGCATTCAATGATGTCATCATTAGAGGAACCATTCTTCCACACAAAAAAACATACAACCCGATCGGTAAAAATGAAAATCAAATTGACCTTATTGCAATCTCTAGGAAATCGAGGAGAAGTCTACTTAATGTTAGGGTGAGACGAAGAACAGATGTAGGCTCTGTTATCATCTGCTAATTACAACAGCAAGATCAAACTCAAATTCTTTGATGATTTTTCAGACAGACCACACTTCAAAGTCAATACCTAGTACTTGAAGAGCGAGAAAAACAAGGCTGTAATCCAAGAACAGAAAGAGATAGAAGATATAAACCAATGCCCAAATATAAAGCAACACGCTTATCTTAGAATCCAATATGACGTAGTAAACAATTCTGCATGAAAATGCAAAAAGTGGAAAAGCGTCAGGTCCAGATGGAATACCAATGGAAAAACTTAAAACACACCTCAATACAGAAACTGAAATGCTAAATCCACTGCCATGCAAGATTTGGGAAAAAGAACACGCTCCTAAATTCTAAAAGCTGGATTATCCATTTAATTAACCCCGACAAGGTGACCTCACTCAATGACACGACTGGCGAGGAATCAGGCTACTATCAACGCTAAGACAGTTCTTCACTAGGATAATACTGGAACGCCTAAGACCAGAGCTGGCTAAATACTTTCGGTCTTGTCTCGTGTAAATATGGCTATATGACCTGGATCCATGAAATAGTACTACTTTCAGAGAGTTGGGCACGTTTTTTTCGTTTTTTTTTAAGCTCTTAAGCTTGTTTTAGGGCTACTTTACTGTTTCATTTAGTACGCAACGAACATTTAAAGCAAGTTTTTTTCAAAATTGGTCAAACGGTTTTGATTTCCATTCGGAACATAAACACATGAATACATACATACTCCTATATACATACAAACATACATACATACATATTTATTTACTTTCTTACGCATTATATTCTAACTCTTTAACATACTTGTAATTTTTTTTTTTTTAGATGACAAAGTTGTTGAACGCCTAACAATAAATGATAACTTACGAAGTTCTGTAGAATGTGGATCTAATTTTACCAAAGGAGTGGAGCAACTAACAATCCATGGTGCAGTCAATATTTCTGGTATAGAGGTTTACTCTATTGCATTTGAAATTCTGCATTCTGGGAGCAAAGAGCCTTTAGTAAGATTTGTTTTCTTTTATCCATCATTTCATCTAGACTCTAAGGCAGTGGTGTCCAAAGTTGGTCGTTGTGCTAACCGTCGGTCATAGAAACAGATAAATTTTACAGCATCGTCAGGTCTTAAAGGGTCCACTTTACTATGCTTTGATGCATTGCTAGGAAAGAAAATGATTTTCAACTTAAAACTCAAAAAATGGTATAGGTTATCTGTTTGATTTTATTTACCGTTTTAATATAAGTAATTTAAAACTGCAAATAGACCTTATAAATGTAAAACTAAACGCACATTACCTGCGTTTGTTGTTAAATCTTTTCTGAACACAGAAAACTTGCAAAGAGGTGCATGATGTAATTTTTTAAAATGTGTAGACTTTAAAAAAAACAAAATTATCCTACTCACTGTTAACACTTAGCGACCCTTTCATGCAGGTTTCAACCATTTTTTTTTCTAAATGATCATATGATGGTGAAGTTTATTTGAAGAGTTTATACTATCACTTATTATAGGTGCCTCCCTCGTCCTGTAATACAATAACCGCTAGAAGAAGGCTGATATATTTCACAAGTGTTATTTCTACCCGTGTTACAATCAGTTATAACACTGCCCCTTTATACAGCTGTCCGTCCCAGACTGAATGTACCAGGCTGTAAATGTTTATCGGTGAAAGTAGAGGGTAGGGTCGATCGATGGCATAGAAATGGGCTTGTAGCTTGAGTTTTATTGGGATATCTACTTTGCACTTTGCAAGCGTCACTTTATCCGTTACTTTCAGTTGATCTTTCTATGGTTGAGGAGATCATGTATGTGGTATTCATTGACTTGCTTTTCTCTTAGTGAGGTGAGTAGAGAGGTGGTAGCTATGATCATCAAGACACTTGGTCTAATACGTTGGTTCAACAGGCGACTTAAGTGATGCCTTTCAAATAAGTTGTAAGACCACAAGACAACAGTTTTGACAAATGGATCATATTCTTCAGCCGTGTCTCAAGGACAAGGCTGTGGACCCTAGATGTCTTTTTATTAACTTCTGTTTCATATAATTAATTTATCTTCTTTACAATATAAAAACGTAAAAAAAAAATCTATCGGGATTGGAAATAATTTTTTTTTTAAGTTATTGTCATTGTACGAGGTGTGATAGAAGTAGTAAAATTCTCATGATATATAAAATGTTAATGATAAAAAGAAATATAATCTTTAATTGACATCGATTTCAATGATGGTTTTCTTTCCACTTGTCATCATTTGTTAAAAAGTGTAACAAGTGAACATAAATTGTTGTGATTGATAAACAAATAGTATGTTATTTAGAGGATAACTGCCTGGTCGTGCCCTATGCGCGCTGGACTATCATTCGAAATTTTTGAAGGTCCCGGGTTCATACATTGCCGCTACCATTCCCCTTCGCCTTGCGGGAGGTTCGGACAAGGAAGTAAATTATCTGCAACTCTTAATGAACATCCTATAGAAACATGTAAACATTTTACAAACATTTATTTACAATATAAGTAATACAAAAGATAAACAGCACGAGACTCTGTAGAGTATTGTAAGTTCGACCTCAAAAGCGACTACCACCAGATACCTATCAGGGACGATCAGAAGCAGTAAAGGTGTTCTTACTCCTTGCATTGATGCAGACTGGTCCTGAAACTCTAGTCCTGAGAGCTTTAAGCTTGATCGAAAGTATTTGTGTGACTCACCCTCGACGGTACGGGTGGAGAGCTATTGGAGTCTCTTTTAAGGCAACAAACACGCCAGCCTTGACGCGGTTAGCCATTGGATGAGACGTGAAACGAGCCGAAATTAATAAATTATACAGGCTGGTTGGCGTTACACGCATCCTTGTTAGGAGCGTCTCCCTCATACTAACTAATGAAATACGTACTAAGAATAATTTGCCTAATATGTTAAAATTTGCTATACTGGAGCATAACTTAAATATACGTATTAAAGGCAGGGGCATAACTAAAGAAGGAAACAGTGGCATCTTAGTAGGGTGTTGCATTCCTTTTAACCTCATTTATCGACAGGTAAACAAGTGTCCGCGGCTACTAATGACAAAAGAACCGAAACAAGACAGTGGGGGTGGGGGAGGCAAAAAGCCATTGCGGGTCTGGCCCACCAAATATAATTTGCGTATCATTGTCAATATAGTCACTGAGAGTGTTTTGTAAAGAAGTAGACGAAATAATATTATTATAAGTTTGTACATTGGTTTTCATAACTCACCCCCCTTGTTTATCCCACAATCTGGATTTTTACTTTCAAAGTGCAGTCTTGCTGTTGTCCGTATTTCTTTAAAGTTTTGTTTTTTTATTTCTTTGGTCTTACGGAAAAAAATGCAGAATTTTTTTTTTTTTTTTTTTTAAGGAATGCAATATTATAAACCAAACAACCAATCTGAGTTCGAACCGACCTGAATGCGGATATCAACAAGACCCCACAGACTTAAATATAGGGAAATTCACCTATCGGATTGCCCTTACAGAAAAGTATAGTTTGGCAGTTTTCAAGGCAACTCTTAATTTTAAAAAGGGTTCCGAAGACGACAGCGAGATAAAAAATATCAAGTTGCCTAAAGTTCTTCATTTCCGTAAGTTCAATGTACTTTTTCACATTCATTGATACGTTAAATATATTTGATATTTAAATATATATATATATATATATTTATAGATTGTTGAGAGAGTGACCAAGCCCTATTTAAAAAAAATATGGATTATTTTGTCAATATTTAGAAAACAAATAATCTCACAAACTTTTAAATACCTTGGTACTATCTTTGGCAATAAACTAAATTTTCCTTCAAATACTAATTATATCAGAAAAAAAGGGCAGCAAAGGTTACAATTACTGAGAAAACTGTCTTCGTTTAATTTTAGTGAAAATGGCTTGGCTATGTTTTATCACGCTCACATCTGCAGTATTTTGAGTTTTTATATCACTGCCTGGTATGGCAATCTGAGCATTAGAAATAAAAATGAACTCTGAATAATCCTAAATATTTATGTTAAAGTAATAAAGTAATAATCCCATTTGGACAGCTGTTTGAGAAAAACATTCATAAAAAAGCTAAAAAGATTCTAGAAATAAAAAATCACTCTTTTGGTCAGGATTTTGTGATTTTACCATCTCAAAAGAAACACAAGACACCGATAGCAAAGACAGACAAACACAAAAACTTTTTTGTGTATCCATCATGGGCGTAGCCAGGATTTTTTTTCGGCGGGGGGGTTTAAGAACCCCCCCCCCCCCTCGGGAAAAAAATATTTGTATATATGTATGTGTGTGTGTGTGTTCATAATCTTTATTACATTCTGACCCTTTATTCTTTCGGAACACGTTTATTGTGCCCTAGAATAGGTTCTTTAGTTAGTGGAAAAATTGTTGACTCCTCGCCATTGCCAGCAAGGGGCTCTGGGGGAGCTCTAGAAGCTCACCATAGCGGGGCGAAGCCCCGCCGCCAAGAACTATTTCTGGCATAGAATGCCAACAAAATGCATATTCTGAGGTATCTACAGTGCATTTTCATGCTATTAAAAAGTCTTATTTCAAAAATGTATGTGCTATTTTTACTGACTAAAACCCTGCCGCGCCGTTCGGCGCATTTGCCGTCAAGCTGTTTCCACAAAAATCTGTCACTGGCAATTTCTGAAGCCTCTTCCCACCTGCTCTGAGGTCCTCCATGAATGACTGGTGCCAAGTTGTACTATGATGTCATCGCAACTCTTATTATGCGTAATTTATTGTGTCGTAGAACATGCCCCGCAAACCTCATGCGACGCTCTGTCACAATTTTACTAAGGGGTTGACTCCCAGTTTGGCATAGGATTTCCTTGATTTAGACTCGATCTCAATAACTAACTCCTAAAATCTGTCTTAGCCATCTTTGTTGAGCCACATTTAGTGTTTTTCAATTTCGGCAGATGACTATTCACTGCACTTTATTAATGGAGCCCCGCCACTGGTAGAAATGTGTAACCTCTCTTGGATACGCTCTTGGAATTGGGTGACTGTAGTTTGCTTTAGATTATATATTGAAAAGTGAAGTTTTATCGTCAAAATCATCTGTTAGAGGTTTTAAACTAAAAATCGCAGGACTTTGTTGATGTTTTTTAAATTCAAAACCCCATTTAGCTACGATCATAGAATTTGGTAACTGTAGTTTGCTTTAGAGTAATATTGAAGATAGAGGTTTTCCACCGCAAAATGCTCCGTAGGGTGATTTGAAACACAAAACCATCTGGAGGAAAGGAGTTTAAACTCAAAACCCCCAATTCGCTTGGCTACGCTCAAATAATTTTAGTATGTAATTTGCTTTTTTTTTATATTGAAGAAGTATTTTTTAGCA
The DNA here is from genome assembly GCF_947242115.1 of Biomphalaria glabrata. Taxonomy (NCBI): domain Eukaryota; kingdom Metazoa; phylum Mollusca; class Gastropoda; family Planorbidae; genus Biomphalaria; species Biomphalaria glabrata. Next base: position 7,346,871 of record NC_074724.1, on the reverse strand, counting down.
TCAAACCCTTGTGAGGGGGGATATGAACTCAAAACCCCTTTTGGTAACGCTCATAGCATTTTGAGTGCGTAATTTGCTTTTTTTTTACATTGAAGATGTATTTTTAACTTCAAACCCCGCTAGCCGGGGGTTTAAACTCAAAACCCATATGGCTACGCTCTTAGATTTTAGAGTGTGTAATTTGCTTTTTTTTTTTATTGATGATGTATTTTTTAGCTTCAAACTCCACTAGAGGGGAGTTTAAACTTAAAACTGAGTCAAAACCCATTTAGCTAAGCTCATAACATTTTGAGTGCATAATTTGCTTTTTTTTTCATATTGAAGAGGGGGTCTATCGTAAATTTTGGAGGGGGTTTTAAAATCAAAATCTTCCTTAACTGTGCACTTGGAATTTGGGGATTATCGTTTGCATTTTTTGTGTGTTTTGTTTTATAGAAGAGGGGGATTTAACTGCAAAAACCCCTGGTAGGGGAGTTTTAAACTCAAAACCCCTGGTAGGGGGTTTTAAACTCAAAACCCCCTGTAAGGGTTTTAAACTCAAAATCCCCTGGTAGGGGTTTTAAACTCTAAACCCCCTAGTAGGGGTTTTAAACTCAAAACCCCTTTGGCTGCGCTGGGGCAAGTGATGGTTTAGTATTAAAATCTCACCTAAAATAAAGAAAATCAAAGCAAAAAATCAGTCACTTAAGTCCGTCTCCCCCCCCCCCCTCTCGGGGGGATTTCATTTCGGGGGGGGGGTTGAACCCCCAAACCCCCCCCCCCCTGGCTACGCCCATGGTATCCATGGCAATCAAATCATCAAATAGAAACAATTTGATACAAACTTTTTACATGTAAATTATCAAGTGTTTTCTGTGAATATAGGATTTTTTTTTTTTTTATAGTTATAATGTTTTGTTTGGTGTAATGCACACATTGTAAGACAGATTTCCTTATGAACAAAGATTATTATTATTCGTAGTAGTATTATTTCATCAAATATTTGCAAAAGCACTTTTACACATTTAATACATTAATAAAAAAGTGCTAAACATAATGTGCGTCTTTTTTTTTTCTAAAAAAAACAACAACAACAAAAGATCGATATTTGTTATTGCCCGTAGACTACCAAAACCTTTCCGACGGACCTATGATTATTACCTGCTTTAATAATTAACGTTGAAAAACAACAAAACAACAAAAAAAACCCCTGTAATACTGGAATTAAAGCACCCAAATTTTGAGTTCGTGTAAAATAAAGAGAGAGAGAGAGGGAGAAAGAGAGTAGAGAAAAGAGAGATCGGGAAATGAAATTTTATTATTATTATTATAGCTTTTATATAGCGCTACTTTCATGCTTATAGCAATTTGTGGACCGGTGGGGGGGGGAGGAGGGGTATCTAGGCCTTTAGGCTACACGCAAGGCTCGTAAAGTAATTCTGTACGTAGTAAAGAATGAATACAATGCATAGACGAATTTATTTTCTAATACAAACTCTTAAATTTCACTTATTATCCGCTTCCCTACCCAAACTTGGCCCCGCGAACTCCGTTTTGCATAGGGCCCCACAATGGTTAAGTCCGGCCCTGCTATTTACTAGATTACTTAGATTAGTTTCTAGTCCAAACCTTCCGCTGGACAAAGGGTGATGGGATCAGGCAGGGTTTGATAAATTTAAAAGACAGTTCATCGCGCAGCCAGTCATCCGTAGTGTGAATACTACTCTTGTTTTCTCGTGGACTATCCGCAGAAATAAGAGAGTGATCTTTCCTTTACTTCTTGTTTGACCTGTTGAGGGAAGAAGAGAATTATATATATAGAAGATAGTTATAATTATAGGTATGTTAGTTAAAGATCTATTCTACTCTAGAATTATCAGTTATATTTTGTTTACAAGTTTGGTGATAAATCTTACCTTTGTTTTTAAATATTGTACATTAATTTTAGATATTGTTCAAATGTTTTTTGGTCGTTTACTAGCATTCTTAAATTGTAAGAGTGGCAAAATAAAATATTATAAACGAAAAGCATAATTTAAATCTATTCTTATGCCAAAATAAATGTTGCAGTGGTTTTTTATTGCTCTTTCAAAGAATTTTAGACATGTTTGGTCACCAAAAGATTGGCAATTCGTGTTTCCTATCCTAAAGAATAACCTACGAATTGTATGAAAAATATAATGTTTCTTTCTTTCTATATTTTTCTAGAACCAGAAGATTTAAGATATGAAATTTACATTGATGATCAGCCACTTGGCAACAAAACCAACGTCTCTATGCCAGACCATAAAAGCAACTTAAAAATCAAGTATCATAGTTTGCATGGGAAAAAGTTCACAACTAAAATGGAAATAACATACAGTAATAGAACATATACTTTAAAAGACGGCAAAGAATATTGGCTTAATTGGAGTATTTCCGATTGTAGAGAATGTAATGTCACTGTAAGATTTTTCATCTGCACTAATTTGACCAATGAGACATGTATCATTTTTATAAATAGAAGTACCGGTAAGTTTATTTTTTATTAATCTTATATAAACTGTCTATGTCTGTCTGTCTGTCTGTCTGGTAAAACGTTTTTTCTCTCATTTCCCAGACTCGGATCGAGTAGAAATATTTGAGCACAATTATTCATTGTGCCTTACAAGATATGTTAAATTTACCAAGTAGTTAATTAATTGTTGGTGAATAATTATTTTGTATATTTTTGTAATTAAGAAAATGAACGATCGGGTAAAGACTACCAATCTGAAGTGTTGCTTTTGTGTTCTGTTAGCTCTAAATGTAATTGTAAATGGCAATTAGGATAGAAAGTCTCTTAAAAATCAAAACAGTCTATAACAGCGGTTCTCAACCTTTTAAGCTCGGCGACCCCTTTTTACAATATACCACACTGCCGCGACCCCCCCCCCCCCGCCAATAGACACACACAGCAATAAAAGAAAAGACAATAACAATCCTTATTTTTGATGGTCTTAGGCGACCCCTGGCAAATCGTCAATCGACCTCCAAAGGGGTCGCGACCCACAGGTTGAGAACCCCTGGTCTAGAACAAGGTTACAAAGACAGTTTGTGTGGAAACAAAAACTAAACAGGGCCCTTGGAGTGGTCCACACAGGCAGGTAAAAAGGCTGGTTTCAATATTTTCAGCAAGAACATCAGAATGAAACTCTACAAAAGACAAATGACAGTGAAAGTGAATGTGAAGTTAGATGTGAACCTGGCCTAACTGATGTCTTATAATGAATATCTAATTATCAAATTGTTTTGTAAAGGGTCATTTTCTTATTCCTCAAAATGAAAAAAAATCCCGTAAAAAAAAAATCATTTAGTTAAGTGTTATGTGTTTATCATTCGACACTGCGGTTCACGCGATAATATGAAAACTACTTATTTATTGTTGTTTGAAATTATATTCAACTTATATGCATAATAAAAAGATTTTTTCTTTAAAAAAAAAGGAAAATTTTGTGTGTGCGTAAATGTAGTAGTTAGTTTAACAGAACTTAATTAACTTAGCAATACATATAATAAAAAATTGACAAAGAACCTAAAACTGTTTGCATAAATGTGTTAAAATATGGTAAATAGTCTTCTTCTCTACTAACGAGCCTCCCATGAAAAAAACGTTTGCATACGTGAATTTTTACTTTCAGAAAAGAAAAAATAAAAAGTAATAGTTACAGACAGACATTGCAAACAAAAATAATAGCGTCTTTTCCCCCTCTCGGTGGCCACTAAAAATTAAAGCTCATCTTTTGTGTAAAATGTTTGGGCTATTATTGGCTGAGAAGAAAGTTTTTGCAGTGTAACATCGCAAATGGTAAGGTTCAGACATTTGATAGTATATTCATTATGGCTTTAGTACGAAACATCAAGTGATTTGATAGTTAGTATATTCATTATGGCTTTAGTACGAAACATCAAGTGATTTGATAGTTAGTATATTCATTATGGCTTTAGTACGAAACATCAAGTGATTTGATAGTTAGTATATTCATTATGGCTTTAGTACGAAACATCAAGTGATTTGATAGTTAGTATATTCATTATGGCTTTAGTACGAAACATCAAGTGATTTGATAGTTAGTATATTCATTATGGCTTTAGTACGAAACATCAAGTGATTTGATAGTTAGTATATTCATTATGGCTTTAGTACGAAACATCAAGTGATTTGATAGTTAGTATATTCATTATGGCTTTAGTACGAAACATCAAGTGATTTGATAGTTAGTATATTCATTATGGCTTTAGTACGAAACATCAAGTGATTTGATAGTTAGTATATTCATTATGGCTTTAGTACGAAACATCAAGTGATTCGAAATCCCTACGTTCTAGGGTAAAACAGGCACTTTGTAACACGGTTAAATGGCGTATTCTTATCTAAGAGACTTAAAACCATTTCATTTATTGTTACGCCGACCACCTTTCAGTTCACTAAAAAAAGATTGCTTTTAGCGTGACTGTCGGACTATAGGAGGTTCATACCAGAATTCGCAAGAACATCGCTGTTTGTAGTGCAGCCTTTACAACTATTCACTATGAAAACACGGGAGACTATATTAATAACTGAGTCGTTTTGTCAGCATATTTTAACACATTTAAAAAAAAACGATTTAGATTTTTAAAATTTTGAGTATTTTTTTTTCAATACATAATTACATAATACTTAATTATTTTTCTGTCATAAAAGCTACTTAACGTTAAACATAATGTTTACTTTTGTTTTAAAAAGAAACATATTTAGATAGTATATAAGTCAAATTAATAAAAAAAAAATAAACAGCATTTCATACGACACACTAATATACAAAAAGTACAGTATCGGAAATTCTAAATACACTTGAACATTTAAGGGAACTCCAACATAGTCCAAAGCTCAACAACACCAGCAAAAAAAAAAAGAACTGTTATTCAATGGATACCAGTTCATGTACAACTAGAAGAAGATGAGAAGGCTGACACACTTGCCAAGAGTGGGAGAACAAACTCACAATTAAACATTGCAATCTATCCAGAAGAATTGAAGAAATTAATTGTAAATAAAATGAATGAGAAATGGACGAGCTCTCACGAAATCACAAGAAAGATGACGCCTATTGTAAGCTATCCCGACAATAAGACCAACGTTTAATCTTTCGACTCAGGACCGGACTCAACAGAATGCGACAACACATGTACCGGAAGGTCAAAATTGGAACCAGTGAAATCTGCCCATGTGGAGTGTCACCAGAGAATGGTGACCACGTCCTCCAAAACTGCTCTCTTTATCAAGAGGCCCGTACAAGACACTCCCCAAAAAACCCCAATAGAAAGAAAACTATATGGAGAGCTTCCTGATTTGGAAACCACTGTGCAGTTCATCTCATATATTGGTCTAGTCATCTGAACCCCCCAACATAAAAAATAGGAATGAAGAAGAAGAAGAAGATTTAAGGGAAAACTTTTTCGTTTAGGTCTTGACTGAGAGATTAGCCTATTTACAAAACAATTAAATCAATTAAATAATCGTTCAATAACATTAATTAGGCCAGCTTATTATTGAAGATTAAGATTAAACCGTATTTTGTGTATCATGTCGTTAGTCGAACTTACAATATTATAGTAATGGCAACACTTTTGATAATCGTAGGTCTCATCTTTTTGTAAGGACGGAAGTAGCATTTTAATGTTGGTATTTTGTAGTTCAGTTTTCGTTATTCTTGCCAAAAATAGTGCATTACTGCCTTTTTGTCTGCCTAAGTGGAACAATTAGGAGGCCGATTTCGAATTTATGTTTCCACACAAACTGTCTTTGTAATCCTGTTTATTAATATACTTTTTTCTTTATTTATAATTATATACTAGGAGGCGCGGTGGCTGAACGATAAAGCGCTCGGCTTCCGAACATAGTGTCCTGGAATCAAATCTCGGTGAAGACTGGGATTTTTAATTTCGAGATATTTGGGCGCCTATGAGTGCACCTAACTCTAATGGGTACCTGACATTAGTTGGGTTAAGTAAAGGCAGTTGGTCATTGTGTTGGCCAGATGACATCTTCGTTAACCGTGGGCCTCAGAAACAGATCACCTTTACTTCATCTGCTCTGTTGACTGCAAGTCTGAAAGGGAATTTTACTTTACTATTATTTTTCAGCATAAAGCCTTTTCATTTTTTTTTTATCATATGAGTTGCAGTTTTTAATTTACAAAACAAAACGTTTTATGAAAGCACGGAATTTTATAAATTGTTTCATTTTTCCTCTTGTATAATTATTAAGAAAAATTTATTGTGTTCATAATATACATGCAGAAATTTTAGAAAACTGCACTTTTTTTGTTAAACGCTTTTGTATTTCATTTTCGGTATTCCACAGATTAGCAAAATGTTATATTCATATGTTTAAAACAATATAAAACCATATAAAACAGTTTTTTCTTTTCCTCATAAATAGGAACATACGCTTGAAATCACAATGCAATGTATTTTTAGTGTGCCTGATTGGTAATGAATAATTTGATTCTTTTATAATTATGGCTCTAATTTCATTTCATCTTTCTTTTATCTTATAAGTTAATTACTCAGTTTCACGATTAAAATTATGAAACAATTTTATAAAGCGAATTTCTGTAAGAAATATAAACGGCAATATGTAATTTATAAACATGTGTTATTCATTTTTCATAATTCATATATATTCATATATTATTATTATTATTATTATAGCTTTTATATAGCGCTACTTTCATGCTTATAGAATGCTCAGAGCGCTATGGTCCAATCTCATTTGTGGACCAGTGGGGGGACATCTCGGAGAAGTAAACGCAACTCTACTTGAGCCAGGCCAAGTTTAAGCGTACTTAGCTTCTCGAACACGCTTCCACACACGCAACCACAACATACAAATGCACACCCACATATTTATATACATACATACATGCATAGATGAATACATACATATGCATATATATATATATATATATATATATATATATATATATATATATATATATATATATCGAGAGAGAGAGAAAGAGAGAGAGAGAGAGAGAGATAGAGAGAGAGAGAGAGAGAGACATATAAATATTTATTTTTCTTTATTGCATAATTTCTATTTTCGTATTTTATTTTACAGGGTCAAGAGAAAGCTTGAATTATAACTATTTCTACATTGGATTTGTGATTTTACCTCCAATAATAGTTTTGTAAGATGTGAATCTGGCATTTATTCAAAATTCGATTGAATTTTAATGTAAAATTAAAAGTAATAAAAAAAGAAATTAGGACATTTAAATGTAATCACTGAGACATAAAAAAAAAGGTCCAATATATTAGGTATTTTTTTCTTTTCATTGTATATATTTATGTTAAGTTTAAAATGTGTTAAAAATATTAATTTTAATAATTTTTTACAGAGCAATTTTATGCAAGAAACGAAAATGTAAAGGAAAAAAAGTGAGTTTTCATTTTTTAAAATAAAATTTCTAAAATATAGTTCATCTAAACTCCAATAAGGAATCTCAAGAGCCTAAAAGTTGTCACTTAAATAATAAACAATAAGGGCTGACATTCCTATTTTATCTTTAAAATATGCACTAGCTATAATTCTAAAAAAAAAATTCAAACAGATGTAGTTTTAATGCAATGACAATGCAATGCTATTATTTTCAGAAAATCTGATAACATTTGTCTTTCTTTTTGTTTAAAAGATACAATTATCTACATAGTCTAGATCTATTGTAGACCTATAATTTTTGACAATATTACTATTTTACATTTACATGGCTTAGTAGTAGTTGCGTCACTACAAGTATGAGGAGGTTGTAAATGTATAAAAATATAGCTTGACAAATGTACACAAGTAAAACAAAATACAATCTCCAAACGTGCCGAGGTGCATGTACTTTACTAGGCTAGATCTATAAATTTTATTTTAGGCCTGATATATATATAACTAAGTTAACCGCACGAGGTGACACATACATTAGTGTCACCACTGATGAGATGTTTTCGTTTGAGATCACACTGGAACTTTTTTTTTTCTTGATAACTAAATCTTAAGCGTAGCAATGGTTATTTGTAGTTAACTCTGCTTAGTTTATTTTGTGGTACAAAGGTAGGAGGCAGGGGAATTTGAGTCCATCATGCTTAAAAATTGCAAATTAATATATCTTTCTACTTCTAAAACAAAGATAGCTCATAAACACTTTTATTGTGTACACTATATACTTCAAAAGATTTGCTATTTTTTAGTTTTTCAGCCATGTCTTAAAATCTCCAATTGCACAGCATGTTCAGTGCGCTATATTATCTCATTTGTTTACTTACTGCCTTTAAGAAATGGAAAAGAGAAGATAACTACGCCTGTTCTTCTTTTATAGGCAGCCAAACGGTTTATGCAATTCAGCTACACTTCTAATTTTTTTAAAGTATGTAACAAAAATAGTTAGAGCAAGAAATAAACAATTTTTTGAACAATGATTTATACAGTGTCAATTTTTTTTTTTAATTCATAAAATCATATTTTACATTTGTTAATTCGATTGTTTAAACACTAATGGTAGTAATTTTATGAATTTTAAATTAACTGTTGTCAATAACTTTATGTCCTTGAAGGAAATTAAGGTAGAACTCTAATAACGAACAAAAAAAGAGGATTGTAAGTTTGTTTTAATTTGTATATGTGAATGTTGCTCGTATTTGCATATATATTGTTATTATTATAGTAGTTACACTAGGGTGGTCAATTGTTATCAAATTGAATCTCTATTTGTTTTAACTAATACAAATTATCTTATCTTATTTTTTGGTGATATTACGTGTGCATATTGAGTAACGAAAGTAAGGGTCAATGCTAGGTCATAGGGTAAAATAATGTCTTTAATTAAAATAAGATTTCAGATAAGTTCTCAAGGAAAACATAAAAGTTTGCACATGGAAGATAATAATAATGTGTAATGTGTATTGAGTCATTAAATTAAAGATATGTGTATATATATATATATATATATATATATTAGAATAACTATAAAAATATGTATTTTAAAAATGTATAAACATTTGTGCAATAAATTAAACTTGATATTTGCAGAGAATATTTTAATGGGGACCTGCATTATTAGTTTGAGAGTTCTGAAAAATGTTTGTATGTATTACCTCTACTTAATTTATGTAATGACTATTATTTTTTCCTTTCTTGATAAAGAATAATTCAAATATGTCTACCTTTTTATTTTAAACAGAAATCTAACACCAGCGAAAAGCCTGATTCAAAAGGTACTGTAAATCGTATAAATATTTTCCGTTAATATTATTGTACTAATTTAAAGCATTAAAGTATACTTTTAATTTTTCTCTTTGCATTTCTAACATGTAACATACATTTTATATTTTATAATTCTTTTAAAAGCAATTTAAACCATCTATATCTTTTGGTAATCTGTAACCTATGCCGAAATTAGTAATGAGGTTTGACAAATATAAAGCTATTAATAATTTTCATTTAATAAACCAATTAAATTATAAGAATTTAAATTAATATTATTTCTAAAAGTTCAGATTTTAACGAAAACATAAAAATACACAGTTTTCTTGTTACACCAGTCTCAAAACTGCACATACCTACAAAAACTATAGCGTTCGACTCTGAAAAAGAAATGATTTTTATTAGAAGCGAATATTACGGTTAAGATGAGTTAAGACGATTGGTAAAATCAATTAAAATACTAAATATCAAATTAATAAAGCATATTAGTATAAATTAAAATTAAATTCATGACCTGCAAATAAAAAAAAAAAATTCTTATTACATACCAGAAATTATGAATTTACATGCATACTGTTGTTGACGGTCGTTGACGTGTAGCACCAAACTGCTGGTAGACAACTAAACCGCTGTAGGCGTATTATATTTTAACTTGTAAAACTTTAATTAACTTTTAAAAAAATCTTTGTTAACAAAATTAAATATATCTTTTACTAAAATATAGACCATTCAACAAATTCTGGCATTGTGGAGTCGTCTGACGTAAGCAAGACAGCTTACAACAGTGCCGCTTACTTGCATCGTTCAAACTGCTTCGCCACCAATCAATGACTAGCTTTTTTTCACAGTCATCATAGAAACACACACACACACACACACAAACTTCATTATACATACATAAAACCTGTTTCCAAAAGAAAAAAAAATAAAAAAAAATAATCAACTTGTATATTTTGTTTATGTGATCAGTATGAAATATGCTTTACAAATGACTATGCAGATACTTAATTTTTTTTTTAAACTACGAAAAAAAAAGTGGTATATAAAAAAAATTCGAGAAATGTTATTATTATTACTTTTTAAATAATCGTAGAATAGTTATTAAATTATTTTCTGCTCTTGTCCTGTTTGTTACTTGTCTTTAGAACGTAGTCACATTTGAAAGCTACCAAAGCGAATTAGTTTCAAATTAATTGTTTTATTTTGTCTAATAGTCTAATAGTAAGCAAATAGCCGCTATCTTTTATATTTTTCTAAGGCTTTTGACAAAGTTCACCACCAGTTTTGTGTGGCCTGTCTGTCCGCCCGTCTGTCTGTTCGTCCGTCCCATTTAGATCTCAGAAACTAGAAGGATATCAAAATTGGACATCATGATATTTTAGATAATTCAAAGTTCTGCAACGGCTACTTTTTTTTCCGAATGTGAACCATCTAATTTTTTAAATTATATATGCAAACAGATTTTTCAAAAAATTACGCTACTTTTTAATGACAAACTTTAGGGGGAGTAAGTCTAATTAAAAAGCTTCACAAGCTTCTTCATTAATAAATCAAGCTTCATTCATAGATTCGGGCATTGGTACAAAATAATGCATCTAAGGTCACGATGGAAAAAAATATCAATGGATCATTATAAAATAGATTTTCCATTTATTAACAAACTCAGGGAATACAATTTTAATACGAACTTTGTTTCAATTATAAGTTTAAGAAAATACAAAAACAAAAAAAAAAAAAACAAAAAAAAAACACTATTATACACCGCGCAGTTTTCACACATCCTCATTAGACTATACACTTAACAACAATCTGAATTACAATAAATAGAGGCCAGATCTAAATAGATCTATATTTATAATACGAGTTCTAGTCTAAATATAATAGATTCTATATTAAGATTCTATATGGATATAGACTTAGACCTAATTCTAGATCTAGACTTAGAGACGACTGAGATCTATTTCTAGATCTAGACTTAAAGGGACTTAGATCTATTTCTACATCTAGGCTTAGACTTAGATCTTGAATCTAGATTTAGATCTAAAACTAGGTCTAGATCTAGCTAGATCAATCTTTAGTTTGTATGACAAATGACAATGGAGATATTAATTTTTATTTGCGAGGTAAAAGTCTTGTCATCTGTACACAATTGTAGCTTAAAGTAGGTCATTTTTTTGCGTGTCGCCAATTTATCAAATTTTTTAAAAGAATAAATATTTTTTTAGTTTCTCTTTATTACATTGTAACATGTTATTAATTTTGAATTAATAGATAAGGTTAATAATTATAATTGAAAAAAAATATAAGTGTACGCTAAATGAATATATGGAGATGCTGTGGCTGAGGAACTGGAACTGGAAGTCCCGTTATAAAATCCTGATGAAAACTCTAGGTGGACAGCTTCGGGGTCTGATTTTGAGTTTGTGTTTCACACAAACTATCTTTTTTTTTGGTGTGGCGGGAATATAGGGTCCAGGACTATGATGTATATATGAGTGACGAGAGGACTTCAGCACTGTAGACTTTCAGTTTTGTCCTATCCGTTGCCACACTTGTCCTTGAAGTCTGCCAAAAGAGGCACTGGCACGAGCAACACGGACGTCAACCTCATCTTCTAGGTTGGCGTTTGCTGATATGGTGCTTCCCAGATAGACAAACGTTTTATGCGATATAATATTTATAGTGCATACATAACTGACGAGTTAAAAAGTATTGCTAAACTTGGAAAACTTATAATTGTGTTTTATTCAGTAAACTACATTGCTAAAGAATTGTTGCGACAGTATTCTTAAGTTCCCATTTCAGACCTTGTGGTCTATAGGACAGATGATGTAAAGGTCATCTGTGTCCGTGGCGTATGGTTAACGAGTGTCATGTGGCCAGCACAACGACCGACAGTATTTTTAATACGCCTTTATTAGTGTGAAGGTTTAGCTTGTTTCCGTTTCACTAGATTTGGAATTCACATATTCTGTGTTAAGTTTATTTTTTTTTTTCAAACTTCATAACTATCAGTCAGAAAAAAAAACATGTTTAATAATGATAATTTGTTGCAAATGAAAGAGGATGTCGCGAAAAAAATATTAAATAAAGCAAACAATTGATCCATAATTCTATAGCTATTATTATAGAGAAATCATGTTTTTACTGAGTTGCTATTGATAAAAACGCTCATAGAAGTGTCGATGAATCTTAAAGTGAGACGACAAATTGTTATGACTCATTCTGTACAAACATTGAAATCCAGACCAATATCCTGGCATACTTACATCTGTGCAGAAAACACAAATAATTTTCATAATTGTCAATTATATCACATGCTGTAGAGGTCATTTTAAGAGCTTTGCATAGAAACTAATCTTACTATTATGTAATGATTATAAAGATTAGTAAGCCAGTCATTGTGAACAATGTACGTCCGTGAATTCATCAAGCCGGAGGTTAAATATTCTTTACGTTCTTTGTTTGTAAGTTGTTCCCAGAGGCATAGTAAGGGGGAAAGGGGGCCCTCAGGGGGACGCTAAACGCAGAAGGGCGCAAAAAAAAAACAACAACAAACATTTTCAAAAACAAAAAATAAAAAATAAATAAAAATATTGCATTACTTGAATGAAGGGTAAGAATGTAATAAAGATGATGTACACACGCATACATACATATACATTTTAATCGCGGGGGGTTCCCCTCCCCCTGCAGAAAAAAAATCCTGGCTACGCCAATGATATATATATATATATATATATATATATATATATATATATATATATATATATATATATATATATATATATTAATTTGGAATATAATTGTTACTCTAAATTTATGTCATATGTTATGTATGCTCTCAATTTCTTAGTAGTGGCTTAACTTCGATTCTTTCTAAATACTGTGTTGTTGTGAACATAATATTCAATTTTATCTAATGTAGCCTAGTTATATTGTACCTCTTTCTCTATGTAATTGAATATACCTATTATTTCCTCCTAACAGATTACAACCAATCTGAGCCAAAGAATAGTAAAATATATATTGTTTTTCTTGTTTACCTGATGACGATAAACTCACACCAAATCAAGGCTTTAGCTAAATGTATTCAGAAATTGGAACATGAAAGTCCATATTTAGTAATAGTAGTACACATGTTAAGCAACGGAGCAAAGGAAATAAATGCGTATATTCATTCTAAAACATGTTTAACAGACATATTCATTTATGAAGTGAATGCACCTGTTGAAGAATATTTCGCAAAAAAAGAAGATATCTTGCTTAATTTACGGAAATTTATTGATGATGATGAGATATACACAGATATACACACGTCCCTCAACCAAAATATTGTTATTATTGACGTTTCTGAAAAACTTATAACAACAACAGAGAAGTCTATATTGTCTCTTTTTTCTAAAGAAAAAGGAAAATTAATTGAAAAAGTACCTTTAAATACTGGAGCAGAAATAACAAATAAAATAATCTCTAACAATGTGAAGGTTGATACTAAAAGAAACATTCTTTCTCGAGTAAGTATAGATTTTTTTTTTTTTACTTTTAATAAAATTTGGCTATTTTATTCTTAGTATTTCTTTCTAGAATTTAATTTCTAACTATTCAATCTAGACAGTCGTAGGTGACTGGTTATTTCATCCCCAATTAAATATTTTTTTTCTTATTCATTATTTTATTGTGCTGTTAAGGTTTTGACTTATAAGCCCTCATTTCATCTAATATATCAATACGAGCCGACTGACGGCGTAGCATAAGCCCCACCATTCTTATTTTCTTTTTCTGAGCTGAGCCTCGCTCTTTGTCACTGCGAAAGTTACTTGGGGTAACTGTAGTCCGTCTTATAAAAGTAAAAGAAATATAATTCCATAACTTTTTCATCGTGGTGTACCGTATGGTCTGGCCACGAAGAGACTTATAGATATCATATAGGCAAGATGGTGGTTTGTGAGCGTCTTACAAGGTTGTTATTGCCTTAAGTGGTAATGGATGTAAGCACTCAATTGCCTGTGCAACGCTTCTTAATGGTATGCGTCTGAAAGAGCCTCTGTCCAACTCCTGGCTTTCACGTGTGACTCAGATATTGAGCTCGGCGGAACTGTTCTCACTAACATGAGAAATAGCAAAGGCGAAACTTAACTAGTAAGCTTCGTTCAGTAGGGGCTCTTTAGCCATTGCCTGACTACCCATCTAGGAGAAAGAAAAATCTGAATACAGGGATGACTCAAGAAACCTTTCCCATGTTTGGGTATAGCTTCAAAGAAGAAGTTTGAATTCGGTTTTTCTTTCTGCTAGGTGGGTTGCAATCCAAAACTAATGAGTCCCTCCTGCCCATAGCTTACTGGTTAATGTGCCAGTTACTCACCTTCTCGTCCTTCTCTTGTTGCGCACCCAATATTTGAATCAGACATAAAAGATCAAAAGATACACCGAAAACTGCTCTTTGCGAAAACTTTTAGATTAATTAGACAAATTAAGTAATTAATTAATATTGAATGTTTAAAGGGCTATTTCATTTAACAACAAATTTCTATATGAAACAACATCCGTAGCCAGGATGATGAACCTGCAAAAAAAAAAGTGTGTTGGTGATGTCAGAAATTTATATTGTTATTTCTTTTGGTTCAAATTTGAATTTTATTAATAAACAAGGTTACAAAGACAGTCTGTGTGGAAACACAAACTCAAAATCTGCCTTCAAATGGTCCACCTAGGCAGATAAAAAGGCAGGTTTCAATATTTTCAGAAAGAACATCAGAATGAAATTCTATCAAAGAATAATGACATAGAAAAATGGAGAAAAAAGGTTGACAGATCTTGTGTGGTACCCCAGCGGTCCAGCAGACCAAAAGGATAGATTAAAGTGAATGTGAAGTTAGATGTGAATATGGCCTAACTGATGCCTTATAATGAATATCTAATTGATCTGATTTTTTTTTGTTAAAGGTTAATCTCTTATTCAAATCCTCAAGATAAAAAACATTTCCGGAAACAAAAAATTCTTTGGTTGAGTATTCCATGGCTACATTGCAACGCTAAAGTTTATGTGATAATATGAAAAACTACTTATTAATTGTTTTTTAAATTCTGTATAACTTATATGAATATTAAATACATGGGTTATCTTTTAGAAAAAAGTAAACATGTTTGTTACTATTAATAATGAATAGTTGTAAAAATGGTGTATTTTTATGAAAAAATCTACTTGCATAAATAAAATTTTTCGCTTTCAGAAAAGAAAAATGCAGTGGTTGCATCAGAACTTTCAATGATCTAAAATATTATGATGCCTGATTTTCATTTTCTCTTCGGGGCGGACGAACAGACTGGCCACACAAAACTAATAGGGTCTTATTTCTTTCGGAAGCCGCTAAAAATGAAAGATCTTTATAACTTATGATGTAGCTTTATATTACTTTTCACTCTTCGAATCACTATAGTTAGAAATTTGTGTTAAAAAAAACAGAGTTGATTGATTTGCAAAAATGCAATATATGTTAAGCAGGGGGTCTACCGAAATCCAGAACACATGGTAAAGGATCTACGAGACAAAAAAGTTTGAGAACCACTGATATATATATATATATATATATATATATATATATATATATATATATATATATATATATATATATATATATATATATATATATATATATATATATATATATATATTTCTCTTCATAGCTTAAAGGAAAGATAACTCTTTTATTTCTGCAAGTCGGACTAGATTAAGCCACGTTACTTTAGCGGCGAAAAAAAGGAGAGGGGGGAACAAGCAGTATTCACCCCTCACTAAATAGCAGGGCCGGACTTAACCATTGCGACCAAGAAGTCATGGAAAGTTCACTCTTTTATTTCGGACTAGTTACCCAACGTAACTTTAGCGGCGAAAAAAAAAAGTATGGGGGGGGGGGGGGGACAAGTAATTTACTCTGTATTCACCAATTACTAAATAGCAGGGCCAAAGTTAACCATAGTGGGGCCCTATGCGAAAAGGATTTCGCGGGGCCAAGTTTGGGTACGGATACGGATAATTAGTGAAAAGTAAGAGTTTGTATTAGAAAATAATTCTTCTTTGCATTTATTTATTCTTTATTACTAGGTACAGAATAACTTTACGAACCTTTCATGTAGGGATGTCATATAGTATATCACAAAAATTCTGTTTCCTACGCATATCACGCTCAATAGCAAGAATTACCAAATGTTTCAATCTATCCTAGAGAATTGTTGATCTCAAGTAATTCTTCATTAGTTTGAGGCCCGAGAAGCTTCTTTTACCAGATTCCACAATTACGGGTATTGTTTAATGCCGTTTTTTTTATCGCGCATGGGATTGTCGTTTTTCATTTTAAATGACACCCCAAAATGACAATTTTTTTGTATATATATTTCAGGAGATTTTTACTAGTTTTCAAACCATATTAATAATTTCCGGAGATTTCCAGCCTTTTTCGTAATTTTTGAAATTTCAGGAGATTTCCTGGAGCTCCTGGTAAATATGGAGGCAGTAGGAAATTATTTATAAGTTATAAAATGGTTTAATTTACACCTAGAATTAGCGCGGGTCCTATGAAAGTGCGGGCCCACTGCGGTCGCATAGGTTGCAGTGGCCTAATAGCGGCATATGCTACGCCGTGGGTCGACTAGTAAGTATTAAAATGTGATTTCTAGTCGAGATAATAGATAATTATTATAAGATTATTGTTTTACATAGGATATAGTATACTAGCTCTAAAATTTAGATCAGTATTAAAAGTAATGTAACTATTGGTTGGATATAGATCTAGGTCCACATCTACCAGATCCAATATTTACATAATTGTTAACCCAGTGAGAAAAGAATTAGCCGAAAAGTGAATAAGATATAATAATTAGCACAAAAAAAAATGCTTCATTAAATTACAGTTATTATTTCAAATATTCAATTTCTTATTTAACTTGATTTTTAAAAAATATGCTTTTGATTTAAATAGAAAAAAAACGTAGGCTAAAACTTTGCTTATCATAGATTACTGAGTACAGTAGGCCATTTGTTTTACAAATATAACTATAATTTCGCTGTTTAGTTGTTTTTTTTCTTCTATGAAGCCTTCTAATTTTTAAAAATATCTTTCAGAACAACAGCTGTTCAAATCAAGTCACTAGTAAGTGAAATTATGACATAATTTCTACTATTGCTAAATTTGTGGAACAATTTAATATAGATCTAGGTTAATTTTGCACTATTCCTTTCTTAAATCAATGTGAATAGAGCTTAAGTATGATAACAAAATGTAATAACCCGAAATGCCACTACTGGCCATTAGGTCAGCAAAGTAGGTTAAAAGTGGAAATTTTTATAGTTTCTAAAGAAATAGTCAATTGAGTTCGTGAACTGTTTGCTTGAAACAAAAGATAGAATTATTTTAGTTTCTGGAAAAGACTTTTAAAAATGTTATTAAAAAAAAGACCGAGATGTGAGGTTATTTCGTTACTTTAAACAATAACTTATTATTGCTTGTTCACTTTACTAATATTTATGCAGTTTTATAATGGTGTTATGAATGTTCTTACTGCACAAGCAAGGGCGTACTTAACTATATTCGGATAATGCGGGCCCCATGGGGTATCAAGTGATTTTGTATGTGTTTCATGTGTGAATGATGTTCGTATTTGCATCTATATTGTTATTGTACAGTAGTTACGCTGAGGTTGCATACAATCATCAAACACACTGGGAAAGTTTTGTTTTTCAAAGTTTGCAAGCTCACCATTTGTTGCTATTGAGATAAGATTTCATTTAAGGATTTTCTTGACGATTTGGGGAATATTACGACAAATGGTGTCGTTAATGTGTGGAGGACGAAAAAACATTAGATTATATTCCTGACCGATGCAAAAAAAGTTCTCCAACGATTAAGAAACTCTGATTTCTCTTTTGTGAAACTACTCAGGACAGTACTTATAAAGCTTAATAACAACAGCGAGAAAAGTATTCTTCAATGGATGCCACCACATATTGAACTAAGGAAAAGAAAAGACTGGCACACTCGCCAAGTGTAAGAGAGCAAACACACAACTAAATATTGCACTCTATCCAGAAAAATTGAAGAAACTAACAGTGAAGAGAAAAAAAAAAGAGAAATTGACAAGCTCTTATCCTAATTACAAGAAACTATCCCAAAACGACCAACATAAAATGTTTCACATAAGACCAGTCATAATTACTTCCCCGAAGCATTGAAAGTTCATTGCTTGTACAGTCTTGAATTTCATTGTATTTCGCAACACTTATGGAGATCATATGCACTGAATCCTCTGTTAATTCACATACCTGTGTATCAGTATCTAGTACGTGTGCACACAAAAGTGTATAGGAGAAAAAAATCTCCTTGCCTTTTTTGTAACAGACTTTCAGATCATACCACTATTGTCTCATTAGCATCTTCTGTTTACTCATCGGTGCTGACAATAAAGGTTTCTTACAGATTATCTCCAGAGGTTTGTGGTTATTTTAAACTGTTACTTCTTTACTAAATATGTAGCAGTGAAATTCCCTTGTATTATACACAATTGAGAGCATTTTCTTCTCAATTTGAGCATATCTTGTTTCTGTATCGGTGAGAGCTCTTGATGCGTATGCAATTATACGACCATCCTAAAGTAATACTGCTCCCAGTCCATCTTTACTTGCATCACATTCTATCTCTACGTTCTTGTTGACATCATAATATGCCAATACTGGAGGGTTTGTACAAAGATGTTTCAACTCCTCGAAACTCTTGTTTGTACGTGATTCCGTTAAACTTTTATTTAATCTTTTAGAAGCTTCCGTATTGCAGCCTCTGCTTGACTAAGATTAGGAATAAATTTCGCTAGGTACAGAGTTAAACCTAGAAATCTTCTGAATTCATCTTCGTCTTGAGGAGCTGGTATGTAAATAATTGCCTTTAGCATTGTAGAATCTGGTTCTAAACCTATTGCTGACAAGATAATGAGCCATATACTGTGTTTTGCCTTATTTTGCACTTGTCATAGTTCAGCTTTAGATTGTACTTCGTTGCTCTTTGCCTGACTTGTTTCAAACTGAGGTCATGATGCTCAATATCTCTACCAGCTACTAGAATGTCGTCTATAATGATATTTGCTCCTTCAATACCTTGATGCATTCCATCCAAAATTCTGATAAATCTCTGGCGATGATTTTATTCCGAAAGGTAATCGTAACCATCTATATCTTCATAGAGGAGTGTTGAAAGTTGTCAGAAAAGAGAATTATATTTCAATTTCAATTGCGCACTAAAACTGAAGTTTGATGGTTGTCGAAAGATTAATGAGTGACAGAGGTTTTTTATTGATTTGAAACTGTTTCAGAAATCTTGTTTGCTAAAGATCTAATTTTAAATCAACATATTTCTTTTTACCATGTTGAATATCGGTATTGCCATGATTAGTAAAAAGTAAAGTCACCCTTTCTGACGTTGTGATCTATAGATCATATGCTGTTAAAGTAATCTGTTTCCTTTGCCAACTGTTAACGATGGGTGTCATGTGGCCAGCACAACGACCAATCGCATGGTTTCGGTAACTATAGTCAGGTATCCATTAGAGTTGAGTGGACAAGGGCATCCTAAAAATCCCTAAATTATAAATTCTAGTCTTCATCGATATTCGAACACAGGACCCAAGGTTCTTCGCTTCAGTGTGATTAGGCCCACGTAAATGTAATAAAAACTCCATAATTTCGGCGTTTATTGCGAGAATAAAATTATAGAATTAAAACACTGGAAAGGTTAAATTTTTCCAATTGCCAAATTTAAAACTAAAAGCCTTTAAGAAGATGAATTTTTGACTTATGTTGAACATTTAAATGTCCTCAATTCTGATTTTGAAAAAAAAAAGGGTTAAGGGTAATCTTATATGATGATGATATAGAAATGACGGTTGCAATATCACATGAAGAAATGCTCGTACTAAGTAAAGAAAGAAGAACTTAAAGTACATTTTAAGGATATCAGCCTATCTGACTTTATGAAGATTACACATGGTACTACTTCAATAGAATGAAATACACTATAAAAATTGTAGTTTCATTTTATCTTCATATTTTGTGGTTTCAGCTCCACTATTCGTCTTCTGATAATAATAAAGAAGAATCTAACTGGACATCACTAAATGAGATTAATCATAGCCTAAATTTTAAGTTCTATATGGACATTTATTATAAAAGCATCAGGTTCATATCATCTTCTCAAAAGCAGTTATTGTTTCGTTAAATGATTTATTTGTATTCTTTTTTATTGGATTCTCTTTAATAAATAAATTCGAATTCAATATGTTTATTGACATGCTAGTTATTTCAATCTTCACCACACTACAGTTAGAAATCAATAAAAAAAACATACATTTAGTTTTGTGAATTAGCTAAAAAAAAAAAAGCATTGGATACATAGTGGGTCTACCAAAAACCGGAAAACATGACAAGGGGTCTACAACACAATAAAGTTTGGGAACCACTCCGCTGACTTGAAACAATGTATTTATAAAGAGCATGCAAAGTTAGTCAGTCGTAATTAAACAAATTCTACACTTTAAAGAAACAGGCTTTTTTTTTTTTAAAAAAGTAACTTTACTCAAAAACTATACTAGTCTTTCTATAGAATGCCAGTGCATTCTTTACATTGCTTAGATAAAGTAGATAACTAATACATTATTTCGCGATAACATTTATACATGTAATTAAAATGTATATTTGGTTTAGGTTTGTATATTTTCTGAATACCCTTTATATCTTATCATTGTTTACGAATTTGTTTCAGAATATGAACAATAAACATACATATATTATATTGTGTATTCAACTTAATAATTTTATTGTTATTTCACAGCAGCGCCAGATGTGTCCTTACCTGGATCTCAAAGTTTGTGTTCGCCATCTCATCCAACCAACTTCCAACCTTTTATTGTTAAGCAAGCTGAATGTCAATCAAATTATATTAATATTGAAAACGAGAGTTTTGCTAAAGATGAAGATAACCATAAAAAAAGTATTAGTGTAAATGAAATATCTAAAAAGGGTTTGGATTTTTTTTCAAATCTTTTTAATGTAAAGAAGCCACAAGAAATCACAAGAAATAATGTTGAATTAGACAGGAATCATCCAAAAGTAACTTACATGGACGACAATGTTAAAATCAAAACTGCTGAAAGAACGCCCCTTGTCAACCCTTCTAAAAGTACAGAAAGAAAAAATGAAATAGAAACTGCAGTAAAACAAAGCATGCTTGGAAGAAGAAATTCCAGTAAAAGTATCGATTTAAAGGAGTCGATTGAAAAACAATTACTAGAGGAAAAAAATACATCAGAGACAGATCCACAAAACAAGTTAAATGATCATGTAAAACTTTTTGTTAGTAATATATTAACTGACATAGACCCAGATAGTGAACAATTAAATGATATTTTTTATTTATTTTTAAGAAAAGCAGAGTCGTCAAAAATCAAGGACTACAAAGATACATATTGGTTAGTTGAATTAATTCAATTTATTTTTAAAACTTTTGAAAAAAATAATGCAAATGCATCTAATTTTTTGAGCAATTTTTTATATCATATGTTAACAATTCTTATAAATAAAAAATTAGCTGACGCATATTTGGTTGTCGAAATAAAAAACAAGATATTAAATCTAACACCAAATGAGATGGAAAACAACATTCCAAAGAAAAATGATAATTTCAATTTAAATCAAGTGGATAAAAAAAGGACAGAAAATGGTAAATACAAAAGTAGAATCGATGGCAAGGAAAATCTAAGAGCTGACGAAAATGAAACTACATAGTTCGAATTCCCCAAATTTATTGTACTGTTTTTCCATTTTGTCAATTTTAATGATGACCTTTCAAAAATAGTTTTTTTTTCTAAGGTGTACAAATATAAATATTTATGTGTATGACTTAGAACAGATTTTAAAAGTAAATGTTTTGTTTAACTTCTCAATACATAATTGTTGATGTTTTTTTTATGTGTAATATTACTTTTCGATTAATAGACGAATTCAAGAGACTAAACATGACACATAATTACCCATAAATTTCTAAAATATAAATACACTCCAAACTAGAAATACACTGGGCGAAAATGTTCTTTTCTTTTCAGATTTTTTTAGCTGCATGAAACGAGTTTGTTTTCTTGTTTGTCAAATCCACATTTCCATCTTTTATCAATATTTGTAGAAGTAAATTTTAATTTAGATTTTAAATAGTCGTCACATCATTGTTTGTTAGTCAATGGCATGTAATGGTTGTGAAACACTTTTTGGGGTTATGAGGTACGCTTGTTTATGGAGAATATGATGTTGCACGGTATAAATTCTTATATTTTTGTGTTTCACGTGAGAGACAAGAGCCCACGATTGAATTGTGGGGTATTGATCACATGGGCAGGTAGTAGACCCCAGAGATTTTAAAGAAGACAGACGTGTCCTGTATTAAAGTTGAAAGTATTACTTGATATGTACTTATGGTATTTCATTTTGGATTATTGTGTTATTTTGGATTATATGGAAGATATGTTATTTGATTCATTGATGGCTGAGATAGCCAATTATTGTATGCTATCTTTTTATGAAGAATAAATGTCGTCTGCTACACATTGTGTATTTTATTTGAGGCTATATGTTGTGGTGATACTACTCAGAAACTCCAGTGTACATACGCAACAACAAGTTTGGCGTGGATAAAGGTGTTTAATTAATGCACGAGGAACACTCTCATACTAGAAGAGGTATCCATAATAATACAAGAAGCATTCATCCAAATAAAGCCTGACAATAGTCTATTCACAACTGTCATTATTTAAATACTGTGCTAAATTATCAATACTAACAAAATGTAATGGATAAATATATAGAAAGTGTGGAAACTAAATTATACATTACTGTATTACTAACTCTTAAATATTTATGTTAGAAATTTGTTTAAAATTTCTAGAAAGTACATCTAAAAAATAAATTCCATTGTCCAATAGATAGAGATGTGGCATCTCTTTGATAAAGTTTTAAAAATGTTACTATATATTTCTGACGACACGTTTTTGCATCGTATTTCACTTTACTTTTCATCTGTCGTTCGTTGAATAATGTCTCTGCATTTTCATCTACCGATGGTTTCAATAGTTTGGGATCAGTTGGAATGATTCCCTGAGTCTTCTACTCGTCAGCAGTTGTGATGGTGAATACGGCTGTCCACTTATCGGAGTATTTCTATACTCGAGCATAACGAGATATGGATCTTTCCCACTTTTGTATGCTCTGAATCCATTCTGCCAAGCAATTTATAAAAAATAAACCTGTAAGGTTTGGCTACAAAGTATGGAGTTTAGCCACCCCTTCAGGCTATGTCGCTCAGTTTGATCCTTATGTTGGTGCCTCAGCAACAATCGATAGACATGAACTTGGGCTAGGCCCTGGCGTTGTGCTGAATCTTATAGCCTGCCTTCCTCCAAAACCCTACAGACTATATTTTGATAATTACTTCACAACTCTAGCACTGATGGACAGATTATCAGAAAAGGGAATTGGAGCTACAGGCACTATCAGAGCCAACAGGCTTGAACAATGTCCACTGTTGCCTGGGACTGAAATGAAGAAAAAAGAAAGAGGATTTTATGACTACAGATCTGATAAACATAGCAATTTAATTATTTTACAGTGGAATGACAACAGTGTGGTTTCTATTGCTTCCAACTTTGCTGGTGACATGCCATTGAAAGCAGTTCAGCGATGGTCAAAAAAGGAAAAAAAAATTATTCAGGTTACACAACCAAACATCATTTCACTTTACAACCAAAATATGGGAGGAGTTGATAGAGCTGACCAAAATGTAGCCAAATACAGGATCTCTATCAGAACCAAAAAGTGGTGGTGGCCCTTTTTTGCCTGGCCAATCGATTTATGTGTACAAAATGCTTGGCTACTTTATCGTCAGTCTGAGTTGTTCACATCACAGCCTCTGGACTTGTTGGCTTTCAGAAGACATGTTGTGAACTCTTGGTTTCTGCAGTGGGACACCCAAAAAAGTAGAAGCACCACTCCTTCAAAGTCTGCAATTTGCAAAAGAGTGCCATTGGAAATGAGGTTGTGGGAAGCCAAACATATGAGAATTGACCTCAGCACAACCAGACGATGTGCGATTTGCAAAAAGACATGCAATAAAGGATGCTCAGTGTGCCCTGTTGGGCTACATTTTAAATGTTTTAATCTTTTTCATGGCCATACAATGTAAATAATTCTGGTTTTGGTTTCATTGTTTTCTTTGTACAAAAATGTACTTTCTAAAAAAAAAAAAAAAAAAAATGTTTTTTCTACTGAATCTTCATATAATTTTTGTTAATAAAAATTAAAATTTAACTTTAAATGAACATATTTTTTATTAATTTTTGTTTTTAAATGTTACAAATAATGTACTTTAAATATAAATAGCAAAAAAAAAAAAAAAAAAAGTTATATAATATTCCTCACGGGGCCACTTCCTGCTATGTACACTGGCAGTGTACGTCTTGTAAAATCTATACTAGGTGGAATTTTTCAAAAATTTTTTTTGCAATGTCTTAGTTAGACCAATAGAGATTGATAAACACTAAAATGAATATGTTTACACCAATAATAAAGTTTTGAAAAGCGATAAAATAATAATAAATGGCTGCAAGAAGTAAAGAGCAGTTTAAAAATGTATAAAAATATGTACCTGAACAGAAACGAAACAAAAAGTTAAAAAAAAACTCTTCCTTAATTAAATATATTTTTTTTAGAAACGTACACTCCCAGTGTACAAAGTAGGATATGGGTTAAAAGAGTCTTAATGATAATTTTTGTTAAGTTTACTGATATACTGAACCAATTAGATTTTGGGCTTATACATTTTTGCGTACATTATCTCATCATATGTCAAAATGCAAGGGGCCCCCAAAGAGGTCAATCCCCCCGGGCCCCAAAATCCCTAGTTACGCCCCTGCTAGATCTACATCTGGATCTAATTCTACGATGATAGATATACTCTGTTTCAAATATTTTTATACTTTAATACATGAACATATAGAATATAGTCCATTCATTTCATATTTTAATCAAATAAACCTTCGAATTTGTGATTCTAAAGCATTTTTACATAATTAGCTGCGACTTAGCCCATTCGTGATTCATGATATCACACGCATCTCATATTAGTACATTTAAAAAATTATATTTAGGACGATAAGCTATATTTATTTTATCTCCCTTGACACTTTTACGCAATTGCTTTTTTTTTTAATTATTATTTTGTTTTATTATTTCTAATACACTATATCGGTGATTATACCAGTGATACGCAAATTAAGACAGCGGGCCACGGGTAATATATGTCAAGTATGAACATATTATAAATTATTTACTTAAGATAGAACAAAGAAACGTAAAATGTAGCATGCAAAATAGGAATAGAAGTAATTAACAATATATAAAAATGTAATTTTGAATAGACGAAAGTTGTACAAGACTTTAAATGATTTACTCAAACAATCAAAACTTGATTGAAGTGATGTCGTAAGTCCTCTAAAGTCTATTAGCTTACACAAAAGTATCAAACTCAACAACTGTTTCTCGTTCACTTTTTTTCACGTCTTGGGTTATATAGAGTGTTTTACTCTTCTCACTTATCAGTTGCCGTTAACATACAGAGTTTCTAGTGAAGAAGACACTGGTCCTAAAAAAAAAATTAAAACAAATAGATATAATCTAATTCTAACTAATTAAACCAGTGGTGGGCAAATTACGGCCAACATATGACATGCGGCCTGTCAGATCGTTTTATGTACTCTGCGGACACCTACAGAAATGACGTATCCACATATAGTATCAATAAAATGCAGTTCAGTGAACTAACAAAGATTTAATGCTTATGGTGTAAGTTTCTTCATGTATGACTATTTTAAAGTATAATTTTAAAGTTGTCCATCTTTTTAAAAAAGGCCAGCTGTTTATTAACCCTTTAAGTGCTGAGCTGTTTTACAATGAGTGCATACAAAATGGAATTACAATTCTGATGTTTAGAGGCTAAATTACCACACGCGTTGTAAGGGTTAATTTGTTTGACTCTTATTTTAAATAGGCTTATTTGTATATTAATGTTTACTTGTGACTATTAGTCTTATAGTTGCTATTTCATAATTATAATCATATACCTAGAGACTATACCTAATAACCTAGGGAGTATGGCTTGACTTACTTCAATTAATGCTCTGAACTCCAAGGGAACCATAGGGCCGCAACCACACCTCTCCAGCAAGTTCATATTAATGAAGCAGCTAAGCAGCTTTCTTCATCCAGTATCCTCAGCTTCCCTGATGACTCACCTCTTCCACGTTTGCTAGGTCCTGCCCAATTTCCTCTTTTCTTGTAAATTCCACGTTCGCTTTCGATATTTTGTGCAATATGTTTTTGCCTTGTTCTCCACCACATATTGAAAGTAGATATTTTTTCCGGCCTACTTATAATACTAATAACCAGCATAAGCATCTTTTAACAAACATCTGGAGTTTGTCTAGATTTGTTTTAGTAACTCTAAATGTCTCTGAACTGTACAAAAAGACCGACTTGACGGATTAAGCTGAAAATTTTCACAATTATTTCTTTTACTAAGACTTCGACTAAGCCTACATAATTGATCCTTATGGAAATTTGTTTTGATTACTTTGGCTCCCTTCTCATATAAAGGCAACCGCAACAGAAACATACACATAAATAGAACAGAGACAATAAAAAAAGAGTTCATTGAGTGACTAAATACAGGCATCTTGATCCTTTTTTATGGCGTTGATATAGTCTGACCGAGTACGGTACAAACGTTTTTTTGTACTGCTCTGTTCTTCTTTTAATTAACAGAAGTCGCCCACTTCGAGACTTGACGTAATTATGATGGAGGTGGTGGCTGTTGTTTTCAAAGATTTTTCAGATTTTGCTGAGACTTTTTTTTTTCAAAAAGCTCTTTTAAATATGGTAGTGTGAAGAAAGGGTCGTCCAAAGAAAAGCAGACTGGATAACATAAAAGACTAAACTGGTCTGACTCTTGATATCCTGCTAAGAACTGCTGCTGACTGGGTAAAATGAGAGGATTGGGTTACCAAACTTTCTTTGCAACCCTACGTCAAAAGTCGACAGTTTATTGGACTCAGATATCTAAGCCCTAAAAAATATCCCTTTAGACATGATCCACAAGCTAACTTTCGGATACAAAAAAAAAGAAGAGGGGGATACATATAAACGTAATCAAACAATATCAATAATATGCAAAATTTTGTTTTTAATTTACTGATAATTGACAAAAATCGAGAGTTTTATCCGCAAAATTATGACCACTGTAACAGATGTATGTATACATGTGTGCATGATCTATTTTTATTTGTGTATGTCTGTTAAAATGTATGAGGGAATTACCAGAATAATTAAGTGTCAGTTTGCATAATCACAGAGTCCAGAGACATGGTATCAAGAATAATTAAGTTTTGTGTTCGTTATTTAGTGAATTGTAATTACAGCTAAACCCAAACATAGACAATTGATGAGAAACTAAGGTAGTTTATATAATGCTAGATATAAAAGAAAGTTGTAAAAACCAACTCTACTGGTATGGTTGACAGACTACGGATATTCAAAATTGCTCTTTCCCCATACCTCGATCCGACAATGATTTAAACTGCAGCCATTTTATTTTTTTAAAGCGTCTATTTAAATATACAATATTTATAACGCATTATTTAAGTGTATACGTCATCAATTTTAATTAGAGCTCTATATATTATAGTCTATTTTTATGTTTCCCGAGTAGACAAAGAGTTCTTTGTTGCTATAAGCAAGTATGACTCACAATAACCATGAACATTGACTAAGGCAGTAGAAACTACAAAAACGTAAATATTTGAAGTGACCTTCTTTCCCCACTGACAGGAAATAAAAACTTAATTATTCACGCGAGCAACTCTACTCAAGTTTAAGAAAAATACGCGTTGGTCAATAAAGTAAGGTTAAAAACTTTATATTATTTAAGTAGCCCAGCTAAACTAGCAGTACATACACAAAAAAAGATAACATGAACTATTATATGGTAATCGATTTCCTTGTAATATTTTGGTTGCGAATATTTTGTGGTAAGTATTAGGTTTTGTTTTTGTTTATTTATTTTTTGTTCTTATTCTGTATCATGACATTATAAATCATATTAAAAGGGGACTTTTGCACTCTTTTTTGGACAGCAGTAATCATTTAAACAATGCAGTGTTTCCCTGTGTTAGAAGGAACTCAAAGGTTCCGCGAAGTATCAGTCTGTGTTCCACGTACAATTAAAGTTATTTTCTACAAGACCTGTAAAAGAAACTGATATTACAAGCTCTACCAAAACAATTTTTTATAATCATTTAAATAACCTAAATTATGGGCGATTGATTTAAATCACGATATAAAATTTATTTAAACAAATTGATAATCTGGAAGTTTTCCTACAGCTTCCCAAATCTATTGGGGGTCCTATGTTACTTTGTCTAAAGTTAAATCCAATAACTAACTGTCGAACATCTTTATGTAAAGGACTTTATGTGACACAAAAGGGCAACGACAACGTCTTAATAAACACGAAGATGATCTTACGACGATGCAGCCCAGTAATTCACAAAATATGGCCCGTTGTTTCATCCGGCCTGCCAAAACGTCGACCAAAGTTTAGGAAATCCCACCGCCCACCCAAAAAAAAAAGATTTAAACATGTAAACATGTATCTTTACCTACGTTAGAGTCCTCATCTTTTCTCTAATGGATTGATACCATTACTTTTAACATATTTTACATTCATGAAATGGGAATGTAGTCTACCATGAAAAGTGGATGGATCCTTAATTTTTTTGTAGAACATAGTAATAAGCCAACAGATTAAATCAGATAAACAAAATAGTAAAATAATATTTTGCACTCTATACTTTTTCGGCTTACCTGTTATTTCTCTCTCTTTTCTTCCCTTTGAATCTTTCACTATGTATCTCTAAATATTGTTAATTCTTTTATTTTATTTGCTTAGTTTCAGAAGTGAATATAGCATGTCGTCATGTAGAAGAAATGTCTCCAGTAGTCATAGATATTTTATGGGTAACTTTCGATTCCAACGACAGCCTCGTTGTTTATGAAAACACTTCATTAATAATGATTTGTATTATTCCTTTCTTCTGTAAACTGACGAATAGCAAGTGGGTGCTACAAAATAAAGAGAACTCAGAACCACCATACAAGATTGAGGTTCATCAAGGTACAGCATTAGCGCAAAGAAATTTGGTACCCAAAATAGGCGAATGGGAAGTAATCGATGTTGTGACATTGAAACAAGAGGTGTGTCGATATCAAGTATATGGTTAGTAAGAATTTAATGGAAATGATTAGAATAAAAAAAAGAACCTAAGAGTTAACTGTTAAAAATATTTTCGAAATACCTATTAGGCCTACTTTACACATTTTCGTGTTTTCGTCACATCGTTTATGTGTAAACAATTTTTAAGACATATTTTCTAGAATGTATAACTTGTTTACCTGGTTCATAGATGTGATGTAACAATGTTATGGTATGTTAGTTTAGTTTTTCTTGATTTCAATTCCAATATTAAATATGTTCTTTTTCGTAATGACGATTTCAGTAATTTCGTCATCTAAATAAGTTTAATTTGTAGAAGTTCTGTAAATAATAAGGCACATTATCCCTTTATAAATTACGGTCGTTTTCCTAGTCTATACCTATATGGTTCACAAATGAAATAGTCAAAAATATAATAAAAGCTCTATGAGAGATAACGGAAGATGTCACTTAGAAAATGAATTAATTGGTTCTAAGCTTAGTCAACTCTGCACAATTATTCATTGGCATAGATAATGCATGAGTCAATAGAAAAATAAACCAATTTGTTCATTAATTACTATTTATTTAGATTTTTTTATACCAAGAAGGGTATATTTTTAAACACATTTTAGCTTGTTATTGTAACAAACAAGCCCAACATGGCAATAATAATGCAGTGCCTAAACAATTTATTGTTATAGAGATTCGGTTTGGTGATACAAAAATAGCAATCATTGAACTTGGTTATCCTTTATAGTACCGTGGAAAACACACACACACACACATATATGAATATAAACCTATTTGGAGTCGGTAAAGATATAGAAAATATGTGCTTTTGATTACGGAGGTATTGTAATAGAAAGAGAGTAGAGCTGAATTGGCTTTGCAAATCACAAAACACCAGATGACATGTTATTGTCTCTCATGTCTCTCTCTATATATACTACCTAAATATTTAGTTTATAAAAAGATATTGATAAAGTGTAAAATTTTAGTGATTTTGGTTCCCGGTCACTTTATTCCCTGTCATTTTATCGCCTGGTTATTTCATCCTCTGGTCATTTCCCATCTGTTCTTTTCATCATCTTATCATTTTATCTAACAAATGGTAATTGTAAAAATAATGAAATAAATAATATTTAATACATTCCTTTTTATTGACTGGACAAAAAAAATAAAATTAAATGTCATTACGAACTATAAAAATTGAACAAGCGTAAATATAGAGGTCGTGTAAAAAATGTGTTTTTGTGTTCATCTTCATTAATAAGTACACAAGACGATTCATCGATTCATATTGCTGAACACGTGTTTGTTATTCTTTTTGTTTACAACAAAGTTTACAATTTTAATGTTTAAAAAGAATGAAAGCAAAACTTAATTAGGCGACATGATATCCTGAGGATGGGTGAAGTCAGTCTTTATTTGAAAAAATAAAACTATATTTCCATGCTAAAAATTATGCGCCCATCATCAAAAAAGAGCGATTGTAAAATACAATAAAGTGAAAGATGGTCGTCAAGAGTTCTCAGCGTCATGATCATAAGGATTCTAATCGTTCCCATCTCTCAAAAGATTTCCACTACTTCCATAACACACCTTGGCCTTTGATCACTACGTCATGCGTAGGGTAATATTAAAATATTACACCCAGCACATCCAATATTATTATTATTATTATCATTATTATTATTATTTTAACGTATTACTTCTATTCAGAAAGCTAGTTAATGATAAAAGCAGTAAAAAAAAATAAATAAATTCTAGTTCCCCTTTCAGACCTTCCGTAAGAATGATGTGTTTTAGTCAACGGTTAACGAGCAGGTTGTCATGAGGTCAGCACAACGACATACCACTTTAATTTCCGATTAGAGTTGAGTGGCACCATTAAAAGAAAAATTCAAAACAACCGTCTTTTTAAAAATTTCTATCTACAAAAAAAAGGATGCATGTTTTATCTTTTTTTTTTTCTTTTCTATTGCAGTCAAACCAGTTGAAAATCAATGTCTCTCTTTGAGTAAAGATGAAATTAATATATTTTGCACCACAAAAAGAGTGTATCCAAAGGCTAAATGTACATTTTATATAAGTTACAATGGGGTAAGTAGACATAAATAATAAATTGTCCATTAATTTGTAATTTGTATCCAGTGTGATTGTAATTTTAAAAAAAATTAACTTCATGCCTTTTTTTCTCGTTTTAGCAAAGAGCTTTTGAATTTGAAAATGTGATCTACTCTCACAAAAACGAGACGGGTTACTCTGTGTCCAACTGTAATGCTATAAAACCAATACAATTAACAGAAATAGGTACTTATAGAGTTGAGGCAATCATTTATCCTAATATATCCAATGATAAAAGTGACGTCGTATATGGGACAAACATTTCAACGGAAATTATCTTCAGTAAGTCAAAATAATTTTTAAGCGCACAATTTTTATTTTAACATTAAGTTGCCATTCTAAAAGGTGCAATCGATTTGTTTTTTGGGGGGTAAAAACACTTATTAAACGTTCCATGTCACAACGTTTAATAAAATATAAGCTAAAACATATCTGAATTATTTTAAAGCAAGTAAGAATGTCTTTAATGCATTGCATTTTCGTTTCACAAAAATATTGACCTTATACTAAAGATCAAAAAGGTCAATGCATAAAGAAAACGATTAAATAGATTACATTCTTTAACTGAGTAATAGCAGTACACAATGGCCATGTTTTAACGATCAACCTAAAGTACGTTTTTATCCAGTGAATGTATCTGTTACAATGAAACTTGACGTCTCACTCTCTTTCCTTCTCTCTCTCTCTCTCTCTTTCTTTCGCTCTCTGGAACCCCTATTTTTTTTTCTTAACTTGCACATCGTAATTTCTACCACATAGACTATCGACCTGAATTGAAAAGACCTTCCTCATTCGTTATGCGCCCCAGACAAATATGCGCACTTGTATGGTTTCCTCTGGCCTCTAATTCACTCTACATTATAATTCAAGCATTGCACGGCATTAGAAACCAAAAATATTTCTTCATACGGTTACTTCAGTTAGGCCTAAAGAAAAAAAGCATAATGAATAAATATCAACTTATTAGTCGTTTGTCTGAATAACTAATTCAGTATAGAGAAACTTTTTAGTGAGGTTGTTATTTTTTAAAGTCATTTGACGTTATTTAAAATTAGTTATATAAAACATGTTTCTTCTCATTTCTCATTTCTTCTTATTTTCTCTCATTTCCTCTCTAATATACGTATGTGTATTACTAAATGTACCCAAGTCCTGGGCAATACCACAACGACACATACAACGACAGAACCAAGATTCAGAATGCCAACTCCCAGACATATAACATGTTTATTACATTATCTGTACTATAATACAGAATCAGTTCAGACATTTGAAATATCCAGTATCAATTAAAAATATAACAGCTTAATATTCCATAGACTGAATAGTGACAACACAGAGAAATAATTAGAGTCTACACTTAGACTATCTATATCCAAAAGTCCAACTGTCCTGGACTAGGAACAAAACCACACTGCCTTATTATGAGTTACATTATGTTCAATAAAAAACATCTCACATAATCCACAACAATAACAGTTTTGAAGTCAACAACCTGAATTGCCCCCCTTCTCCTCTACAGTAAACAGGAGACTCAGGCTGACCAGAACTCAGTCCTGACAGTTGGGCAGGCTTGAACCTTTCTGTGGGTAGAGTTGGAATAGATAATATAATTATTGTTTCGAAGATTGCAATAGAAATATATGTATATATATGTATATATATATATATATATATATATATATATATATATATATATATATATATATATATATATATATATATATATATATATATATATATATATATATATATATTCTTTGTTACGTATTTTAAAAAAGCGTTTAAGAGATACAAAGGGGAGACCTGGCAGATCAGTGGTTATGCGATATAATTCATTACCGAAGATCGAGTTCAAACCTCAATGAAAACTGAGATCTTTAGTTTTGGTATATTTTGGCTCCTTAAAGTCTACCCAACTTTTATAGAAAGCTGACATTATTTGGGGAAAAAAAGTAAAAACGATTGGTCGTTTCGCTGGTTACTTAAAGAGCTCGTTAACTGTTGGCCATAGAAAGAGATTACTGGGTCTGAAAGTGTTAATGTACGTATTTTTTAACCTAAACGATGCAAGAGTGGTGGTCTTGATTTTCACTTTCTTTAGATTAAATAGTTTGTTATACAGTAATATGAACTTGAAATAAAATAAAAATCCTACCGAGACCTACATTTTCATTCTTTTGATGTTATAAAGTTGTTTTTATCTCAAACATCCCTAAACGATAATAACACTATGAAAAGCCCTTTGACATTTTCTTTGCCTTCGTAGTCCCAAGAATTCATTGTAACATAGATAGGATATAGGGCCTCAATTGAAGCCTCTTATCACAAAAAGAATACGATTTCACCGAAGTTACCACTGGTTAGGCTGGCTCTCTCTCTCTTTTTTTTTTCTATTTATATCACTATGTCTCTCTTATTTCTGGTTTTCATTGTATTATTTCTTCTCTCGCTTATATTTCTCTCTCTCTCTCTCTCTCTCTCTCTCTCTCTCTCTCTCTCTCTCTCTCTCTCTCTATATATATATATATATATATATATATATATATATATATATATATATATATATATATATATATATATTACTTTTAATATTCTCTCCATTTTTATGTTAACTTTAGCTCCTTGTCTCTTTCTCTCTCTCTCTTTCTTTCTCTCTTTCTCTGTCTCTCCCTTTACGGATGTTACATAGTGATTTACCTAGTCATATGTATTACCTACCGCCATTTTTTGTAAGTCTTTAGGTTGGATTGTTTTCTTTCATACATAGACGCCATTGACTTTAATATTTAAAAAAAAATTGTTTTATTTAATGACGTTTGTATTCATATCTCTTTTCAGAGAGTCCTTATATTACATTAGTAAACTGTCCTACACATGTGAAGAAATATATTCTGATAGACTGCGAATGTGTATTAAATGAATTAGGCTCAACAAATGTGCTATACTCATGGATCAATGCTAGCACTAATGAAAGCATATCCTACTCTAACCATTTAAGATTTGCAGTTGATAATTATAACACTGGTAATTTCATACCAAAAATAATACATATTTTTTTTTGTTTTGTTTTTTTACTAGCATTCATATTTAACACACCATTCACGTATTTCATTTTTTATTGCATAATTGTAAAACTAATTTCCTCATGCATAACAGTGATTATTATTATTATTATTATTAAATTATGGAAGGACCCAGAGGCTTAACAATCATAATTGGCGCTATGTGCATGACACTTTTGTTGGCGCCCCGTACTGGTTTTCCCTGAACACGAAGTAATATTAGCTAATTTATTGAATGTACATATCAATCTGATATATAGCCTCATTCTGTCGCGAAGTGACTATGGATAATCCCATAGAGTGAGATGAAAGCCTGTGCATTAGTTAGGGTTGGACCAATGTCGCCCACAAAGCTGTTCACAAATATCTTCGCAGTTTGGGACCAGCAATATTGCATGATCTGCAAGAGTTTAGCAGTGTGAGATGCAAGCTGCCCAACAATAGCAAGTCGGTACGTGACGTTTTGGCGCCGCCTTTTTGGCGACGCCGTTTTGGCCCCGCCGTTTTGGCGACGGGACGTTTTGGCGCGAGCCGTTTTGGCGACGGGACGTTTTGGCGCGAGATATCATTTGACGATTATTTAATAAGCACGTAGCTTTTATAACAATGTTTATTTCAATCTACCATAATATTGTATGTATAGTGTGAATTCTAACACCGTTTTGTTTTTTTTAATTATAAAGGTTTTGCTTATTTCATGAATATAGGCCTATAATAAGTCAGATTCCTGAATGGAAATGACATGCTAATGCTATATGTTCTGCTAATCGCACTGGATGACATTTTTGGATTTCTTTCCAAAGGATATTTTTTATTTGACATTAGTGTAACTAGCTAAGTGTCACACTTTAATATAACAAAAACCATGTTAACATCTAAAACTTTTTTGAAAATAAAAGTGTGCCTCTTAATAAACACACATACACAAGCCAAAATGTTTATGAAAGAAAATGATGTGAAAAACAAACACACATTTACATTTAGTACGTGAAAAATATGTCTTAACACAAACACTCATGCAAAACATAGATATGAATAATTCTTTTAAAAGAAATAATACAATAAACGTACATAATGTATTTAGCGCCAAAACGTCCCGTCGCCAAAACGGCTCGCGCCAAAACGACCTTCGCGCCAAAACGGCGGGGCCAAAACGGCGTCGCCAAAACGGCGGCGCCAAAACGTCCTGCTTCGATAGCAAGTATCTCCTAACTCAAAATATACTTGACCTAAATTTTGTTTTATTAAGTACAATACTGTGTTGTGATATATAGCCACGAATATTACGATTATACAAATTCTTCCTGTAAAGCTATCATGTAAAAATAAACCTAATAATTTCGAAAACCTATTCACCATTCTTTAACTTCTAGCTTACTTGTATCCACTACAGACAGAAGAGAAACAGAAAAGAATGAGATTCATAACAAACGAATATTCACATTCGACTAGAGTAAAGCCTTTAGTAAAATCACTAAATTTAGAAAGCCTTCAGGATAAAAAAAAAAGTTCCGCTTTCAGACCTTGTGGTTTACAGGGCAATATTCGACTTCTGTTATCGCTCATCGATACCAAAAGTTAAAAGTCTTAAGAATAGGAGATATTGTTTTTACCAACATGATTTTTTTAAATCAAAGAATTATTTGGGGGATTTTAAGAAATACTTGTTCAAGAATACTTCTTTAAACCGATCATTTTTTATTAAGAAAATATAGATCACACTATTATTATAATATTGCTTCAGATACTAAACCTCATATCTGGCGTATAACAGAGAATGAGGTTGAAAAAAATATAACATAATTTGGAATTATGCACAATATGTAATTGTTGCAAGATTAGTGTTTCAATTTATTTGGAGCTACTGTAGCTAAATTAGAATTATTTGAAACTATTTACCTCTTCTTTTCACGTACAGTAATAAGATTGATGGTCTACAACACACGTTTTCTTACTATAATAAATTTGCAGGCCAAAAACAATTTTTTTCAAAGTTTTAATACATCCCAAAATGAAGTTTCATTAAAGAAGGCATTGGATATGTTAATACTAAACTCTGAAAGACGTTTAAATCAGTTGAGTATCTAATAGTAGTGCAGTGAGTCCCAAAATATGGCCCGTGGGCCAAATCCGGCACTCGACGTGATTACATTAGGCCCGCCGAAACGTTGGTACAAAGTAAACAAAATCCCTCTAAAATAAAAGTTGAAAAATGTATCTTTGACTTCATTAGAGTGCTAACGTTTTCTCTGATGGATTGGCTCAATGACCTTTAACATTTGTACGCTTATGAAATGGGACTCTGAATGTAAAATCTACCAGAAAAGTTTAACGATTTTTACTTTTCTGTGAAATATGATTCTAAGCCAACATATTTGATTTGTCAATAAAGTAGGGCTGTTACAAAAACAACAACGGCATAGAAACGCATTATGAAAGTAATATGACGGCATTCTTGGTTTTAGCCGCGAACAAAAGATTGTTAAACTACGCCTAGAGATCGGAGAATTTACGAGAATATTTAAAAACAAAAAAAAAAAGAAAATGAGTCGGTGACTGCTCATAATTTAAGTAAAGAAATGATGCCATTTTGCAAATCTAAAAAAAAAGATTAACTTCAAATATTCCATTAATTAATGTAAGTACACGATTCATTGGTTTCTAAAAAAAAATAATTTAATTTCGTATTTGTATCTATTCTTTGATATGGCCGCGACATAAAATGAAAATGGCTAGCAAGGTCACATTTGGTTTGGAATCTCTGTACTAGTGTAATGGACGTGATAGTTAGATCTTACTCGTTTTCACAAATCTGCACTGTCTAATTACGTAAAAAGCGTCAACTGAACTATGTTGCGTACATAGGAGGAAATGTGACCATACTGGTGTACAAAGTAGAGACTAGAATCGTTTTCTTTTATCTTGCTTATGATATAAAAGGTCCCATTGGGGAGATAAAATAAAGACTTTACTTCAACTGGGGATGATCTCGACAGTTGTAGAAACGCTGACCTCAAATATATATATATATATATATATATATATATATATATATATATATATATATATATATATATATATATATATATATATATATATATACCACACACACAAAATATAAGAACTTACATTAATTAAATCTTATCTGCATACAATACAGATTTAAGAGTTAGAATATGGGTCTAGATCTAGCTAAAAAAATAATATTGTTTTCTAATATTTATTTTATTGTTTATTGAACACTAATAGCAATTTCATTCAAACACTGGTCTTTAAATTGTAATATAGAATCATGTTTGAAATAAAATATGTTTTCATTATAAAACAAGACATTAAATTTGTGATGCACAGTATATCTTATGCAGCATAATGATTACATCAGAAATAGCACTAGCCTTCACTACGCCTCTGGGACGACCTGTTTTATTTCTTTTAGATTAGTCTACATTGATTATTTTAAATATGATTTTGTTCTGAACTTTTTATAACAAATATTTTACAGAATTTATTTGCAAAGCAAACAGTTTTAAAATAGACAATGTGCTTTACGAGAACTACAACATCTTTTTATTATCAGGTAATTCCTTTGAATCAATGTTTTGATGTCAATTTAGATTTTAATCTTGGTATATGTAATAGAAGTAGGTTATGCAAAGTTAATAGTGAAAAATATATATTTAGGTGTATATTTAAGCCGTAAAACTCAGTATAAATCTACCTAATGAAGTATACATTTAGGGTTCTAGTCATAATATTAGCAGAGAAAACAAATCAGTAAGTCTGAACTACATTATGGAGCATGAGGTAGATTTTTTAAAATAAATATGACAGTACCTCTTTTTTTAATTATGTCCCGAGACCATACATTAAACGTAAGTAAAGTAGATGATACGGAGAACTTGACATTATATACGTATTTTAAACTCATTCAATTAAAGTCGTCGTCTTCATGGGTTTTTAAGTCAATTAGATTTGAGTCCACAAACGTGGTCAACAGAAAATCGACTCTCATAAAACTGGACACGTCAGTTACATATTAAAAAAATAGATAAAAATATCTAAATGTTGCCAGTAAATGTCTTTACCGTTTTTGAATCTCATTTGAAAAGAAGATGGAAATACTAGTAACAAGAAAAAAAAAAGAGAAAAAAAAAAGAAAAAAAATAACTGTTTATAGTAGATTTTATATTTTCATCAATTCAAAGACTATCCATGGCAAAATTTACAAACACCATGCGACATAACTAACTGAAAGAAATTAACAACTAATGATTAAAGTAACTTAAATCTTTGTCTTAATACTACACCATTCTCATTACGATACACTGATTTTACATATGCTTCATCGTGCATAACAATACTACCATTTAAACTCAGTGTTTCTGTACCAAACAATATTGGCCTCTTCGTCTCGTCTTTGACTTGAACTGGATTCTACAGTAGTGGACAGAATCGGACAGAATCTGAATTCCGAATAGTCTTGACTCATTTACTCTTATTATAGGGTCCCAAAAGGTCTTTCTGGGTGATCGAATTACCATATAAAGCTTGAAATGCACGAGTGTGCTCAGATTATTGTAGTTTCCTAAAGCTTCGCCCGTCGTCACGGTTGACCGTTGGCACAGTGCTGGCCTGCTGGCGTTCTTAATAACGCTTCATATAACGAATACTATTTATGACGTCCTATGTAAATGGTGTAAAAATTGAACTAAAAACTTGTCGAATTTTACGACATTGTAGTTCTCATTCAGGTAAGTAAATATTTTTGTATGTTAAATATATTTTTTATGTTTGTTTAAATTTACACTTTTAATATGCTAATAAGTAGTAGCATAAAAATTTTTTGCACGGTTTTTATTTCCCTACTTTTACATGAGTTCAAACAATATTAATAGGGATAGTTGATAAAATTACATAGATATTCATTTCCAGCAGTCATACCTGAAACTCAAGACTTAGGCCTAAATACAACGCCTAGTTAATACGAAAATACAAATACAGTTTATGCTCATCGTTTGTTTTGCATTTTATTTTTCATCTAAATTTATAGATTATTCATAAAACGAATATAAATATATTTTACTATATTTTACTAATTTTGGTCTCTGTTTTTGTATATGAGCTCATAAACAGCTTGAAAGAAATGAGAAGGCTGACACACTCGATGCCAAGAATGGGAGAACAAAATCACAATTAAACTCTGCACTAAATCCAAATATAACTGAAGAAATTAATCGTAATTAAAATAAATGAGAAAGGACGAGCTCTCATCCAAATCACAAGGAAGATAATACTTACATAAGCTATTCCGACATGATCAACGTCTAATCGTTCGACTTATGACCGGATACAACAGATTGCCACCACACATGTACCGGAAGCTAAAAATTGGAACCAGTTAGGTCTGCCCATGTGGAGTGTCACCAGAGAATGCCGACCACGTCCTCCCAAACTGCTCTCTTTACCAAGAGGCCCACACAAGACACTGGCCCCAAATCATCCCTATAGAAAGAAAACTATATGAAGAGCTCCCTGATACCACTACGCAGTTCATCTCATGTATTGGTCTAGTCATCTGAACGCTCCAACATAAAAATGAGAACGAAGAAGAAGAAGTCTTTTTTTAAATACAATTTCAATGAGCATATTTATTGTTTTGTTGACGCTTTTGATAAGACAATTCTTGCAGCTGTAAGACGTTTGTCTAAGCATTGGTAGATTTATGCGAAGATTAAGCCCATTACAAACATACAAGCATCAGCCACTCAAACGCATTCCTGATTGAATCACCTTTAACTTTGCCGTCTTCTTACTTTGAGGGATAGTGCCTTGTAACTCTAGTGTCTTAGACTTAGTCTTCGTTTGGGACTAGATTTAAGTCTAGTATACTATATTAGTATATTAAGTAGATCAATAAAAAGAAGTATATTCTATATTGTGTAGATGGTAGTCTACTAAGTCTGATCTAGACTTGCTATAAATTTATCTAGATCTAGATATATACTGTATATCACTAGCGGATCCAGAACTTTGGAGTGGGGGGGGCGATTTTTTCCAAACCCTAACTCTAACGCCCAGTAAACCCTAACCCTATACATAAACGTGTGTACAGCACACACACACACACACACACACACACACACACACACACACACACACAGATATATATATATATATATATCCTATACTCTTAAGCGAGCAATTCTTGTATGTATGTATGTATATATATTTATATTTATATATATATATATAAATTTTATTTCGAAAACGGCTCTAACGATTTTCTTTAAAAGTTCACGGTATGTGCATAATAGTGAGAAAAAAATTCTCAACTCATTGGCCACATCGGGAAAACTCAAGGTCGACCGTTATATCGGTTTGAAAATGGCTCATTATCGAAAAATTTATTTTGGCTAGAATGTTTTATGAATGAAATTTTCTATATGACGTCAATGGGAAAAAAAACTTGACACCGCTTACGTCACTAGGCTCACAGCAGTACACTAAGACATTTCTTCGCAAACAAGAAAAAAGTTTTAATGATTCAATTGGCGTAATTAAACATTTGCGCACCATCTTAATTTACATTGATCCATTATGAAACTATGGAAGAAAAATAATGAAATATCTTTATGTATGATTAGTTATTGTGTTTTAAAGGCTTTATAAATTGTTTACACTTGAATTGCTTACACCCATAGGTAGCTTTTACTTTGTTATTATTTTGCTGGTGAATTATTGCAATGTGTTTAAGCTTCGAAGTCTGCTGTCCAATACCAAAACGTAGGAAATGTTCACAACACAGCTTATCTATGCCTTACTTGCACAATCAGGGCCGGCCCTAACATTTGCGGGGCCCTATGTGAAAAAAATGAGGATTGCGCGTGGACCAGTAAGGGTATTTATAAGGATAATAAGTGAACATAAAGATTTTGTATTAGAAAATAAATTCGTATTTGCATTACATTTTTATTAAATGAAAGCTGACGATGCCGTTTTTTTATATCACGCGTAGGACTGGCGTTTACCATATTGATTGACACCCCAAAGTGACAATTTTGTCTTTTTAAGGACATTTTTATGAGTTTCAGGAGATTTCCAGGAGCTCCTTGAAAACAAGGAGACCACGGGAACCCTATTATAAATTATAATGGTTTAATTTAATAATTTACACCTAGAATTAGCGCGGGGCTTTTGAACCTTCGGGGTCCACCACTGTGACAGCATAGGCCTAGGGCTGGCCCTGATGATATCCAGCTCGCGGTCAACGAATTTTCATCACGCTGCTGCCTTTTTTTTATTTGTTAACCTATAAACCTCGGTAAAACAGAAGTCATGTTCCAAAAGTCACCCAATAAAACCTACTCAGCCCAAAGATCACTGCCATAGACATCCCTTAAAGTGGTAGATAACTTCACATTATCTGGGAAGCATTGAATCAATTGACGCATTGCTTTAAAGAGAGTTTGATATGTGATCATGGATAGTCGTGCTTTTGGACGCCTCCAAGCGAGAGTGTGGCGAAATAAATCGCTCGCCTGTCTACGAAAATCAGTGTCAACCAGTATTCTCTCAACTCATCTATGTGGATCTGAGACATGAGTACTTTATAGAAAGCAACTAAGACTTCTTGAACGACTTCACCAAAGACCACAATACAAACAGCGATATTCTTGCAAAATGGTATGAAATTCGAGTCCGAAGATAAGTGAGGAATGCAGTATTTCCCTTTGCTGTGCAGCCCCAACTGTGACCTACATATTTTGCCACATCCAGGGCAAGCATAACCATTGTCCGCAGGTGGCCGATTTAGATTTTCTTTTCGCCGTCTGCGTTTGTTCTCGGGAGCAGATTTTCTTTTTGTCTCAAATGTGTATCCCGCGGCCTTCGTGAGAGACCTCCAGCTGTCTCGTTCGGAGGCCGCATACAACCAGGTGCTCTCTTCTATGTCAGCCAAGAAAAGTTGACGACTAAGCTGGTCTTTGAAGAATTTCCGTGGAGCGCTTCTGTCACGTCGACCACATTTTAGCTCACAAAAAAAGACTGCCTTTGGCATTCGTTCGTCTCCCATACGGGATACGTGCCCTACCCAGTGCAACTGTCGGACCATAAGAAGTCCCTCTATACTGTCCATACCGGCGTTGGCAAGGACATCGCTGGTTGTAGTGCGGGTCCTGCCACCGTATGTCCATGATGGAGCGCAAGCATCTTTAATGAAAGCACTCAAGAAGTCTTAGTTTTTCCTGTAAAGTGTCCATGTCTCAGAGCCATAATGAATATACTAATTGCAGTATTAAATGTCATGAAGTAACCATTTTAGAAGTTATACTGCAAAGACTTTCTTACAAGCCTATAATAGCCCAATAGTTCTACATGAAAGAAGCAATGTAAAACGTTAAGACGTGAGCTGTGGTTTTCTATAGGGACTTTCTATTCTTATCGCCATGTACAATTACATTGAGAACTGAAAGAACTAAAAAGCAACTCTTCGGATTGATAGTGTTTACCCGATAGTTCATTTTCGTAATTACAACAATATTCCCAAAATAACTTCGGGTAAATATCCTTCCTTAACAAATTATTCATCCGAGCGAGGCTCGGTCACCTGATATTATAACAATAAATAAGCAGTATTTCTCAGTATTTTCATGCATTCTTCACTGAAGAAACGCATTCTCCTGACATCTACAGCTCTTTATCCATCAGTGGAGTTCGGGGCGAAGCCCCGACGCCAAAAAGCGTTTTCTTGCATTTTTCACTGCAGAAACGCCTGCTCCTGACATCTACAGCTCACTATTCATCTGTGAGTTTCGGGGCGTAGCCCCGACGCATAAAGCGTTTTCATGCATTCTTCACTGAAGAAAAGCATTCTCCTGACATCTACAGCTCATTATTAATCAGTGGAGTTCGGGGCGAAGCCCCGACGCCAAAAAGCGTTTTATTGCATTTTTCACTGCAGAAACGCCTGCTCCTGACATCTACAGCTCACTATTCATCAGTGAGTTTCGGGGCGTAGCCCCGACGCATAAAGCGTTTTCATGCATTCTTCACTGAAGAAACGCATTCTCCTGACATCTACAGCTCATTATTAATCAGTGGAGTTCGGGGCGAAGCCCCGACGCCAAAAACCGTTTTCTTGCATTTTTCACTGCAGAAACGCCTGCTCCTGACAACTACAGCTCACTATTCATCAGTGATTTTCGGGGCGAAGCCCCGAAGCTAAAAGCATTTTCTTGCATTCTTCACTGAAGAAACGCATTCTCCTTACCTAAAGCTCATTATTCACCCTATTAAAAAAGGAGCTTTTGAATAATATTGTAATTGAAAAATATTCTAATTTGAATGTATACGCCCTTAATACATTGCAAATAAAACCGATTTGTTCCTTGAAAAGATCAGACACCCCACATATTTAGATTAAGGCTTTGAGGATCGCCGCCGAAAAAAAAAATTCGATAAATAATATTCAATAAAATTCAAGCATAAATTGTGAGTTATAGTCCCAAATTTAACTAGAAAAATATTAGATTGAGTAGAGGTTGGAAAAAAGGCTACTCATCTCAATCGTGACTCTTATATTGAAAATTTTTGTTAGAATTCTAATTTTTCCAAAGCAAAGTCTTTCTTAAAATAATTATGATAAATTCATGTGAAATTACATATTATAAACTCTGTCTGGAAATGGGAGGGGCGGTAGAATGAAAACGATTTATCCTCGCTCCTTTTTATAATTTCTGCTAATGATTGCATTTGGCATTAAAGAATAAGGGTGGGGCCACTCGATACGAGAATTTAATTTATAGCATATATAAATTATATTAGTGGCTGATTTTTTTTTACATTTTGTAATTTCTTAACTGTAATACAAAAAGAAAAATTATTGCTTCGTCCGATGAGGGAAAGGAGATTGCATGTATCGCCCCTTCCACCTTTTTCCTTTCATATTTACTAATCATAAAATTTGAGATTAGAGTGTGGTGCGACATAATGTAC
Organism: Biomphalaria glabrata; assembly: GCF_947242115.1. Classification (NCBI taxonomy): domain Eukaryota; kingdom Metazoa; phylum Mollusca; class Gastropoda; family Planorbidae; genus Biomphalaria; species Biomphalaria glabrata. The sequence continues at coordinate 7,302,061 of NC_074724.1, read as the reverse complement.
AAATGGTTTCACATATCAATTATATAGAAATTCAACTATTTTTGTTCACAAACTATGATTCCTCCATAAAAATATGACCGCCCCCCCCACTCATAGGGCTAGAGCGGGGAGGGCAGTACATGCAATCGCCCCCCCCCCTTACCCCACCGTATCGGCCAAGATACCCGAAGGAGAGCGACATAATATCAAATTTATATATCAATGCAACTAATCTTGCTCACAAACTATGATTTCTCCATAAAAGTAGGACCGCCCCCCCCCACTCAAAGGGTTTAGGTGGGAAGGGCAGTAGAGGTTTGGCCCCCCCCCCCCCCCCACACACACACCAATCGGACAACAGGGGAACGACATAATATAAATATCGGTTAAAATATCAATAACAAGTTTTAATCATAAAGATATTTAATTGATTCTTTTGGCAAGCTGTGATTTCTACAAATAAATTGGACCGCCCCCCCCACTCAAAAGTTTATGGTTGGGGGGGGGGGGGCGGATTGATGCTATCGCCCCCTCCCGACCCCACCTAATCGGCCAACATACTAGAGGGGGGGCGAAATAATCTAAAAAAAGTTTGAAATAGAAATAATTAGTATATATTATTAACATAAGTAATAAATTCGTATACAAATTGTGTGACTTCTATACTAAAATTCGTCCGCCCCCCTGGATCCGCCAGTGCTGTATATGGAATTTATCTGGATAGTAGATGTAGACATTTTAATAAATAATTAAACACTTTAGTCAGGTAGAGCTAGATCTAGATGAATGACAATCAAGTCTGAAGATAAAATCTAGATTTCTTATCTAGAACCGATCTGAAATGTGGATATAGATATGGATTCTACCTAATGACAATACCATTGATTCCAGAGATTTATGATGAGTGCAGTGTTCACTATATATTTGATTGTTTCGGGAATCACATGCCCTGTGTGGTGATATGACTATGCCTACGGTATACGCAGAACCGTGAATAGCGTAAACAGTATACGTAGAACCTATTTAGATTCTAAAATTTAGAACAATAGATTTATTCCACTTAATTTATTAACATAAATCTACTAATCTCATCTATAGTATGTAGTTCTAGATCTACAGCCTAATAGTAGCAAAGCAGTTAGCACACAGAAAAAAAATTCCCTTGTAATAAACTTTAAACTTACTTTACATAATATTATTTAAAAAATACAGTAAACGTTATGATATTAACGATCAATACCAATGAATCGCACACTAAACAATGACCCCCGATAGTTGACTTCTTTCGTTATATATTCTCGTATGAAGACTTTTCTTATGTTTGCATACATATTTATCAAATGACGCTTTCAGGACCGGACACAACAGAATGAGACAACATATTTACCGGAAGCTCAAATTTGAACCAGTGAAATCTGCCCATGTGGAGTATCACCAGAAAATGCCGACCACGTCCTCCAAAACTGCTCTCTTTACCAAGAGGCCTGTATAAGACACTGGCTCCAAAACACCCCAATAGAAAGAAAACTATATGGAGAGCTCCCTGATTTGGAAACCACTGCGCAGTTTATCTCATGTATTGGTCTAGTCATCTGAACACTCCAACATAACAATGAGAATGAAGAAGAAGAAGAAATGACGCTTAATTACATCTATTTAAGGTCTTAAAAAAACTGATCTGACATAAACAAGTTCATTATTATACACATACACAATGTGATCCAATAACCCGGTCAGCCTCCTTGACAGTGGCGTTTACATAATTTTGAAACAGATATTCTCTCTATCCTCCATTCTTGAATTACCTTAAAACTTTATAATTCCAAAAGTTAAATTGCATAGACGTAAATATTTGAACAATTTGCAGTTGGCACCAATATTTGAAATTGGGAAAAAGTATACGATATCGATGATCTCCATTGACAATGACCTGAACGTTATTGTCTATGTATATTGACCGTGCAAACGGATTTGTTACATATCTTAAACACTGGGTTGTATGCCGAACCCAACAACAATTGTTATATCTAATGATCTCCCGTTAAATGTTATTTATGTAATTTATAAAAACTTGTGATATATTTTTTTTTTGTATTTATATAATTTTGTGTAAAATGTGTTCTTCGCTTGACTTGCAAATAAATCTACTAATACTATTAGAAGAAATTATTTTGTCTTTTGAAGTGACATCTGTAATTTATGAGGTTTGATTTGACAAGGCAGCATAAACGTTTTTCTTGTAATAGAAATTGATTGTTTTCTTTTAAGCTTGCTTCTAGCGTTAAAATATCTCAATTAAAAATGTTCTAAAGATTTAAATAAGACAGAAAATAAACTCAATGTTTTTTTTTTATGTGTTTTATTTTATTTCTACACTTAGTCTAGTATGAAGCCTTATCCAAGTTAAATAAAAAAATTACATCAAGATATGTTCTTAGTTAATAAAAGCAACTTGAAATTATACAACGTAAAGGATATACTTAACAATATATTTTTGTTAAATTCTAATAAGCCGGAAATAATAACATTACATTAAAAATAATGCTTCACTGCGTCACACTCATAATAGAAAATTATTCAGATTAAATCGAAGGTAAGGGGCAGTAATTCTTTTTCAACAAATATCACATAGCACATCCTGAAATGTAGCTATAATGTTTATAAATTAAATAATGCTTATTAATAAAAAGTTTAATTTAAAATGTTAAAGAAATAATCGTTCAATTCATAATTGTAAAATAATTAAAAAAATAATAGTTCCATTTCATGTTCGCAGTGTCCAACCTTTATATGTGTTACATAAAATTGTAGTGTACCAAAGTTTCACATTATATTTTACAGTTTACATGACAGTATTCAATGAAAAATAAAATTAAAGAAATTATTAGAATATCCATAAAGCACTATAAATATTAAAATACCCATAAAGCACTATAAACATTAGAATACCCATAAAGCACTATAAACTTTAGAATACCTATAGCAGTCCCTCTACCATCACAAAATTCTTTTTTTTTTCTCTGATTTTTATTTTGGAGTAAGTCGTTTAATATTTCGCTATAATCTATTTGGGCGCTATGCGAATATACATACCTAGTACTGTAGTACATGTAATATAAAGATATTGGTTCGCAGAATATATTAACAACAAAACAGATGTATTTAAAATAAAGTCAATACATGACTACAAAATAGTGCAGATAATAACTTTGAAAAAGTGTATTGTAAGTTATTACAACACCAATAGGTGAACACTGTATTATACTTGTAAAAGTGTTTTAAAGATTTACCCTAAAGTATAAGTTCCAAAAAGGTTTTGAAATATACACATGCAAATTATTAAACTAGATTTAGATTAATGATTGTATGATGTTCAATGCAAAGAAACATTACGATTATGAAACATAGAAAAATGAATGAAGTAAAAAAAAATAAAAATTCCCCACTTTTAGACGTTGCGATCTATGTGGCATATGATGCACATGTCATCTGTTTCTGTGACCAAATTTAACGAGGATGTCATGTGACTTGCACAACGACCAACCGACTTTATTTTTGTCCGCAATTGTCACCCATTAAAGCTGGGTGGACTCAGAGGCGCCCCAAAGATCCCAAAATTAAATATGTTTACCAGGACTCGAAATCCTTGGTAAAGCCAATATCTTTAACTCTTAGGCATGGAAAAATGAATAGGAGATATAAAATACAAGATCACAATCTTTATAATACAATGATCTCAATGCTTTTGACAGTAATGTTTCTGATGACACTTTTCGGTATATTCTATTTTGAAATTCTTTTTCATTTTATAATAAGCCTTGTCATGTTTCAATTAATGTCAAAATCTCACTGTGCTAATTTGTGTCTAAAAAAGTCTATTATTGTTTTCAAATGTTTGGTACTTTAACTTCGAATATCTATTTTTTTTAATTAAGCAAGTCATGCATTAAACAATTTTGCTTATATCCATATATCCTTATATCCTGTTACTTTAGAATATAAATCTAATATAGTTGGTATTTAGACAATAGTAATATCATTCTTTTCGCCAAATAGAGCTTCTTCCTAATTCATTGTGATTCGACATGTGCAACAGAGCTCTACTTTCTAGATCTAAATGTTTATTAAAATCTGCGACCAATTTTGCTATATCTCTGGCATTTTCATGTCCACTGTGAACATACTCTTCTTTATACCAGTTCATCCCAAGGGCGTATACTGGTCCACCAGTACACCCATCGCAAACAGGGGCATTATAAATAAATCTATCGAAACCTAAGCCTAAAAGTTTTCCCAGATTCACACCCCCACCTATCGATATACACTTACGTAATCCGTGTACATATGATACCACAATTATCAATCTTTCTGTTTTACTCTCTAAGTGTTTAAATATTTTGTGCAATCCTTTCCAGATTTTATTCAAATGTAATATTACTGAAAATATTTTGTTACAAAGCATTTCGTCGCAACACGCTGCTTCAATCAAACAAAGATCACTTTCATCACACTTCCACAGCATCTTACAATTTTGTAATGTGCTAAACAGATTAGTGTCCTCTTGAAAAACCGAGCACGAGGTGTTTCTAGCCTCGTCATTGTCAAAGACTACTGAAACTGATGTAAATATCTTAATTGACCACCACTTTCGACTGGGAGAGTCGCTATTTATGCATTTCATACACCTGCAAAAAAACACTTTATTTTGTTCTTCAACGTCGGAAATTCTACCGCTACCATTACTACAGAAATCTTGTCCTCTTTTATCATACAGTGGAAATGGTATCGACGTGTTTGGGAAATATGTTGGTCTTGTATCACTGACATGTTTTACGAGAAGGCGGACAGTGAGAGAGGCAATGGCTTTCGTTAATTCAAAAATATCTCTCTGACGGTACTCTGTTGGTAGATGTTCAATTGTAAATTGGTCTTCGGCGATCATTTCATTATGTCTCCCTTCACAATTTAGGTCTTGATCTCTGAGTGAGGCTGCACAGGCCGAGTCATGACAATCCACTGCAAAGACACACATACACAAATATAGCCCATAAAACAGTGTTTGATCACAAATATTGACTAATACAAATTAATGTTTTAAAATAGAGGGATTCTATGATCAAGTGTGGGAAAAAGTGAGGTATAAAAGAGAGAGAGAGAGATTAGAATTATGTATAAAGTATTCAAACTACAAACCTTCATAAAGCTGTGCAGCTTTCTCAGCTCTGTTAAAAGGTCTTGCACGTGTTGAGGCTACAAAAACATGCATTTATCTAATCACTTACTTGAGTTTGGACATAAATATTATTTATATACGTAATAAAAATGCCTAATATTGTTAAAAAAAACGCGTATGCATAATAAATGTTACTTGCAAAATTCGAATTTTGGCAATGTACAGCATAAGAAGTACATATTTACGCAAGTGCGAAATGTTATTTTAGTAAATTATTATTTAATAACATATAATTTACAAAATAGTATTTCTAATCGCCAGTAATTCCAGTAGTTCGGAGAATTTAATGTTATTTCTAAATGTAGATTAGAATAATGAAGAAAATCATGACTGTCTAGTCAAGTGTGGTGCATAAACTGTATACATCTTAAGAAACATATGATCAATGTTTATGTCACATTTTTTTCTGGAATAAGAGGTGAAAGTTTAACTTAGTGACGAATAACGTGATAGATCTTTAAAAAGTAAGAACACTCTACTTTACACTATCAACGAGATGCTTTTCATTAGGACAGTTCGAAATAAGAAGTAATATACAGACGGCTTGTAACAGTGGTCATTTGACGGATCCCTTCTTAAATATTAAAAGAGTTTGTTGTTTCAACACTAGTGTCGGCTACCTATATTGATTGTTTGGCATTTCGCCGGTGTTTGAAGGTTACCTTCTGTTTATTGTGTTGGTCACCTCGGCAGTACCACAACACACTACAAAAATGTTCTTCATGATTAGGTATTAAATCTATTGGAGATCTTCACGATAAACAATGTCAAGGACACTAAATTGAACATCACTGTTGCCAACTCAAAAAAAAGGAATTGAGCTAAAATTTTAAAACCATGGCACTTGATCTTTATTACCGCTAGTTGTTTGCCCATTTTGTTTAATTAAGTTATAAGTTATAGCGTGAAAGTCTAATGCTTCTTTCGTATTGAAATTAGTTAGTGCTACTTCTTCGGTCTCTGCTATAGGAGGGTTTAGGAGCCAAAGTCTTGTTCTTGTAGTATGCAACTTTGAAGGACATGGTCAGCAATCTCTGGTGATGCTTCACAAGGGCAAGTTTTGCAAGTCCCGAATATAGCTTCCGGAATACATGTTATGTCCTTCTGTTATGTCCAGTTCTTAGTCGAAAAGATATGCGTTGGTCATGTTGAGATAGCTTATAATAGACGTCCTTTTTCTTGTAATAGGAATGTGAGCTGGTCCTATTCTCATTTATTCTACACTCTTTTATCCTTTGATCCTGACAAATGAGAGATATCTTTCTACAGTTTTCATAGTACGACATAGCACTAATATTTTGTGTAGTATATTTTTACCCTTGTCTGGTTTGTCATGAGGTAGGATGACGTATACTACTAGCTCTTATTTTATGGTGCATTTTGTGCATTTTCGCCAATTCGTAATTGATAGACAAGCTGTGCTTATTGTGGTCCTGAATGATTCTTTGTTCTCTACTACTGAACAGCCTTAGCATATTGACTTGGATTTATTCTTGGTAGGACTATTTGACCCTATTTAGCTTGAGTGTAATTCATAATTTATTGATGTATTTTTACAAATTCGTTCGTATTTGTAGTTTTATATCCGACTTTGGAGTGTCGGTTATTTTTTTCTATAGGTTTTCAGTGTTGGCGTTACATATTGATAGTTCTTCTATGTTACTATCAAGATTGATATTCATTCACATTTTCTACAGTACATGTTACAAAGACGAATCTTTGGCATTAGTTATGAAACTGTATGTATATATATATATATATATATATATATATATATATATATATATATATATATATATATATATATATATATATATATATATATATACATATAACTCCAGTGGCGGATTGATCGGGTTAAGGTGTGTGTGACCTAGTGACACGCGAGTCTGAGGCGTATCACTTTGGTCAACGGCTTTTGAACAAGAGACATTACTGCTAGTACATGCAAATATGACCCGTGTTATGGTTATGTGATTGATTGCCTTTACGGTCGAGAGACAATGTGTAAGAAAGGACAGTTGAGTCCGGGACAGCAAGGCAGTAAGGACTGTGCGGTACCATGTAAGTCCTCGAAAATGTACGAGTCCAGGAGTAGAAAAAGAGACTTCTAGTGTTTAGTAGGCAGTTCTGTTGTGTAGCGAAACATTTGAAGTTAGTGTTGCCAATTGTGTTATGTTTGTCATTAAACCACAACATTGTTATCTGAAACTCTTGTTGTCAATTTCTTGTGTTTTTGTGTTGTGTTGAGCAGTGTTTACAGAAGGCCTTGTCCAGAAGATCGTTATATATATATATATATATATATATATATATATATATATATATATATATATATATATATATATATATATATATATAAAATTACTATTTTATTTTCAATCATAATGCAGTTGTTTATTAATAAATGTACAATGGAGTGTGTATGGTGTGTCTGTTAGGCTGAATTTCGGGACTAGTATGATGTACAAGCAAAAAGAAAACATATTATTATTTCATACACACACACACACACACATATTTTAATTTTCATTATACTTTACAACCTAGACATTTCAATTTCTAATAATAAATAACCAAACTCCTGACAGTAACTAAGCAGAAAAAAAAATTTCAATGTAGGTTTAAACATAATTTCATAGGATACAAGATGCTAATCTTTAAGGAGACTAAAATTCTATTTTTAAAAAATCTGTATTATAGGTTTAGCTAGCCAACCGTATTCAGCTTTCGACTGCTTAAAGTCTGGTTGATTTAATTCCACTATTTCATCTGCTTCATCTATATAAAAAAAGAAGGAAATACATGTATTAAGAATTATATTTAAAAAGCTAGATGGCAATTCATTTTGGAAATAAAAATTCAAACATTTTCTTGTTCTCTTCTGTCTTTAACTCTTTCTCTCCGTAATTACTTCTCTCATTCCGATAATATTATATGTTTTGCTCATTTGTATTTGACTATCCTGTTACGATTAAACGTTAACAACTTATTTTTGGTTGTTATCAGGCAATATTATATTTGGTATTGATTTATAGGAGAATGCATGCTATTTTACACAACACAAATTAAAGTTTATAAATGTAAAAATCAATTTAGTTTAATTAATGAGGTCAAATCAACGTTGCAATTGTCAATTTGGAGAGAAAGAGTTAAAATACCAATAGTGCATTGACAATGTCATTGTATAAAAAGATAGATATAGCCACAGTGGCTGAGTGGTAAAGCGCTTGGCTTAAAAACCAGTTGTCCCGAGTTCGAAGCCTTGTAAAGACTAGGATTTTTAATTTCGGGATCATTGGGTGCATCTGAGTTCATCCAGCTATAATGGGTACCTGACATTAGTTTGAGAAATGTTAAGGCGGTTGGTCGTTGTGCTGGCTACATGACACCCTCGTTAACCGTAGGCCACAGAAACAGATGACCTTTACATCATCTGCACTATAGAACACAAGGTCTGAAAATGGAACTTTTTGAAAATGAAAAATCTGAAATAGATTATATATGTAGATCTAGACATCTTTGTTTTGTTACATGGGCGTAGCCAGGATTTTTTTTTTTCGGGAGATGGATTTGGGGGAGGATTTTTTTTATATATGTATGTATGTATGCGTGTATGTGTATACATAACTAATCTTTATTTCATACTGACCCTTTATTCTTTCGAAAGACGTTTATTATTGTCAGGAAAGGGGTCTGTGGGAGCTCCCCCAGCGAGGAGCAGAGAGCCCCCGCTGCCAAGAACTATTTCCGGTATCGAAAGCCAACAAAATTCATATTCTGTGGTATCTACCCTGCTATTAAAAATTTTTATTTCAAAAACCTAATGTGCTATTCTTACTGACCTAGACTCTACCGCGCAATTCGACGCATTTGGCGACAAGCTGTTTTCACAAAAAACTGTCTCTGGAAATGTCTTAAAAATCTTCCCACCTGCTCAAAGGACCTCCATGAAAGTGTGGCGCCAAGTTGTACTAGGATGCCATCGCAACTCTTATTATGCGTAATTCATTTTGTCGGAGAACATGTTTCGCAAACGTTATGCAAAGCTATGTCATAAACTTACTAAGGGGTCGACTCCCAGTTCGGCAAGGAATTTCCTTCATTTAGACCCGATCTCTGTAACTGACTCCTGAAATCTGTCTTAGCCATCTCCTTTTGAGCCACATTTAGTGTTGTTGTGGTTTAAAATCAAAATCTTCATTAGCTATGCTCTTGTATTATGGATATTGTCGTTCGCTTTATTTATTTTTGTTTTGTAGAAGAGGGGGTTTTAATTGCAAACCCCCTGGTAGGGGGTTTTAAATTCCAAACCCCCTTGGCTGCGCTGGGGCAAGTAATGGTTTAGTATTAAACTCTCACATAAAGTAAACAAAATCAGTCACTAAACTCCGACCACCCCCTGCGTGGGAGGGGATTTTATTTCGGGGTTGGTGGCCCCCCCCCCTCGCTATGCCCATGTTTTGTTATATACTTTGTTTAAAAACTAGTAACCTTGTTTTAACAAAAATGCTTAGGCAATATATAGACTGTATGTAGCAATCTTGTCTAAGTTGTCTCAAAATGTCCAAATCAAAAAGATTTTAAATAGCAAACTATCTACAAAAATATTTAAAACAAAAACAAACAATTTGAAAAATAAAATAAAATAAATCAAACCTAATCGCAGAATGCGTTCCTTAACATGTTTATATTGTCTTTCTAATGACTTGATAAAGTGATTAAAAGCATCTCCAGGACCAGAATTTAGAATAGTCATAAGAAGATATTCGTTTCTTTCACTTTGATTTTTTCCTTGGCTGATTTTCTCTTTGTCATCCAGCGTAATCACTTCAGATTGAAACAAATAGTCTAGTAAATACAACGCTTCTATGTTTTCTTTTATAAAAAGATAGTTACGTTGAATGCATTTGTGATCCTTCTCTTTGAGTCTTCCCTTCGACATGGCTCTGACAATAGGTTCTTGTTCTCTTATTTAGTAAAACATGATTATTTGTTCTCTTATTAAACAAAATTCAATCACATATAATAACAAATAGGTCTATTACAAGAAATATCTGCATTTTTTAAAAGACTATTTTTTCTATCAAAATGGCTGCCTATACATAGTTTCTCCGATTTGGGGCCATACAGTTTATATTGGAAATTCCCAAACACATAGAATATAGATCAAGCAAAAACCTATTTAATTAAATAAAATTTATTAAGTGTTCAATTTTTTCATAATTGTTCATTCATTTTTAAATGGCTTAATATTAATGACACATACAATAAAATAACATTGAATAGGTTTATGTAATTAACTTTTTTTTAAACCTTGGAAAGATATGAAAACAAGTCAATCTCTTTTTCTTACTAAAAAATTCTCAACAAGATTACGAAGAGAGTGTTTATACAATGACCTGTGCGGCTTCTTAACTTTGATTGTGGTATATGGGAACACTTTTTGGTAAGCAATTGAGGTAAAAAGGAAGTTTGTGATATTTCAGAAAAAAAATATATATAAAGCTAAGAATTACAAATAATGGCAGCAGTCCTTTACACTCGCATATAAAATAATTATATATAGCATGATTGCCTGCGACAACTAACTCTAAATATACGCTGTCCTGCTTGTTGAGTGCCACAATACAGCCATTAATAAAAATTATCTTATCTTATCATATATAGGCAAACAGAAGGAAAAAATTAATTGTTGTGAACATGAAGAAGATTCGGTGCATGAATTATTTCTTTTAAATGAGAATACTATAATCAATATATATGGCCCATTGGGGGGAATAAATATATATCCACATCTCACATGAAGTAGCATTTTTTCCTTTATATCGAAATTTAACAAAATATTTATTCCTTCACCTTCACCTATCCTTTAGTCTGTGGCACCGTTGGGGCACCACACAAAATTCGTCAACGTCTTTCTCCATTCCTTTCTGTATTTTGACCTGGATAGTACTTCTTTCAATGGCAGAGTCGTCCATTCCTTTATGTTGTCTTCACATTGCTTTCTCTATCTGCCTTTTCTTCTTTTACTGGTACTGTCCCCTGAAGGAAGGTCATTGCAAGCCCGTAGACCTTGTAATATTTCCAAAGAGTTGTTTTTTTATTTTAAATAATAGTTAGCAGGTCATCGCGGGGTATTAACCTAGTCTCTTGGTTTGTGATGCGGTATATTTGATACCTACGATCCTACTGTAGCATCTCATCAGTCATCTTCGAGTCCATAGGAAATGAGAAATGTGCTCATCTTCGACTACGAAGGAGGAGCTATATATAAAGCATCGCATCCATTGCAAGGTTCCTCCTCTTTAGCTCTGCAGTATGCGTTAAAATCTTGAAAGCATAAGATATAAGAGGGTGTTCTGAACAAAATCTAAATCACTTCAATAACTCGTCCTTTTAATCTGGCCGTATGGAGTCGTCCCTCCTTTCTAAGACCGCTGACGACAATGCCGTTTATCTTTCACCATTCATAACCAATCGCTAACTTCTTCCCACCTTCACCATAGAAAAACACATACACTCCATAACAAGCATGTCTGTAATCATATGATTTAAATAAACAATAAGTGTATCATATTTGTCCCAGTCACTCAATAAAATATTACGTTGGGAACTCTTTGCTCCAAATTGGCTTACAATAGTTATTCTTTGAGTGAAAAAACTATTGCCTCTCGCTTTAAAATTGTATGCCATATATTTTCTTTACATAGATTGGACTTTCAGTCAATTATATTAAACTGAGAAAAATAAATAAATCGTAAAACATCTTATCATACTTTGAATATCATGTATTTCTAATAGCATAGCTGAAAAAGTTGATTATAAAGTTCAATGTAATGGTGCAAGCTCTTTCATAATGTTTTTTTCTAAATGACGTTTGACCCAATAGCATTGAAAATCGTAACACATTTCAATTATTGGTCTTTTAATCATTTTAAAAATATTAACCAAGATATTTTTTTGGTAATTAATTGAGGTCAAACACAAGTATATAAATGTGTAGTAGAACTTTATCAAGGTTAAAACCATAGACTATATATATTGTAATAACTGAAGTGAGGCAACTCAACGAGACATAGACGTTTATTTACACAAAGACATGACAAACGCAAAGGGGCATCTGCCTTGAGCACAGCATCTCCATTTTGGCTCTCTCTCCTTGCGGAAATCGTTAGTCTCTTCATGTCAACATCCTGTTCTAGTCTGGTTACTAGAGGTGCGCATCTCTGCACTAGCCTGGATGGTGGTGCGCATGGCAAATACATAACAATATATACAGGAATGCCAACTATGCGCACCAAGCCTATGTTTCTCAATTAAATAAGTGCCGTCCACCGAGGCGTCCTTGGTTGCATGGTATTATAGGTAGAGTGACTTCCGGTGAATTTGTTTACTATATAAAGAATCCATCACTAAAGATTTTAATCACCACTTTTACACCAAATGATGAATGTTAAGTCAATTGTCATAGATAATTTTTCAGAGGTTTACCTTTACCTTTACCTATCCCTTAGTCTGATGGACCGTTGGGGCACCAGGCAAGATTTGTCGACCGTCTTTCTCCATTCCTCCCTTTTTTTTTTGCCTTGTTTAGAACCTCTCTCAATGGCAGGCCCGTCCATTCTTTAATGTAGTCCTCCCATCGCTTTTTCTGTCTGCCTCTTCTTCTTCCCTGGCACTGTTCCCTGAAGGAAGGTCTTTGCGAGTCCGTAGATCTTGTAATGTGGAGATAGGCTTTCAGCTTTCATCTTTTTACGATAGTTAGCAGGTCGTCATGGGCTCCGATCGCTGCAGTAACCCTGTCTCTGATTTCTTGGTTTGTGATGCGGTCTTTGAATGTGATGCCTAGGATCCTTCAGAGGTATGTGTACACAAATCAATTTGTGACTTAAATCTATAAATGTAAACTTATTTTCTTAGCCAATATAGACTAATATATTAGTCCAGCATGTAGTTCGTGTAATTTCTTGTTTACGACATTGATTAAAACCATGTTCTTGAGAAAGATTTAGTATGAGCTAAGGCACATTTATATGCTCTTACTATATTAGGCCTAAATGAAATTTCGTTTATAAGTTTAAAAATAGTTCTATATTAGGCCAATGTGTAATGTGAAAGTAACAGATGTAGGCCTATAAAGTGGTCTTCAAGTTGAAGTGTAAGCAAAATATTGTTATAACTCTGCCATTCGCACCGCCAGCTAAGCTAGAAGGTGCGCACTGTAATAAACTAGACTGAGAAGGATGTCAACATTAGGAAGAGAAAGAGAACGATTTCCGCCCAAGTAGAAAGCCAATATGGAGATGCTGTACTCAAGGCAGATGCCCTTTGTGTTTGTCATGCCTCACTTAAGTTATTACAATTGGTGTCAGAAGTGGGATTATAGGCAACTCAACGAGAGGAGGTAGGCTGTGATTACAATGACATATTTGAAGCTTTTACATCAGCTCTCAATTAAAGAGCTAAGACAAGATCTTCAGTACCGAGGTTTAAGACCCGTCGGTAGCAGAGAAACGCTCACAGCTCGTCTCCTGCAAGCCTTAGTCGAAGAAGAAGAAGATCCGGAAACCTACCAATTTGAATTTGAACCTGGGATTGTTGAAATCATTGGCGAGTACCAGGTCTTTAGGGATGCATTTAATGAACCATTGAACATGATTATGAATATGATGAGGAGCACGATGTGGAACAAAGTAGATGAAAGTGTAATGCAAGTAGAAGACCGAATAGACCAAAGTGATAAAATTGTGTCGCAAGCAAAAGGATAAATAAACTCGTTAGGGAAGGAGCAGGACTGTGGCTGCACAAACAGTGGTGATGGAGGCGCTAGGGATTGGAGCGCTGTCTGTGACTGTGTTGTGGGCAAGTCTGGCGGGGATGACTGTCAGGGCGAGAAACGTGACAACGATTGCTGCGACGATCTCAATGGGATATACAGAATTGAAAGAAAAGAAACAAATGAAGAAACTAGAGAAGTCTGTTATGTGCCTGAAACTTTTGTTCCTGGTATACCTGCAACGAGGCGGACAGATCAAGACAACGTTGGGTCTGCGTCCAAGCTTTCTGCTGTGGACCTTAAAGACCTCTGTTTATCTGCACGTACATTTGACGGGACCTCGAACCATGAAAGCCTCAAGACCGTTTCTGATTCCTTGCCTTGGATGACGTCGGGTGAAATTGTGAATACGGGCCCCAACAATGGTCGAGACAGAAACAACGAATTTGACTTTGGCAGCCGCATAAGAGAGAACTCGATGCTTGGCAACTGCATCCAGACGATTGACATGAACTGTATATGCAGCGCCATGCGGGGACAGTGCCCATGCCAAGAAACCCAGCTACAAGGTCTGAACTTAACAGACTTTTGTACTTCTGCCTACATCAGTGAAAGTGACTTGAACGATGGTGAATTAATTCTAGCAGAACCTGATGCAGTGATGGATAAACATTTGCTTATGGAACATTACAAGGGTGCTTCATGGGCATACCTTACAGATGAGGCTGAGAAAGACTGTGTTTGAAACCATGGCTACCTGTGGGCCTACAACTGTGTCACGAGACGTCCATGGAAAACGTCCGCTGACTTGGCGTCTTAAAACAATGTCCCTGGAAACTACAGTGATCGCCACAACCTCCATTTGTGTTAAGTGGCTGGCATCAGAGACTATCGTCATTAATTCAAAGCAGCGACCACGACATCGTCTCAAGCGTAGACTGGCCAACTGGAAGAAGAGGAAGCGACGGTCGCGGAGTACTGTGCAGATGGCTTCGTGGGCAACAGGCTCCCTGCCGTCTGTGGCTCCCACCGATCGACCTCCACCTGAACCGGCAAATCTCCACTGCACTGTTTCTTTTCCGGACGAAAAGCTCTAAGAAGGGGAGCAATGTTATAACTCTGCCATTCGCACCGCCAGCTAAGCTAGAAGGTGCGCACTGTGATAAACTAGACTGAGAAGGATGTCAACATTAGGAAGAGAAAGAGAACGATTTCCGCTCAAGTAGAGAGCCAATATGGAGATGCTGTACTCAAGGCAGATGCCCTTTGTGTTTGTCAAGTCTCCGTGTAAATAAACGTCTATGTCTCGTTGAGTTGCCTCACTTAAGTTATTACAATATGTTTGTTTGAAAAAAGACTATATATGTCATCTATTTATATGTTTCTCTCTCTTTCTCTCTTGTTTTTTTCTACGTAGCCTATGTATGTCTCCTTTAGTCTCGAAAGAAAATGGATGCGCTCAGATGAATTACTGGTGTTGGTTTATTCTGTGACGTTTCATGCCCTTTTTTCTGTCTTGAAGAGACATATTGTAAAACTGAACTATTTACCTGCAGCTGTCAAATAATTTACTAGCCATTGTAATATTTATTGCAATAAACGAAACAGAAAACCTATTGTAGTAGATATCCTTCAGAGACGCTGGAGATTGATAGGTCACACACTTCGCAAGCCTGCATCCAACATAACAAGGCAAGCCCTAATCTGGAACCCCCAAGGAAAGAAGAAGATTTGGAAGCAGATGCCAAGCAGGTGGGCAAGATATGGTGACATCTGGAGAGACTCGCCCAGAACCGAGACTCATGAAGTAAGATGGTTGGTGGCTTATGCTCAGGAAGGGACCAGATGAGGTAACCCCTTGAATTAATCTCGCTAAAGAAAAGAATCAGTGTTCCACTAAATACTCAGAATATCCGAAGTTCTCCGTTAATGAAAAAGATTCGGAAACACTACCTTAGCCTGTCGTCGGGCACCACACATGATCTTTCGGTAATTTTTGTCCATTCTTCTCTGGGTTTTCTTCTTTTTTTTTTTGCTTTCAATGGAATTTCTCTTAATGGCAGTCCAGTTCATTCTTTGATGTGTACCAGTTGATTTATTAATATATACATAAACTTTTGATTATAATATATCATTTATACTCAAATACTTGTATACATGTATCACTAGCACATCACATCGAAGAAAGATGTGGAATAGCTCCTGTCGTCATTCTGGCTCCTATGTTGTAAGTATGTGCGAGAGAAAAAGTTTTAACTTCATGCACAAACAAAGCAAACTATAAGAATCATTTTTTTTTAAAAAATTATCTAAGGGGAATAGTCTCACTCTTAGAATATACTATACCACATAATATAGAAGTTATTTCTCATAAGCCACATCAAACAAAATAATTAATTATCTATAATTAATTTACTAACTGTTTTTTTATTTGGTTCATATTTTATAGGTATAATAAATAATTGTGAAAGTATCAACTTGCTCAGAGAATAATAGTGGGAGAAATAGCTTTAACAGTCAATTAAAGTGACTAATTCCTAGAAACAGAACCATATCTGTTAAAAAATATAGATTAATTTCTTTAGTATATATCAAACACAATAATGAGTTACCAATAATTAAATATATCTTACACTTTTCGTATAATATCCACATTATTCACTCACTATATAACATATGTATGTATATATAATATTTACAGGTGAATTAAATATGTCATTGCTTATCTTACCGTTAAAAAATATTTTTGCAGCTATCCCATGGTAATGATTGTACTATTTTGGTTTTGTTTCCGCAGAAGCTCAGTAAGTATGGCTCACCTCTTTCAAATGGTTTTAATATACAGTTGTTGGATGATAACATTGTCTTTTTAGTTAAGTATGTTTTTGAGAGTCTTTAAATGCACACTACTTGGGCTAAAATTAAATGCTGCCAGTAAACGAGAGATAACTCTTCAGGGCTCATTTGATCTATTGTTATTTTATAACTTTGTTCTCTGGTAATAACAGTTAAGATATTTCTTCTTTCCAACCCTTTACATATGATTCTTGGTAATGTAAAATAAAAATAACCTCCCAACTCCCAGCAATTGACTGTTACAAATTTGCAAACATGGGGTTAGTAAAACAGACATTGCTTTTTATGATTGAAAAGTCCAGTGGGAAATCCGCCCGGAAGTGGAATAGTACCCGATTGGCCGTTGGGAAGGATTCTATTCAACAGTAAGGCGTGGACCTGAAGCTCTTCATTGCTGTTCTGGATTAGAATCTATGTCATAAATAGAGCCATCAATATGAATATGAAGCCGGTAAACTTAACTATATTATTCCATCTCTCCATCTCAATAGTAAAAGAAATAGGCGCCACAAGAAATTATGGAAAATGAGCATTTCTTAATAAAACCATCTTACATATGGCTACCTAAGCGAAAAGTCCAGCTGCTAGTCCGCCTCGAAGTGGCATTTTACCCGTTTGGCCGTTGGGAAGGATTCTATCCAAAATTGGACCTGGAGCTTCCACAATAACAGCGGCCATTGCTGTTTTAGCGTCATATTTTAGCGCAGGCTTCCGGATCCGGCCCTCTATCTACTGTAGAATTTCTTTATAAGGCTACCAGTCTCAGACGCCAGCATTCTAAAATGAGTACAAAAAAAAAAGGATGGCAAGTGTAAAATTAAAAAACTTGGCTTGTATTGAATTGAACTAGATATATAAAGAAATAAAAGGCTGTCGAAGTAAAGTTGTGTAACTTCTTAAAAGAAACAACTTTACGTTTAAACATATCACTTGTGTAAATTTGATTGTGGACATTAGCAGTCTATGTTCGTTCTCTTCAGGTTATGCTTTATGAGAAAACAAATCATTCTTTGGTCCACTGTTGGCTGGTCAGTCCAGTACACCCATCGCAAACAGGGACATTATAAATAAATCTACCGAAACATAAGCCTAAAAGTTTTTCAAGATTAACACCCCGACCTACAGAGATACACGAAATCCGTGTACATATGATACCACAATTATCAATCTTTCTGTGTTCCTCTCTAAGTGTTTAAATATTTTGTGCAATCCTTTCCAGATTTTATTCAAATGTAATATTACTGAAAACAAAATTGTTACAAAGCATTTTGTCACAACACGCTGCTTCAATCAAACAGAGATCACTTTGGTCACACTTCCACAGCATCTTACAATTTTGTAATGTGATAAACAGATTAGTGTCCTCTTCAAAAACCGAGCACGAGGTGTTTCTAGCCTCTTCATTGTTATAGACTACTGAAACTGATGTACATATCTTAATTGACCACCACTTTCGACTGGAAGAGTCGCTAATAATGCATTTAATACACCTGCAAAACAACAATTTATTTTGTTCTTCAACGTCAGTAATTCTACCGCTACCATTAGTACAGAAAAAGTTCCCTATGTTATCATACAATGGAAATGATATCGACTTGTTCGGGAAATATGTTGGTCTTCTGTCACTGACATATATTGTACATTAGAATAGTTGGTGGGAAGCGTGGTCGGGAGACTAAGCACGCTCTAACTTGGCTTTGGCGTGGTTATCTTTAGAAATATAAGAGTTCAGGCCTCCAAATGAGAAGAAAATAGTTTATTAGATCTAGATCTATCAATGAAACTAAAGCTTATATATCAATTTTAAAAATGTGTATTACTTAAGGGTATAGTCACGTATATAAGAGAGTAGGCTATATTGGACTCTCATTGATTTAAATTAATAAATAACGCAAAATAGAGTTAAAAAATTCAATTTATTATTCAAATGTCAACATCTGTTTTTTATATATATTTTTTTTTGTAGCTCTGTGAGTTCATGACCCCTTGACGCGTCGCCTTGGTGACAAAAAAAAAGCGATAACATATATTTTATAATTAAAGCAAGCGCGTAAATGTAACTGTTAATATAACATTGTTAGTTTAATTTTATTTAGATATAGATCTAGACTCTAAACAATTCGGATGCCATAGTAGTCTAGTCTATAGGCCTAACTAAACACTTTAAGCTTGGGTCGACCTATATAGATGTAAATCAATACGCTAAAGCCCTTCACATCTATAGCGCATCCGTGACCTTTTTGGTGCGCGATATGAATGAAAAATGTTGTCAACACGGTAAATGTATATGTGTAGATATGTTGTAAAGAAGTCAAGTAATGGTGCGCGCGAGCCATGGAAAAGTGTGTCAATGTAGCTACGAGCCCCCACTTTGTGAGTACTGTGACTCTCGCCTCACCGGGGAACATATCCTCGTTTATTGCCCCAGATACCAGGATGTCAGGGAGAAATATTTAAGAGCCATAACTTAAAAACACTATTAGATAATGTCGACTCTGGGAAGGTACTGGGCTTTATCCGGGATGTGGGGTTGTCTACGAAGATCTGATTTAAGAATTTGTGAACATGTACTATTTACATTAGATTTTTACCAAATTACTAAATTTTTACTACCTTTACTATTTTAACTGTGAATAGACCTTGATTTTAATGATTTAACTCAGAGGTGGGGAAATTACGGCCCGCGGGCCACATGCAGCCCGCTGAAGTGTTTTATGCGGCCCGCGAATACCTACAGAAATCATGTGTACCCACAGTATATACATATAAAAATGCTAATCTATTAAAAATAATTCTATATTTCCCTACAAATTATCGAAACTCTCTCATTATATAAATTCAAAGACACAATCTCAGGCCAGTATTTCTTCAATGCTTTGAAGAACTGTGTTGAATTTTGGGTATGATTGGAACAAGATGGCAAGTGTAACAACTGATGGAGCTTGATCTTTGACTGAGAAAAACTTTTTTTTAAAAGAATATCCCAACCATAAACTCTAAACAGAAAAGTTTGCACAAAGCTGCATGAATTCTCATCATATTATGCGAAAGAATAAATATTAGACTTACGGTCATAACCACAAGCAGTATAGAAAAGTACTTGTAGATATATAAACTAAATATTCCGATGCATCCGCTGGCTTAGCATGGGCAAGGTAATGAGAAGAATATAAATTCTCAAAGTAGAAATGTCCATATTGTTAGAAGGATATTGACTGTGACTTTGAAACTAATATTTCTAATGAAGAGTGGAAGATATTTTACGTTTTTCATGGTAGCTATTGCAATGGGCTGCTTGCTTATATAATGCATGTTAAATTTTTCAAACAAGGCTTTCCAATTTCTCCAGGCCAGCAGTGGAAAATAGGTTTTGTCATTTTCCTTTGTTGAAAGGTGAAAATATTTCTAGTGAAATGGTTAATATTACCAGACTTATTTGGATTCCTTAATTATGAAATTTATGAAGGCAAATTATAAGACGTCAAGAACAAGTTTTCAATACCATCAGCTAACCATTTAGTGCATAAGCTGATTCAGCTCCAGAGAACATAACGCCATGCAAATTATAACCTGCAAGAGAAGTTCAAGTCAGTACTTCCACTGTAGCTTAATGGGTGCCAGAAGCTGTATTTCCACACTTTAAAAAAACTTTGCAGCTAAGTTTTAACATTATTTTGGTACACATACATATGTGAACAAGTATTTTTCTTGTGGAAAATAAACAAGTGTAATAACAGGCCGATAGTGAACGACTATAATTTGACAGCAGTCACAAGTATAACAACTAGAAAGCTAGCTCCACAATTCAGGAACATTACGCACGAGTGTAAATAGTTAGATTCCTCACATTAAGTACAACTGTACATTTGTGGTGAAATGTAATATGAAAAGACAATAGCAAATTTAAAAAAAATTGTTAAATTGGTTTCAGAAATTGCTAACTCTAGTAATTCCTCAATTTGAAATGTGAAAAAAAGGAAAAGTGAATGTATGATACAGTATAAATCTGAATTAAAAGACATTATACAGTTAACTAGCGTATTTTTCTAAGTTGTAAGTATACACACACACACACACACACACACACACATATATATATATATATATATGCGGCCCCCCATTCCCAAAATTTTGTTAATGCGGCCCTCGATACAAAAAGATTGCCCACCCCTGATTTAACTGTATAGAATTTAGCCCTTGTTATCTAGAGAGAGAGAGAGTAGTCCTTAAGGGAATGCAGGCACGACATGGCCTAAAATTGTGCCAATGTGCTTAAAACCAAAACCAAACCAAACCAAATCAATGTAGCTAAAGCTATTCACATTTAGAGCGAACGATTTTATGTAAAAAATGTTTTGTAAACTCAAATTTGAAGGTAAATTTTCATTAAAAAAATGAAATGAA
Source organism: Biomphalaria glabrata (assembly GCF_947242115.1). Taxonomy (NCBI): domain Eukaryota; kingdom Metazoa; phylum Mollusca; class Gastropoda; family Planorbidae; genus Biomphalaria; species Biomphalaria glabrata. The sequence goes on along the minus strand of NC_074724.1, from coordinate 7,280,810 downwards.
TAGACACTAATTTGTATGTTCATGTGTAAAAGTACAAAATTATGTTTTTTTTTTTAATTAGGGCTAATTTAAATCTAAGAAATTTTCCTCTCTGTGCATGCGTGACCTTTTCGTTTGGTCTCATTATTTAGTCACATCATGTAAACATGGCCTAGATCCATAAATACTATAGCATTAATAGAGTCGAACAACTTTATTTTTTTTAGGGTCTTAAGTTTGTTTTAGGGCTACATTACATACACTACGGTTTAAGTTAGTACCCAAGGAACACTCCTGCCAAGTTTTATCAAGATTGGTCAAGCGGTTTTGATTTCTCTTTGTCACATTCATACATACATACATACATACACACATACATACATACATACATACATTCATACATACAATACATACATACATACATACATACATACATACATACATACATACATACAATACATACATACTTTATAGTATAAGATATATCTATCAATATCTATATATCTATATTTATGTATATATATCTTGAACAATTCAAATTGGTGTTGTAAAATGGAGGGAGCAAAAGATCAAGTATAAAAAAAAATGACTATACAAGAGAGAGAGAAATTGGAAATATGTATAACATAGTCAAACTACAAACCTTTTATTAAAGCTATGTAGCTTTCTCAGCTCTGCTAAAAGGTCCTGCTTATGTTGATACTACAAAAACATGAAAGACACAGATTTGTCTATTAACCTACTAGAAGTTGTACAAATATATTATTTATATATGTATTAGAAATGCCTATTATAAATGGGCTAGGATAATAAATATTACCTTCAAAATACGAAAATCGGCAATTTATCACATAACTAGTACAGATTCGCACACATTTGTAGCGACACAGAAAGGGGAAAAGACGCTATTAGTTTTGTGAGAAATGTCGGTCCGGCTGTCCGTTCGTCCCGTTTAGGTCTCGTAAACTAGAATAGATAGTGAAATTCAGACTTCACAATATTTTAGAACATTTAAAGTTCTGATGCAACGGCTACTTTTTTCTTTTCTGAAAGCGAAAAACCTAATTTTTTAAATCACTTATGCAAGCACCTTTTTTTTTTATAAAAATACACCATTTTTACAACTATTAACTATTAAACACTTAAACACTTGAGGCTCTTTATTAGGGAAGACATTAGTTTGCCATATTTTTAACACATTTATGCAAAAATTGTCAAAAATTGTGTTTTTATATTTGTATTGTAAGTTCTGTTATACTAAGTAATATATTTACATACGAACAAAGTTTACTATTTTTAAAGAGAAAAAATCTATTTAATATGCATTATAAGTTAGACACAATTTAAAACAAATCTTGTACACTGCATATTCTACAAATTTTCTCTTCTTCCACTCTTAGGGATTCTATTAAGAGAATGAGACTTCTCACTACAATTAAATCAATAACAAGATATCAGTTAGGCCAGGTTTACATCTAACTTTACATTTATTTATCTTATCTTATCTTATATAATACTTCGAAAAAAAAAAGATGATTACGTCCTGCGCGTCATGCTTTTAGACATGCATATTAACCAATGACTTAAATTCTGCCAAGTCACTGGTTTTCCTGGCTAGCTCAGGCAACCCATTCCATGCTCTAATAGCACTAGGGAAGAAGGAGTATTTGTACAAATTTGTCCTAGCATATGAGACGAGGAATGTGCCTTTATCTTTGTGTCTTTCAGAGTATTTTATTAAATTTTGTTTTTGTATTTGAAGATTATGGTTCAGTGTTTCATGTATAATTGCTACTTTACTTCTGAGTCTTCTTATTTGATTTATAGAAATTTCTTTTAATAAACCCTAATGGTTTGTTTGATTTTTTTGTAGTTTCATCAATATGTGGATTCCATGACAGTTTTTCATTTATTATAACACCTAGGTATTTTGCGTTTTTAGTCTGTGTTACTGGTTTGCCATGAATAAGATAAGTGGAATTAATTTGTCTTAGTTTTTTTGTTACTCTTAACAACTGACATTTTACTGGGTGGAAAGACATGCTCCAATTTGATTCCCATTTCTGTAATTCATCTAATTCTCTTTGTAAAATATGTGTCTTGTTTTTTTTATTGTTCTATATATTATGCAATTGTCTGCAAATAATCTAACTTTTGTTCCTGAAGTAATGCAATTTGGTAAATCATTATGTAAATTAAGAATAGTAGTGGACCTTAGACTGTTCCTTGAGGTACACCTGAGTTTACTGTTATTGGTGTTGATTTAGAGCCATTTATTATTACAGTTTGTTCTCTCCCTATCAGAAAATCTTTAATCCACTGATGCAATGGACCATTAATGCCGAAATATTTTAATTTTTTAAGCAAGCTATGGTGATGAACTTTGTCAAAAGCCTTTGAAAAATCTAGTAAGATAGCATCTATTTGTTCACTATTATCTAAACCTTTCGAAAAATCATCAATTAGTCCTATTAGTTGTGTTTCACATGATCTATATTTCCTAAAGCCATGTTGGTATGGGGTGAGGACATTATGTTTGTCTAAGTGGTTTATGATATCACTACATATTATGTGTTCTAGGATTTTACATGTGATGCTGGTAAGTGAAACTGATCTGTAGTTTCCTAGGTCAGATTTTTCTCCTTTTTTAAATAGGGGGGTGACATTAGCTTCTTTCCAGTCCTTTGGTACTCTGCCCTGTTAAGCGATGCCTGAAAGAGTATTTTGAACACTAGGGCTAGCTCATTGCTTAGTTCTTTGAGTAGTCTAGCTGGAATACCATCAGGTCCAGACGCTTTATTTGGTTTGGCGTTGGCTAATAGTTTTTGAATTCCATTTTCTTGTACTACTATATCTTCTATGTTGTCCTTTTGGTTCAAATTCAGTAATATGTCTTTGTCTCCTGGGGCTTATAATGCTGATGCAAAGTATTTGTTTAGGATGTTTGCTTTAGTTTCATTATCATTATGTATTATGTTATGTTCATTTTTTAATGACGCTATGCCTGTCGTTTCCATTTTCTTAGACTTAATGTAATACCATAGGTTTTTGTTGTTATCTTTAGATATTACATTGTTTATGTATTCACTCTGCAGCTGTCTGCTTACTTTTTGGGTTAGGAGTTTAATTTTTATATACTTTTGTAAACTCTTTCTGCCTTAGTTTCTTTAAATTTTCTATATAGATTTTCCTTCTGTTTACAAAGCTTCTTTAGTCTATTATTAAACCAATATTCATTTATTTTGTATACCTATTATTTAGTTGGTATATGATTTTCTATAATGCTTTTAAGATGGTTTTTAATGAAATTCGAAAAGTCATCGACTGGTTGGTTAATGTCTTTTTCTAATAAAAATGTTTGTTGAAAATTTAATGCAGCTTGGAGTAGTTGTGTTAGGTTACATTTATTCCAGGGTATAATTGCTCTTTTGGGTTTTGTATTGGCTACTGCTTCTATCTGACAGTGTATTTTTATGATCTCATGGTCTGATAGACCAGGGATAATATCATATCATATATCTTTTGCTTTGCGTAGGTGGACCATGATTCAGTGCCATACAGCTGTGTACACATAACGCATGCCTTGTAGACTTCCATAGGCTGGAACTTACTCTGGTTATAGTAAGACCGAAGAAATTTTTTTTTTAATTAAGTTTTTTATGCTTATTTGTCTTTCAAATGTTTATTTATTTGCTTCCCTTATATACCATGCTAAATTAGCAGTGCATCACATTTAATATCATAGAATATGTATAGGAAACTGATGATGGCTCACAAAGTAAATAACGTATATTTTTTTATGTATTATCATTTCAGCTGTCAAAACATATAAGCATGAAAGTAGTGCTATATAAAAGCAATATTTTATTTTAATTTTAAACACTCAGCTTCTCATTTTTAGATTTATTATAATTATAAATAATGCCAAGACGAGTCTCCCTTTCAGCCCACATCTCAAGATTTATAATTGATAAACTAGTCTGTCACAACACTTTAATAGATGCAATTAGGCTTTGGTTAAGACATAACGGGCATCAAAACCTTTCATACACATTCAAAATCACCATCTCATGCTGTCTATAGGGCATTAGTTTCATTCTAACAGGGAAAAAAATAAGATGAAAAGTAATAAAGTAGAAATAAAAGGGGTGGAATGGAATGAAAATAAACTGTGACAAATGTTATCTTTGAATCTTTGAGCTTGTTTCTTTATTTTTTTTGTTTTCTTGTATACGCTTTTGGTAGTCATTTGAGAGAATCAACTTTTTTTAAATGACCCAAAGCAGTTATTTTCATTTACTGTGTTATATGTTAAAAGGGTTTCATTCTGCTTTTAATGTTTTTTTTTTAAATCTTGTGTTTCAATAATGTCCTTTTTCATATATTTGTTAATATATGCAGCTGTAACTATAGAATATTTGGTCTATGGTTCTAAGATGTATAATTACAAAAATAGTAATATGTTGAAATGTTTCAATGTTATCATGAATTGGAGTCTAAATAAATTGATGATTAAAATATATAACTTGTAAAAGTTTTTATCTAACCTTTTTTTCTGATTCTGTCAATTTCACATTTGAAGAAAAATCTTGGATATTCTTTAAGGAGTTTTTTCTGGCCAAATTATGTTAGAGTTTATTTGTACTGTTATTTGTTTTAAAGCTTTTTATCTAGGCTTTGTTTATATTTTTTCAAACATTTGTTGTCAGTGTCAAACACATTAGAGTTAGCAATTTAAGCTTACGTAGCTAGTTTCATTTTAATCAAAATGCTAAACAATAATTTATACACTTGTGTTCACCTGTATCTCTTAGATTTAGATAGATAGAAGTCTGATCTGCTCAGCCTAAGGTACTGAGAACTGAATCAGTTCAGCCTAAATTGATAGCACTAAGTCCTGTTATTTTTAAAATTGGGTCTTTAGTTGTAGACCAAGTTATGGATAGCTACTCTGAAGAAAAAAAAATGCAATATTAAGATTTTCTTTTTTAACTAGTTATAAAAAAAATGTATATTCAACTTCTATTTTCTCTCTCTATGGGAGTTGGCTGATTGGTGAAGCACGTCTGATTTGAGGAATCTTGGGTTCAAGTCCTGATGAAGACTGGGATTTTAAATTCTAAGATTTTTTGATGCCCCTGAGTCCACTCAACCCTAAAGGGTAACATATTAATTGGGGGGAAGTAAATGGTGGTTGGTCATTGTGCTGGACACATGATACCCTTGTTAACTATGCTTCATAGAAATACATGATCTTTACATCATCTGTATATTTTAACAAATTTTTAAAAGGTGTACTTATTTATTTTCTCTCTTTACATCCTTTATCTTCCTCTTTATTATTATTTTTTTTTTTATATTTAATTGTGATATTTTTTAAGTGTATAAGCATTGAAATAACTTTTAAAAAATCTAAACACGAACATCTTTGAACAGTTCATTACTTCATTTTTTTACAGTTAGACTTATAGTTACAATTAAATTCTTTTTTTTTTTTTGTAAATAAGGAAAAAATGGTGGGTTCCTGGTAATGTGGTATTCACTTCTGAATGTCGTTACAATGGTTCTAAGTTGATACCCTGCTGGCTTGAACCCCCTTACGTCCTGCAGGAGATGTGTATTAAATACAATTTTTGGAAATGTACTTTATAAGACTTGTATTCCAAAATCAAAAGTACATACACTTGTAGGATTCAGTTTTTTGTTTAAATCTTTATTCATGGAATAATAAACCAACACAAATATAAGGATACAAGATATCAAGACATAATTTTCATTCAATTTGTATCCTCCACAGCAGGCAGACTTCAACCCCGTTTGCTTGGAATTCGGAGGCTTTTGGAGAAAATGTGATAAAAGTTGAAGCCTCATTTATTCTAGACAGCATTCCATTTTTATAAATGATTACATGGCTCGTTTCGCCTGCCATCTTTCTCTAGTGGCGATACGTAATTAGAGTTCTTAGATCTGAAAACATGTTTTCAGTAAAGGTACTACTATAGCTTCAGCGATATCCTCCCGACCAGTAGAAACAAATGTCTTCAATGTTTTCGGTTTTAATACGCAGTCTGGTATTGCCAATCCTTGTTTCTGAAGGTAGACGTGTGTCATTTATTTCAGTTAATAATGGGGCTTGTAACCAGAGATACGTAAAAAAAAATATAAAACAATAAGCACTTTTTGTTTAATTTATATTGCAACATAAATTAAAAAAAAAAACAACAAAAAAACAAAACCTTACTACTCGGTCGCAAATCAACAAAATTCAAAGTTAAAATTATCGTTAAAAATGACACTTAATAATCACCCTTTGTTCATCCGCATTTTCTTTTTTAAACATTTATCAGTAAAGGATCCAGTAAATAACACCATGAAGCCAATATGTTGTTACATTTCGGGCTTCTGTTCAGCCACCGTTCAAAATTTTTAGACATGATAATGTGCTAAAAAAATGTGATCTACTAATGAGGCCTGTTTTCAATGAAACAAATGGCTACATCTGTAAGACTTTTTATTTATTTTTGACACGATCGTTTAAGGTCTTAAAGAAAATCAGTATTGTATCATTTAACAGGTCTTTTTTCCCCTTCATTTTATGAAAAGCACCCATAAATCTTCAATGAACTCCCTAAAGAATTCCTAAATTTAAAGTCACTGTCTCAACGATGTATCTATTAATTAGAATAATACCAAACAGTTATTTCCCTTTCCACTAGCGGATCCAGAACGTTTGAGTGGGGGGGGGGGGATTTTTTTCCGAAACCCTAGCGCCTAGTAAACCCTAACCATATGTATAAACGCATATACACAGCCAAGCATTTCTTGCATTTTTCTCTGCAAAAAAAAAAGTGCATTCTCCTGACATCTACAGCTCATTATTCATCCTATTAAAAAAGGCAGGTCAAATTTTGTAAAATAAAGTAACTTGGGGGCAAGGGTCAAACCTGAATTGTTACTGACAATCGAGGCACAAGTGTATCTTTATTAGGCTTTTTTATCGTAATATCTCAATGTTAGGCGAGACCTCTTGTAGTAGGCTTTTTTTGGACAGCATAAGACATAAACTGAACGATAGTTAAATTCTTAAAGATATCTAATTTTAAAGAACCTTTGAACAATGTTTTACTTGATAAAATATTCTAACATGAATTTATAGGCCCCAACTATATTGCTAATACAACCGATAGATTTTAGAATTTAGTGCCACTTTTCAAGAGTTTCCCGTTAAAAATTTAGTAATCACGGATATTCCCGTTCGCTGTTTTTTGAAAGGAAAACCATAAGTGTGACGTTCCCATGGTTTTCGTGGTTGATATTCTTATATACTAATGTTTAGTATAAGCAGGACTGCCGATACTTGGGAGTAAATTAATGCTAAAATGTTGATAAGATATGAGTTACAATGACGTAAAATTACATACATATATACATATATATATATATATATATCAGTGGCGTAGCTACCAATGTGCGGGTGGTGCGGGGGCCGCTAAGGGCACCAAGTGGAGAGGGGCACCAAAATTCCCCCAGTGTGTATTAATTTCCCATTCCGTGAGCTTTTCAGTAAAAACGACAAATTGTATGGACACGAGAAAACATAAACTACTGTATTTGAAACATGAACTAACGATTTATAAACTAGTCATGTCGCTATTTTGTTTCATCTCCTTGACTATTTCTTCCATACAATGTAAGCTATAGAACAGTTTGAATCTAATTTACTAGATTTATTTCGGACAAACGGTACATGTTGTTACTACACTGATCGATGCTTTGTAATATAAAGAAGAAGAAGATAGGCCAACCTTTTTTAACTTCATTGTTTAGTCCATTGGTTTAATCTAGATATTGAGTTTACAAATATATTCCTAAACTCTAGCTCTAAACTATTGTCTTAGTTTATTCATTTCTCTATGATTCTTAATAGTTTAATTTTGGAAATAATTCCATTGTAATGTCAATTTTTTTAAATAAGCTAACCTTTGTTTTCTACGAGTTTTTTTTAACTGACTAGTTAATTGTAATACTGTAACGTAAACAAAATGATGAACAGTGCTCAAGACTGACTAGTCTGGCTGGCGCCTCAAAACCTTTTTAAGCTCAGACGGAGAAATCGGCATCGCTGGTTCTGTCCGGTCTGTGTAGACTATAAGGGCCCCATACCCAGATCTATCGGGGTCCCTCATTACCAACCCATCGGTATAGCAGAAAATGGCATCTGATGGGTAGGACTTTAGTGTTGCTGATGCCAAGTTTTGGAGTATGGCAGGTGCTAATCGCCTCTTGGTGGCTCCCTCTTGCCCTATAAGGGACATATTTATTTGTGGGGCCGGCAATCTCCTCCACGGAGGGCAAGTATTAATCCTTCTAATAGGAATTCTATCAGTGGAGAGCCCATATGATTTTGACAAATTGGCCGCAATGTGGAGGAACGATCGCATTTTTATGCGGTTCCTCTCTCTCCACTGTTGCACTAAGATTGTGGTTGGTAGCCTAGAGTCGCCCCTTTTGTAGCGCTCGTAGGCCGTAAGTACCGCCCTCTCTCTCCTTAAATGTAAAGGGGCCAAAGATGGATTCAATGTGTGGTGGAGGTTATCCCCGAAAATAGAAAAACATGAGACCAGCAGAGCTCCCATTCAGTCATCGCTTGCTTGGAGGGAAATTGAAGTTTGCCTGAGAGTAGGGAACAGTATTGACAACAAGGCCCAAGATTTGATTATACAAGAGACGAAAACCTGGAGAGGTAGTAAAATTACTATCAACGTACGATCCACTCTTGAGGGAGCATGTGCTTCGAACTAAGCTTTGTTCCAGACCGAATACATACATGTCTCCACAAATACAAAATGAATTTATTACAAAATTGGGGGATCACGCTAAAAAAACAAATCATACAGCAAGTAAAACAAGCCAAATATTTCTCTATTATTTTTGACAGTACACCTGACATTTTAAAGCTGGATCAAACTTCCGAAATAAATTTTACGGTACGTTGTCATGGATAATGACGGGGTGCAGGTTCGTGAATCTTTTATTGACTTCATCGACACAAAGGACATGCATGCTGCTGGAATCGCTGAGATGATTCTAGAGAAACTGCGTTCGGATGGCTTAGACAAGGGGTCAAGGCTATGATAATGCTGCGGTCATGAAAGGTCAAAACTACGGTGTCCAAAAACGTATTCTAGAAGTCACTATTCATTGCCTGCTCAAACTCTGAAGACATTAACTAGCAGAGATGAAAATTCATCGACTAGATCTGAAGCAGGTGAATTATTGGTTGCTGTTCAGTCTTTTAATTTTGTCACCTATTTTGGATTTTGGGCTCCTGTATTAACTGAAATTAAGGATGCGCAATTCTACCTTCAGAAGCAAGGATTGTCTATTCGAGACTGCTCACTCAAACTAAAAACATTAGAGACATTTTTAAGTAGTAATCGAGAGGACATCGATGAAGCCAGCATTACCTTTGCCGAAAGCGTGTGTTCAGATCTGAGAATCAGTACAGAACCTCAAAAACGTATTGGCCATAAGAAAAAAATGCCTGGTAGGAAAAGTGACTACTCTGTACTTACACACAAAGAAGAGCTACGAAGGGAAATTTATTCTACCTTGGACAGGATTGTTCAAGAAATAATTACCCGATTCGAGCAACTTCATAATGTAGCAGATAGATATGAATTTTTGTCGCCTTCCCAGCTATTAAATCCTCAGGTCGAAATCAATCTCGATAGTACTCCTAGCGACATTGATAAAAACGAATTTCTGCTGGTGCGAAAGAGGCTTCACAGTTTGTCACAGTTTCATCAGAAGCCTCCGAACTTCCAAAACAAAGACTTGTTGAGCTCTTGAATTTTATAAATAAATATCAGCTAGATGATTCAGTCCCGAATATAATCATCATCATTCGCATATTTTTGACTATTGTGGTAAACGTCGCTACATGCGAGAGAAGTTTTTCCAAACTTAAACTGATCAAGAATTATTCACGATCAACGATGACAAATCACTAATTTGGCCATTTTGTACATTGAACAAGAGCTGGTGGAAAAAAAATGGATTTCGATAAAATTATTGATACTTTTGCCACAAGAAAGCGCGTAAAATTCATTTGTAGTATGTTTATGTAAAAGTTATTTTTTTTTTGAATTAACAATATTTGATTAATGAATACATATTATTTTGAACAGGTTTTGCAATGTTATTAATTAGTTGTTTTTTTTTTTTTTGGGGGGGGGGGGTGGGCATCAAGATGAGGTACCGCACCAGACATCATATACTCTATATATATACAGAGCCGGTCCTAACAATTGCAGTGATCGCGCGGGGCCTAGTCTGGGTGAGAATTAAGATTTTATATTAGAAAATAAATTCGACTTTGAATTTTATTCATTCTTTAATAAGAACAAAATTGCGATCAAATATTTTTACTTTACGAAATTTGCAATCTATGGCATATTTTTATATGCCAGTGACTATAAAAGTAAATAAAGTATTGGAACTTTCGATTAAGATGAAAATTTGCCCGATCATTACATTTTATTACATGAAAGCTGACAATGTCTTTTATCGCAAGTATTGTTGGCGTTTTCCCCAATGAATGACACACAAAAATGAAATTTGTGTATATTTTTAGGGGATTTTTCTGAGTTTTCATGGGGATTTTACTAAATTTTTATAAATTAGGAAATTTCCAGAATTTTTTCGTATATATTTTGCAATAGAATTAACGTGGGGCCCATGAAAGCGCTGGGCCCACTGCGACCGCATATATAATAAGCATTTACCTTGTTTGAACTGGCGGGTAAGCAATGTATTATTTCTGCTGGTTCACACCTCATAGAACATCTTACACTTACACATAAAACAATACAAAACTGAATAAGGTTTTTTTTAAATTTTATTTTTACTTTTTTCATTTAATTGTTTGGAATTGAATACAAAAATGCCAAAAAAATATACAGTTCGAGGAAAAAAAAAGTAAAAGGGCATAATAAAAGTATGATATAACATTTTTTATAGTTTCTTAAAAAAGTTTAACAATCAACAGATACATATATCCCAATATACTTTACAAATAAATAGAATCGGATTTATGGCAGAAAAGACAACGCGGTTTCTCTCCAAAGGCCTCACCTTTAAAAGGCTGCCTCAATGAACTAATACTATTTGTTACAACTTTTGTAAATATTTTCAATAAATTTAATTTAAAAAAAATATTTAATGGTAAAGCCATAATTTATTACTCAAACATCTATTTATTGCTATTTCATTAAATACTTCAAAGGAACACTGGTTACCTCCATTTTAATAATACTGATTGGATTATACTCTTTTTAAAAAATAAAATAAGGATAATGTTAAGAACATCTGTTTCTATGGTCAACGGTAAACTAGCAGAGCGTCAAGTGGCAAGAAAAGCCGCAAACCGCCTCTACTTTCCCCACCTAAAGTCAGGTAACCATTAGAGTTGGATAGTTTCTATAAAATCCCTAAATTGAAAATCTCAGTCGTCATTGTCATTCGAACCCAGGACAACAGGTTCGGAAGCCAAGCGCTTAACCACTAAGCCACCTCGCTCCCAATAGTTGATTAACTATTTTATTTTTATTATTGATTCTTGTGTTTTCTGGTAAAAAAAATAATTGTGTAAAATTTAACTTGATTTCAAATTTGGTATGGGAGAAATAACCTGTACAAACTTTTTACCAGACAAGCAAAGTTAGTTGACATAACATCTGTAAAAAAATTGGCTTAAAAACCCAAGTTAACAAAGCGCACAAAACATAATGAGAGTCCAATAAATATAATGTTTCCTTAGCTTAGCATATATGTCAGACGTTACTTCAAAAAAAGGAGATTATTACGTCCTAGGCATGTTATGTGTAAATCTAGTCATGCATTACACATGAGATGCGTAGTATGCGTATACATCATTGACAAAAATGCAGAACAGGTACAAGATATTACTTCAAAACTGAGTCCTGTAGCTTGGGCATTTAACATTAAAATTAGTGAAGAAAAAAACATTAGTTTATGGTTGATATAGTACAATATGTTGCATACTGTTGAATGGCCTAACATACGAAGAAGTTAATTCATTCGAGTACACGGAGTCTAATATAACAAGACAAGAAGGGTGTTATGGGACGATTAGGAATTAATTGTTTGTTTCGGAAATTGGGGAAGTTATGACTTAGAGACAATGATGTGACTAGTAAAAAACAAGACTATGATTTCGGCTGAACGAAATCTCAGCCGACCTCAACAGGCTACATCCAGGACGTCTTAGTAATAGGAAGATTTTTTTAAACGTAGAGGGTTAGCTTTCATTTGACGGTTCCTTTGGTAGCTATTAAACTTTGTATTTGACATTCAGTATAAGCATCGACTAACTAATATTGATTGTTCGGCCTTTCTCCGGTTATATTGGATTTCGTTGAGTGTTACCTCCGTTTGATTATTCGCTTTAGACTCTGCGAAAGCGCCTAACAAGTATAAAACAGATTAAACAAAAAAAAATGTTTAAGCGTGGCATCGTCTGTATAATATTTGCAAAAAGAAGCATCTTCTTCGCTAGTGGTCTATTAACTTTTATATGGTTTTGAAAGTTAAACACTGAATGTCGATGCTGAAAGAAGAATCCAATCATTTTAAGTACATTAAATGCTACAGAGAAATGCTTGGTATCATATACTAGGAGTTTGTACCTTAATACTATGAAAAGACAAAATCTATGCTGGTTTGGTCATACTGTAATACATGACGCACTCTCAAAAATTAATTCTTCAAGTTACATTGAAGGGATCACGAAGAAAGGGTCGTTCTAAGATAAGCTGGCTAGATAACATAAAAGAATGGACCGGTTTTCTCTTACTATCCTACAAATAACAGCTGCTAACCAGGAAAAGTGGAAGGATTTGGTTGCGCAAAGTGTCACAGCACCCTTACGATGAAAGTCAAGGAACTTGATGAGATGATAATAACTTTTTTACAATTACCAAAACAAAAAAAAAAGAATCATTGTTATTTTGCTTTATATATGGAGCCTAGTGAATAGTAAAAAAAAATCAATTTGTAATATTTTCCGAGGGAGGGATACATATTTCTGGTTAGGGAGGAGGCTGAATCCGGAATCTACCCAGCTGGTTACGACATAATTATTATAGATAGTGTATTACATTCCTTTGCTCACAACTAATAAAGCAAACAAAATAATTCACAGATTACTAAAATAATATTTAATATATAAAAAGTTTAATGCGTTTATATTTGTTATATAAAAATGTCATTAAAAAGAAAGCTATAGATTAAAAAAAACAAACAAACATAAACATGAATACTGTTAGAAAGAGTGTGTAGCGTTCATTTTAGCTGTGTTTAACACTTTATCTCCTAATCGACGAATCCATCGTTGATTTGTTATCATTGCATTAAATTAATGGTTAATTCTTTTAAAACTTGACTTTTTATATAAAAATAGCATGCATTTCCCTTTCATTCTAAACCGCTTTCTGATAACACAAAACAAAGCTATTGAAGCTTAATCATAACAGGGGTAGTGAAATAGTTATAAGCAAAATTAAGAATTCCTTGAAAAAGGGGAAAAATTAGGGAGAGAAAGAGTTAATAACTGAAAATAAATAGCCAAATTAGTTATCAACGTGAGGTAAGTTTGAAAATTGAAAAACAAGATACTCAATTAGCATAGACATAATTATTTAGTTACCGCTTAGAAGTCGGAGTGTTCTTTGCATTTATATTGTAGCTACTAATTAGGCGTCAAATTTTTAACAGTTCTATTTTAGTAACTGATAGTTATTAAAAAGCTTACTTCATCTCACACTGTCTGGCTAGGTGTAATCTTGAGCACATTTTTTTTGCTACTTCCCATTAATAATAATGCAGTGGGTACCGAGTCACATAGGTGTGACTGGCAACACCCCTTGGCCTACCAGGGAGGGCAAATTCCACCCAGTGAACAGTTTGTAAGCTTTCATCAAGCCCTGGCAATAATTCAAAAAACAGAAATGGAAAAGTGGTTTGAGTGCTGGGACAATTCCCAAATAGCCCGTGGAGTCTGGGAGCGCATGAGGCGCCCTGACCGCACTTCCCCGTGGTGGAGGCTGTCCAGGCCTGAGCAGGCTATTATACCACAGTGCAGGACAGGCCATTGTCCTGTTGGCTCATATTTCTCACGGCTTTGGCCAAATTTCGATTTACGGTGCCCTCGCTGCGGGGAGGAAGAGGAAACCGTGCCTCATGTTCTGTTTGACTGCTCCAGACTTGCTGATCTCCGTCTCGACAGGTCTGGGAAACCCAAAACTCTCGACCTGTATGGTGACATGTATGCACTACGCAAGACAGCAGGGTTTCTGTCCAGGGCTTTTGCAAGAGAGGATTTAAGCCTCTCAAGCCCTCACTCTAACGGAGTTTGATGATGATGATGACTACTTCCCATTCTCGGATCAAGTTAAACATTTTGCTCAGCTATTCATTGTCGATGACAACACAGGAACCAGTAATAAGTAATTATAAAAAGTTAATCAACAAGTCGTTTATAATGATTTTGTAAATGACCAATAGTATAGTAATGAAAGGGTAGATAAACCTTGGGTAGAGAATTAAATTGTTCGATAACTCTTTTAAACTATAGACTTTTGTTTTACTTTAAAACCATAAAACCTTTTTTTTTTTAAGCACTTCAATAACTCTGTGACTTGCAAGCAGGTCTACCATCAAATAGAACACGACCCCAAGATCAAACTCAGACTCAAGCAACTCTTAAAAAATATCATGGTAAATTATTTTAAGTATAAAAGTTACGATTGAGAAAAACAATATATACAAATAAAGCATATGGTACATACCTTTTAATGATAGTCTAAATCTATAAAATAAAATAATGACATCATAGATACAATTTTCTTTTTTTTTTAATTACATCAATTCATGCTTTAATGATTATAAAATGCTCAGTGCAATCTCTTTACTGGACCAGAGTTGGTTAGGTTTCATCTGGGAAAAGTTTCCATGTTGCCCTTAGGCTCTCAGAAAACACAACTCTACTAGAGTTAGGACTAGAACTCTAGCATACTTGTTAGGTGGCAAAATATATGTTTTTTTTTTGTTTTTAAAGTATACTTGTAAATATCTGTCTCGGTGTTTTGTAGTGAAGTCGACGATCTTAATCGGATTACAAACGTAATTTTAAATCTACAACATTATCAACTACTCTTAATAATCAACTACTCTTAATAATCAATACACTATAACAAATTTAATACCATATATATCTATATATCTATATTTCTCTCTCTCTCTCTCTCTCTCTCTCTCTCAATATATATATATATATATATATATATATATATATATATATATATATATATATATATATATATATATATATATATATATATATATATATATATATATATAAATAAATAAATGTGTGTGTGCATGCATATGAATCAAAGACTAAGACTGCTTTAATAGTACCTTATTGTGGATATGTTGTCATTACAAGGAATTTAGTTTTCAAAAAAAAAATAAAAAAATAAAAAATTCACATTTAATGTTTGAATGTAACCATGCGTGAATGTATATTTCGTTTGCTATTATTATAATCTTTTATTTTATGTAATATCCGAAACAATTGTAAGATACATTTCCTCAAGGATAATACTTATATAATATTATTATATACAAACCATTTTAAATTTAAAGGCCAAAAAATGTGGTATTTATTTTTATAGGCAATACAATATTAAATGTAAAATACACTTTTAATTTAACTCTTGATAGCTCTCCATTTAAAGAAGCAATACATACGTTTTTTGTAAACACTACTCAACAGAAAACATCTAACTCATAAACTTGACTACAGTAAATCCAAAATAATGTCCAACTAACAAACTAAACTCTAATGTCTCTCTATTTATTTCTGGACACTAGTTCAGTGTGATAACGGTACCCATCTGTTAAATCATGGTAAATATCAGGCTTCAGCTTTGTACCAATCTATATCTGAAATACGTTCATGTGTTCTTTTAAGTAGCACATAAGCGCTCTGATATCTACTTATGCTTTGAAAAGGCACGAGTCCGAATAGTCATGTTCCTTTACTAGGGCTTGTCGGTGGGGGACTCGAGGACTTACTGTACCTGTGCTGACTTTTCAGTCTCCTCGCTTTGAGAAGTGACCTTACACTACAAACTCGTATGTGGTTATGTAAGGCTTTTAGTCACATTACCATATTGCGGGTCATATTTGCGTGAACTGGTCGTTTCCATTGTCAATTGACATGTGCCATTTGTTAAGTGTTACAGTAGGTCGCACACACCTAAGCTCTATTGTTTCGCCATTATAGTTACAACTATATTATATTGTTACATATATAACACATATGCTACTAGTGACAAAAAAAAAAGCAGACAAAAACATGTTAAAGATTTTGTAGAAAAAAAAAATCCAGAAAACACTAAAGCATATCTTTCACATTAAAACTTTAGGTGTAATAGAATGTTTTAAAAATGATCTCGAAAGCTCTTTTAGTATGTATAGCTGACTTAGTTTTATATTTGACTGTGTAAACAAAGCAGCAACGAAGCCAAGAGAACAAAAACAGACTAGAAGAAAAATGTAATATATTCTTAAATAGTATTATTCTTTGAGTTTAGCTTTTGGTGTTCGGATTTAAGAGATTTGTTGTCCTTTTCCGTCTTCTCTTTTCGGTTCCTCTTTGTCTCTCTTCTCTTTGCTAGAATATGTGAAATCGCTAGAACCCTAGTTTGAAAAAAGTATAAAACTTCTTTAAACCATTCATTTTTCATTTTCCTATTTATGTACAGTTTACATTTCTATTTACCAAATGTTAAAAACTACTTTTCAGTAAATGTAACGTAAGCATGAATAGCTTGTGCTGCCTTTATATGTCTTTCTTTATGCATTTTCTTTTTTGTTAATATTTTTATTTAAGTTGCAAATAATCAATTTATTATAAAAAATCTTCTTACTTAATGTTTTGCTATAAATTAAACAAAAACGCTTTGACTATAATTAGAATTTGAGGTTGAAAATGTTCCTAGGATTTAAAAAAAACAAAAACTTTTGCATCTTTATGCGACTGATGAGTCTATGTGACCAAATGTGTTCAGCTGCACATTGAGTAAACTATTTTACTTGGAGTATGTGTCGATTGCAGGGCACTGTTCAGCTTGTAAGTTCTTCCTCCTGGCCATTCTCCATCAAGAGCGATGTAAAACAAGGATGTGTACTGGCTCCAACACTAATTGACATCTTCTTCTCAGTCGTACTAACCAGTGCTTTTAAATCCATGGAAGGCTCTTTAACCTGGCACGTCTTAAAGCCAAAACGAAAAGTCGTATCTTGATAACGGAGATAACGATGACGCGGCACTCGTATCTCACTCACAATGAGGTCTATAGAAGCTAGGGAAAGCCTTAGCAGCTGCTTGTTAAGAGTTTAGCCTTACAATAAGTCTTTCCAAGACCGAAATCCTCTCACGAGACTTCGCAGAAATACCTGTAATACATATTGGAAACCACATCCTTTCAGTGGTGATAGAATTTACCTACTTGGGTTCCTTAAAATCTTATCTTATAGCCCTGACGATTCCAAAAATTGTTGATTTTAAATGAATAAACTTGTTTATAGTTATGATCTAAAATATAGTGCTTATTGCAGTGTATGCCTACTCCAGCTCGAAAGAGTTACTAATTCAAAAACCACATTAATAAATAATAGCTAGCTAATCTTATTTGTAATTATCGCCTACCACATTAATATCTACTTTTATTAATACTAATATTACTAATATTTCAACATACTCGTAAGAGTAATTAATACATTGAAGAAAACAATTAAAATTAATTTTAATTTGTGAGTTGTTCATTTATTTCTCACCTTTTAGTACGAATATTTCCATTTTTTTAGTTTATACAAATTTTTAGTCAAAATTAAGTGGCCTAAGAATTCTATGAGTTATTCTTTTATTCCTAGAACTTTTTTTTTGTCTCTTGTTTTCTATAACCTTTATATCGTTTGTTGCCTTTTTTATTGTATCATTTATAATTAATAGAGACATGCAAAAAAGCTTTAGTATTTAAATGCGACTTGTGTTACATCTGCACATCTAGCATCTCTAGAGAAATCATATTTTATCTTGTCTCACACCAACTACAAACTGCTAACTACAAACAGGCACACATGCTAAGTTATGTATACAGTTTTATGTTGATTTATTCAGGGATGCCCTCAGGATATTTTGCAGGGAGGTGCAAGCAGCCACCCGCCACCCATGAATCAAAGTCGTAGCCTCAACTTTCTTGTTATAATATTAAAGAAAAGAACTGCCCCCTATTCGAGAACTCCTACCTAGTCAATATTAAGTACAAAATAAATGAATTTATTTTTTCATGAAATAAAAAAAAACGAAACTAAACACGGGAACAAAGTATTTACTGTACAACATTGTTAACTTTATCCGTGAGGCCCGTGCTTGCCTACGTTCGATCAAACAAAAACTGCAAATGTTGACTGTGGTTGCAGAAACTGTCAGTTGTTACTTAGAAGTTGATTGATTTGATTGTGCGAAAAAATGGCTAGAATTTGGCTACTCAGAATCTAGAGTGCACCCCCTTGCACCCCCTTCTACGGGCGCCCAAGGAGTTAACCCTTCACGTTTACCAATCCTATATAATCTATAGTCAATGAACTTTTAAAATACATAGGTATATTCAAACAGTAAATTTCAATAACATAGACATTACTTACACATAGTAAATGAATCTGAAAGAATAAAAATAATGTATTATCATTTACATGCCATTAGCTCGATAATTGTATTAGTTAGATAAACAAAAAATGAATTTAAAATACTGTAATGACTTGATAGACGCGTACAAGTTGGGTTTAAATGGGTATTTCCTTAGTGATATGATGATTTAAAAAAATCTAGAACGGAAATAGCTTAGAGACATACTAATGAACAAAGTAGTAGGCTTAGGAAAGTACGTATTTGTCTATAGCCGACGAGGTGGAATATGTCCTTATTTCGTAACGAAATTATTATATTATAAAAAAGAAATCGGATTATCGTATTATTCATTCTGTTGTGAGTGTTATTATTAAAAAGAACTCGTAACTACAAATAACATCATCTTAAGTCAGAAAACACAAACAACCTTCTCAACAGAAGAAACAACATCTAAACTGTTCTCATATTATGTTTTTTTTTAGGGGTTCTTACGAGTTTTTGCAAAGGTTATATGAACTACAGGATTGGACCCCATGATGACCTTCAAACTTACCGTAAAAAGAACGCAAGCTAAAATACAATCGCCATATAATAAGGTCTAAGAGGCTCGCAAAGACGTTCCTTATGGGAACAGTACCAGGAAAAAGAATAAACAGACAGAGAAAGCGATGAGAAGACAGCAAAATAGAATGGATGGGCTTGCCATTGAAATAGGTTCTATCTAAGGCAAAGGACAGAGAAGGATGGAGAAAGGCGGTCGACAGATCTTGCATGGTGTCCCAGTGATCCAACAGACTAAGGGATAGGTAAAATTAAGCTAATATCAACTCACTCTGTTAAAAATGTTTTCACGTTTTTCTCCCACACACATTTTCGGATCAAGTTGAAACTTAACATAATTATGTATTGTACCTGACAAAAAATGAGAGTCTACAATCTTGTATATATGCAAATATATTGAATACCAAAAAAAAAACATAAATAAAGGGATTTTGAAATTACCCAATGTTGTATTCATATTCGATAGTTTTACTTACTGTGTTAACACACCAACACTAACAATTGTCAAAGTAGCAATACAGAGGTCCCTTACCAACTTGTTTGGGTCATCTAAATTTGTGTAATTAAAAACAAAGCATAATGGTATCACAAAGATAAAATATTTTTTTTCTAAAATCACACCTAACCCTTTTAAGTGTTTTTATTTACATCCACCATTGTAATCAAATATATCATCGTGTCAATAAAATTTTCTGTAAATCTAGAGCTATTACCCCATACAACTTTAATACGTAATAGAATAGTTGTTCTAATTAAATTATATTATAATTAATACACTTACAAAGGTATATACTATTCTCACTAAATAGTTGTTTGCTTTACAGCATCTCATTAATTTATATGTTTTGTAAATAATTGCTTAATTTAGATCTAAAAACATGTCACTGGGGAAGCATATCATTTCTAAATGTTAAAAAGAATTTTAAAAAATATTTTAAGGCTTGATATAGCTTCATAGCTCTTAAAATATTTTTTTAAAAACCTGTTTTATTGCATTTTGAATTATTAATGAATGAATGCCTGGTTGTGTGATATGCACTCGGAACTGTCGTTTCTTACTGTATTGTCCCGTCATCTTTCTGGAGGTTTTGGTTAAACTACAATAATTACAAAACTTATATCAACTCACTCTATCTGCACTGGCGAATCCAGGAGGCGGTAGGGGCGATCGCCCACCCCCACTCGACCGACACTCCTCCAAGGGGGGGGGCGGACAAATTTTAGTAAAGAAATCACACAATTTGTATACGATTTTATTAGTAATATATAATAATTATTTATATTTTAACCTATGTTTCGATTATTTCGCCTCCCCCCTAGTATGTTTGCCAATTTGGTGGGATGGGGAGGTGGCGATGGCATCACTACCGACCATAAAATTCGAGTGGGGGGGCTGTCAAATTTATTTGTAAATATCAAAGCTTCTTAATGGAATCAAATATCTATGTAATTAAAACTTGTTAGCGATATTTTAACGTATATATGTAATGCCGTTCCCCTGTTAGCCGATTGGGTGGAGTGGGGGGGGGGGAGAATAAATCTACTGCACTTCCCACCTAAGCCCCACCTAAACCCCATGAGTGTGTGTGTGGGGAGGTGGTGCTACTTTTAATTAGAAATCATAGTCTTTGAACAAAATTACTTGAATTACTATATAATTTTTATATCATGTTGCTACACTTCTGGTATGTTAGCTGATTCGCTGATGTGGGGGGGGGGCGCAATTGTTTCTTCTGCCCTCCCCACTCTAGCCCTCTGAAGGGGAGGCGATACTATTTTTATGGAGAAATCATAGTTTATGAACAAAATTAGTTGAATATCTATAAAATATACGCAACATATCGATATTTGAACCCTTTTGTATATTATGTCGCACACAGACTATGATCTCAAATTGTATCAAATGTATCGCCTTTCGCCAATCGGATAAACCAATACGTTTTTCTTTTTGTATTTTAGTTAAGAAATTACAAAATTAATAAAAACAACAACAACAATGTCACTAATAAAATTTATATATGCTATAAATTAAATTGTTTTATCGAGTCGCCCCACCCCCATTCTTTAATGCCAAATGCAATGATTAGCAGAAATTATAAAAAGCAGCGAGGATTAACATTTTCACTGTACTGTCCCTCCCATTTCCAGACGATAACATGACGTTTTTAAACAGAAAAGTCAAATAAGGCGACACAGTTTATGTAATTGCACACGAATTTATCATAGTTATTTTAAGAAAGGTTTTCTTTTGGAAAATTTAGAATTCATACCAAATCTTTCATTATAAGAGTAACAATTGAGATGAGTTCTGAACCCAAATATTATTTTCCTAGTCATCTTTTTCCAACCTTTACTCATACTGATATTTTTCTGTTGTATAAAAAAATTTGGAACTATAACTCACAATACAAAGGGCCTACTTAAATCCAGAAATGAAAACAAATTTTAAGTAGAATCTAATTGGTTCATTTAATTTCTCCTTCTACTTCCAATTTTTTTTTTTGAGCTTGGAAATATAGTACTGTAACAAAACAAAGTTACAAACATGCTTATTGAACAACATGTATAACTTACAAATAAGCTTTTTTTTTAATATTATTTTTCGAATACATTTTTTTCGGCGGCGATCCTCAAAGCCTTAATATGTTGGGTATCTTATCTTTTCAAGGAACAAATCGGTAATGTAGTAAGTGCCCGTAAATTCATATTACAATATTTATCAAGTAAAACATTATTTAAAAGGTCCTTTTTGAATAGGATGAATAATGAGCTGTAGATGTCAGGAGAATGCGTTTCTGCAGTGAAAAATGCAAGAAAACGCTTTTGGCTCCCCAAGACCCCCTAGCTGTCTAGACAAAGGCCTTAACATGGCTGTTTTTTTTGTGAGTTTGTTTTCGCCGAAGGTTGAGAAATACTGCTTCTTTTAAAAGTATATCTATATCTGTATCTATATCTATATATATATAAATGCTGTACGCGCGTTTATGCTTAGGGTTAGAGTTTACTGGGCGTTAGGGTTAGGGTTTTGAAAAAAACCCACCCCCCTCCCCACTCCAAAGTTCTGGATCCGCTAGTGTCTATCTGTCTGGTAAAAAGTGTTCAGTTTATATGCTAGAATTCAAATATATCTCAGATACCTTTTTAACTTTGGCTCTTATAGTTGCGAAAAAAATGCATTTTTACCTGTTAGTGTTTTTGTTGAGCTTTCATAACTTTGAAATGTATTTTTCTTCAGTTCATCTTCTAAAAATATGTTTTATTTTTAAATACATTTGTTTGTAATTGTTATAGTAGAGTCCCGAAAACTTGGCTTAATGTTAATCAAAGTGTGTGAGCTTTTTTTAATGCTCATATCAGGAATGGTGTTAAAAAAATGCAATACTGTATTTCTAAGCATTTTTTGCTTGAGAATAAAGTTAAGACAACGTATCCTTACAGAAGTAAAAAGTACGTATTTCGACTCGAAAATTAATGAATAATTCCTAAATAGTATTGTTGTGAAAGACCTCCAAAAATACTTATCAAACCAGAATAAAATTAAATACCAATAATGGGGTTGTTCCATAGTTCTTTCATGTCACGTCGTAGTATTGTCTACATTTATGGCCCATATTGATTTCACTGTTATTTGTATTTGAAAAATAGTCTACATCTTTACGTATTTAAATAATAAAAATTTGCCAAAATAATTCACTGAATGATATAATTTTTAGTAGATCTACTAGATCTAGGCTAGCACTAGATTTAGATCTACATCTTATCATAGGAAGGCATTGCCATAATTGTCATTTTGTAAGACCATAACCACGTGACTTATTTTATGGTAGGCAAGATTCATTGTTATTTTTTTCTATAAGGAAACGCTTAACTCTTTCTCTCCGTAATTATTTACCACATTCTGATGGAATCAACGTTGGTATCGTCTGTTAGGAGAGAA